>NW_023416288.1:56959477-57566163 GCF_014176215.1 Rousettus aegyptiacus
ATGGGATTCTGTGATATTGATGCTAAAAATGAACTTATATTTTTCTAGTTTTAGGAAAGAGTTAGATATTACTTTTGAAGGTGGTATTATGTAAAAAGAAAAAAAAAAAGTTGACCTACTACATCCAAAGATGATAATATATAATCACTTGAGAAAACATTAATTTCGAGTTGTATAAATTCTCAAGATGTTTTCATGAATCTTTCTGGCCCCCCTCGTGACTGTTGGCAGAAATTTTACACAACCGGCTGAGAGCAACGTACCGTGACTGCGGAAGAGTATGAACTCAATTGGCCCCCTAACCCGTGAACTTGTCTACACTAACCCAATGCTCAAAGAAATTTAATTAACCCATGAAAAAATTTTAAATACTGATTCAAGGTTTGCTACTAATGTCCTAGAAAGTAATATGTATCATGCTTAGTATACGGCCCCGATTTGACCCAAAATATCAACATTTCTAGTCTGTTAAGATAGTTGCAATGGTGTTTTAGTGCATCTGCTAAACACCATTAGATACAAAAGAGGTTAAAAAATATCTCCACCTCCAAAATTGGCTGCCCATAGGAACCAGTAAAGGGGACTTTCGTCCATTCCCTCCCTGGACCGTCTTCCTTGACCAGGGTTCAAAGAGTATTGAAATGATAGCCATTCGAATCACAGGCCACAAGTATCAGCCACGTACTTGTTAAGTACTTTATATACTTCCTGTACTATAGAGTTTTCAGGGAAAGATGGAGTCTGGTTCAAACAAAAAGAAAAAATATAACAGAAACCTGGTCCTTGTGCTTGTGGCTTAATTGCAGAGATGGGACATAGAGATGGGAAACAACCAGAGAACAATTTCACAACCACAGACAAATGAGATGCTTGGGAGAGACATCTGGTGCCTGCACTGTTCATAGCTAATTCCAGTGGTGAACAAAGGGAGTGGGAACTAACTGTTTCTGAAGGGAGCATGTCCTGGTCCTCTGGCAGCAAGGTGGAGTTTTTCTGCCAGAAGAGCACAGTGGGTTGGGGCTGTTTGTTTTTTCTCCAAACAGGAAACCTCTTCCATGCTAATAGTTACTTCGAAAGGATTGCTACAGCAGATGAAAAGATCCCATATACATACATCCATTCATTTCAATTAGCAGGGACTAATTGAAATTTGAGGATTAACCGTCATTAGAGAGAAGCAAAACCTATTTATGCCTCCCATCTATGATTACACGCTCTAAGAGAGATTCGGCACAGGTGGTGTTTGAATATTAGACCGTTGCAGCCTTCAGTGGCCTTTAGATGCCTCCGATGGATTCATCCCCATGGTGATGAGATGATAAGATGATCCTAAGACATGTGATATGTGCACTGTGCACCCTGCTCTTCGCATTTCAGTGATGGAGGAGAAGCTGGTAGCAGAGCGTGAGGGATATAGGACTAGAGTTCACTGAGTGTCCCCTCCTCTCTGCATCCAGGCAAGAAGTTTGTTCTCTCATATCTGATTATTAAAGGGATTTTTTGGCTTGAACCCCTTTTAGATAGAATTCCTAATTCAGTTCTACAAAAGCCGGTCCTTCAGATAGGCAGTTCTCAAGCCTTTTTTATTTTTCTACTGAGATACTCATGGCATAAAACAGATGATACTGTATGCAGAATACATTCTCATAGGTGACACAGGTAACAAAGGCTATATTGTTCATGGCCATTTCCCAATGCTCTCTAAAAATCAATACCAACCTGCTGACCCAATGGACCCCATAATCGCACATGTACGATGAGACATAGTGTGCTTTACAAAAACAACCACCACGTTACCACCCATTCCACAAATTCTTCTTCAATATGACTTTGCCACTCTTTCCATTGAAAAGAAATGGGATTGGTGTCCTTTCTCCTCGAAGATAGGTAAACTCGAGACGACAGCAGAAATGACAGTATATGATCTCCAAGGCCAGGTGACCGACCTCTACTGGGCTCTCCTTGGAAAGGTCTCTTTTAAAATCCAGTCACCATTTTAGGAGGAAGCCCAAGCAGCCCATGCAAGCTCACATGAGAGAAATCAAAGCTCCCAGCCAAAGCCAGCACTCAGTTACCAGTCACCTGTCATCATCTCGAAAGTGGATCTTTTAGTTTTCAGTGGAGCTGTCCCAGCTGATGCCAAGTGGGACAGAGCCAAGCAATTTCTGCTGAAGCCAACCCAAACTGCAGGTTTTCGAACAGAATAAGTCACTGTTGTGTTTAAAGTCACTATGTTTTGGAATGGTTTGCAATACAAACCAGAGAACTGATATAAATTCATGTGTCATAAGAATAATCTTGAATCTGTCCTACTATATATTATTCAAAACTCTCAGTATTTTACCTATTATTGTTATTAACAGATAACTTGGCATGTATCTTATTATCAATTAAAATCTCTGGGCCTAGATTAAAAATGCAGAGGTCTTCGGAAATTTTTAATTCCTCCTTTCCCTCACCTCATCTTGGACTTGTTCAGGGTGACTATGTAAAATAATATTAATTACAGTCATTTTTATGAGCCGCTTCTCTCTTATGCCTAATTAGCATAATCACAGGGGTTATCCATACCGTTAAATGTGAGTTAGATCACCTTTGCCGCATTTTACGATTAAACTCAATTCCGTTTTGGGGACCTGAGCCTTCATAGTTTGTTGCTCGTGTACCATGGCTGGCTGCTCAGAAAGCAGAAAAATTGGACAATGCTTCTGCTAAGGAAAAGCTATGCAAAAATATGAATGTCAGAGAAGCGGGCGCTTGGGCAGCTGACAGTGCAAGTTCCCTGGTGGCAAGCTAGAAGTGACTTTGAATAAAGGAAAGACTCCGGTGATGATCGTCAGATCAAGAGACCTGTGAGCCGAACAGCGTCTTCTTTGGCATAAAAAGAGTTTCTCTTAAAGCCATAAATTGACTTAACTTCATTTTGTATGTGAGGCATTCGTGAAACTTTGATCTGGGGTCATTTGTTTGAACTTTTGCCCACCCTGCTCCAAGTTAAACCCAGGAGAAATCATGTGGTGGAAAAAACTCTGACCTAAGGGTTAGAGGCAATAAAATAAAAGTAAACATGAAAGAAACAAAAAAACAAAGAAGTAAAAGTCCCTCTGTTTCTCAGCTGGATTCTAACGATCTGTGTGACCTTGGAAAAGTCAAGTCATTTCTCACGGCCCAATTTCCTCATCTATGAACAGAAAGGTTTAGACAAAGGCCAAATAATGGTTCTGCAAGGTGGCACGTGACCACTCTGAAGGGGCAGTTTTTGTTGTGATTCTTGCTTTGCCAAGGAAATACTTGGAAGTAAAAAGTATGCAGAACTTGGCAAAGTCAGATATATATTTATGATTCTCAGCGAATCCACTGATTTTTTTCCACCTAGGTCTCCTCGAGCCCCTCTTTGTTCAACAGGTTTTATTTTTACTGTCATGTTTTTTTTTCCCCGCAATTACTAAAAAAAGATTTAGATGACTGCTATCATTAGCAGAAGACAAATAATTTGGCAATATAATATTAATTTAAAAATTACATAACGTGAATGATTAAACTTTTTAATAGACTTAAGTGCTGAGTGCTCAATATTTTATGTAATATTATTTCCATTGATTTATTGAGAATTACAAACATATATTTGGCTTTTCCAAGTTCTGTGTATTTTTTTCTTAAATATTTTCATCTGCAAAGTAAAAATCACAAACTTAAACTATCCCTATGGTAGTAGTCATCTGCCAAATTCTAAAGCTATAATTGGCCTTAGTCTAACTTTCTCATTTTATAGCTGCAAAATGGTTCTTTTTCTGTGTATGGGGTTATAAACATCAGTATTCCATGGTGTCCAACATGGAAAACTATAACAGTCAAATTCTCTATTGCTTGAGCTTATTTACAAGGCAGAATCTCAAAAGAACCGATTTTCCTTCATTTTCCTCATAAGAGATCCAAAGCTTGGTAACGTGCCCAAGGTCACAGCTAGTTCATGACGCTCGCAGGACTTAAACTTAGGCCTTCTGACTCTAGACTCAATTACAATATATCCCTTCCTAATTTGGACTTCTTGCCAAAATGTCGGTTCCCAGCCAGGATGGAGTGTATTCTGTACGGCTTGTCTCCTCACATTCTCAGCAAAGGCCCAGTATGGCAGGAGCAGGAGGGCCAGCCAGCAGCCCTATCCTGATCCCGAGCGAAAGGAGCCATTTTTTTTCTCCCATGCACAGATGTCCGAGGCCATTTGGAATCCAGGCCTCAGAAAGAGAAGCTGGGAAGGAAGATGGCAATTTCTTTCTGGCAGCCTTGACTTCTCAGGCCCAGCTTTCTGTCTCAGGATGTTGACTGGACAGAGGTTTATTGGGAGACATAGCACCGAAGAAAAAACAAACTGTTCCATGGGAACTAATGATTCAACTTCTAACCTCTAAAGACCACTGACTTCTCAGTTAATCCACCCTCTTACATTCCTGTCTAACTGTATATGTTTATGGGATTTAATTACCTGGGAAAGTTATTATTTATCTCCTCAATAACCTCTATGTTCCATCAGCAGTGTGACTTCCTCTGCTTCTCTGAAATCGGGAGCATGACTTCCTAAGTGGGAAGGAGTTTTGGAAAAACAAGAAGGCAAACTCAGAGCTCAAGGAATAATAAGGGATAACGCTGTAATCATAACAACTCATTATTTGTTTTGAAGCTCGATCTTTCAGAAGGTTATTATCTGGAGTCGAAGACTAATGGATTCAGGCTCTCTTTATGCAGAGGAAGTCTTAAACAACACTAGTCACAGGGAAGGACATTAATCAGGAGAGAGAAGTAGGCCTTGTGCCTAATAATGTTTGCATAATAGCTACCCTTGGGTGGATTGCTCAGCTTAAAAATAAATATTCATGCTTTCCATCTCCAGTACAATTGGAAATTATTCGTGGTTATGATTCTGTTATATGATCATCTACCTGTTCATGGGGACTTTAAGCTGGAGGCTGTTGGAAACGAACAAACATAAATCACAATGCTGTGCGTGAGTCTGGGGTAGAAATTGAAAGAGGCTATAATAGGGGCAATCTGGAGAAAATGATCGGGGAGCAGCTCATAACTGTTTCTGGGAGCGGGGAGCAGAATCATACGGACATTAGATGCTCCTCTGGTTTACTTTTAACTCTTCAATGGCTTGTCATCACCTGCAGGGTGAAAGTCCAAGTGCCTTATCTTTACGTAAGAGGCACTCACTGGAGTGACCCTGGGACATTGCAATGCCTGGCCTGGGAACACGCTCTACCTCCAGTGTGATAGCACACAGCTCCTGGCAGGTTCCTTCAGACACCATGACTTTGAACTTCCATGTTTTTCTTCCTAGCCTGCCTTCATCTTCCTAAGATATTCCAAACTTTCTTTGGTAATTGGTCCCACTTATCGTGGAAGAGTTGGCTTAAACCTTACCTCCTCCAAGAACCCTTCTTTGAACTCCACAGTTTAGCCAATAAAATTTCCTCCAGCTTCTTTTTTCCTTCCTCCCTTCCTTTCTCCTTCCTCCTTCCTTCCTTCCTTTCTTCCTTCCTTCCTTCCTCCCTTCCTTTCTCCTTCCTCCTTCCTTCCTTCCTTCCTTCCTTCCTTCCTTCCTTCCTTCCTTCCTTCCTTCCTTCCTCCTTCCTCCTTCCTCCTTTCCTTTCTCCCTCCCTCCTTTCTTTCCTTTTACTTTTAGTGTTCCTTAAATGGACTCCATCCTGGGGAATTCCTTCATTGTCTTGATTCATTACCTAAATGCACCGAATTTTATTACACAAGTGCTTTACATTAACGAATTCGTTTTTTTCTTTCTTTCCTTTATTCTTTCTTTCTCTTTTTCTTTCTCTCTCTTTTTTTCTTTTAATTTCCAGGAGAAGTTTGAATATGATCTCGAAAACACAGGCTCTATGCATGTGTGAGTTTCGAGCTCAGCATTAACCACACCCTCAGGCAATTTCCCAAGCTTTTTTCTTCCCTAATGCGAATATTCTACTTTAGCAAAGAGAACATCCTGTAGCATGAAAGTCCAAACTGATTTCTTCTCCCCGACCAACCGGTGACTGCTAATTCCTCTCCTGCCTCTCCCTCTGCCCTCTGATGTAGGGTTCACCTCTCAGTGTTCAGCGCCTCCCTCCTGGCGCCCACCCTAGGCGCCCATCCCATACGCACTGTATGAACAGAGATGTCTGCTTGACCCCACACACCATTTTCACCCTTTTGCTAGGCTCTTTCTGAAGCGGCCGTATGTCTTTTTCACATACGTATGCCTTATTTCACAAATAAGAAAACTGTTTCAAAAAGTTGGACCGACTTCTTAAATTTCTGTGTCTGGTAAATCTCAGAGATGAGAATGAGACTCCAGTTCAGGGCCTTTCACGACACCGGAAGCCTGCAAACCTCTAAAGACTAGTTTCCTGCATTTTCTATGGGCCTCACGGAGCCTCGCGGGGCTCTGCGCAGTGAACTCGTAGAAGACACTGGACAGAGACCCGGAGCGGACACAGCGACCTGCGTCCTGGTGCGACTAGGCCGCTGCCGGCTCTGTGCCCCAAGGGAGCCATCGCTTTACTCCGAACCCCAGTGTCTCCATTTATAACAAGAGCAAGATGCTTGTTTCCTGAGGTTCTCTCGGCATAGACCGTCCTATTCATTCCCTCTCCGTTATTTTTCTTTCTCTCCCCTCTGACTCCCTTTCTCCCTTTGCTTTCTTTTCCCCTCAGCTCCGCGACTAACTGTTGTGCATGGACTGTGTACAAAGCACCGCGCCAGAAGCCGTAGGGAGATGAAAAGAGTATATTGCTTACAGCTTGTTTTGGAAACGAAACATTCTTCCCTCTCTTTCCTGTTCTCCTTTTTCCTCTATTCTTCTTTCTTCATCCTTCTTCCTCCCACGCCCGGGCAGCCTCATCGTTTCCACAGGCCTCCAAGGCTTCTCCTCTGGTCGGGAGGAAGGTGCTGAGTCCCTGGCTGGTGAATGAGGTTCATGTACCCGTAGTCCTTTGCGTTGGGTACCCCGGGGCCAGGAGATGTCCCATGTAAAAGGTGGGAGCACTTTGCTCAGGGACAGGCAAGGGCTCCATGTACTTGGATGCTTGGATGCATGATACTGCGTTTTTTGGCTAACTCCGTATGAGAGACTACTCAAACAAAATCGATAAAATGACACTTTGAAAAATAAATTATTTTCTTCTAACCTTTTGTGATGTGTAAGCCGAAAGTAAATCTATTTGTGTCTAGTTTCAGAATCTAGGTAAATATTTCTCGAAGGGGACTGTTTCCGCCCTAATGCATGTGATCCCTTTAGAAGCCATAGTTGTCATTAGACACTCATGATTGTCATATATTCTTTTCCTTTTTTATCTGTCATATTTTCTCATTTTTCTTCTATACCCCACAGGACATGGACGTGCACTTGTGTTTTTTTCTCCTAAGGCTGCATATTATCACGAATAGTTTTGGTTGCCTAAGACTGCTAAAGTTCTTTTCATAAGAGTCATCAGTGAATTAGATGCTAAGCACATTAGTTGTTTTCTTCAGAACATAATTAAAATATGCTTATTTCTTCTATATTATCTCTGGTCCTCTTTATTTCCATAGCAGAAGGTATTCACGTATTATTGCAACACACACACACACACACACACACACACAAATTGCTGGTGATTACATGAACCCCAAGAGGACAAAGTGGAAGGAACTGGAAAGAAGGGAGCAAAACCAATCATGATTAGCTACAGTAGATGAGTTAGGAACATTTATGTGATTTAATTAATCTTTCAGCAGTCCAATGAGATTTAGACTTGCTCTTTTACAGATGTGGAAACTGAGGCTTAGAGGGATTTGCCCAGTGTTCCACAGCTTATAAGTGTCAGAATTAGGATCTGAACCCACTCCTTGTGACTCCAGGTTTTCACGTTCTCTGCCATACCAGGGCTAGAGGGGGCTTGGGTAGGCTCGAGAATGATACACGGGATGGGTGCCTGCATAGGGAAGGGCCGAAGAGAAGGCCTTAGTCTGTTCCAAGTTCAACCGTTGGCATGCTTCTCCTTCCCTGGCTCCTGCCCCAAATGTAGACTATTTCTGCAAAATATGGATCCAGCCCTTTGTAACATTTTAAGGAGAGGGTCTTCTACTAATGAGACATCTCTCTTTTGTCTTTCACAGCAATTTTGCAGGCAGTAATAGCTGGTGATCTTATGAAGGTAAGAAATCTTCCTACCCAAACTGTTGGTGATTCTTTAAGAACTGTAAATCGACATCATTTTGCACCAAATTTTCATGATCCCATGTATCATTTACCAAACCCCCTGCCCGTGCTGGCTGAGTAGAAAGAGGAAGGATGCTCTTTTGAGAATTGAACAGAGAGTGTGAGAGTTTTCACATCTTCACGTTTCCTGACAGTGAAACGTTTCTGCAAGAGCACCGTGCAATTTACCTTAACTAGTGGAAATGGACTGCATGTCCCCAGGAGACAGGGTTCGCAGTGCCTGGAATTCCTGCTCTCCAGAAGCCGATGTTAGAGTTTAAAGACTTCTTCACAGACAGGTCTTCAAATCTGTAAGAATTACCTGGACAACGCCCAGAAATACATTCTCCAGGCCAGAGCGTGTGTTTTTCAGTATTGTTAGAGTTTGGTATTTGGGGGCTCACTCGCAGTAAACCAAAAGAAGATACTCCGTCTGATCCGCCTTGAACGTTTTAATTTGTGCTTATGTTTCTGGTGAATTCTGGTTCAGAGTGAAGGAAGTTGGTCTCTGATTCCTCTCGATAGAGTGCAGATTCTGAAGTCAGGTTGCCCGGGTTCAGATCTTGGCTGTGCCATTCACTATATCTGTGACTTTGTGTAATCTTCGAATTCTCGCTGTGCCTCAGTTTCTTCATCTATAAAATAAAATAATAGTATTGCATCTGTCTTTGCTTCATTGCGAGGATTGAATGTAACAATACTTGTAAAGCTCTTAAGAATGTTCCTATTACATAAAAGGGACTCAAAAATGGTAGCTACTCTAGTAACATAGTGTTAGGCTCTGTTTTTTTTTTTTTTTTAAATAGCTAAACGTAGTGCAGATGCAAATGTATAATATAGTCTGTGACTATTCCAAAAGTTATCATTGGCCTCCATGTCCTTTTCAGGTACCGGGTCTTAGGACCACCCGAATGTCCCTGTATAACCCACACTGGCATTGACCTGCCCCAGGGGCAGAGGCTATGTCTTACTTATCAGCTGCGGAGTATGGTACCATAGCAGATAAGAAACTAAACGCCTTAAAAGAAAGCTGAGAAGCACTGCGCCTTATGCAACTTCTCTTGAAGCACGTCTGTTGAATCAACCGAGAAACCTCTGTGCTACGTTTTTAACAGGTTACTCGCAGGAAACGAATGGTGTGAGAAGGTTGCCAGCATCTTAATAAACTGCCATCTTTAGACACATAATCCTGGGAAGGGTGCCTGTGCCATTGTCCAGGTCGTAGTGTTGCTAGGACTCGTGACCCACGAGAGCAGCGTGCCCTCTGAGCAGTGAGTTCAGCTTGTGAGTTCAATGCCATTTACCAGCAGTGGGTTGAACCAGTACGCTCTCCTGCACTCCCTGCAAGGCCTTATGGTAGATTCTGTGCAATAAAGACCTGCATGAGCTCTGAGCCCGGCTTTTGCAGCCCTCCTCAGCCAGAACGTTTGGAAACTACTGTACGTCGGAAACCTTTTCAGTTTATTTTGTATATATTTTTAGTCTAGGCAACAAACTTTTCCAGGTCCCTGGGTATATAACCACAAATTGTTTGTGCTTTACAGAGAATCATTCGAGATATGGGAAATCGCTATATTCAGTCAGCTATCTTATTACATCTTCTGTTGTAATTATTTCCTAAAAGACTGAGAAATTATGTAATGACACCTTGTTTACTGAGAGCTGAAATATAGGGGCTTAGAGGTCTTATTTCACTCTTTTTCTTTCTTACTTTTTTTTCTTTCTTTTCCCTTCCAAGTATTTTCTTCCCCTTTTCTTTCTTCTTCTCCATCTTCTTTCATTTTTATATTCCATGTAGAAAGCGCAGCAAATATTAAATATTAAACTGGCTGTGTGTGTGTGTGTGTGTGTGCGCGCGCGCGCGTGTGTGCTTGTGTACATGCATGAAAGAGGGAAGAAGCAGAGGACAGAAGACTGCAGGAGCCACCTCAGTTTGAGGGCTGTCGCGAGTCACCTGTGTACAGCTGGGCTGCATAAGATGCCTGTGGACTGACTTCATGTTCACAGTGACTAAAAACACCAAGAAGTGTCAAAATCGAGGCAGCAGATGGATCAGGGTACTGTAAGACAATGCAGTTCAACAGAACAGGATTCTCTTAGATGTGGGGGGGAGACAATTAGCTGCTTCCTCCTGTCCTGTTGCTCCAGTGTAGGTATAAAAATCCTTGTCTGTTCCTTACTTCTGTCCGACTCCTCCTTTTTGGTCTCTTTTCTAGGATGTCTTCCATGACTTTTTCTGTCCCCTACTTCACTCTTTCCTGGTGCCCTGGGATAGCTCCACATGGTCCCCACCCCCCATGCCTGTATGATCCTTGATCCAGCCATCTCCCCCATGGAGTGAGAGGTCTTTGAGGCCGCTCACTGAGTCGTCTTCATCTTTGTTTCTCTGGCGTCCGACACGTGGCAGTTCTATAGTTGTGTCTGAGCGAGAGCATGAACTGTGAGTTTACTCCCTCTGACCTTATGAGATGCTTGATTTTTTTAATAATGTCATGCCATCTGACTTCTTGGTGGTAGACACATCCCTTTTGCTTATTACCTGCTGGGTAATTTGATTCTTATTTGTCCTAAAATTACCTTTTCGAAGCTCCAGAAGGCTCTTCTTGTTTTGATATACTGCAGTTCGGAGAATAAGGACCCATTTACACTTTCTGTAATGTTTAATATTTCATGAAGTTAGCTATATCCTCATTTAGCCACCTTATTCTCAGGCTGCAAACTTTTGTTTTTTTTCTAGGCTGTTCTCACATTTTAGGCATTTTAGGTTTCTACTACTATGTTCTCTGAATCCTTTTGGTTCTCATCCCCCAGATGATCTCTCTCCTCGTCGGGTAGGTGCTGGATGATTAATGACAGGCGCGCAGGCTGGGGCGCAGAGCTGGCTGAAGAAGGGAGCCATACTCGTGTGTGCCTGTGTATGCTTTGTGCCCATAAGCGGTGACCCGACAGGAAAATTGGGAGCAGCTTCTATATTTCTTAGCTAGGTTCATTAGAAATTGAAGAAGAAAACGAAAGGACAGGAAAGGCGCTTAGCAACCAGACCCAAGCTAGTCCTGCCCGTAGCCGTAATTATTCTTTTACTCAAGAAAAAAGCTGGGCCGACACAGGAAAGTGGTTATTCTCTTCTCGCTACCCTCCACTCCCTTGAGACAGGGACCAGCACCCAGAAAATGAAAATAAAAGTCAGAGAGAAAACAAAAGTGCTTTAGTGTGTTTCAGTTTCCTGAGGCCGTTCAACAGCCACATGCCCTCCCCAGAGTCAGCGAGACGCGGGCCATCTGTCAGAGCGAGAGCACCATCAAGGGAGGTTACTTCACCTCGCCGACTTTTCTCTGCGTCCTCTGCGGCTGGAAGCATTTGTCGTTTGCTGCATTACTCTTATTTCGTCACCGGTTAGCCATGCTCCTTGTTCCGGACTCGGCCTGAGCTTCTTTTCCTATGTCTCTTTTTCAGCTAATAGAAAGCTATAAAAACGGGGGCAGCCTGCTAATTCAGGGCCCAGACCGCTGCTCACTCCTTCACCACGCGGCCAAAACCGGCAACGGGGAGATCGTGAAGTACATCCTTGACCACGGTGAGTCCGCGCAGCGAACAGAGGAGCTCGCGTCTGGGAATCCGAGTTGACCTTCATCTTCGGAATGGTGGGGACGCTCTGCAACTGTCAGCTGACTCCCTCTGCTTAGCCGAGGCGGCTCGGAGTGCAGGCCACTGTCCCATACCGGAAGCTTAATCACTCAATTCCTGGAGATAGTTTTCTTTTATTTTTTTTTCTTTTTCTTTTCTTTTCTTTTCTTTATTTTATTTTATTTATTTTATTTTATTTATTTCTATTTTATTTTATTTTATTTATTTATTTTATATTAGTTCATTTATTTGTTTGTTTATTATGGCGACATTGGTTAATGAAATCCAGTAAGTGTCAGCTGTACCCTTTAGCAGTAAGGCATATAGATATTGACACTGTGTTTTCACCTGCCATGGTTAGATTTCTTTCTGTTGACCTCATTTACCTGGTCTACCTCCCCCCTCCCTCACCCTGGTAACCACTAGTCTATAGTCCATGTCCATGAGTCTCTGTTTGTTTGTCCTGTCCATTGTTGCTTTTAGGTTTATATCCCACATATAAGTGATATCATGTGATTTTCAACTTTTTCTGTCTGGCTTATTTCGCTTAGCAGGATTATCTCATGGTCCATGCAGGTTGTCACAAATGGCAGTGTTTCATCTCTTTGTGTTGCTGAGTAATATTCCATTGTATATATGTACCGCAGCTTCTTTAGCCAGTCATCTAACATAGGACACTTCGGTCGCTTCCATGTCCTGGCCACCGTGAATAATGCTGCTATGAACATTGGTATGCAAATATATTTTCAGATATAGGTTTTCAAGTCTTTGGGGTAAATACCCAGTAGAGGGATCGCTGGATTATATGGTAGATCAATTCTTAGTTTTTTGAGGACCCTCCATACTATTTCTACAGTGGCTGTATCAATCTGCAGTCCCACCAGCAGTGTATGAGGGTTCCTTTTTCTTCATATCCTCTCCAACATGTATTATTACTTGTCCTGTTGATTATAGCTATTCTAACAGTTGTGAAATGGTATCTCATTGTGGTTTCGATTTACATTTCCCTAATAGCTAGTGATGTTCAGTATCTTTTCATATAGTTGTTAGCCATTTGTATGTCCTCTAGGGAGAAGTGTTTGTGTTCAGGTCCTCTGCCCAAGAGATAGTTTTCATATCAAGGTCTTTGCAGAGCATTTGGGGACTGGTTAATTAAAAGATAAAAGACAAAAACCAATGCAGCCTGGCATAATGTGCCTTATTGTTTAGGGAAGAGCTTTTTTGTTTGGCAGTTGGGACCAGGTACCTAATCCATATTCATAGCTGATCATTCTGAGGATTAATGAGTGTATTTTTTTTTTATATGTATGTATATATTTATTTATTTTCGCTCAGAGGGACTGCTTTCAACTTTTCGGCTCAAGTCATACTTTGTTCTCTTTGGAAGCGTCTAGTAGTTTTCTGTCCTCTGCGGCAGGCCATGCTCACCTCCTAGGCACGTCCTACCTGTGTGTCTGATTTGGTGTTAGAACATCTTTTAGAAGCAGCCATGTAGTTTAGCATCTCCCTCGAATAGCCCTGTAGAGGCATAAACACACATGACGATTACTAAATCTTAATTCTTCCTTTCAGCCTCCCATGTTTATAGTGTTTTTAAGATAAAGAACAGGAATAAAGGAGAAAAATCTGCCTAGATTGGCTGTTTTGGAGGGAGGAGGAGAGGGATCGTCTCTAGCTGTGATGGAGATCCTGGAAGATTCTCTGTGAGCCCTAGAAGTGAGCCTGTAGCCTCCCTCTGGGCATCCAAATTCAGGCTGTAAATGAGAAGCATATTAATTCGTAGACATTCATATTCCTTTTTGCTCTTCTTTTTCATTTCAGCAAATGTCTTATTTCATTCATTCATTCATTCGTTTGTTTGATCATTCAGTTATTCAACAAATATTTGGAGTACTTAATAGGAACTACCTGTTATAGACCAGCACACACACGAAAATAAAACACAGTCACTGTTTTCAAGCAATTTCAGGCTAAAGAAAAAATATAATCACATGCATAATTAAATTTGTAACAGTTGTATATAGGTGATTTAAGTCCTATTGTAAAGCCACAAGTAGATAACACAACTTACCATTTATCAAGCACATGTTATATGCCAGATGCTGATACCAAATACATTTTATCATCGAATCTTGACAAGGACCTCGTAAGGTAGGTCTTAGACTGTCAGTCACATGAGACTCACCTGCTTTGTCTTTAATACCTTCTCACCGTGAAGAGTTTGCTTGAAGCCTTGGCCTCAGGGTGGAAAGAGTGGTTTAGGAAATGGAAAGGGCAGTAGGATGTTGGTCATCAGAGGATTTCTTTCTCCCTTGTGGGTCGGGTTGGGCAATCCCACAGCTGTCCACAGCCCCGGAAGGCCCAGGTGGGTAAGCTGTCCCCTCGGTGCTCCGTGTGGGGCATGCGCCATCCTCCTCCTGTTCCCCTCGCCACTGCAAACATCTTTTCGGATTTGGGTTTTCAAGTCTTCGGGGTAAATGCCCAGCAGAGGGATTGCTGGATCATATGGTAGATCAGTTCTTAGTTTTTTGAGGAACCTCCATACTGCTTTCCATAGCGACTGTACCAATTTTCAGTCCCACCAGCAGTGTATGAGGGTTCCTTTTTCTCCTCATCCTCTCCAACATTTGTTATTACTTGTCCTGTTGACTATAGCTATTCTAACAGGTGTGAGATGGCATCTCATTGTGGTTAAAAGCAGTCCTCTTTGGACAAGATTTGCAAAAGCAATGGTGGCATAATTTCTCCTTGCTGCCTCCCTCCCCCACGCACACACTCTAGCTGTGAGAAGCAGAACCAGATGTTAAAACCCAGCCCCAGTGACAGTGCATGAAGTCACAAAGCTTCTCTGGTTATTTTTCTCATATTAGAAGTGACCTTTAGATATCTACTGTCACTTTATTTGCCATTAGCTCCTAGTTGCCATTCTCTTGATCATTCTCGATCCTTTCTTCCTAGTTTGTCCTTTAGCCCAATGTGATTGAGTGCGTGTTTGCATACTGTTAGGCTGTTTAATACCCACATGCCCTCTCCGGACTCGGGTGAGCCACCTTTTGAGTGATAACACAGTTTAGGAACCTGTGTCTCTCTTCACCTGTCCAGAAGAACAAGCATTACCCTTCCATCCAGGATCCTCTCGGTGTCAGTTACTTGCTGGTGCTTTGCTTAGTCTCGCTCATGAGGCTGCAGTGAGCTGCCATTCTGACTGGGTCCGTATTGAATATCAGCTGTCACGTGTTTGGGGCCCTCAGCTGGGATGGCTGGAGTGGCCAGGACGCCTGAGCCTTTCTCCGTACTTGGTCTTTTATCCCAGGCTTCTTCATGATCCTAGAGTTCCAGTAGAGTAGCAATGGAAGCTTCCAGATGTCATGGGGCCAGATCGGATAGTTCTGCAGCATTCTGTTAGCTACAACGAGCTACAACTACAGAGTCGGCCTCACACTCAGGAGATAGGGAGGCGCACCCACTGCTTTGTGGAAGGAGTATTTAATCTACCACCCTCCCTTACTCTCCATCTTCTTCAATTGAAACTAATTAGCATATCTTCTCATTATCTGAATATCCACTCATCTAAAATCCCCCGGAGCCCTGCTTTTATATTTTTCATGGTTCTGAATCCAAAGGTTGCTTAGCAACAATAATTCTTTAACTTTGTAAGTTCTTAAACTAGGGCAACTCCCCCCCACCCCCGCCACCAACACGCTTTTTTTTTTTTTTAGCATAAGTATATCCCATGCAGTATTGGAGACATACTTATACCCAAACAAAACCGAAAACCATCTCCTCATTCGAGTCTCCCCAGGACCATGAGTGATGCTGCCCCGAGAGGACGTAACTCGGATGCGGCAGACTTGCTCTTCCCCTGCCACTCTTTCTTCCACAGCCGTAAATAATAGCGCCTCTAAAACCCCGGCGGCCCGAGCTCACGGGGTCTGGAGTTTCTAACACCGCCTGTGGGCCAGCACAGGCGTCGTTTGCCTGGCACGAAATTGGCCTGGCACGTTAGTCTCCTAGCGCTTTGACCAAAGCCAGACATTCCAGTACTAAAGTGCTTTCTCTTCAACCCTCAGTGTCTTTTTTTTTTTTTTTCCTGCAAAGAGTGAGTCACATGATACAGCACTCTCTATCGAGAAATGTATTAATTTCTGGGAGGGAGGGCACTTATTTTTCCAGGTTTTTTGTTGTTGTTGTTGTTGTTAGATTTTATAAATCAGTTGGTTTAGTATTTATGCTAATGAGAAAAAAACCTCAGATTCCTGTTATCACCCCAACTCCATGCACAGGCAAACAGATACCGTGGTCACAGGTGGCATCCTGTACCCTCTGGGTCTGGCATCTCTGATTGGCCAGGAGATACCTGAGATAGACGGTGGAGATAACGATGCACAACCCAGCTCTTCCATTTGAAAATAAAGTCTTATTATTCTCTACAGTCCAAGGGTCATTGCCTTTTCGATGGATAGCACTTCTTAAATTTCTAGCGATAGAGTCAGATAATGGAAACTAAATCGCAGTTGATTTTTATTGCAATTAGTATTTATCAACCTGACAGGCATTGTCAATTTCATGCTTAGCATCGATCTCGTTATTTCTATTTATTCAAGGATATGGATGTGAAATCTTCTGACATAATCGGCCTAATTCACCAGGTTCCTTAAGAGCTCAGCACTTCAGCTCAACCATTTTTATTGTTTGTTTTAATATCTTTAGTTGCTGATGACAATTTGTATTAACCTGTGTGTTTTGGGATCGAAACTTTCTCTGCAAAACCGTTGGTGTCTTTTAAATTATAGAAACTGCTTTAAATTGTAGTGTTCTTGAAGTCAGGGACAAGTATATGGAAAACGTGACCCTTTTCTACTCTGTAATGATTTTCTCAATGCGATCTTCACTCAGAAAAATAGTCTCTCCTAATTCAATAATGATGATGACCGGCATTCCCTCCGTCTGACAAAGAAGACCACGTTTTCTGAGAGGCCTGCATGAGGCTGGCATTTGGGGGTAGAGTCCAGATGATAGCACTGTATTTTTATGTAAATTAGCATCTGATTTGCAGTGGACAGGTCTGATCTGTTTGAACTTATGTAAATTAAAAACAAACAAACACACACCTTTTTGACAGAGATCCAAAGGGACACTCCTCATCTAGAAGGCTGCAAATCTCTTGAAGTTTTAGTTTTTTGTTTTTTTAAAAAAATTTGGTTCAAGTCTTTCCTGTGGCTCCATGTGTTATAAACGCTTAAAACCTGCCTCGAAGACCTAACTACAAAGACACCTTCAGTGAGAAGGCTTCTGAGGAATCGGGGCCCTTTTCGGGGTGCACTAGGGGAACAATGTGTCCTGTTTGTTTACTGTGTCCTTAATCTCCAGTCAGCCCCTCTGTCCCTCCTGCTTTGCCCTGTTCTCTGGGCATGTGTGGTGAGCAGTGGGGTCAGGAGGACGCCCCACTGAACGGGTGTCGTGGGAGCCTGTCCCCCAGACACCGCATTCCACAGCACATTTCTCTTCTAAAGGCTCATTCAGACCTGGCTGAGGTGGGGGCGGTGCAGGGGGGGAGGGACATGAGGGGCCTGGGGCGCTCTGAAAGCCGGAGGAGTCTTGCATTTTTTTTTTCCCCTCCTGCGTCTTCTTTGGGACATCTTCTCTCAGATTCAACGGCATGCTGCTTACATCGTTTATGAAAAACTGGACTTCGGGCGTTTGGAGGGTTGAAAAGAGAAGGGAGGGGGAAGGGAGCTCCCGGCCCCCACGGGGATGGGGTGGAGAGAGGAGGATGCGAGGGATTCCGGCCGAGCTCCCCCCAGCCGCTCCTGCTTTTCAGCTCCTCTCAACCATCTTCCTTACCCTCTCCCTCCTGCCTCGTTTTACCCCCCAGGACACTTTTGTGGTGTTCAGCGTTCACCGCCCCGCACATTTTTGGCTCTTTTGTTTTTCTTCTCCCGGCTCCCACCCCTCCGCCCCCTACGGTGTCTCCTGATAGAAATCTCACTCATGCATTTCCTTTCTGATTTCAATGGCTTATTCTGTCTTTCCTTTTTTTCCCTGCCTCAGTCTTTCTTTTCTTTTTTTCTTTTCTTTTTTTTTTTAACCCTCCTTTTTCTGCCTCTGGTCCCCCCACTCCCCAAGAGAAATGACCACCATCCCGCTGGGACAGGATGACGGTGCCGTTCGAGTTCCCAGGGCCAGCTCTCCCCACATCTGTGCGGCTTTTGTCCCCGGGCCGCAGGAGGATTTGGAAATGGTCTGTCTGCTGGCAGCGTCGGAGAGACTAATGGGAAATGAGGTCCGGAGAGAGAGGCCGCGGGGAGGTGGAAGGAAGGAACAGCCTTGGTGTGGGAAGCAGATTAAAGGATGCATGTGACAAAACACACACACACACACACACACACACACACACACACACACACACACAATGCAAGTGTGATATTGATAAAGTTGCACCAGTAAGAACCGGGGCCAGTGGAAGAGCCTAGGGCAGCTTGGAAGGCTGGACTGCTTTACCTCTTTGTTCGCTTTCTTGTGTTGGGAGATTTGCAAAGTTTTACTGCCTTTTGTGTTCTCTGGCCTTCACCCGAATACTGACATGTACATCTCCTTGATACAGTTTTCTTTCTCTCATTTTCAGACAGTTTTTCAGATAGCACAAGCTTTGAAATCCATGTTCCATTTATGGGTCTTTCTCAGAGAAAAAAATAGGATATTGACTAGGATCCACATTGATTTCAAATGTCTTCCATTCATTCATTAACTCACTTAGAAATGAATTCTGCCCCACACGCTTTTGAGAAAAAAAAAAAGTTATCGTAATAATCGTTGCTAATCTTTATTATTCCAAACGCCTTCTATAGGAACACATTTAAATTTTACAACAAGTGTACACAGCAAGTTCTGTTATCTCTATTTGACAGGCGGGAAAAGAAGATTAGTGACGTTGCGCCAGACCTCATACATAATATAAGATACGATGTCTGCGCTCCACGTCTCTGAAATCCAGCACAGGGAACAGAAACGAGCATGAACCACCTCAGCGCAGGGTAGTCTGCTGTGGTATCACGTGCAGGGTTCCAGTGACAGCTGGCGCTCAGGGCTGTGGAGGGAGGACGATCGTCTTCTCTTAGAAATTGTTTGGAGGAACGTGGACCCCTCGCCCTTCACCCGGATTTCACAGTTGTTTCCTGGCGCGGGTCCCCTACGGGGAGGAGTGTGGGACATCGCAGTAAACCGGGACTGTCAGAGAGCCAAAGCTGTCTTTTCTATCCAGGGGACACCTGAGGCTTCTCTCCTGACAATTTAATGGTATTCCTTCACATTCCGTAGGAGACATGGCATCGTTTCCACCATCAGAACATATGTTTATATGAAGTACAAACTAAGCGCCAAACCCAAATGTTCACCATCGATGCAGATTGAAAGAATTCATTATCTTGATTTCTTCTCTCGTTCTCTTGTTCTCTCCCTTATTCGTGAGACTCAAATTAACTTTGCAAAACCACAGATGCTCTTTTTATGTGCTTTTTTTTTTTTCTTTTGAGAGAACTTTTGTGGTCTTTGTTGCTTATTTTCGTTTCTCTAGCCATCCCCCCTTCAAACCTTATACCAATGCCACTAAACCGCGGAGAGAACTATTAAACAGCGTGACGTACTATCAATGGCTCCCGATGGGTCGTCGAAGGTACGCGTGGGGCAGGAACCCACAGCCTTGTCTCAGGCTGCACCTGGCACTCAACCTCCTTCTTGTCGCCTCCTCTGTGGCCCCTTCTTGCTAGCGCTCTGCAAACAGTTGTTTCGAAGCAGGTTATAAAAATCATTAGAAAATGTACCTGTGGCGTTCAGCACAGCTCCCCACGCCTCTCTGTGATCCGCCAGCTGCCGCCCTACCCGCTTCCTTGGCTGTTTGTCTGCCAGAGTTTACGGTATCTGCTGCTTCTTGATGGTGGGTGTTAATGGAAAGCTTGGGTTAATTAAGTTGATCATTCTAGAGCCATTCCCGAAAGCTCTAACTGGAGTTTCTCTAGATGTTAATTAAGAGCAAAAGTGTCTTGTTTTCAGTATGAGCACCTCTGTCAGCTACCGGGGATACAGGGAGAGAAGCGGGGTGCTAGGCGGCTACAGGCCTCGCTCGCAAACCGAGTAATCAGCCCTGGAATCACTCAGGGGCGGCGGCATTCATGGCGATACTTGTCAGAAATTTGAGGAACGGGGTCCTTTCTCTTTCTTGTCCCCACTTCCAGAGTGTCAAATAAGTGTCCTTTTAGCAGAGATTGAACTGCTCGGTGTCTTCCCGCTTGCGCGCAGGCTTGGACCATGGAGTCCAGGGACCCGTGGCGGGAGGTGCCACTCCGAGAGTGGAATGACAGTGCCGAGTAAAGGAGGAACTGAGAGGAGGACTCGTTGCCCAAATATTTGTGCAACTGGACGTAATGATGGGAGCGGAACCACCGGTGGGGCTGGGCCGTTGGCGTTCACGGGATCCCTTTCAAAGTAAATGGCTTGAAAGGTTTGCGCAGGTGACAGGGGTTCCCCGAAAGGACCATCTAAGCCTCCTTGCTCCCCACCTTGTGGGGAGGGTCCTGTCAGCCATAGAATAGGCCTGGGGTATGGGTTCTCACAACGTATAACTGGAGGCTTCGAATGCAAGTGGGAGCGACGTGGCCGCGTTATATCTCCTTCCTCCCCCGATGCTCCCTCTTGGCGTAGTGCATCCTGCCGTGGTATCAGGGTGGACCCTCCGTGATAGCTAAACTTTAGGCGTTGTGTGTAGTGCGTCAGCTCCCGTTTGAAGCATATAACTTGCGTTACCGTACGAAACCTCATAGCAACCCTGTGAGATGAATATTGTTATCCATGTTACTTGATATATGTGACAGTCAAGGGTCTAAGAGGTTAAATGAACTTGCCCAAGACCTAGTACATGGCAGGTAGAGCTGGACTTTGAAACTGAGGAGCTTCAGCTCCAGGGCCCTCACTTCTGATCTCTGTACCATACTGCTCTGAACGCCCTTGGGTGTGGGCGTGTGTCGGGGGAGGGGTAGCAATCGTTCATTTTCCTTTAAAACCACAGGACTAAGGAACAGAAATGAATGAGCTAATTCTTTGTCGAATCCTAAATATAGGGTAGAAGCCGGAGGGATGTGAAAAATAATAAAAGGATTCTTACACTCAAAGGATTTAGAATAAATAACGGGACAAGGCATACACCTGAAAAGGTAGAACCAAAGAGGTATTCTGGGAGTTCAGAAAAGGGACAGATTCCTTCTGTCAAAGGTGATCTTTTCGGAACCTTGTCACAGACTGGGCTTTAAAAAAGAATGTGTAAGATGTAGGCATATGGCTATGAAAAGGAAAGCTATTTTGGATGGAGACAGATGAGGAAATAAGCTCTTAGAGCTGCGACTGCCTGAGAAATATTTGGGTGACAGGGCTTGTGCGAAAAAATGGAACCTTGAGAACAAATTGAAGGAAGGTAGTTCCAAGTGAAAGACCGTGAACTTCAGTTGTTTAAATACTTGGGAGAAGGCAGTAAATACGATGAAACCTGGAAATCTAAATGTATATGACTTTTTTTATTTTTCTTAGTAATGGTCACTTCATGCTAATTATGTTTCAGGCAGAGACCCATCAGGAGGCCCATTTGTCAAATAGGACAAATAAGAGAGACAAATAGGACAGACATCATCGCCAGGGAAGGTTCGTTTGGCCTGATGACCAGTAGATGTGAGAGAGAAAAGGCAAAGAAGGTGATTTAGCTCTTGGGTGACCAGGAGGATTGTGAAAGTCCCATAATATCTGTCATCTTCACCTTGACCAATGACTTGTAGTTAGAAAGTCCTAACCTCTTCTTCTCTCTCTTTTTTTTTTTTTGATTATGTAATAAGTAATCACTTAAGTAAATTTTCAGTGATAATGAATATCCCACAATATAGGGAGCAAATCAACAGGACCATATTTCTAAGAACTAAAATGCTCAGTACTCAGAACTATGTTTGGCACTTCTAAGCCCATTTATTCATTCATTCAACCAAACATTTAAGCATCTGCTTGGCACCAGGCCCTATGTCAGGCACCAACGAAGGACATAGTGATAGACAAGTCAATAGGCCACAACCTCGAGGGATTTACCAGAGTAGCTAAGATATGGAGGCAACCTGGGTGCCCATCAATGGAGGATGGATAAAGAAGAGGTGGTACCTGTGTACAATAGAATATTACTCAGCCTTAACAAAAAATGAAATGTTGCCAATTGCAGTAACATGGACAGACCCAGAAGGTATTATGCTGAGTGGAGTAAGTTAGACAGAGAAAGACAAATACCATATGATTTCACTGATACATGGAATCTAAAGAACAAAATTAATGAACAGGCAGAACAGAAATAAACTCATAGATCCAGAGAACATTTTAATGATTGCCACATCGTAGAGGGGTTGCAGAGATGAGTGGAAAAGGGGTGGGGGATTAAGAGGTACAAATTGGTAGTTACGAAATGGTCATGGCGATAAAAATATAGCATAAGTAATAGAGTCAGTAATGTTGTAAGGACTATGTATGGTGTTAGATGGGTACTGGATTTATTGGGGTGATCACTTTGTAGGTTATGTGGATATTTAATTGCTGTGTCGAACCTCTGAAACTTGTAATGTTGTATGTCAACTATAATTAAAAAATAAAAAAATTATTTACAAAAAGAAAGAGAAATCATTAGGTGATTTTGCTATGACTTAAATGTCATGCTCAGTAAGGCAATCAAATGTTCCCACTTGTCTGGGATAGTCTCAATTTGGGTGATAAGTCATACTACCCTCCCAACAGTAGGACATGAGGCTGATGTACAAAGTGCGGGAGCATGCAGGCAGGGCATTTAATGGATCTTAGGAAAGGGGTATTAGTGGACTTTATGAAGGAAACATGTCTCCACTGACGCATGCAGGCTTTAGAGACTAAGGGGTTCAGGGAGGACTCGGGGGAAGTCAGCGGTGCAGGAAGTGGGAAGGTAGACAGGCAGTGTTTACAGATCAAATAAATTAATTAGTGAACAAATAAAACATTGTGAATGTACAAATTCACAAAATGGGTCAACTCCTAACGAAGCACCTATATTCATTTGATACTTAGGTCTAACATTTCTTTCAGGTCTTAAAAGGGAAATTTTATGAACAGTCGAATTTTACCCTGTTCCTAAAGTAAGGATATTGGGGTGCATGGTATCTCTGGTCTCCTGTAGCTTTACTTGTCCTGAGTAAGACCCCATCCCGAACTGCCTGCCCCCGGAGAATGAGGGACTCTACAGTCCACTCAGTTGGCCCCTTTTCCCAGGGCAGCCGCTTAATTATTTCTTGCTTATTCTGTTTCAGTTGATTTTATTTCTTTGACTTGATAGAAAGCTTCTCGAAGGCGGAGGCCGTTTTTATCTCCCATTCGGCACATTGTGGCTGGTGGTGATTGGGAGCTTGATAGGGGAGAGGGAGAGGAAATTCTTTTTTAGAGAGAAGGAGGAGGAAGTCTTGTTAAATAACCCTATTACCAAATGCTTTTTCTTATAGAGCTTCCCAACGCATTTTAATTACGTGACTGTGGATTTATTTTTGTTAATGGCGGTTCGCGAACTCATTTTTGATCAGCATCTTGCTTTCTTCCTATTTAGGACCTTCCGAGTTGTTGGATATGGCAGACAGCGAAACGTGAGTGTTGTCTTTCATTATATCCTGTATTATTTCCCTCAAAACATACCTCGGAAAAGAATGCAGTCTATAGGGCATAAAATGGATAGTTTTCATGTCAGCGATAAAGAGTCTACTTCCAGTTGTATTTATAACTGTGCAAGGCTGATCTTCTAAGTCAAAAATTACACAATAAAATTCGATGGCAAGTGGAGCGATGGTTACGTGCATGGAATTGCTATCCATCATTTAGTGCCTCCTACGGGCAAGGTACTTCCGTGCTGGGGCATTGTGATCGCTAAGAAGTCCAAATGCATACTTTTTTTGTTTGTTTTTTTACTCTTTCTTATCTGGGGCGTGTGAGAAAATTAAATTCTAACGCCCTAAGGCATCTTTGCGTGTAATGAAAATTCTTTGCCGAGCCTAAAATGGAACAATGTGTATAATACAATCACTGGATAATAATCATTTTCACGTCCTGCGTTTCAGACGAGGAACTCTGGTACACATAGGATTCTCTGGGATGATCCTTAAACAAATACTGTTTGATTTTAACTTTCTTTTTTCCTGAGGCAGCAAAATAGTTCCTATCCCCCAAACGGGAACAAAGAAAGGCTAAACTTCTAAACCTGAAAAGCACATAGAACACACCACCAGAGAACTTCAAAGAAATTTGAAAAGGATGAAGAATGGGCAGGGGCGGAGTGGGGTAGGGCGAGAGCGGCTACGTGGGTATCGGGGAGGCAAAGTAGAAATGAAGAGAATGGAAAATGGGTGGGAAGGGGAGTAGCCGTGAGTTACTAGGCATGGCAGAAGCTGTCCACTGCTCATGAAGCTTGTCCACATGCCGCACGGCCTGTTGGCAAGGTTGTCCCTGACCCCAGCTTGCCTTCCCTAAGGTCCGCATTTGATTTTCCATGAAACACTTTGGCATGAAGTGTCTTTTCAATTTCGGACTCACAATGGGTCTATATTCCTACGCTGCCTGCCAGAGGGGCGGACATGGCCACTTTCTCTTGCCCGCTTCCCGTGGCTGGCCTCAGCCGTGCTGCTCCTGGAGACAGCTCTGGTTCTTGAACCCTCCCAGCGTGTCACTGTGCCTCCCAGGTCCTCTGTGGTGGCCACTGCCCTTCCGCCTGCCACTGGCATGGAATCCAGTAGGTAGGGCAAAGCGAGTGTTGCCTGGCTCCTTGAAATTGAGTTCCCAGGAGATAGCCCTCCGGGGGGCAGGATGGTGGCCCGCCACGCACTGTGTGACGGGTCCGAAGGGCCGGTGGTTCTCCATCACTGTCCCCTCTGTGCTTCGGCTAGTGTCCCTCCCTCCCTGCCCAAATGTATCCACAGAGAGAGAGAGTTGCCTCACGGGGTGCAGACATCTGTGCACATTGGTCTATTTAATAGTGCCACCAAGTCTTACCTAAATCAAACATTGGTAGTTTAAAACAAAGCCACGCGGCCTAATTCACTGACGCAGTTTTCAAAAGAGCTTGGAGTCAGATGTTATGGTTAGCTGACGACTAACTCAAGGCATTTCTGGGTCCCCTCCCTGCTCCTCCCCCGAACGGGTCCTGCCTGCCGCTGTGGTGGTCTCAGCTGCAGGTAGAGAAAGAGGCCGAGGAGCACAGGGCATCAGCAGCAGGGGTAGGATGCCACCCTCACCCCCTGGTCGCTGCTCCCACCCCCAGCCCCGCCCTCCGCTCCTTTATGGGTGGTTTCCCATTTCATCTGTGATTTAGGGGTGAGACCGCGCTGCACAAGGCCGCCTGCCAGCGGAACCGGGCCGTGTGCCAGCTTCTGGTGGACGCAGGAGCATCTCTGAGAAAGACAGACTCCAAGGTAACGTGATGCGCGGGCGCAAACATCTCCCCACTGGGCAAGATCGCAGGCACCGTCCTTTCTGTGCTCATGGAAGTGCCCAGGGCTTTGGAAAAAGGAGGAAAAAATAAAGTGCTTCATTTAGAGAAACTGCAGTTTAAACGTATAAGCACAAAGGGGAGGGTGCGTGCTTGTCGATGGGGCTTTCTAAACCTCTGAGCGTGCCGGCTTTAGGATTTGGGGTTCTCCTCCTGCTGAGTGCCAGCAGCTACGTTGCAGAGAGGTGAGGTTCAGAGCCCCAGGAGAAGGGTCAGGGCCGTGTTCATCGGCCTGACCTCTGAGAAGACCCTTTGGGATTTCTCCTTCAGCTGCCTCACCCAGTGTAGCTTACAATCTGTGCTGTATTTGGCCACATATGAGTATGAGGACTTCATCGAGCGGGTGCCAAATAACCTAAGTTTGTGGCCAATGAATGGAGCCAAGAAACAGACAAGTGACCTAGATGCCTAATAAAGACTTAAGCCCCAGTAGACTTCATTGAAGCGATGAGCATCTATTCATGGGCAGTGTTTGCCCTAGTCTTTCCTCAGACAGCAGTGCACGTCATGAAATAGCTTTCTCTCCTGCATGGACCTCGCTCTCCTTTCTGAGCCAGTTGTAAGCCGGTCGCGTTGTGTGAGTCTTTACTTCCCTTGCAACTGCCCAGATCCTCGCTCCTTAACTGAGGTCCCTGGCTGCCTCTCTTGGCTTCAGGCACGTTAAACTGTGTCCGGGTTTCTAGCTGCTCTGTTACCTGTCTGTTCAGTTGATTGGATATATCATTTCAAATGGCAGATAATTGCTCAATGTGATATTCTTCCCAGGTGATATTCGCACTTAAACGCTTTGGCGTGTAACCTGATTGAGAAACACAAGCCCAGTTGGCGGGATCACTGGGGGCCCCGATCCTGAGGTAGACTTAGCCTCCCTGGGGCCGCTCAGACTACAGCGGGACAGTCGCCTGTTTATCACACAAAGGACTGGCACTCAGCTCAGATAATAAAGAGAAAGTGAGGAGCAACACGAAAAAGTTGCTCTTTTTATCTAAGTTGCTGAATCTGCAAACTAGAAATCAGAATGCCTGCTTCCCCAGTTATCTAGCCAGTGATTCCTTTCCACCTTCTTCCAGAAAAGATCTGGGTCCCCACACTCACTGTGCTGCCCTGTTTCCTGCCGTGTGCTCAGTCAGGCTCAGTGAACCTCCCTTTCCTTAGATGTCGACCCCACCTGTCAAAAGCAATTGTCTTTTTCTCTTGGACTTACCTACCTTATATGGTCCAAGTGATGCTCCTATTGGAGCGTAGATTTAAAAGTGTCTCGTGAACTCTAAAACAGGGAACATGGAAAGATCTTTATTAATGAGTAATCATCAAGAATCTCTGTTTCTGTGAATTTTTTTTAAAAAGATCTCATCCCAAGCGTTTGTGTCTCTTTCCATTTCACTATTACTTGTAGGGTCAGACACCTCAAGACAGAGCACAACAGGCTGGGGATCCCGATTTGGCTGCTTACCTGGAAAGTCGTCAGAACTATAAGATCATCACCCATGAGGACCTCGAAACCGCTGTTTGACCCTGGTAGATGGGCAAAGAGGACCTGAGCGAGCGAGCGTATCACCTGTGCCCTCCTGGAGATCGGGCGACTCCCCTGCAAGAGGCTGATGGAATCCATAAACCTGTCTCTCTCCTGCAAGAATCTATCTGAGACCATGCCACCAGTTTTTAAGGGCTGTCAAGGTGTACGACAAAACATGATAGCCCCCAGAGGACGAGGCAGGATACCCGGAGATTTGTGGAATACGAGTTCCGCAAAATACGATCCTTATTGCTTCCAGCAAGTAGCATGAACTTCTGTGTTCACCCGTATAATTTATTTTAAAGATTCAAAGGATGTTCGTACAAATGGCACTGCTCCCCCTCCCCGCCCCCCACACGTTCATCTCCTCCTGTACCGCTCCGTTCTTCTGTAACTACCCATCATTTTAGATATGATCTGTTCTCTTCACATTCAGTCCTCCGAAGACCACAAGACTCTCTCTGAAGGTCTTGTCAAACCCTCTGGACGTCCTGCAGAAATATAACTCTCGAGCCGCTTCCAGTCCTAAGACTAAACATACCAAGACGAGGCTTAGTGACTTCTGCATGTCTCTCCTCCCTCCCCGATCCTTTTTCATCACATAAGAGCTGGGGAGTGCCGCAGGGATTATGGCAATTTGTGCGCTGGGTCTCTGGGGTGTGGTGAGGTGGCATGGGCGTTGTCTGTTCTCAGAGGGGCCTCGGGGAGGCAGCCCAGGGGCGGGCGCAGGTAGCGGGCTGTCGCTGATGGCCGCGAAGGACTGCTTCAGCTTGGGCTGTTTGTACAGCTCCGTACTGCCTATGTGTAGCCATCTTTGCCTTTCGCTGCAATGGAGGTGAGCGGTGGAGGAAGCGAAGGCCCGTCTAGTTTGCAGGACCACTGAGCTTTAAGTGCGGTTTCAGCTGCAGAGCAGAAAAGCATGTGTGGGAACTGTGGTCACAGGAAATGGAGCTAGCTCTCTGACAGCGTTTACTTCTAGGCTTGTTTGCGCGATAATGGAAAGCAGGCTAATGGACTTGAAATAAAACAGCAGAAGCAAAAGTAGCAACATATGTCAAAATAACTCACTTAAGTAAGAAAACAGTCACCGGAATGTTGCACAGAGGCTAATAAGTATAGACTTTTTTGGGTACGATGGTGAGAAGGAGGGGGGGACTGTTTTAGGTTTTCCTTCTAAGATTTTGGTTTTCATTATCCCAAGTACGCCTCGTCCCAAGGACAGAGCCTTGCCGTGTGGGTTCCGCGGCCAAATTTTGGGATGTGTGGCCCTTTCTGATGGATGCCTCATCTGTTATTTATCAGGTCCCAAGGTCATACCTGAGAGCACTACAGCCCCATTTTCGTGTACGGAGCAGTCTACTCTGTTCTTTTCGCTGTTTTCTTTTACTAGAAAGTTCTTAATACAAACCACTGTGGGATCCCACAGCAGAATTGCAACTTCTAATCCTGCTACAGAGCAGTTGGTACTTATAAGCACCTGTGTTAGGGACCCTATGACAACTAAAATATCAGGAAACGATCTACTCTATTTGGATAGAAGTCAGAAATGGAGGTGGGTGATCGAGGGTTTTCCTTTGGATTAAACTGCTTTCTTCCATTTTCCCCTTAGACACAAGCAATGTGCTTCCTTGGCATTTCTGCATGCGAGCATAAACAATCGTTTCTCTACATTTAATTTAAAGGTCCAGTGGTGAGGCGTTGCTTATCTGAATCACATTTTGGTCGCATTTTGAAAATACAGGTATGATCATACTGTTAAGTAGGAATAGCCTCTCAGTGGATAGGCTCTGAGTCTCTCCTTAGTCGTTTCAAGTTCGAATAATTGGCATTATTCTCAGCTGTTGGAGGAAGGGTTGGTTATGACTAATCTATTTCCATATATCAGTCTTAGAAATGGAACTATCTTTGGGGTTTTATGGTGAGAGAAGGAGGGACTGTAGTAGATTGTTTCCAGAAGCTGGAAAAAATATGCTCCAGGAGAATTTAATCACTGGGCTTCTGCTGGGAGTTTTTCAATTGGTGGGACTGTCAAGGAGATGTTGTGATGACAGAAATATAATCCTTAAAACAGACTGAAATCTGGCCTCGAATGGTGCCTTCCATTCCCTAGACCGAGCCAAACACTTGGCCACGTACTCGGTTACCCAGCTGCCATCACTGGGGTGAAGGATTGTATTTTCACCAACAACCATCTCATATTTCTCTGTGATGCTTCAAAGCAGCCCAGAGAAAATTTAGGGTACAGGTGGCTGTGGGCCAATTCAAATAGCTCCAGTTGAAGTCACAAGTAAATCTCTGGAATGAAAATAAATGACATACTGACTGCCGTAGGGGTCCTGGTACATTTGGAAATCATTTTAAACAAAAAGTAATAATAATTATTATTATAATTTAAAAAGCCTTAGAGTCCTGCATTACTGATGGGGAATGATATAAGACCAACTCAAATAGCTCTTTGAAAAAGCAAACACACCCAGGACTTGGGCTTTTCCAAAAAAAAAAAAAAAAAAAATCAAAAATGAGCTTCAACATTAAATCTGCCTCCTGTAGCGTTTTAGTTTTTAATTGATCATTGCGTGTGATAGTCCTGGACTTTTGAAAGAGCCGAAGCCATATGCTCCAGGAGTTTCCAGCTCAGCTGAAATACACGGTATCCCCCTTTTAATGAGCCCCCAGCAAGCGCAGGAGCAAATGGTCTGGCCCCGGTCTGAAAAACGCACATAACTTTAATTTAAAAGACATAAAACTGTATACCTATAGAAACAGCATTTTCTACAGAACCCGCTGAGACAGTGCAGCAAGAGCGGCTGGCCGGGCTGACAGTCCTTTTCGTTTGACTCGAACGAGCCCTTTGTGTTGGGGGCCCCCGTCTGTCCTGGGAATCCATTTTTAGGTTATCTGATAGAGGGATGAGAAATGGAGAGTTATGAAAAGACAAAGTGAATATAACCTTACAGGTAGTCATTTCCGAAGCCTCATTTTCCAGCAGTACGCATGTAAGGAAATAGAACCCAGTTAAGCTCTGTGCTTTATCTCATTCGAGGCCGTGACCAAGAACAGGAGCCAGGAAGGAAATAAACACCATGGCTGAGAATTGCACTTGGCGGGTTCTGGTCCCCTCTGTAGAGGTTACGACTTAAAACCAACACAATTTCAGAAACAGGATTTAACCGGCACATTCACGGCCATAAAGGGAGCGACGGCTGAGGGGGTGTTTTACAGCCCCGTTGCTCCCCACCCTTTCAGAAGAGCTGGCCCAGTGCTTACAGGTAGATAGATCTGTTTGCAAAGAACGTACTCAGCAGATGGTGGCTTTCCGTGTGGACCTAGTAACCGTTTCTTTACCGAAAGGCTTTCTGTAGTTCATCCACTAGACTCCTCCTAGCATCCACATCTTAGAAAATGCGGAGCAGCTGTTTTATTTTTTTTCTGTGTCGATTTTATTCAAAATATTCAGATTGGTTTTAAACTATACAAGTAGAACCTGCTTTTTATAAGAAGTTCTAATACCGTAGATGGGTGTCACAGGCAAAGTCAAGGTGCTGCTCTCTGTGCTGGCTTGGTGTCTTCAGGCCCACATTCTGGAGAAAACAGCGTTTTCCCTGGTAAACGTTGCTGCTTGTACGTTACATCAGAAATACCCTGCATAGCCAAGCCCCTCCCCCCCACACACATATAGAAATGCATTTATTTGTACACATATATGTGTATATATACCATACACACATGTATTGCATAGATTTAAAATGGAGAAAACATTTGAGAAGCATGCTGATCATCTGTTTATGCATAGCTAACACCAACAGGCAAAGATAAGGCAACATAAAATTTCCATTTATTCATCATTCTTTCTCTTATCACTAAGCTTAGTTCTCTAAGCTTGGCACACATGGCACTTGCTGTCGCCTCTGTCATAAAATCCATGACCAAGAGGTCTTGTCATTGTTTATGTTACCTTCCATGAAGCATGAAGCCTACCTGAGCCCAGAGACTCGTCTAGGCTATTTTTAGACCTCATGTAGAGAGGCCCTGCCTCTGTGATGCTGACACCACTTTAAGAGGCTGAGTTTACAGGAGTAACACTCAGGATAGTTGTCCTAAGGTTATTTAATTAGGGCAAACTGTTGCTAAGAAGGTATAGTAACTTGGATATGGGCTGTAATAAAATCACTGAGAACAGTGTGATATTTTATGCCATTATGAGATTTAAAAGTAAAATAGATCATTGTTAAAATAGCTCATCATAATCATCAAAAGAAACTACTAATTACTTAAATGGATTATTTTCATTTTAGAAAAAAAAAATAGAACATCTATCAAATTAGAGAATTTTCTGATTGACCTTAAACATTGGTTTGGTATGAAATTGATTCTGCCCAAGTTTTACAGAACCATCTCTGAGTCTCCTTTTTCTTACATGAATTCCATATTCAGCTCATGATGAGTCCTACGGGTTTTTTTCTCCACCAGGTGTCTCGGACTGACTTTGGCCCTCTCATCCCTTTTCTGTGTCCTAGTTGTCACCCATCTCTAGTCCCTCCAATTGTCAGACTATGACGACAGTCCTACTATTGGACTTTCTGCCTCTACTTTCAATAATTTTGTCATGCAGATGCCAAAATAGACCCCAGATATTATGTTCAAAATGGATCAAGGTGAAATTACCCTCCGAGACAAGTATATGTTTTGCCCGAAGGACAAATAGATGTCCACTGACCTTGATCATCTTAAACAGTTCCATCAAGCCTTATTCTAAGACGTAATCTGCCAAATGGGCTTAGAAAATTCCTGTCTTAGCTACCCCATGAGAGTACACAATTATGGCAACTTCTTCCACGTCAAATGATGTAAACGATGTGCTCTCTTGAAATCACCCAGATGACTGGATTATATAATGTTATACCCTACTGGCCATCTATGGATTTAAGGCCTGTCCCGACATAGGAATTAAGCAACTCTACCCCTGGACAACCTGTTTTCCCAGGACACTGAGAGTCACCTCACTAGCTCCCAAAGAGAAGCAGAAACAAGTAATGCTTAGGCTGTTGAAATGTTACACTCGAAAGCAGAGATTGGAATATTGGATGCTATCCTCATGGTGGACAGATTCCAGAGCCTATTTATGTATGTATTTAGTTAGTCGTTCCACAAGCAATCATGCTTGTGAACCAATCATGCATTTGTGTATTTAATCATTAATTGTTAAGATGTATTTACCACTTACTCTGGTGGAGGCACCATGAAAAGGACATGAGAATGAATGCATGCAAGAGACGAAACTTGACTTCATGCAGCTGGAAGTCTAGGAGAAAAGGCCAATGCCAGTGTGATATGTTCTATGCAGAAGCTCAGGGGAATGGGCACTGTGGGATCGATCAACGCCTTATTGTGCCAATCACTCTTTAGCTCCCGACGTTTTAGTTCTATGAAATCTGAAATGAGATGACTATGCAAGGGGAATAATGATACTTTACATTTTCTTTTCTTTGGAGTCTTGGTATTGGTTTTCAAAATGTATTAGAAACCGAGACTTTAAGACTTGGAAACACTAACCTAAGAGCTAAAATTCACATAGCCTGTATCTCAAGGACATAATTAGAAACAACGGGCAAAATTTGTGGGTGGGTTTTGACTAAATATAAAGAAGATGAAGTAGAAGAAATATTGTCAAATGGTGGGGTGGGCACCTTTACAGGGTTACAAACTTTCGGCCGCTGAGAGTATTTAAACAGAGGACACACGACCACTCTGAGGAATGTTGTCACTGGGACCTGTGATCTGAGAGCTGGAATTAGATTCTGAGAGTTTTGAAATTATTTCTTTTAAAATGACTTTGTCACATAGCAGAACTTTGTTTGAAAAATTTCTGAAAATCTTGACTTCTAATTTTTGAAACATCACTTTGTAAGCGAGAGGCTTTAAAATCTTGGCGTGAATGACCTTTAGTTATCATGTAAGACATTTTTAAACCAACTAAGCATGGCTTTAAGAGCTATTGAAAAGAAAACATACTAAGAGGTATAACTTACTCCATCATACTTCTGGAAAATTATGGATTTTGATGAATATTTTTAGACATTCATAAGTAAAGTCCTATTAGAAATCTGTTTTACTCTCCAATATAAAAAAAAAAAGTGCTGTGATTTGATATTCTTAGAATTCAATGTAATCTAATATAACCACAGGAGAAAATTCTGCCTGAAAGATATTTGGGAGCCAAGTCATGCACATAAAAGGCAATCATGGAAAATGCCTTGGCTTCTGCTACTGGCATGATAATTACTAACGATAGCTTACTTACCCATAGAAATAAGAAAGTGATGATTCTGGTTTTTCCCCATTTTTCAAGGCTTTATTATTTGGAGCCAAATGGCATCTGAAATGGGAGCCTTTGGTGGTGGGGACAACTGAAACTGTCTTGTCCCTCAGTCCTTAAGTGAAGCACATATAATTTGCAATCGAAAAAAGCTTAAACACCTTAAATCCTACCATTTAGTATAACAATTTTGGTAATTGTAAAAATGTTAGTGCTTTAGCGTTTTGAATCGTTTTTGGCACCTTTGAGCTTCAATACCGACACATGAGGTGGACGATACAGATCATACATTTTAGATGAATAAATGGAATATTAGAGCAATGAGTTCAACTTGCTCAGATTTGTATAGTAATTAGTAAAACTGCAGCCAGAACCAAGGTCTTTAGAAATTGCAGACTAACATGTGTGCAATAGAAGTTTTCTAATTAAATAATTTTCTCCCATTGTCTTCAATGCTGTTTTGCGTCATTCATTCAGATTTCTATAAATTAGAAGGTGCCTCATTGAAAAAATATTAACGAAGGGCACACAGTGAGAGTTGGTTAGAACTGAGGCAGAATAAGAAGTTATAAATTCAGAATATTTGCTATCATATTTCAAGTGGGAAAAAAGTCAAAACTTTTGATTCCAAGATGGATTTCACAAGAAATTAGCCCTGAGGGTGACTGACTGGCTTCTCTATTTTGTGATTCTCAGCATTTACAGATATTTGTATCACAGGTCCTCGAATAGCTTTGTTTTGTTCGGTGTCATTTTGTTATGGTTTTGATGAGATGCCGCAGGTGTTTAACTCTTGTTTATATCAACTCACCTAGGATAAAGCTGGTTTCATTACATGTCATTCCCCTGGAAGTCTCAGAACCTGTCTATGACGTTCTTTTTCTCTTCTCGGACGTTTCTATTGGAAGGACATTATTTTAGAATGCTGTACCTAAAAGTGTTGACATGGCTTTAAGTCTACGGGTGAGTTTGCAAAGTTAAGTCTTTCATACACAATCACCTACACAGAGGCCTGAGGGAAGTTGTGCTTCGCTTGAAAAGTGGAAAGACAAACAGGCCTGAGATGTTCTCCAGTTCTGAATGGCATCGTTTACAAGGCACCTCTGTGGACAGGTTGGTAATATGAAGAAGAGAGATGTTTGATCTGTAGAGAAGTCATAGTTGGATTCGGAATAGGAGGGATGTTTGGAGGAGACAGGCTGAGTAGGCTGTAAGTTGAGGACAATTTGCAGGATGAAACAAGGACAAAAAGGATCAGGAACAGACATGAAAAGGGGTGGCTTTGTGACTTACATAAGGTTTTATTTTTTCCTAAACATTACACCCAGAAAAAAACGGATTGGGCTTTCTAAAAAACAAAGTGAACTTACTGCAGGGGGTGTTTCTTCTAGTATTTAAGTGAAAATTGAGCAACGGAATCAGAGATTGTGTAAGAGCAATTTGTTGATTGTGAGAGAACTTGAAGTAGAAGACTTCTGTGATATTGTCCAGGTTTAGATTTCTGTGACTTTAGACTGAAGCAGAATTCAATTAGAGCCCTTTCTCTTCGAAGGTCCTGCCGTATGGATGGCAATGAAGACTTTTTGTAAAAACACAAGCCATTGCAAATGGAACCCAGATTATTTAGAAGCAGGTACTGCATGAGCATAAAAACAATTTGCTTTGCTTACACACACATGCGCGCACATACACATGCACACACACGCACACACTGCCCATTGCTAGCCAATTCCCAAATCTCCTGAAGAAGATGTGTTTCTACTAAGACAGAACAGCCTCCAGTTCAGGAATGAGAGTGAAAACAAAGGACCTAGTGTTCATTTTCCTTTTCTTTCCACCCATTTGTTGTTTGAGGTGCACAGTTGGGACCAGGACTTGTAGAAGGAGCAGGTTTCCATGTTTCCGGGGTTAAAAAAAAAAAGTCACGGAGGCAATTTCTGTAACTGATTGTCATTAAATAGGACTTAACCTCATATCACCAGACTAGTGTGTCTATAATGTTTCTGTTTTAATTGCCCATCTTTCCTTATTTTCATAATAATCAGGCCTGAGTCTTACATTTCAAGTTGGCTAGCTGAGGAGGGGTTACACTTGAGATAGTCTTAAGAAATGGGCCAGCCCATACCTGGAGTCTAGCTCAGGGAACTGTCCCCAGGCCACCATCTCCCCCGCCCCATTCCTTGCCCCTGCCTTAGGAAGGCAAAGGAACGGCAGAGTTAGGGGAAAAGGAGAAAAAGATTTTCAAGAGTTGTACAATAAAAAGGCTCTGGATCTTGACACAAATTGCATGGCAACCCACAAATAAATAATACATACTCTCGGCTAACTTTGATCCTCATGAAAAGCGAATTCAGAAGGTATAGAAAAAGATTGAACTTGTTTAGAGTGGCTTCAAGGAGTAGTGTTACGAAAATTTCAATATATGCAGCTTAGAAGAATTAGATTATGTTTGACATTTAGGGGGAAACAGGCCCCGCTAATAGAACTTTCTAATAGAGCTTTCTAAAAGAATGGCTTGTTTGAAGGAGTTTCTCCAAGTCCTCATAGGAAGTTAGAGCTAGCCACAGACTTGTGTTGGTTTATTATAAAAGTTAGGAAAAATAAGGATGGTTGAGGGAGTTGTTCACAAATCTAAGTATGTTTAATCCTAACAAATTCAGAGTCTATGACTTTCTTAATTGGGGGTTTGCATACAACCTTCCTTCTTTAAAATTCTAGAGATAGGGGATGTTTGCAGATCGCCTTCACTTGCAACAATGAACCAACAACAACTGTAAATTGGTTTACCCTATTTTTTTGTTTTAAATGTATGGGTGGTTCTCTCACGTATGTTGGGGAGGTTTATCACTTTTAAGATACCTTCTTTCTATGATATTTACTGCACCTTATGTAATGAATACAAATGTTTCCTGACCTCTTGGGTTTTATTAACAGCAAAACTTTTGATTCACTGCTTCCCCTCCCCCATTTATACACTGAGACCACATGGATCATTATCAATTCAACTAGAACCTAGATCGATGCTTGCTAACATAGGCTGGGAGGTATGGGGTTCTCGCCTCTCTGGGGACTGAGATTTGGACCTTTAATAGACAAAATATTCTATTTGTCTAGAATATTTTGAAAAGTTTGGGTTTGAATTAGTCTTAGTAAAGATTAGCTAGGCTGTTTTTGTGTTTTTTGGGTTTTTTAAATTACCAATGGTTAGGTGGGCAGCCATGAACCTGAATATTATGGGGACCATAGCTGACGAAAAGTGAGGAAACCCATTCCTGTAAATAATGAAGGAATAGAGAGGACAATCTCAGTTCCATAAGGATGACTGTATTTTATTTAATTTGATTTCTGAGTGGGAAAAGGTTTCTGGGCATCCAGAGTATTCTTGGCTGTCGGTAGTCCACTTTCAAAGGCTACATCTGTCTGGAGAGTCGCAGTCACATTATAAAGGGCTCTTTCATGATTTCTGATCACATCCCAGAGCCATGCTTTTGCAAAGCTGCCAGCTGGCAGGTGGAATTAAAAAAATAATAATAATAAAATGTAGCAGCCGTGGCAGTAGGGTGATGAAGTTTTATTTCCAGGTAAAGTAGGATCCAGATATTAAGAAATGGAGGGAGGGTGGGTGGGAAGGGTGGGATGGGGAAGGGAAGAATGGAGTTCTTTTGTAACAAAGTCATAAAGTATTTTTTCCCTAATTTTCTTGCATTTCCTATTTATATAAAGTATCTCGATCACTGTGTTGCTCTACAGAGATTTTCAACGGAATCAATTTGGGAGACTGAACTAATCTCTGAAAAAGAAATGGACTAGTTACAGTTACTTTTTTGGATACTTTTTTCTGTATTGTGAATTGCGTGGAAATGTACAGAATAAAAATTAAGAAATATAATTCGTTTCCTTTCTTCTGTTGCTGGCTGCTAGATATAGTCGATGCGAATGCTATGCTTAATGGTGGTTAAATTAGATTTTCAAAAGGAGGAGGGAAGCAAAGAGTTGGCTGTTAAGGAAGGCAGAAACTAAAAGAGATCCCCAATAATGCAGATTTAAAAAAAAAAAAGACTTCTGCTTTCAAGATGGACTAACAGAAGCTAGATTTACCCTCCCATCTAAATAAAAAAAAAAAAACATTTAAATATAGTAAAACAATAATTGTTACGACACTGGACCTCATAGCAATCTCCGAGAGATGGAAATCAGATAAGATCAGCCCTATGATAGCTCCATTACACAGACTTCAGAGAGATTCCAGGCAGTGGGACAGTGAGGAGAAATCGAGGCAGAGTTTGGCAGATTTTCCTGAGATGGAGCTGAGAGTTTGGGAGAGCAAGGCAGCCAGAGCTCTCAGGGCAGAGTATCAGAGAGAAAAGAACTTCAGAGAGGAATAACCCTGCAGACCTGCACGGAACCCTCCAAAGTACTCAATAAAACGCGCCCCAGTGTGTGCGTGTGAGGACAGTAACTGAGACTGGAGAATGGAACCATCGAACCTGCTTAGAAGGAACATGGGCGAGCTCACACGAGGCTGGAGAGAATGCCCGTTGCCACCAGCCACGCTGCATCCTTACCGTCTTTTGTTAGTAAAACATGGCCATCTCCATCGTGGCCGCTCCGGTCCCATCCACTCCCCATCTCTGGTCACAGAGGCCGTCAGTCACCATAACGGTTTTGTGTGGATCTTCGCACATCCCCGTCTCCGCTCCCTTCCCCCACTTCTTGGCTTCCATTAACTATTTTCCTTGGCACAGATGTAAACATTTTATCTTGTACCAATATTAAAAGGCTCTGTGTGGCGTCAAGGTTTTCCACTCTAAGAGTCAAAAGCCAAGAACGCGGAGTTTCATTGGCGTGGCATGTTAATGTGTACCACAGAGGAAAATAATGTGCTACGGTTACGTTTTTCTTCCTTGAAACTTTTCAAGGCTATGACCCTGATGCCAATGAAACACAATGTCCCTGTGACCCGTATCAAATAATTTATCTTTTCTTACATTTTTTGTATTGCTCTGCTTTATATTTGGACTCTGACAGTTTTTATGAATTTCTTTTTCGTGGTGTTGGCTACCTTTCTCCGTTCTTGCTGAAAGATGAAACACATACACACACACATAACTTTTTCAAAGTGTTACTAGAATCGTCTAGCTCTCTAATCATTTTTGGAATCCATTTCATTCTTTATCCTGCAGGCATTTTTCTCAAGTCCACTGGCTTCCCGTCCTAATTGTGATAAGTTGTTTGCTAGGCATGCTGAACAACCTTCGCCTTAAGACTTTCTTTTTTGGACTTCCCAATTCATCTAATCACTTCTCAACTCACACATTCTTTAGTTTCTTGATTTGCTGGAGTATAGCCACGAATTGCTTATTAAAACTAGGCCCTAGGGAAATAAATTCTCTGAGTTCTTGCATGTCTGAAAATGTCTATTTGATCCTTTACTTAGAGTTTGTCTTTGGAATTCTGGTTCCAACGTTTTTTTTTTTTTTTTTTCATTAGAAATCCAGAAAATCTTAATAATGAAAACCAAGGCTCGTGTGCTTTGTAAAAAGTAGAAGTTTGTTCACAAATAGATTAAAATCACAGAGTCACATCTTACAGTAGCAAAATGACTCTAGAAACCATGTGGAACAGTATCATTTTACAGAGGAGAAATCGGTGGCTCAGAGATGAAAACATTGCCCAAGATCGTGCAACTAACTAGTGACAGGGAGATGTCACCAAAGCTCGGGGACTCCTCATCTGCAAATTATATCAGTGCCATATTCAAATGCTTCAGATTCTACTTGAAGGCACTAGTAGGATGAAAAATATATATATTTGTGCTGGAAAAGAAAAACACACTGGATTCCAGCCCCAGCTCTGCCCTGAGTTGTAAGTGTGGTTGTTTCTTGCTTTCCTTGGGCCCAAGTTTCCTCATCCATCAGACAAGACTGTACGATAACCGGTCTTCAGTCTCTTCTCTCAAGGGATGGGATTCTCCAAAGGAGATTTTTTTTTTTAAATAGAAGGCTAATTATGTAGATGAAAAAAAAAAAAGCCTCAAAATGATCTCCATTAAAGGCCTTCGCTTTGGGAAAGTTCGCTAAATCCATCCCCCAAGTATGTCATTTGAGAAATCTTTGCCATTTTAATTGATCAGCATTTTTTAAATCCAAAATATCTTTCAAATAAGATATCTAACTTCAACCCTCACAGCCTTTTTGTAGGCTCCAACCCTCGAGAACTTTATCTGTGGTTATTTTCAGAGGTTAGTACATCAAGCTATAGGTTGCTAAGTCCATGATTCTACAGGCTATCACCTCAAAGGCGTAAAGATAATTAGTTCAGTTTCAAACAGATAAAAAGGACCAGAACGTACACAGAGCACAGATGCTGAAAGATGATTACATGTTACAACTGCATGGAGGATACGGTAATGATGATAAGAAAAGATGTTTCCTCACTGATCTATCTAGTTAGGTCCTGTGATGTCATTTCCCCTTGACGTCTTCTGGATTGGTGTGGACAGCCCTGAGTTTGGCACCTATTTTGCTGGTTGCAAACTGGGTGAGCTTGGTCACGTAACACTCTTTTCGCTTCCTGAATCTCAGTTTTCTCGTCAGAAATATTGAAAACACCACCAACCAAATGGAGTTCAATGAGATATTGGCTGGAAAAATACTTAGAATAATGCCTAGCACATAGCACTTTATTCCTCTGAGAATACGCTGGGGCTAATTACATTGATATAAATGGTTATTGTATTTCTAGCATCGTTCTCTGCACTGTGGGGCAGGGGACAGGCTAAGGGAGGGGGGTCTCTATGCTCACACCTTGGATAACTTAGTCATTTTGCTTAATTCTTTTTGTAATGACATTGTAGTCCTAGCCTAAAGTTTGCCTCAAACCTCTTTATTCCCTCTAATTTGTAAAAATGTCTTTAAAAATTAAACATATGAAACTTTGTCAGTGATAAACGAAGTACAATTCTGAAAACTTAGATTGAGAGAAAATATGTGGAATAAATATACCCAAAAGTTCGAATGAAAAAAAAAAAAATGACCTGAGTCTGGTTTCATATTATGTCGGTCTGGGTATTGCTGATTTAGGAAGGAATCACTGTGTTGTCCCTTCGGAAATGCATGTATGCATGACATATATCAACGATTTAAGTTTAAAATCTTTGGATAGTCTTCTCGTTTGAACTTTGCCTGTTTTAAAAATATCATCATTCTTCTGAGAGTCACCAGATGCCCAAACTTAGATGGAATAGACCCAAACTCCTAAAGATTCCTTTTATATGTTACAACCTCTGACAATACTTAAGTTGTACTGAAATTCTTTACGTACTCCGATATTCCACAAGATTCAGTTTCACTTTGTGTCCAGTCCCATTGCTAGAAGTCTCTCTTTAAATTCCCTCCATCCATCACCCTTCCTCTCGGCTCTGCAATCGTTTGGCCTGGCTCCTCTGAATTTAGCTTTCTTTTTTTATACATATACTTCCAGAGAAAGGAAAATGCTTCTTCAGCCCAAACCTAAGGTTTGCAGTGAGGACCATGATATATTCACATAAATTAAGGCCTTTTCATTGTCACTGATGATGGGTATGAAATATCGTGTACGAGCTGTTTTCAATTACTTGTATAGAAAAATCAATGGCGGCAGTTTGTGCTGGCTCAGTGAGCTGCTGGCTCGTTGCAGGAAGAGGTTACAGCTGCTCTGTCTGCCAACGACACACTTATTCCGCTGATAGAGGCAATCAGGAGTGGGGTTCTCAACTCTGTTAGCAGTAGCCTCTGGCAAAAAGTACATACTTAATCACCAAACGTGAAATGGCCGTTTAAGTTGTCAAGAGAAGGGCGATATTGAAAGAATGGAATTTTCTAGCTCTCACCCTAACCCAGGACATATTTCCCAGTCTATTTATCTCGTCGAAAAAAAAGTAGAGAGTAAAGATTGGACGAGCAACAAACACTAAATACCATCCATGTAGTTCGTAGTAGGATAACGAGCTAGTCATTTGATTTAATAGGTCCACTCAAGAAATGAATCTTTCAGCGATTATTAGTTCTGTTGTAATTTTATTTTCAAAGAATAAAAGATAGACGTTAGGAGCCTGCATCAGAAGCAGTTGTCGTATGCTCACTGGTATAAATTGCTTGAACCAGAAATCCCATATTTGTGTCTCTGGTTGACTGTGATTTCCTGGACTCGATTATTTTAATAAGTTGTTTATTCGTGGAGTTCAAGAAGGAGCCAGTAAACAACATACCACCTTACTGCTCAAGTTTTAATCCAACTGAGAAATTAAAAATAAAAATAAAACAGGACAAACCAAGTGGAACACAAAATATTGCCTTTATTACTGATAAATCTGATATTGGAAGCGTGGCTCGTGTGGAAGGACCATTGGGCTTCCTATTACTGGCTTCTAGAATGACAGAGCCCACAGGCTAGCGTTCCTTGTGGTTCCTTCAAATCTTCCCACCCTTAAAGTGGAAAAGAAATAGGAATTGAAACAATTGGGTTATAGAGAATTTATCAACAAGAGATACATGGTTGGCTAGACAGGAAAAATTAATCTTTAAGCATATGTCACTCCCTTTAATAACATTTGGCCACACTACACATCTGTTGGAGACAAAATATTTAGCAAAATGAGACATTAGAATGACTTAATGAAAATATATTTTTGCTCTTAATATTTTCCCATTCTAAACATTATAACAGAAAAAGTACTTTTAATTTTACCTTTTCTTTCTTGATCTAGAGAAACAAATATGTAAATATCTCAAAAATACATTGCCAACTTCAGTGTATGCAAATTAATTATCAATACAGCTTAAAAGGTGAGATCAACCAAAAACTCTAAAGGAAGAGCCTGAAATAGAAAATAAAAAGTATAAAGGAAAAAAAATACCCATAACTTTAAAAACTGTTGGCACAGTTAGAAGTGATCTGATGAAAATGAAGAATGAAATATCTATTTTCCCACTGCAACAGCATTTTATTAAGCCCATGGCAGTTAAAATAGGAAATAAAAAAAATGTTGCTCAAACAGTACAGATGAAATTCAACAGGTAAGCAACAAAAGCCCACGTAGGTACGAGTAACTGTATTCGGTCTTTTGGGAAGAGGTCGTGTTATTACGATTTGTTCGTCATATTGAAGGGAAAGCGATCCGCCCGTGCTCTGTCATGGTTGTAGCACATGCGTTTGTTTGTTACCCCATAGCCTTCTGCAACCTCCATCTCCTTATGCCTCTATTACAGAGGCTGAAAAAACCCCTACCCTTGATTTACTCAATCTTTTTTTCCAGGTAAGGTCACACATGTAAGAAGGAGTCTTCTGGGAGCCTTTGGAAGGATTTATTCTTTCTCTATGAGAAAGAGTTACTCAAGGAGAAACCCTCTGCCGTCACCATCCCCCAAGACATTGTCATCTTATAGACCATAAGCTACAGGACATCGAGATGGCAGAGACACTGAAAAGCCTCAAAGTTTTCGAGACACTGAATTAATGTCAGCGACCAATTATTTCCAGAAGTCTTGTTATGCGAGACATTATTAGTCTGGTTTTCCGTTATTTAAAGCTGAAAGCATTTCCTACTATTCCTAGAAATGGCAACCACGCTTAAGACAAACTTCTATCTTCTCGTCTGAATTCCATCATGATTTTTCTCTAATAATTTACAGCTTCACAAGGTAAGTAAGCATAATGATTAATTCCCCACACATCAAGATGTTGTAGTTTGTGGCAAAAGTGTAATGAAATTCTTGGGCAGATGATGACTAGAAAAGAGCAGAGTAATTCTGGGCCAGGCCTGGCTCAAATCCCAACTTGACCAGCTCTAGCTGCGTGATCTCATCTAAAAAGTAGGATAATGGGCCATTGACCTCATAGGGTTGTTGTGAGAATCACGTGTGATATTTATAAATTGCTCACCCCAGTGCCTGAATTATATTCTTGAATTAATTTGCGAAATAAATGCTCAATTTTATTCTCTTCTTGATATCACTGTGCAGTTTTCCAGTTTTTCAGGAAACGTTTATTCTGTATTTAGTTTTTAAATTTACTCATTTTTCTTTCTGACAAAATACCCATTGGTACCAATGCTTTTTCTAAGCACTTATTTCAATCCTTTAGATGTGATTCACAAACCAACCGTTGCATTCTTCTTACCAACTTCTCCCTCACACTTCTAACTAGGATGAGCCAAAATTGGTATAGCATAAGGGAAGTTGAGAGAGAAAGGTATAAGAAAGGGGTGTAAAATTAACTGGACATAGGTACGCAGTCCTATACACACAAAAACAATACCAGAGAAATATCAACTAGCTGGGGGAGAGGAATGGAGCAGAAATTAAAGCAGCACACTAACCCTCTCACATATACACACAGAAAGACAAAAACAAAACAAAACAAGAAAAAAAGACTCACCAACATGCACAAAATAAAACAAAACAAAAATCAAGCAGAATTTAAGACATTGAAATTATAGGCTTCAGGCAATAGCAAAAATCACTTACGAGTTTACTAAGTACTCATTAGAATAATTGTTTAACTGGATAAGAGATGGACATTGGCCTGGGAAATAGGGGTGGGGGGTTGGGGGTGGGAAAAAAGGCTTAGTTAAACTACCAATTTTGTCACGTAAGTATCAGATAACCACATTTTTATTTAAACAAAGACATGACTTCCCTTTTCTGCAGTCACTTTGATACAACGAATTGCCAGAATATGGTTACCGCCAAGTGGGGGAGAAATGAAAGAATTAGTCGTTAGCAAAGTTTCTCCTCTTCACTGTAGACATAGAAGCATCCAAAAATGAATTAAACACTCCTTTTAAAAGGGCAGACTCTAGTTTGGAAAGATTTTTATTACAGAGTTAAAAGCTTCTCACACAAATTGATTTAGGGAAGCATTATATATGGACTAATTAAAGCAAGTGGACTGTAGTTTTGAATCATTCTTTGAAAATACATAAAAGGTGAATTTAAAATTGTTCATTTGTGCCATGATTCCTTCTAAATCTTGCTTAAACCATATGTTCTGCACTTGAACAAAATCTCACATAAACCTCCAAATTCAGCATTTCTAAAGGTGGGCGAATGTCTAGTTGTCCAAACCTGTTTGCTGTCGCAAAGGCTGGCACCAACATCTGTCAATCATCAGCTGCTTCTTAACATACCTTTCTCTCTAATCTGTTGTTCTTCTAACACCATTGATAGTTTACTTATTCAACCGCCATGATTTCCCACCTGAATTAGCTCAACAGTTATTCATGTTCCATTTTTACTATTTTTACTCTATCTACCCAATGCAGCCAGAGTGGGACCTTTAAAATGAAAGTCTGATATATGGTACTCTGTGGCTTAAAACATATCAAGGAATGCCTATAATAACAAAAATAAAGTCGAACTGCCTTAAGAACGTTCCAAGGTGATCCATAGATTGGACCCATGTTCATCCCTTAGGATTTGTCCCCTACAATTTTTTTTTCTAACCATGCTAGGTAATAAAAAAAAAAAAAAAGGCAGACCTATAAAAAGTGGTCAGTTGTACTGTTTCGGTTTTGGTTACTCTATCACACATATATAGAGATATATAAAGGGATATTATGCATGTATTGGCTTTTTCCTTCAACCCAACCTTTTATTTTCTTGTCTAGATTTCTACTGAAATTTCTACTAGTGTCAACCAAAAACGTCAGCCTATTAAATTAGCTAGGTAACATGAGTGCTGGGAATTTAACTTCTTAACAATTACTATTCATTTATAGTTTGAAAGAATGCAAAATCTCAAAAACATATGCCGGAATACATTATGACTGGATTTGGAAATGAGAACAGGTTGTGATTAAATGAGGTACTCGCAATTCTTCCAGTTTTCAATATCCTTTGCCTCACTTTGCATACTAGGCATGTATTACATACAGTCAACCAAATTCTTGGGAACTTAAGTGTCCCCCCCCCCCCCGCCCCCAACCCATCCGAAATGGAAATGAACGAGCGGCCGATTGCGCATGCTCTGATTTCAGGAGGCTAAGGCCTCAGTACGCACGCAGCTTGAGTGGACATTGGGGCAGCTACTCAGAAGCAGCTGATTGGGGCACTCGATTCCCACTAAATAATTCAGAATCTCTAATGGAAATCAGATCCAGTGTTCCCCCAGTGGAGACACAGCATTTCTGGGCTACCCAATATCCAGCTAGCTACTCAAGAGCTTTAGAGAGGAACGGTAAGAAGTAAAAAATATTTTAATGGCCTTCATATTCTCTTGGGTGCTATTTTGGCACGAGGTTCCCAACTTCCTGACAGCTGCTGCCATTGTGAAGAGACAAGAGGGAGTGAGAGAAAATAAAATCAATATTTAAATCTGAAACAGCCAGAAACTTCGGTGAGGGGTGCCAGTACTAACGGGTTTGTGTATGTGTTTGGCCTTTCAAAAGACCCCTGTCTTAAGAGGAGAGAAGGCATTCTAAGTAAACAACTCATCAGGAATCACGCAGCAAGGTTTAGCGAGCTCACGACAAACACGTTTGATTTAAGGAAGGATATTCATGTGAGACTTTTGTCTAGAAATTTCAATAATAGAATGAACTGTTGCATAAAGTAATGTGTTTCTCTCTCTCTCTCTCTCTCTCTCTCTCTTTCCCCCTCTCTCTCGACAAGAAGAGAATATTGATTTCTTGGCCACTAGCCCCACCCCCTCCCCACCTTTCTCACTATAAGCATCAAGATGAATGAGTTTGTGTCTCTAAAAGCATTAAGCAGTCTTCAAGAGAGTACTGCTTTATAAATTAAAAAAAAAAAAAAAGCTTTATTATTATTGGGTAGAAATGTTAGAGAGAAAGTTGGAGCTTTTATCAAAGGCTGTTGGTGCCCTGACATTTGCTGTCAGTTCTGAAAAGGTGGCTGTGAAACTCATTGTATCCAACGCTGGTTGGCGTCGGGCCCAGCATACAGTGGGATTTCTGGCCAATGGCCCCGTACAGTGGGACGGCTGGCGCCTGTCCCAAGGATTAGAGAGCTTTCATTTCTTTGTCTCATTGATATTAGTCACAGAATCTCCCTTTTCATGCACAACCCAAACCCGTGCGGGGGGCGGGGGGTGGCGGGGGGAGAAGGCAGTAGCAAAAATTGCTTCAAGCTCTGAGCTCTTAGACCCCAAGAATAAGAAGAAAATTTCCACTTCCAACTCAGTTATCCAATGTCTGTATCCATTTTGTTACACCCATTTAACAGGAAATGGGTCGTCTGGTACACCCTTGAAAGGCAATTGCTTTATAGCTATAAGATACTTCACGCTAACTTTGGACAAACAAGGTGCTCAGCATCTTAAGACTTCTTTTGCTTTCTCCCTCTGCTTTTTCCTCTCTTTCTCTCTCTAGTAAACTACTGACTATTCTAAAATTTCATCTCAAGGACCAATTTTGGTAAGTAAAATTTGTGGACACATTTCCTTCAGTTTTTAGGTGTGTATGTACTCTTTGCTAAACAGCCATATGTAATATGTCATTTGTTGACAGATTTCCTCCTTTGCATGTACGTGCATAATCGTGTATCCATGTGCAGGTGTGTGCTGCATGGTTTGGAGACTCCATTTATAAGACTATGTCCTCCAGCCACGTTCTACTTGAGTCTTGGAAGATGTTCTGCTGAGCTCCATAGAATAAACTTTAATCTCAAATAATAATAATCTTATCTAAAATATTCATGGCCAGTGGAAACTGAAAGATGTTTCCAAAATAAAACTAGAACCATGAATTACTAACTAGAAACCAATCTTAAAATAAACCACAGAGCCCCAACATTTCAAAACAAAATGACTCAGACTTACATGTCTCTGCCTGACTCCCCTAAAAAAAATCTTCTGATACAAGAAAGGAAATAAGAAAGTCTTAAGGTGGGTCTAAATTGAGTACATGTGCATCATGGAGCTTCTTTTTATTATATGACAGAACTTCCATTAGTGAGAAATTAGTTAATCTCAGATATAAAATATATACACTTTCTGGAAATTGCTGAGTGGCAGAGAGATTGAGGGAGAGAGAGAGAGAGAATGCTTAAATAACATATAAATGCCTCTGTGAAAAAGTTGTCACTGTCCTCATTATCGAATTAAACTCCTGCTTCCTCAGCTTTGAAGTCGAAATTATATGTATCCTTGTAGGGTTCCTGATGTATATCAAATGAGAAATTATACGCAAAAGACTGTAAAACTTACATGATTCAAAGGAAGTAGTGTTTCTATAGCACTTGAATATGGTAATATTTAAAGAGAAGATTAAAAGGAAGATGAATTTTGTTCCTGTTAATACACATTAGGTAAAGGTTTCCAAATTCCTAAAATTATAATAAAATGTCAGTACAGAAAATATCAAGAATCTGTGAGGCATAAAGGAGCATGCTGTGTACAGAGACCCTGAGGAGAGCTCCCTGGCTACCACGGACATAATTTCTCAGAGACTGTAAGAAATTAAGTGTGTTATTAAAGGTCAAATTTTAGATGACGCCTTTCAAGTAATTTTACCAGATTAAAAAAAAAATTTTTTTTACTGCAACCAGAGTCGAAATTCTTGAATGAAAGACTGACGAGAGAAAGTCTTAAGAGATTTTCTTTCCTTTTAATCCGTCTCCATTCATTATATATCTGCCAGTTTAATCTTCCTAAATATTCCTTGCATCATGCCCGTCTGTTTCAGAATCCCCGATGTCTCTGTAATGTTAAATTTAAGATCTGCCACAGAATGAACCTCCCTCCAGCTCAGGGTTGCTCTCAGATCTGGCCCTCCGCTTCGACCAGCATGGTCTACAAACCATCCCCAGAGAGTTCTTCCTGGACTCCGTAGCCTCCCTCAGCTGGAATAATTGCTAGCTCTGACTTCACGCATCATGTTTTTGAAAACTCGTTCCTCAAAACCCAGTATAAAACCTTACACTTCCTCTTCCTATTAAAAGCATTAGATGTTTGAAAATTTTTTCCTGACCTTTACGTTTGTGTTCTACCCTCTGAACTGAGGACCCTTCATTATCAACTCGCGTGCGTATGTCGGTACTCTAGTGCTACATGGGTAATCTCTTTGGGGACAGGGAGCACGTCTTCACATGTGGCTTTGTCTTTGTGTATTTCTGGCCCCAGGGCTGCTCCACACAAGCTTGTCCTGAAGCAGAATCTGAGGGGTGACTAATCAGGCCCCTACACACTGCAGACGTCCTTGGGTGAGTATCAGCTGAATATCTATTAATAATAGGAGTTAGCAATCTATTTTGGAAAATGAGCCAAGAATATTTGATTTCTTAAAATAAAGCAATTTATTTTTGAAAGTCCTAGGATACAGCTTTTCTTTTAAGGAATATATGTTTAAAGGATTTCGTACTTTGCCCTATACATTTCTTTTCTCATAGATCTAGTCTCAATTTAATGCAGTGTCTGGCCCAGAATTTAATGTAATGATTTTAAAATTTCTTCATTGATTTAATGACTGATAATATAGTGTTTCTTAATTACCAAGTAGTGTTCTAAACATGTTAAAAGCCTAACTTTCTTAGCAAAGTCCTGAGGCGGGCATTGTTATTATCCATACTTTTCAAGTGGTAAACCAAGGCACAGAGGGGTTAAGTAATTTACCAAAGGTCACACAGACAGTAAGCGAAATACCTGGGCTTTGAAACCAGGCAATCAGGCAGAAGTTAATGCTGTAAACACTATACCATGCTACCTCTTTATTTTATTTTATAAACAACTTTATCAAAGTATATCTAAGAATTTTAATTATGTACGATCAAATGCGCTCAGTTTAAGCATACAGTTGAAAGATTTTTGACAAGTGTTTATTTCCATGTAACCATTACATCAGTAGAACATTCGATGTTTCTATCAACCTCTCCCCAACCTCAACCGACATTCACAGGTAACCACTGATCTGTTTTTGGTCAATGTAGATTAAGTCTACTTTTTTTAGAATTTCATCTAGTGGAATCATGGAGGATGTGTTCATAAGTGTCTAGCCTGTTTTGCTCAGTGTAGTGTTTTTGAAGTTAGTCCATGAGGTCGCATGTTTCAGTAGTTTATTCTTTTGTGGCCGAATAGTTTCTCATTAAATAAATATGCCCACTTTTATAAACACATTCATCAATTGATGACTATCCAGTTTGGGGCTATTATGAATAAAAATGTCAGACATTTAGGTACAAATTTTTGCATGGAAATACATACATATTTTATTTAATCTGAGTTAATACCTAAGAGTGAAAAGCCTAAATCATATGGTAAATGTGTGTTTAATTTATGAGAAGCTGTCAAATGGTTTTTCAAAGTGGTTATACTTCATTATATTCCCACCAACACTTGGGATTGTCAGTCTTTTTAGTTTTAGCTTTTTGAGTAGGGAAGCGGTGGTATCTCATTGGGGTGTCAGTTTGCATTTCCTTGAAGGGGCAAATGATGTTAAGCATTTTTTTCATATACTTCTTGGCATTTACATGTTTTCTTTTGTAAAGTGTCTGTCGTGATCTTTTGGCAATTTTTTGTTGTTGTTGTTAGGTTGAGTGACTTCTGGTTATTTAGTTATTATGGACTCTTTAATAAACTGGATCACAATTTTTGTCAGACATGGAATTCTGAGAATATTTATTTGCATTCTCAGGATTGCTTTCTTGTTACTTTTAATGAAGGATCTCAAACAGCAAAATTTTAATTTTAACAAAGTCCAGTTTATCAATGTTTGAATAACAGTTTGTGTTATTTATGTCCTATCTAAGAAATCTTTGCCTACTGAAAGGTAACAAAGATGTTCTCTTACTATTTTTCTAGAAATTTAATAGCATTTGCTTTTCCATTTGGGTCTATGAGCCATTTTGAGTTCATTTTTCTCTACGGTATCAAAATTTCTTTCTTTTCATATGGGTATCCAGTTCTTTCAAGACCATTTGTTGGAGTTGCTATCTTTTCCCCATTGAAATATGTTTGAGTCCATCTGTGAATTAATAGTTTCGATCTTCATTGACCCATAAGTCTATCTTTATGTCAGTATTGCACAATAATCTTGATTCTTTTTGCTTTACAGTAGGACCTGATACAAACAGTGAGTCCTCTAACTTTGCTCTTTCTTTTAAAAATGGTTTGCCTATTTGAGATCCTTTGCACTGTTGTATAAATTTTGGTATCAGTTTCTTAATTTCTATAAAAGAATTTGGATTGGATTGCATTGAATCTATAGATAAATATGGAGAGAATTTACAGCCTAATAATCTTAAATTTTCCAATCGATGAATGTAATGAATCTCCCATTTCTTTAGGTATTCTATAACTTCCATCAGAAATCTTTGGCATTTTTCAGTGTGTAAGCCTTCAACATATTTTGTTAAGTTTATCCCACAAGTAATTCATAAGTTTGATATATACTTTCTAATATTTCATTATCCAATGATTCATTGCATAAAATCAATTTTTATAGTTTAACTTGTATCCAGCTAAAGACACTTACTAGTTGCAAAAGCTTTTCTTTGCATTCCTGTCAATTTTCTATGTACATACTTATTCATATGAAAATAAAGACAATTGTACATCTTCCTTCCATTATTTTAACTTCTTTTTCTGGACTTGTTTTACTGCCTAAGATCTCCAGTACAAAATTGAATAAAATTGGTAAGAGTGCTCATTCTTGCCTCTTTTCTAATCTTTGACAGAAAGCATTCACTTTCATTCTTATGTATCATGTTGGAGGCTTTCTGCAGATATGTCTTATCAGAATAAGTATATTCATTTACATTTTTAATTTGCTGAGACTTGTTTTCATGAATGCATGTTGAATTTTTCAAATATTTTCCAATATGTTTAGTGTGTTCCTTTTGTTTCTCTAATTAATCTGTGAATATGGTGAATGATATACTTTGATTTTATGTGTAAAACCAAACTTGCAATAGAGGAATAAACAGCCAAAGTAATTTTCAATGTTATATTTTTTTATATATCGCTAGCATTGATTCGATGATATGTGTTAAGGACTTCTGTGTCCATGCTTATGAAGTGTGTTGGGTCGGTGGATTTTATTTTCTTGTCATGCTGTGATGATCAAACTCTTGGGTATTTCGGGCCTGGTTTCCTGGATGAGTCTGGGTGAAGCTATCGTCAAGGCCCGCCTCTCAGCTTTGCCGACCTTGATTCTAGCAGTTCCGGACAAAAAAGACAAGATCGAGGGGTTTAAGTCAAGCTACTTAGATTCTTAGGAAAATGACTGGTAACGTGCCAATTTTTACAATCTCGGGGGGAAATTGTAACATTCAATGTCTATTGCTTCCCAAATTCTTTCTACCTCTTCCTTTTTGCTGGTGCAGTCTGTGTGGATATGTGACTAAGAAAGGTGACCAGGAAAGGTGACCTTATTCTCCAGTGGGATTTGGGCCTTGTTTCCTTTAAGACAAATATGCCCGAAGCTCTTTGAAACCACATTGAAGAGCATTGGTTCACACACTGAGATGCAGAGTCAAAAGATGGAAAGACCTGGGAACTCAAAGACTCGAAAACATCGACTCTACCAACCCATTTAATTGTGAGATAAATTCCTCAATTATTTAAACTGTTCTTAGTTGCATTTTCTGTGTTTTTATAATAATAGAAATAAGATAATTGTGATAAACATTACCAGAGTTCTGTAATCAATCACAACAATCAAAAAATAAAAAAGATACAAGTTATTATTTTTTTTAATTACCTTTGAACTATTTTAGAGAAAGGAAGAGCAATGTGTTAACGGGACTGCCATCAAACTGTGTGGCTGGATGAATCATCTTTTTGCATTCCAAGGATATTGAGGATCTCGGAGTGGTCATCAAGAATCTAAACACCCTGCCACGTAGGCAACTCGAGAGACATGCTGACAAAGTTTTTGTCTGAAACCTTCACATTTTTAAATTTCATGCTGATCACACTTCTCCTTGGATTTGTCACTGCAAAATGAGCAACCTCATTTTCGAAACACCCTTAGGACATGTTATAATTTCTATGATTTCGAATCATCTTGCATTAGTTATATTTTAGCCTGGTCACCCTCATGCAGGGGGCTTGTTAATTATACCTGGAGAGGCTGGGGCCCAGCAGAGAAGGAGAGGCTTAGCATAAGCCGAGAAACTGCTGACAGGAGCGTTGGGGGTCAGAGAAAGTATGAAAGGGCAAATTGGGAGTTAGTTGTTTTTCATAAGAAACGGGGGACAAAGGGAGAAAGTTGAGACAGGGGGTTACTGCGACCTCCTAACTAAAATCTCTGCTTCCACTTTCGCCCTTCTGTGGTCTAGTCAACACAGCAGAGTCAGGCCCTGTCACTCTCAATGGCTTCTCACCTCATTCAGAATAAAAGTGGAATTCCTTACAGTGAAAAAGGCTATGCAAGATCTGGTCAGTTCCCTCCCAGCCCTTGAGGCCCATCTCTACTTACCAAGCTCCTGCCATAGTGGCCCCCTTGCTGGTCTTCTAACACATGGGCACAGTCTGACCTCAGGGCCTTTGCATTTGCTGACCTGCTGACTCCTTCACCTGGAAGTTCTTCTCTCAAATATTTACATACTCATCCAGCAACCTCATCACTTTAAGTCTTCATTCACCTTTCTCCCCAGGAAGTCTTTTCTGCTCCAAACTGGCACTTTATCTTCCTTCATTGCTTTATTTTTCCCATGGTGCTTTTCATATCTTTTAAAATTTTAAAGAATTATTTAATTAATTTCATTTTCTTGTTTATTTATGCAACCAAAAATGTGAGCTATATGAGCGTAAGGATTTTCATCTGTTTTTGTTCATGGCTCTATTTACTCAAAAAACTTAACTGCTCAAAGAATATTGGCTAAATGAATGAAATGCCTTGAAATCATAAACCAGCAGACCCATGACTATGCCGTAGGATAAAGTTTGGATTTAAAGTCGAACTTCTCAGGGTGCATTAGAAATTATCTTCTACTTAAATTTTGGTGTACATGCTGGGTTGAATTAAATTTTGATTAATCTCAATCTCACAAATTTTGATTTCTTAAAAAGCCTCTCTTTCTTTAACTTTCCTTTATATTTTTAAAATGCAATGATTAATAATGTTAGTAAGGGTTTCTCAGTCTCGGCTCTATTAACATTTCAGGCCAAATAATTTTTTGTTGGGGGATGGGCTATTTTGATGGGGCGATGGGCTGTTTTGATGGGCTGTCCTGTGCTAGTAACCCCCTCCCCAAGATCTGACAGCCAAAAAAAAATCTCCACTCATTGTCAAATGTTCCCTAGATGGAAAAATTGCTCCTGGTTGAAAAGCAATGATGTAAATAATTTTCATATATTCCTATTCAAACAAAGGGTTATAATTTTCATATAACACATGTGATAGATTGGAAATCATGCGCATCTCATGCTTACTTTATCAACCGTTTAGATAAGCACTGTAATAACTGGTAGCAACAAGTTACATCTGTAGAGGTTAAGATAAAGTTTAGGAAGAACTAGAAAATAGATAACCCCTAGTTTAATGGCCCAGGAACCCTATCACTACAGACTGATGGCGGATGTTGTGGAGTTTCTTTCTTAGAGGGCCTGGGAAAAATAATAATTATTATTATACTGTGCATTCCTTCATAATTTATACAGGTAAAATCAGATGAAAACAAATAGTACTTTGCTTTATTTGGGTAAATAAAACCTCGAAAGGGAAACAGGCTGCCTGGAGTCTGTGTGTAGAAAGAAGACAGTACTTTATTCATTTATTTCATTTGAGTTTGGAAAGTGGCATGCGTATGGAGAGTTTGGTTATGGGGATAGATTGGAGGTGCGTCAGTGAATTTCTGATGCCTCTTTAAGAAAAAATGATTGGTTGACTGATTGATTGATTGAGCCCTACTTAGAGAGATACTTCTTTGTCTCCACCAGGCACCTCCATGGGACTTTTGTCCACGTAGCAGTTAATACAAGGGCCCAGAGTCGCTAAGAACTACTTGCCATAAACAAAGCTTCCAATTTGGGGATTTAGGTGTAGTTCTAAGTAAGTGTAAAGTTTAAGAATTATATAAGGCACTCAATAAAAAAAATATAAAATTGAATCGAAGGGATGTGACCTCGGATGTATGTGGAAAGGAGGTACACTTTGCAGTCACTTTCGGGGTGGACGCCATCAAACGATAAGCTGAAAGGAAGTAAAAAGTACAAGATGAAGATCAGGAAAAAGGACTGATAAACGGCAGAGAATCTCCTGATGCTACTTTTTGACAATGTTTGGGTAAATTTGTCTTATACTTAATCATTTTGCACAGTACTTTGATCTCATCTGTGTCGTAAATATTCATTTGCGTGTTACTCAAACAATCCTAGCTATATCACCTTAGCATCTTTCCTCATGTGAACAAAATGGAAATTCCAGAAAGCCACGAAGCCCAGCCTCAGTTTTACAATCTCCCGAGTTTGAACTACAACTGATCAATCCCCTAAATTCTTGGATGTCAAAGGCATGTCACCAACTAGGCCACTAAAGGCATGGAGGAAGCCAAAAAAGGAAAGAGCCCCCTAAAGGAAAATGGCATTTAATTGGGAACTTTTAGACATCTGTCACTCTTTGTGACGGGAGCAAAAAAAAAAAAAAAAAGTCCTTTGCACATCTTTCGATGTGCAGGTGGGCCAGGCCAGACAGCTGAAGTTCACCGGAGCTGTGCGCAGGGAGGGCCTTTTGGGGTGGGGTGGGTGGAGAGGCTGGTTTTGCAGATTGTACTTTTACACTCTGAATATCACCTTCAAAAAAATTGTCTGGGGCCAAATTGTAATCAAATTGATGGCCAGAATGCCACCAACCGTCCATTAAAGATGTCCCACTTGATAAACCAGGGTATGCACCCACCCATGGAACAGGTCATGCAGAAAGTTGAGAAAAGACATATATCGTGTGGGGCTCTCCGTTACAAACAAAGCCGCGTTGCATCCCTGGCCTCTTGGTTCAAATCGGTGTGCCTGCTCCTGCGGGGAGAGCCTGCCCCTGGAGAATTCTGCTTTTACTCAGCTTCCCAATCAGCTCGCGAGGGAAAGGCGCGCTCCCTCCCCGCCTCCCTCCCTCGGCCGGCCTGCGTGCTCGCCCCGCCGGCTCCGCACGCCCCCCCGCCCCCCATTCTCTCCACTTCCCTTCCGTTCCCTCCCTGTCGGGGCGGAATTAAGTCCAAGGCAGGATCAGGTTCCCCGCCTTCCAGTCCGAAAATCCCGCCAAAGGAGCTGCAGAGCAGAGCAAACCCCGAAGTGGAGCCAGGGGAAGAAAGAGACCAGTGAGTCACCGGCCGGGCGGGGAGGGAGCAGCCGCCGCGCCGCCTGCAGCCGCGATCGGGCACCTGGACGCCGAGCTGCAAACCTCGCCCGTTGCAACAAAGGCAGCCGGCGCGCAGACTGCACGTTTGCAACTCCAAGTAAGTGGAAAGGGGCGCGCGCTGCTCCAAGGTGTCTGCAAGCGAGTTTCCTTCGCCTGCTGCCACTTTTCCGGGCGTCAGCGGGTGATGGTGGTTGGAGTGGGGGAGAGAGGCTGCCTCGGAGGCTTTCCTCTCAGGGCTGTGTACAAAACCGATTTGCTCGCGAGGCAAACTGAGGCATATTTGGGGGCGCGGGCGGGGGGAGGGGGGAGTGAGGAGAGTCGGGGCGCCCTGAGATGAGTGGAAGGCACGCATTCGTGATGTCGTGCATGCATTTGGGCTGTGTTCCTGCTCCTAGCTGGGGGACATTGCAGGAGCTTCGCTCTTCGTTAAACCTGCCTGAGTAGGTGTGTCTGTGGCTGCGGAGGGAAGAGGGAGAAAGTGAGGCACCTGAGCCAGCAGGCCGCCTGTCCCCGTCCTTCTCCGCTTCTCTGGTCGCCCCAGGGCTTGCTGGCTCATGACTCTTAGCTGGCATTTCAAGTCGCGACGTGGGTGCTGGGTCCTCCAAGCGCCAGCTGACACTGAGCATCTTTCACGCTGCATCTAGCACGCTCTGTCCTGCCTGCGGGCCCAGGGATGGTTCTAGAAATGCTTAAGGCCAAAGTTTAAAAGACGCACCTTTTAACCCCATCTCTCATTTGAATGCTGGTCTGAATACCTGCCCTGTAGGCAAGCATTTGAGCTTTCTATTTTATCCACACAAAGCTCGGGTATTTTTTGTTACTGATTTGCCAGATTTCTCGCTTCTAATCGATGTTTCTAATAAGTTCACAAAATATTTTTTAACGCGAGGAATGTCTTCAACTCCGATAGTTGACACACACAACGTAAAACTTCCTCTCTGTCTCACACACGCACGCACACACACGTATGCACACACACACGAACTCAAGAACATACACCGAGTTTATGTACACTGTCATTAACTCACCTCCATCTCTTTTAACAACCGCTTTGTAAATCCGGGGATACATTGAAAAAAAATAGGAGTGGCACGTGGGGGGAGGGGCAGCCACGAGAGGGGAGAAGGAACAATGTGAGGGACATCAAGTTCTAGTTTTTTAGCATCTTTCATGTTGGTGGATTTTTTGCTTTAGCAGCTTGAGAAAGGATGTGTGTGGTGTGTGATGTGTGATGTGCGTGTGTTGTGTGTGTGGGGTGTGTGTGGTGCATGTGATTGTGTTGTGTGTGTGTGTGTGTGTGTGTGTGTGTGTGTGTTGGAGAGAAGGGCCTGGGAGGAGATTCAGGAACTCCCAGAAAGAGCTTTTGAACAAATAACATCATGAAGGAATTTTCTGATCCCAGGCATTATAGAATTGGTAAAACAGTGAAGCCCTTGATTATTGATTATTTGAGGATGAATTGATATGTAGAAATATTACAAGGTAATGGGAGTATCTGCTAGCATAGAAAATCAAGCTTGTATTTCCCATCTTCATTATGCTCCTTTTAAATTAAATTAAGCACTTTAAAGACCAAATTATTTAAAACATTTATAGTCCAGTTCAATTCAAATGGAATTTGATTATCTTTTCCCTCTTTTGGGACATGAATTATTACAGAGTGGCAGTGTGTGTACTCCTCATTTAAACTGGAGGATGAGATTTTTTTACTCTTTTATTTAAAAATAATGCCATTATGCTGTGCTCTAAGAAACTTTTGTGCGTTGAGTTCTCCCATTGTACTTTAAATCTTTAGAAGGTGATCTTTCCTCTCCTGCTGTTCCTGAGCCATTTTTTTTTTTTTTTGAGGCCATTTTTCTTTAGGACATTTTTAGGGCATTTTTCTCCGTGTTTTAGTAAAAGTCCTTTACAAAGCGCGCTCACCTGGAGCCACACTCAGCTGTGTTCCAGCTCGCTTGTGGACACAATTGCATGGTACTTTCAAAGCTCCAGCTGTGAGAGAAACTGGTCACATATAACTTACCTTCTGACTTTTAAATGAGGTATTTTATATAGAAATGAGAATAATATATATTTAATGGTATATATACTATAACCTATTACACGTATTATATGATAATATCTAATTCGATGGCTTCCTAGTCCTCTTTCCAGGATATTTAGAGTAATATATTTACTATTTTATTGAAGATGCACCTAGTTTGGTCTTTCCATATGGCAATATGTAGCACTAAACCACGTTTTTTTTTAACGAGCTTTTTATTTTTTCTCCGGTAGAGCCAAAGGCCTGGTTTGCATTTCACAAAACCCGTTCCTGGAAATAACCTGAGAGAAAAAGGTCCCCAAATAGTTTAAAAGCTTTTATCAATAAAAATCAATCTTAGAAATTAAATATTTTAAGTTAAAAATTGTTTTTTTTTTCCCTTTGAAGATATTCTTGTTCTCATTTAAATGACATTCTCACATGCATTCTGATCATATTCCTATTTGCCATGTGGAGTTTTGGTTACTATTCAAAATTTTCTCAGGAGTCTGAGTTTAGTTGCCTCGTTCAAAATGACGTAAAAAAAGTTAACAGTGGATTGAGGGCCAAGGGTCAGAGTTCAGAATATAAATCCTATACTCCCACCCATCATGCTTTTTAGGATGACGGCATAGCACATAGCGATAAAGGGAGTCGTCCTTGACTTGTCTCCTGACAGTGAGGTCCAAACAGGGACCACCCGAGGTGATGGCTGAGCAAATGAGTCTTCCACCTGAGCGCACCTCTGTCCAGTTTGAGGTGTGTTTCACGCTGGGGCCTCAGGCTAAGTCCGGGCTCTCCCAGGGCCCTCACTCCATGGCTCCGATGCGAGGCTCCTTTCTAAGCGTGAGGAATGTCATCGGCTCTGGCTGCTGTTCTAATGAATCATCAAAAGATCTTTTTGTCTCCCTTTGGCACAAGGGCATGTTACTGCCCTGGGGTAAAATAATATTTAGATACGGACCTTTTCTTTATGAGCTGGGCCTGCTTTTTTTTTCCCCATCCAGAATCAATTGGCTCAAGTGGAATTTGGGCCATGGCCTCACTTTGGAAAGACGTTCTCCATTTTTGAATGTTTATGGCCAATTCAAGTTTCCATCCACTGGGGCCATTTTCCCTTGCTTTTCATGCCAGGCTTCTATGTGGCATAGTTTTCCAGGTGTCATACAGTCTTTCTAGATTGTCAGGTATAACAAGCCTTTTGTTCCTTCTGATTCTAGTATCTGGTAAATAAGAAGTTAAAATTTCCGTAGTTTAAAAGGGGTAGCTATCGTGTGACATTATCAGGGGGCATTGTAATTGTGGTGCTATTGTGGATTTGATTACACAGATCACATTCACCACAAGTCCCTGTTTCTTAAAGGGTAGGCAAGGAGTACAGTGAATAATAGTTCATGCTTGAGATATTTTGAGAACTAAAACTTCATTTCTTCTACTGGGCTTTATTTTGGAGCCATATTTGCACAGTAGGTTTAGGTAAAGTGACACCTCAAATAAGAAAAAGTCATCATAATGAGTTTCCTGAAAGCAGAATCCTTAGATTGGTAAACTTCATATACTTAGAAAAAAAAAAAAAAAAAAAAAAAAAAACTCTTGTTTTATATGGATCTTGAAGAAGCAAGTCACAGTAACTGACACCTGAGCTCTTAATTCTAAGAGCGGTACTTGGTAAAAACCAAAACATCGTTTTAAAACACAGATAGCATGCTTTATCTCTAGTTTTTTGTTCTCACTTCTTTCACCTTATAAACTTACCTGTTCCCTACTTCTGGCTCTCATTTCTGCTTTTTACTGATCCAGTTGCTGTCATTTCCCATCTAACAACTCCCATGGTGCCTTGCCTAATTCCTTCCCCATACCTGTGATTCACGTAGGTACGTGTCAGGGATGGCTGCCCACACCCAGGACTCCACGGAAGGCTGAATCTTGCTAGCTGCAGTTTGGACCTTTTTCTCACCTGGTTTGCTCAAATTTGCTTTTAGGGCCAACATACTCTCTAGAGACTCCACTAGATTTTTTTTTTTTTTTATTTTGACTCAGACCCTGGCTGAGATCAGCTTACACTTTCATCACTACATAAATGTTGACTTTATTCTTCTCTCAGCTTCTCAGTTTCAGTGAAGGAGTGGAGCCAGGATTACTCACCTCCGCCACACTCTCGCAGGTCCGACCTCAACAGCAAATGTTTCTTGCTGCCGTGGCAAGTCAATTTAACGATAATAAACAATATTTATTATGTATGTGCAGAAGCCTCATTTTGTGCCGGCCAGTGTAGTATATTTAAAAAGTGTTTAAGTCCTAATTCTCTCGCTCCTTCCCTTGCTCCCTCCCTGTCTCTCTCTCTTTGTCTCTGTCTCTCTGTCTCTCTCTCTCTCTCTTGCTCTCTCTCTCTGGCTCACAGTTTTACAGTTCCAAACACTGTGTTTGGTAAATGGTACTAACTTGTGAAATTCTTTATTAGGAAGACATTTAAAAAACGTCTCAAACAATGAAAATCCATTATGCCCCACGCATCTCTGAAAGAAACACTTTAGAAGTCACATTCGTGTTGTCAAACCAATGATGTTTTGCATTTCTTCATTTCCCTTAATATACAGCAATATTTTCTGCTAATACCACCTTTTTAGAATTACCTTTTACTGTAACCACCTTGACATATTTTTATCTTAATTTCTTTCCAACTTCTTTGGCCACTCCTTTCATCTTTTTTTATTATTATTATTATTTTTGCTCCACCCCCTCCACCGCCCTGCAACTTTCAAATGTAGATATCTATTTCCAAATATTTCCATCTCTCTCTCTTGCTCCCCACCCTCTCCACCTCCCTCTTTAACTCCCTCCTCCAAATGCTTCAGTATTAATCACGAACCTTCTTTAAATTTCTCTTCCAATTTTCCTTGAGAAAACTCTCAAATCTCTTCATTCTCTATTGAGTTTTTGTCTTGCATTTTTAATTGTTTTTTGAATGACCACTAAAAGAAATGATTCGGGCACAATCCTATTTTGCGAAAGAGATTGAAGTAAAGGACTTCCTGTTATTTTATTCTTATCCCTAACAGACTACTACAGGTATCCACTGCCCTATTATATGTTAGGTGGTGTGACAAAAATAAATCAATATGCCTTCAAGCAACTTAGGGTCAACTCAGTGAATAATAAGATTAAAATGCAAATTACACAAACAACACAAGTTAGAGCAAGATATATACACACAAGAGTTTTGCCCTAAGCAGTTCAACAACAAACGTAAAAACACATTTTTTATGAGTAAAAGCAGAGTAACTCACAAAAGCCGAAATGGAGAAGGTGATATTCATTTTAAAAGCATCACTCTCTCTCTGTTGCTTCGCTGTCATTTATTCTGAGAAACTGAACTCTCAATTCCTTCCTATTGTCATTTCACATTTGCCACACGGGAGCGGAAAAACAATTGTTGGAAGTGACACTTAAGAATTCAGTCTGAGTTATTTAGAATAAATATAATTTTAAAGGCACAACACCTCACCCAAGATGTTCTTTTCAGGAAAATTTATACATGAGATACAGACATGAGATGACTGCTCTTCAGTGAGTATATAGACGTGGAGGGAAAGATGGCAAGTCCTCCAACATCCGCTGTGGAATTTGGATGAAACCGGAAATGAACTAGAGATGGAAGGCACCCAGGGAGGGTTTTCCCAGACAATCCTCTCCCTAGGCGGGGCTCTCATTCCTCCGTCCACTTCTCAACCTCTTCTTCCCCTCTACTTCTCAACCTCTCCGTGTCCCCTTCCTCTGCTTTCCCAGCAGACACTGGTCAAGCACATCTCTAACCTCTCGTAATCACTCACCATCACTACCAGCACCAGCTCACCCTCACCCTCACCCTCACCTCCACCATGCAGCCCTTGAAGGCAGGTACTTGCTCATTCACTGCTGGAACCCTAGGATATCTAGCAAAAGACTCTTGAAAGGCCTGGCATAGGAGTGAACAAGTCAGTAAGTGACTCCAAATACCATTCCTTCTACCCTTCATGTTCCAATGACCTTGGCTGTCCACTCTACCTGAGCCCGTTAAACGTCACCTGGTGGTGTTTCCTGTGTAAACCTGGGCACCCCCATTCTCTAGAACAAGCTGCTCCATCTCTCTCTTTTTTTAATTTTCACCTCTTTCATTCCTAAGGTAACATAGGCCTGCCCATTGGACTTTACGGCACCAAACGTTGTCAGGTCTTAGATGCAGAGAAAAATCCAACCTAGCTCTTTAACGAGCCAGATAATGCAAAGCTTACAAGACTGACCACTTGAAGCATTATTTTCATTATAACTCCGATGTGTCTATAAAACATTTGCTTTTTAAAACTCTTCACATTTATTTTCTCATATTGTCACAACAATTCTACTGAGGTAGTCAAAGCAAGGTGAAAAAAAATTAATATGGACACATAAGCTTAGAGAGGTTAGTGTTACCCCATTAAAAGGCATACAAATGTCAAAACAAAGTCCTGAAAATTCCTAATTTGTTTTTTTTTTCTCTTTTACAATATAACAACACTATTTCTCTCTCTTTTTTTTTTTTTTTGGCTAATTAATTTTATGTTCTAGTTGCCTTTCCCATCAAACCTAAACTTCAATGTGTGGATAGTAAAAGCCCAAATAACCCAAGGGAATGGTTCCTGTCTTCAGCGGTTATCAGAAGAGGTAGAGTCATGTCTTAGCTGGGAGCCCAACCCCAGAGATTCTGATTTGAGAGGTGACATCAAGGAACCTGGACACATGTCATCAGAATGCAGCCGACGCATTAGAAACATTAGCCCCCACATTTCAATATATGAGGTTCAGGGTCAAAGCAATCAAGATATAAACCACAGCTACACTTTTCCTAGCTACGTAACCATCAGCGGATATTGTGGTCTTTCTTCGATTTTCTTAGTTCTCAGGTGAGGGCACTAGTACTTGTCTAATAAGATTGACATGAGTATGAATCTAGAAAACGAATGTGAAGTGTTGACCCCAGAGTCTGATTGCTAGGGACTGTTTGGTGAGGATGATGAAAATGCCGATCGTGGTGATGCAGCACCGAATGAAAGTCAACCCTCGCACGCCCTCCCCGAAATGGTTTTGTTTCTCATGCCCAGCTGGGTTCTCTAGCAGACTTACCAACAGGAAGTGAGGTAAGACTCTGCTTCCGGAAATGGTTCTTTTCTACACACTCAGATCGTTTTCTCTAAATGCAGATGCAAAACTCCTTTCTTCTGAAAAGAAACACGCAGCACATGCGATCGTGCTCAAGGGCTGGGGCAGTTGACACGTAAGGTCCCCAAGTCAGACTGTCAACCTTGGCCTTTCCCATGGCATCTAGAACGTTGAGCACACTCCCAACGTGTGTACAGCCGCTGTAATGCTGACATTGGCGATGCCCGTAACCACATCCTCCCTGGCCCGTGCCGCCACCAAGGGTCAAGGTTCGGATGCAGGAATGTGTGTCATTTCATCACATGCTGACTGTTGTTTGGTGTGGATGCCGAGTATGCCACTGAATCTCCTGGAACCTCAGGATTTTCAGGTGTCAGATGGAGATGATGCTAATGATGGTATTACCTGCTTTGCCTACGGCGCAGGTAGGTGATAAAGGTAAATTGTGACAATGCAATGTTTATAAGTTGCAAGCTTCTATACTAAATGTGGCTATTATTAATAAAGTCAATGGGGCCCATTCTTTCTTTCTCCCCAGTTTTGCTACTTGCCATTGTCATTTTTCTCAGGACACCTAGAGATTGCCTAAGATGCTGGAAGGTAAGTTTAAGTAGGAGCGAAGGTGTGTGACAGGTGTGAAGAGACGGAAAGCTGAGTCATAGTGAAAAAAGTAAAGTGAGTAGACAATTCTAAAAGGATCCTTTCCCTAAATATTATGTTATCATTCTTCCTAAGCGTTGTAAAGGGTAGGTAGCAAATTTTTCAATCGGCTATTTTCACTAAATTTCGGTCTTTGCAGTTGATTAGCAGTACTTTATTTATACTATCGCTGTGCGTCTCGCCCTTCGATGTGCATAGCAGTCACCTGGAAATCTTCTGATTCAATAGGTCTCCTGTGGACTTTCAGAATCTGCATTTCTAATAAGCTCTCCGGAGGTAGCAGTACTGCTGGCTTAGGGACCTTACTTTGAGCAGCCAGTAGCCAGCCACTAGGGTTTAGTTTGACGAAAGAGAAAATGAGAGAGGGATCATGAAATCTATAGCTTAATAAAAGCATGAGGGTCCTGGACAATGTAATCCTTGTTACTCTGTGCAAAAGCTGTTCATGCCTATATCTTCATGTCCAAGTAATATTTACAATGTTCGATTATTTATGAGAGGAATTTGCAGTCACTGTCTGAATTGCTATGAACATGATTGAAGCCCCTTACGAGTAAAAGGCCCCTTCCTCACAGGACATTGGATCCAGTCGAAGCTTTCCTGAGGCCAAAAGGTCCTTGGAATTTGGTCCTGTCAAAAACATCCATGTTTAGAAAAATATTCCTGGATCCAAACAACCCATAACATTTATTTATACTTTGGTTTACAAGATTAAGACATATAAAATATGATCACATTTTGTTGGTCCAGTAATTGTGTTGTGGCTGTATTACCAGTAATAACCCTTTTTGCCTTAGTAGCCTAACTTGTAATGGCACATGTCAAGGACCAAACATCATGGACCTTTCGGCGTTGACCAGATGTCTCAGTGGATGCTTTGGACAGGAGCAAATGTCCACTAATTGGCCCCTTTCCAGGTGTGGACTCAGGTCTCTTTACCAACACTTCCACTAGAGCCCTTCCCCGGAGAGGGTGTAAGTGACCCAAATGGAGCCTTTTTAGTTTGCCTTAAAAGCTAGTGAGAAATGTTTTGGAAACTTCATTCTTATATAAAATGGATATAATATAGTATGTTTTATTTGTGCTAGAGTATCCTCTTCTTTAGGCTTTGAACATCTATTACTTCTTTCGATTGTCCCCTTCCAAACTATAAGAGAAGTAGAGTAGGTATCTTTCACCTATGTGACTTCCTGGGGGACATTGGGCTGCCCCAGAAGGAGCCAGAGCTTTCTGCCTCAGAGTCCAGATTTAATCAATAGGGAACCATTCTTCATTGGTAGCAATTTTGGTAACGATCTTAGGTAACAAAGAAAATCTTCACTCAGGCTAAAACAAATGGAGACCACACAAAACTTTAGAACAATGTTTTCACAATGGCCTTCCTTTTTTGCTAATAATATTGCCTTTTCTAAACCTAGCCATGCGGTTATTGCTCCCAACAGCAAAGAATCATCTGGGAGGCTTTAATGTATTGTGGTCTTTATTTCTGAGCATTAGAACATCAGAGGGGTTCCACTGGGTGTCTGCCAGCTGGCCAGATGGGTTGTCCCTTTTAAGCCAGGACTTGGATCTTGGGCTTAAGAAAAAATACCCTGAAGCTTTGGAGACTCTTATGCAAGGATCCATTTAATTCTTCAAAATATATTTTCTATAAAAAAATGTTGCCTTCTGTGTGCAATATATTTTTTTAGATATAGTCCAAGGGGTTCAAATGAGGAAGCCTGAAGCTGCTATAGGAAAGAAAGCAAGGAGTTTATTAGATTATTTTAACAGGCCTAAGTACTTAAATTTTGAAACAATAAAATAAAGGCTTTTCCCTATTCTCTTTTCTTGGTTATGATATATGATTTAACTATTAAATTCGATGTCTCTGGCAATATTCAGAAAAGTGAAATACACCTCAATGAGTGTCAGACTTGTGAAAGGTTAATTTTAATCATGTGAAAAATAATGAAAATGGTTTTTTCATTATGTTGGTTATTAGGAAGACATATATATACCTGAAGAAACACATTATTTTATCACATTCTAGAAAAATATGTGTTCATTGCACAAGACATTCAGATTTTTAAAAATTATAAGGATGGAAAAAAACTCACTTATAATCCTGCTCAAAATAGATACCTTTGTTAACTCTCTGATGTTCTATTATAGTTGTTTCGATATTATAGTTTAAAATTAGTTGTTTGGGTAATTGTTTCCTGCGTTTTAAGTCAACATTATAATTGATGCACACTGTATTTTTAATAGCCGTATGCACTTTTAACGTGGGCATTCATTTCTACCAGATGGGCCACTTAAGATGGAAAGTCAATTTATTTAGCTCAACTTGGGTCAATTTGAATCATAAACGAATCTTAGTGAATTCATATTATGGACTCTCACAAAAAGTTGGAAATAGAGAAATGCAAACAAATAAACATAATCCTATGAAGCAAACAAACAAACGAAAAAATCTTTTGTCCTAGCAAAGGCTGTTCTGTTTAGATGGGAACAGATAATCCTGTGGAACTCAGCCTGTGCCAGTTAGAGGTCAAACTGAATAAACATTGTATTCCACTCTTAGCCTTGAGGACTCTTCCAGATACATATCTGGGGGCAGGGAGGGGTAAAAGCCTCCCCAGGGAACTGCAGCTGCCTGATCGCACTCAGGTCCAATCTAACCCCTTCAGCAGGTCCCAGGCGCCTGGGGACCCTCAAAGCAGCTCTGGGCTAAGAGGGGTGGGCCCAGTACCCTACAGTTGGGAAACTGTGGGAGCAGCGTTGATTCATGTTGCTCCAGGGCTTGGAACCCTAAGGGGAGTTATTTGTTTGTTCTGTTATTATTTGGAATGACTAGTGTACAAATTGGCTCTAGTTTAAAGTGAGTCGGATCAAATCTGGGATGACGACCACATTCCTGTTTGTAGAAAAGGTGAAAGTTAAATGTTGTTATCATCGAGGCCGGTTCGGAAATTCCCACCAACTTGAATCTAAATGGGTTTGAGCCTTTTTAAATAGGGGTTTTAGTCTGATGGTTAGGGGTCACGGAGTTTGCCCTGTGATGTGTGCTGTCTGGGGGTTCGAAGATGCATGTCAAGGCTGTGGTAAAGGAATTCGGTTTGGAGAAATAGATTAAAAGTGATTTAGCAGGAATAAGTGGGTAGAGGTGGATTTCTACCACTCTCTAACTAGATCCACATTTTCTAAAAGCAGGCTCACTCCGTGGGTTTCTACTGTCTCATCCCGCGATGCTTGCTTTCTTGCAAGAGGCTAAAATGAGAATGGTCAGCTTCAAAGGCGGCAGAACCAAGGCTAAAAGAAATAGAAGTGGACTTGAACTGAGACCTTAGGAGAAACACCCAAAAATCTGATGGACAGAAGCCATGTGCTTGGGAGGAATAACCTCAGACCTCATGGAAAATTCTAGTAGGCGGCCTTGAGGTTTCTGTCTCTACGGATAAACCGTTGGGCAAATGTCTTTGGTTCCTTTGGGCCGATCTGGGGTTCGTGAGGAGGTTTCTCAGGGGTGCATTGTCTCCTGGACTCTAGACATCTCTTGGTATCATCATGCCGTGAAGTCATGGGGAGCAGCTCTGGTCCCTTCTTGCTCTTCTCAGAGGAGGTGCTTGAAGACGAAGACTATCAGTTTTTCCAGCAAAGAGTCCCTGCCTCATCTAGGAACTCCCTCTTCTCTGTTGTCACCATCCTTGTCTTCCCCTGCCTCAGGGATGATCAGGAAAGGGGATCAAGGAGGACGTGGAGAGGCTCCTTTTCAAGGGCTGGAGCTAGCAGAACCCCTCCTGGTCCAGGGCTCAGCTACGCACATGCCAGCGAGCTTCCCTGCTTAGGTTACACGCGTGACTTCCAGCCACCGGCTGTGACGTGTAACGTTGAGTGTCCCGTTGATAGCAGACAACGTGTAGAGAGATTTCTGTTAAAAAGCACAATTTCATTTTGCAGGACTAGTGTTACTCCCTCGTTTTCCTCCCATCTCACACTGGCCCCTTCCTCATCTGACTTTCGAGTCCACACCTAGGTATAGGCAGGTTTACCACCGTCTATTAGAACCTGAGCAGCAATTGAAAACAAGGAAGGGCAGAACAAGGGGAAGGTGTGACTCACCTGAAGGCGACTGGAAGGTCTCTTTGGGGAGGAAGACCAGCCCAAGTGCGCGGGCCATTCTGTAAAGGGACTGCATTTCGTCGCTCACTGCTGTGAGATGGGATTGCCTATCCCTTAGTGGAATTTAAGCAAAATCGCACTTTGTTCCTTGAGGATGTTTGAATATTTGTTATCTGTTGTGACTCATAATGCTGTAGTCTGATTGGAGCGTCCTTTAGACCTACAGAGAGGCCAAGAACCTCTGCACTGGAAAAAGTGACAGATGTGACAGTGAAGTGTCGACCAGTTAGTAAGGTTTTGAGGAACAAGGAACAAATTCTCCCAGTGGCTGGAAATGGAAAAATTGTGGAACTGCAGTTTATCACTTTTACTGAAAGGAGGAAACTTCTGATGAGGAGCGCCGTGTGCGGTGGAGGGACATTTAAGGTACATACTAGAAAGGAAAAGGCATGGAAATATTGACTGGTGTTCCCGGAAGCGAACCTGCAGGTCTTATGTTCCTCAAGATGGCATCCGAGTGACATCGCTTCCGTTTAGAGGTCTCCAAACGAAGATACTAAAACTATTCTTTTACTTAACCATTACCCAGTTAGCAACTGACACACAGTAGGTCCTCAATTCATGTTTGTTGTTGCATAGAATTGGGATAACATTTTGCCTGGTTTCTACTCCTCCCACCCGCCCCGTTCCCTCCACCAGCCCTGGAGAGATTCAACATTAACTGGCTGCCCAAGCCAAACACTGTGACGCCTGCAACTGTTTTCTCTGGCATCTCCGGCTTTTCTTTTCTGCTCCGTCCTTCAGAATCAGGGATATTTCTGTATCCATGTTCAGGCACCCAGAGTCCTGCCTTCTGCTATTGCGTGGAGACACCTCGTATCCAGATTTCATGCCGGCCTTTGGCAACCCCCGATTCCCTTGATATGCTCTGGGGACACATGGCATTAGGTCATAATTCAGGACCTGCCAGCATCTCCGCATCCCTATCCCTAGGAACTTCCAGGACCAGAGGGGAGCCTCCATCTTTTATCACTAGAGACTTCTGGAAGCTGAAGGTTTTGCTTTCATCTCCTTTTTCTCTGAGCACAATTCACCCACTTTAATAATCAGATCTGATATTTACTGAGCACTTCCTAGATGACGGGAACTTTAAATTCAGTATTGGGTTAAATGCTCCCCCAAACCCATGGCATAGAGATTAGTTTCCTTCTTAGTTTAAAAATGAGGAAACCGAGTGTCAACATAGTTAAGTAACTTGTCCAAGATTATAAGCCGGGAAGAGGTAGAGCTGACATCACAGTCCTAATATTTCTAACCACAAATCCTCATGTCATGCTCTAGCTTTATCCCCCTGTTCTACGGCAAGGGCCCAGCGACTACCTGAAGATATTTTGGTTCATTATTCCCTTCTTCCCCACAGACAGTGTCCAGGTAGATGCCCTCTCCTGGACAAAGAGTCTTATCCTTAGATTAGACCTCTTTCATTGCATGTTCTTATGTATTGTTTCATTCTCCATCATTCTCTCAAGCACCGGTTTGCCTGCCTTGGAGGCTCAATGGGCTTATGCTGAGCTAGGGGACTGGGGAATGTAGGCAGGAGGGTGTCTGGGAGATGCTCTGTCTGTTTCTCCAGGCTGCTATCACCTGCCTGAATTGTTTGCTAGATTGCTGTGTTGCAGCCCTGGGGGAGGCCACGACGCCATGTTTGTTTGTGTGTGAGAGTCTCTGGCTTTGATTAGCAGCTAGCTCCAGTGCAGCTGAACATACAATAGGGACCAAAGGACAGGAAAGAAAATCCTGCTACAGTTTCCCATTGGAAGGCTTTCAATGTCAAGCGTGTATAGATGGACAGAGGCTGGGAAAGGTTAAGCAATGGATTCTCCATGCCCCACCTCCCGTCGTGTGTGATGAAGTCACTCCTTCACGTGAAGTGTTGCGCCTCTGGCCCTCTCGATGTCTTTTATGATTAAGATTTAAGACTGATATTGATACGGTTTGACGAGGGGCACAGGCTAGAAGGCTGAAAGGCATGAAGGAACACCATGATTATAAGAGCTAGGGTAAAAACAGAGAAAAGGATGCACTTATCTTAAAGGGCTAGTCACACAGAAAAACAAGAAAAACAAAGTTATTACTTTGGCTGCATGGAAGAGGTAAAAATAACTATGACGATAATTCTAGCAACTATAAAAAAAGAGGGAGGTAGGAAGTTTTTATTTCATAGCAAAGGCAAAGTTAGTGATTTCATACCATAAACTGTTAATAGGATTTTATTTCTTCTTAATATATTAAATCTAGCTACTGTGAGCAGCCCTATCCACTGGTAGCTGAATAATAAGATGTCTGCCTGAAATAAAGACCCCTCATATAGCCTTTGAAGTGCTTAATTTATCGAGAATTTTTAATCAATAGAATATTTGTCTGAGACACCGTGCATGTTACAAAAAGACACCATCCATTATCTCAGCCACAAGGTCTCAGCCACCCGATGTGGGTCCTTGTAAGGGGGACAAAGCAGACTCAGGGTTAGAAAACCATACCATGTAGCATATGATTGACTTGGCAATGAGTGGTTCAATCAAGGTATGTAGAGGAAGAAGGTATTCGGGTCTGGGGTAGAAAGGGGAGGTTGTGTGAAGGGGTAGGACTTTCAGACAGAGGGGTACTGTATATGGCAGAAATGCAGGGGAAAAGCATCCCAGGTAAGAAGAATGCCAAAGAGATTATCAAAAGCAAGATACTGGTGGGCGTCAGGGAGCAGATGCACCTGAAATGTGCAGAGAGAGCAGGTGGCCAGGGAGTGAAAGTTAGGGTTAAAGACTGTTGGTTAATAAGAGCAAGACCTTTGAAGAGCAAACGACTCAGCTTGAATTCTATCCTGTCAGATAGGAAGGGATCATTGAAGGGTCTCCACCAGCAAGGAAGGATTAGAACAAAAAACTGGGTAGAGTAAAAGAAAGATTATTTTTCGAAAAGTAACAGATCAGAGGTGGAGAGAATCAGTTAGGTTTTAACAATAATCCTCTGTGTACCATACAAGCCCTTGATCTTTTCAAATTCTAGAAATCCTATCCATGCTTTAGTGCCTTGCTTAAATACCATCTCCTCCATAAAAAGTTGTCTTTATTCTCCTAGTTAAAATGAATACATATGCATTTTTTTTTCTGTTCTATACCTTTCTATTTTTCTTTGGTAGTTATTTATCTATTCATTCATTTATTCAAAAATATGTACTGAACACAACATGCTGGGCTCTATGTTAAGTACTAGGAACAGAGAGGTGATGACAATCTGTCTTTAGATCTCACAGTCTAGTTCAGGGGCGGGTACAGAACCGGCTAATGAGTGCAATGTCAATGCCATGACCTAGATTTGCACTTTTGAAAGACCTTAGGAGAGATGCTTAATTCAGCTGGGAGTGGATTCAGGGCAGGCTTCCAGGAGGAAGTGTCTCCTGTTTGATGACTGAAGAAGATGAAGGGAGAAAGTGGGAGTTGTATGTAGAGTCAGTGGTGTAAATCCTGACTTCTTTCTTGTCATGTAACAGTTACTTTCGATAACTGTGTCTTCCTTACTTAACTACAGAACTCTTAGCCTAATGCTTTGCACAAGAACCAAGGGAGGAAGGGAGGGAGGAAGTTTTTGATGCCTCCGTGTAAGTAGGCACTGATGAGGAATCCTTTCTGGACACACTATGAAGGAAAATAAAAGCTAAGCGAAGTCAGATGTTAGGATGGAAGGTGGGTTAGTGAAGGGTGAGTGAAACCTGAGATGTCGAAGCTGATCAGTTTGGGAGAATTCTAGGGCCCCGAATAGAAGAAATCTAGAGAAAGCTGATTTGGGGGAAGAGGTGAGGGTTCTGGGCACAAAGGAGTGATGGAGAGACAGGATGATCCTCAGAGCTGAGCGTGGTCCGGACCCAGGCTTCACAGGTCTCTCTGAACTTTGCGGGCGCCCTCAGTTCTGGGGAGCTGATGACAATGAGTCTCAGGCAGGTAGCACTTACTTGTCAATGTGACCAGGCTCCCAGCTAAACTCAAATTCCCTGTTCATCATGCATCTTCCTCCCTGGGAGACCCTGTAGCATGCTTTAGCTAGAATGAGGTAAGGCCACGTTTTTGTCTTATCTAGGGGAATTTTAAAAAAAATTATTACTTCGCTTCTTACTTTAAAGTTTCTTTGACTGCTTCAGCTTTCAAGAAAATCCTGCGTTCAGGTCTAGGCGTGTCACATGCACATGGAACAGGGAAAGCCACACCTCCCAAAAGAGATCCTCTGGCCTCCGAGAGCCTTCTGTGGATTGAGTAACCGCATCTTAGATGCTTACTGATCACCCACACCGAGATGCCTGCTCCTTCCTTGAAACTGCTGGTGTTTCTTTGCTTAAATGAATAATCCTTCTGCAGCCAGGGGAAAGAGTAGTTCCTCACGCAACTCAGCAAGGGTGACAGTGAAAGCCGGTTTGTTACGGCTTACCAAATACTGATTAAAATATGTGGAGAAACAACATATTAGTGGCAGAGGGAATGCAGTTGGCATTAATGTGATGGCTAAGTGGAGGGCCAGGGGAGCGAGGGAGCAATCTGGGGGGATCGTTTTATGAACATTATAGATGTCTAACCAACGTACTGTATACTTGAAACTAATTTAAATAAATAAATTTATTTTAAAAATATGTGGAGAAACACACATGCGGGACCCTCAAAGAGAGAACATGTCTTATGTGCTTTGTTGAAAGGGCTTCTGTCCTGGAAAGGTATTTTGGAAGGCGGTGGCTTCTTTGCTGGCCCCAGTCAGCTCCTCCTCCTCACACCCTGCTGGGACATGCAGACTCTCCCTTCTCTTTTGGCATTTTTTAAATCCAGCTCCAGGGATCCTCCTTCATAGAGGGGGCAGAGTTGAGGTCAGTGGATCAGTTTTATTTTACTTCCTTAAACATTATTTTTGCAGCTTTGCGAAAAGAAAAGAAAGCTCAGGAAGTTACAAATTTCTGGCTTTCAATCCCCAATTCAATCGTGAGTCCGAAGAGGCAGGATATGTCGTAGGGACAGATTATACAAGGTAATGTCTAAGAAAGCTGTCCAGCCCAGGATATATTGTATCTAATATTATTCCAGATTAGGGTTGAGTCTGCAAGTGCTGATCCACGGAACTTGGGGCCTGTGATTTCATGGAGGTTTTGCCTCTTCTAGTCCTTTGACCAATTAGTAAGCTTCTGCCAGGATGAATCTGTGATAATACAATTAAGACACTTAACTACAGATGACCCATTCGATGTTAAAATAAAATCACACTCTGAGGAGGCTTTTCTATAATGAAACTCACAACTTACATCCATGCAATAATTTTGCTATATGCAACTTGCTTCCAACGTCTTATTTTATCCTCAAAACAATTGTATGAGATCGGTTTTCCTATTACTGCCCTTTATATAGATGAGGAAAGGGGATTTTTGAGAATGGAGACTTGTCCCAGGTTTTTCTAAGATGGGAGAGTGGTATTTCTGGGAGTTTCTATAGTCTGTGGACCTAGTTTGTTAAAAAAAAATTCAAAGATAAGTTAGTATCCTCTTTTTTCCTGTGTATGGATCCTGTGACTTAAAATATTGGCTTGCACAGTTTTTGAGCACTGTTTCTTAAAGAATAGTCCACTTGCATTTGAATATCGTTGGGTCATTATCTAAAAGTCCCTCATCCTCCACCTAAGAAATCAGAGCCTTCGGTGAGAATTTAGCAATCTTAATTTTTAACGACGCCACAGGACTATATTCATAAGCAGTAACATTTGAGAACCTCTTTGGGGGGTGTGTGTGTGTGTGTGTGTGTGTGTGTGTGTGTGTGTAATATATTCAGCATATATCCATTGAGAATAGGGTCTATTAGGATGCTAGTTGTCTTCCACAAATCATTGGAAGTAGATTTTAGGTTCTAGACCAGACTGTTATGACTGGCTAACTTGGTGTTTTAATTAAATTGCTTGAATTTTGTAGGCTTCCATCTCCTTAATTGTAAAACAAGGGGCTCAGGCTCCAAGATCTCTAAGATCCTTTGAGGCAGTATCTGTGCACTTTCCAGATTTTGGTCTCCTGATTCTTTCCTCCTGAACCTCCCTCTGGATTGTGTTTAAGGCAGTGGTTTTCAAAAATGGTTTTTGGGTCTGCAGCATCAGCTTCACCTGGGAACTCCATAGAAAGGCAAATTGTCAGGAACCACATCCCGAACCTACTGAATCAGAAACTCTGAGGATGTGGCCGGCTCTCTGTGTTTTAATGAGACCCTTCGATTGACTTCAATACATGACAGAATTTCAGAACCACTGGTTGAAGCATTTCCGATCCGGCTGACAAATGCATAACTATACAATGACAACGTTTTATTTTCCTAGACTTATGCTATGACTAAAAGTGTATTGGTGTCCATTTCTCAGGGAAAGACATCAAGAAAAGTATAGTGTCTCTGTTTTTAATACATGGCTTCTGGGGGTAAAAACCCAGTTTTATGTATTTCTAAATTAGCTTCTCCCACACATAAAGGTATTTAGAGGCGAAATCAAAGTTTGGCGATGAAATGAAATTTTCAGTTATGGGCAGTCTTTTGCTTTTCCTGGTTCCAAACACATGAATTTTTGTTACCACAGTTTAATTAACATCAGGTGCCCCCAAATATTGTTCAAATTTTAGTATATTAACCATAAGTGATTGCATAAAATACAAATTTCACTGCTCTGTGCACAAATCATTACATAAATAAGAGATATGATTTATGATCAGGGTCCAGTCACTGATCATAGTCTGTCCGTAATGGGTCACTCGACATCTGTTATTCATTATGTGCTCAGGCAGTAAGCATGTAGTTTTGTTGCCTTTTTCTCTCCCAGCTAAAGCCACACGGCATTTTCCAAAAGTGGATAATTAAAAAAAAAAAAAAAAAAATTGGCCAACTAAGGTGAAGTACAGGCAAAAAATGAGATTTAAAACTGGAGTGAAATTTAATTGAAACGTAATGAAGTCAGAGAAGACGTTACTTACCGAAGGTGGGGTATTGACCCTGCAACCGTTTGAGAGGCTCTGAACGTGCAGCCAAAGGCGCTAAGTGAAGTCATATTTGTTAATATAAATGAGGAAGGCAGATAAGACAAAACGTCCCAAAGGAATCGATGCTGGAAGAAAACCTCATTGCAATGGAATTCTTGGGTATATTTTACAGCAGTGAAAGGATGGAGAATAAGATGTTGGAGGCTAATCCAAACCTAGAAAGCTGGATGACAAGTTGCCAAGGCAAAGAAAAGATGCTTCCCCTCTGCTGTAATTTATACAATGAGAAAAAGAGAGCAAGCTGTTCACAATACTCTCGATAAGTATTTTATGAAAAATGAAACGCTTTAAATCTCAATATTTCTAATGTTTTGAATTACAGTATGCTAAATACTAGTTTGGCTGTGTTTTTAAATTTCCTTTAACATTTATAATTGACAGTAAAAGGTTTTAATGATTTGGCAAAACTTGTAAAAGTTCAAGGAAAAAAACCACAGTTTTTCTCATTGATTATTAGGGTCGCTTTCCATGGTTTCGGGTTATACGACCATTTTGATAATCCCACGTGACCGTGCACCCTGAGGACTGCCAGTGTATGTCTGTCTACATATTCCTTCTGAAAAATAGCTACACGAGATTCTATATTTTGTACGTCTAAAATAAAGTATAGATGTCACGACTTGCAAACACCCATCCCTTTCGCACTCATCAAATATTTATAGGATGCCCACTTCTAGTTTTCTAAGCCCTGCAACACAGGGGTAAAAACGGAAAGAGTAGACGTAACTTGAGTTGGTGGTAAGGGTCATGAAGAAATAAAAGGGAGTCGCAAGATGGAGATGACCGTGTGTGGGGGAGGGAAGGAGACGTGGTTTGGGAAGGAGGGGATCAGGAAATTCAGTCCCCACCGCACATGCTTCTGTCCCTCAAAAGGGATAAAACAACTGTTAAATCTCATCTCGTGCACTTCAGGTGATTAAGTCCAACCTTCTTATCGTATACCTTGTGGGAATATATTTATGACAATTATATATGCATTCATATTCAACATCCTGTTTTACTCTAGTCATGCATGGCCTATTTTCAGTAAAACAAACAAAAAACCTAATACATGTATAAACAGAATCTGAACTCAATATTATGAGAACTTTTTCATCTATAATTTAAGCATTAAACTATTTTCTTTCTATTGATTATATATATTTACATCTGGGCTTATATGTTTGAATTACAAAGGCTATGGTCATAGCTCAGCTGAGAAATAAATATTAAATAGTGTTTGGACAAGAAGAAAAATAACGTTAAAAAAAAAACCACCCAAGCTTTAGTCAATATCTAGCAAAAATAATATTATTATAGCGAAATGAAAAATCCCCATATTTGCCATCAATGACAGCACTATTAATGACAAGAGAAATATCGTCACTGTTGCCACATGAATTTTGTATTAAGCACATGGACATGAACAAAGATATTGGGTTAACTTTTTAGATGGTGAAATATGAAACTGACTATATATGAATATAGAACATATACAAATATATTTTCTATATATAAAATATTTTTCTATATATAAAGATATACATTCTATCATCTGTGTATGTATCTATATATCTGTTATCTATATATAGAGAGAGAAATCTATAAAGTATTTTGCTAAAAACTATTTTAAAGCCATACAGAAATCCAAACCATATTTGGTTTAATGATTCTTCTTCTCTTAAAACAAACATCTCTTTGCTTCTTAGCCAAGCTGGGAGGCTGTATAAAGCTTGCCCCGAAGCCAGTTTGATAAGTGGTATTAATCTTAGCGTTTGGAGCAGAAAGTCGAGAATATAGAGCCGCTTTGCTTCTTTAGCCGTGTATGTATCGTATAATTCAGCACCGCCCAGAGCACAAAAGCAAGATTGGCAATGGCAAAGGAAGCCTACCTACCAGCTGTCGGGTCATTTTCTTAACTGTCCATTCGCTTGGATGCTCTGAGTGGACACCTGTGGACATAAAGTATATTGTTGAATACTCATTACAGAGCCACAGCACGTACAGCTCACCTCAAAGCTTACTTTGAGTCTGAAAAGGAGAGCTGGGAGTTAGAACACAGAGGGTTCTCCTAGTCCTGGTTTGTTCCGGAGATGAATAAGCTGCACATTGAGACATCTGAAGAGGAAAAGCCAGGTTCCCTGTGGAGCAGGTTGACAGTGAGCTTCAGGACCAGAGAAGGCGCAGTGCTGGTTTGTGGAAGGCTACTGCTGTTAGAAGGAAATTCGGTCGACAAGCTAATGTCAGAAAATCCAGAAAGTGAATAATGCCAACTTGAATAAAAACCCCAGAGTGTTAAAATAAGTTTTCTTATTATGCTTTTTTCAGCGCCCAGCATTATATTTCTTTCTATAGTCCTCCTCGTTTGTGTATTAGCCCTTTTTATTCTATCTAAACATCTTCCAGAGATTTTTTTTTCTTTTATTTAGCTCTCCCAACCATAGCTTTAAGTCTTAGATGGAGTAAAAGCGTTCTCATCTTTACAGTAAATAATGTTTATGAATGCAAGGACGGGTATTAAAGTTTAAGAGAAAAACAGCAGTGTAAAAGTTCCTAGAAGTGGGAAATAAGCCAGTTTATAATTAAATACAGTGGATAGGATAGTTAGACAATATGGTCCACATTTTAAATTTGACACTAAGATGTTCTGCTTTAACGAAAGATTTTATACCCCACGTGTGGCTCTTATTCTTTCCGTCAGGTGAGTGAGGAGCAGGTGAGCTTGGGGGAGGAGGTGCGTGTGAGTGTGGGGGCGGACTGTGATGTAAGATGAGTAGGGAAATTAGCCAAAACATGGAGACGATGATTTGATAAAGATGTGGTACATATATATAATAGAATAGTACTCAGCCATAAGAAAAGACAGTATACTGCCATTTGCGACAGCATGGATAAACCTTGAGATTATCATGCTAAGCGAAATAAGCCAGAAAGAAAAGGTCAAAAATCACATGATTTCACTCATATGTGGGATGTAAAACTGAAAGCAAAAAACAAACAAGACAGACGAAAACTCATAGACACAGACAACAGTATGGTGCTTGCCAGGAGATAAAAGTAGGCAGGGGGACCTAGAAATGGGTAAATATTAGGTGACAGGAGGAGATTTGACTTTGGGTGGTGAAAACACAGTGCTTTATACAGATGATGTGTTACAGAACTGTACACTTGAAACCTGTATAATTTCATTAACCAATGTCACCCCAATACATTTAATAAAAATTTTTTTTAAAAAAAGACGAGTGGGAAAGGAAAAAAGTGTTTCCCCATGGCATGAAATAATAATAGCAATTAATAATAATTTAAAATTCAGAATGCTCAGTAGTGGGCATTTAAACATAAATGCATATATTTGTATCCTCTGAGTGAGCGAAGACATATTGAAAATATATATATATATATATATATATATATATATATATATATATAGCATGCAAGGGAATTTCAGAGCTAGAAAGAGGAAGAAATTTGTTTTCTGCATTTTTGAAGATCCTGGCAATTCAGACCTGTGGCTTCTTAATTAGTGAAATATGTATTTAGGGGTCGTATCACGGAGGGCAGTAGTGTTGAGTATGGACTGAAAAAAATTAATTAGACCATCCTAACACTCCCTTTGACCCTCGATGTCACTTAAATCCTGCCTTAAATATAGCAAAATGTTATGTCAGTGAGTCCTAGAAAGGATCTGTGAGTCAGGGGGACAGGTAGGCTGCCGCCCACTTTGGCAAGATAACCCAGAAGACTTGCTCTCAGCCTCTCGGTCCTAAAATCATTGCAGTTTGTCTTTCTCCTCATCTGTGCAGGTTCGAAGACACTTTGTGGGTGCTGAGAGATAGTCCGAGATCTCGGGCAGAGTCTGATGAAGTGGGAAATACAACCCTACAGGGGAGAAGGCGTGTGTTTCCGTTTCAGTGACTACAGAGGAAGCTGGACCGCCAAAAAAAAAGAAGTGTGAGCTGTGTGAGGAGCATGACTGTCTTGGTGAAATGACAGAGAGATGTTTGCTTTCAATCCCTGGAGTATCTCGATTCGATGGCCAGTTTTAAGGAAGTACTCAGAAAGAACGCTTGGGTTAGGGGCATTAAAATCGTGGAGACTGATGCTTCCAGAGAAGAAATGGAAGGGGAAAAAAGCTAAGCTTGCAATAGCTAACATTTTTTTTTTTTTTTTTGTGCCAGGATGTGTGGTAAATGCTTGATGTGTAGGACTCCCATTAATCCTCACACTAATTCGATAAGGTATAGAAACTAATCGATTCCATTTTAGAGATGGTAAAATTAAGGCTGAGAGTTGTTAGGTGGACAAACTGCACAAGGTCTTTGGGTTAGTAGATGAGATTTGAAAGCAAGTGTGTGTATTATGCCAGAACTCAGGCCATTAGCACTTACACGGCAGCAGTGGAAACATAGCTCGAGTATTAATGGGGTGGACTGATAGAGAAATAGGTAAGTAAATAGACAGACGAATCAGAAAGGTTCTTCCTTTATTTAGTGTAAAAAGGGAGAGACAAAGGACACTAGTCAGACAAATGCAAAGAAACATGGGCGGTGGTGGGAGAGAAGCTGATTCTACGTATTGAGTACCGTGCTCACTGCACTCACGCACCTTCTGGCACTTAAAATGTAGCGTCCTATTTCAAAAATAAGGAAACTGAGGTTTCCAAACGGTTAAGTAGGTTTCTCAAGTCATCAGCCTGTAATGAGCAAAAGCCAGGTCTGAGCTCCAGTTGTCTGACTCCAAAATCCATACTGTTGACAACCCTACTGTGAATGCGAGTGAACACCCCGAAACATGGAGCGACAGTAGCTAGCACCCCGTTCCGAAAAAGCCTGCGGCCCTTTTTTCACTCACTCATTCATTCACAGCATCCATGTTTACATGTCAGGTCTCTGAGACACCGGGGAACGCATTTAAATGACATTTGTTGTCTTAAAATTATACATAATGAGCCCTAAGGACAGGAAAGTTAATATTTAATGTGGAGCCGCACATAATGAAACGCTGTATAAAAGAATCTATAGAATTCTTCCTGCCTTTCCTACTCTTTAAAATCGCTGGAATTGCTGAAATTCTTACCAGGGCCAGTGTGCGAATAACGAGGTACTGAAATTGTCAGTCTGTTTCAAAGCTTGGTCTGCTGCTAGATTCTTCTTGTGAAGAAGGGTTCAAGTCTGTCTTATCTGGGAAATCTTCCTTAAACCCTCCGGGAGCCCTGACCATCCCCTCCTTGAGCTCCCAATGTACCCATTCATGTCAATCCCATTCATATGTCCTATGTCACTGTCTCTTACTTGATACATCTTCTTCCTGCAAAGACTGTAAACTTTATATATATATATGTATTTCACATTACCTTGCAAGACAGCACTATTTACATATTGAGTGCTCTACATACAATTATTTCACTGTATTCAATTAAGGTATTCTCTCAAGAAGGCCCTAGAAAACCCAGAGAGAAAGAAAAGAGGCCCATGATTAGCCATCACTGTATTTATCGATATGGGACTGGAACATTTTGAAATTTCTGGAATAGATGGAAAATGGAAGTCAGTAAATTCCCAAAGTCTACAAGATGTCTCAAAGCTGGACTTCTGGGAATGCGGTCAGGAGTGTCGGGGTCTAGGAGTTGCCACATTGGGGACCTCCGGGATTCCTCTAATACTCTTCATCCACAACCTCGCACCCACTGCTCAGTTAGAAAGTTGAAAAAGGAAATCGTGTGCTCAGGCATTTATAACATTCTTGATATTCAAATTGCATTCTCAACCATGTGGGAAGAAACTTGAAAATCACATTGCGATTCCTAAACCGAGGATACCAAAGGTCAGAGGTGCTTTGGGTCCGGAGGCCGGGGCGCAGGGGAGAGGGCTAGCAGCCTGGGTCCGCTTCCCAGCCCTCTGCTCCCTCCTCACTCGCCCGGAGCCTCTTCGTCAGGCCCGACATCCTAACAGTCTCAAAAACGCTCTAGGTATCCGCTGTGCTTTCTGATTAAGATTGCTATGCATGTGTGGAAATAAGAAAGAGAGGGGGTGAGAGAGAGACTACCAACCTGAGAGGAACCCCATGTCCAACAGAGAGGCAGGCTTGGTGACAGACAAAGCGGTTAATTGTGAGCAGTTCCACTAAGGGCCTGGGAAACTCCAGCACACAGGGCTGGCTGTGACCCACTTGGCAGAGGCCGTGCTGGCCTTGCATATTTCAACATCCTCGATGGTCAGACACCTGGGCTACCTCCTGAGTACAGCCCTGTTCTTAGAGATTGATGATGTTTGCCAGATCTGGCAGCTGGTTGATTTGTAGGAAAGGTGATGCTTTGGGAACCCCCTCTGTAACCCAGTGCTCCCAGGAGGCCTTTCGTCCCCCCCCCCCCCCGCCAGCTTATTGTTCTTGCAGAATTGCCAGCCAGAGTCTACAGCAAAGAAAGCGTTTTCCACTCTCCTTCGGGCTCTCTTGATCCTTTGGAATCCGCCATTGGTCATTTTTGCATTCGGCCCCCTCCTGGTTGAAAGACTCGAGAGCCCTTTTTAAATGTGAGGTGACCTCGGCCTGTCTTTATAAAGCCTGTCTCTTCCATTGCATTCCTTGGCACGTGGAGTCCTGGAAAACGCCTCACTCAGAATTTCTCAGGAACACTGCTCATTTGTCCTCCCAAGGGATTTTCTTATGTGGTTCGTGTTCTCTTACTGTGGAGGAGGCCCTCAAGATGGAAATTCCAGAGGTAGAAATGAGAATAAGCGGGGGGGAAAAGTGCCTCGCTCCACGTGCACTCGGCGAGCGAGCGAGGAGCTGAGAGCTGGGCTGAGGCAGGCCGATTGCAGAGCCTCGAGAATTTTTACTACCTGGTCTCTGGGCCATGCGACGCTGTTGGCCTCAGGACCACACTTGGAGCACAGGCACTTTCGACATGAAGAGGGCATCTCAGAATCAGTTACCTTCAGAGTCAGAAGGATCTTAAGAAGAGAATCAATGAGAGGTTTAGTGGCTATATTCAGTAGACCTTTCTGGTTCTGCAGAGGTGCCTGAGGGGAGAAGCAGGAGACAAGGGGAGGTCCCCCATTTCTGTACAAGAGATCATCAGAGCAGCTGATTTTTATCTCTTATAGATCGGAGTTCTATACATGGTTTTATTGGATAAGAGGACTTTGCGACTTAAAACAAAAGCGAAACTGCCAATCTGGTCTGGCATTTTTTTTTTTTTTTCCAATGTACAAATGAAGAAACAGAGGCAGAAACTTCAGATCACAGATGTGCATGACTGGGTCTTTCCGGTGTCTAACACCACCTCTCTTACTCTGTGCGATTTAGCTACACGCGTGTGCCGGGCTCTCGTCTCTCTGCTCCGAGCCCACCCTTCTGCAGTCTACCCTGTGATGCTGGAGTTGGGGGACTGCAGACCAAGTTTCTCTGTTGCCACTTGGCCCCAGGTTAGGCTGCCAATACAATATACCAGAAGGCAACTCAGAGTAACTCAGAGGATGAAGATCCTGGCTTCTCTCTGAGTCTGACCAGATCTCCCCTTTCCAAATTCTGGGAACTCGGCTTCCCAAACATCGCCCTCCCTTGCAAACGAGAACCCTGGTGAAATGGTGACTTCAGCATAATTTGCAGTTCTGGAAGGCACACAACGCAATGCTGCGCTGGATAATTCAGCGATATCCATCCAGAGGTTAAAAGAGCTGCCACATAACTTCTTTTTCTGTGATTTGTGATGAGTTTAGACCTGAGCTGGTCACTTCTTTCTATAATCACTCCAGAGTAATCAGAAGAGCCCGGCCCGTTCCACAGTCCTTGTGGAGTCATCATCACTGTGATCATGGCCAAGGACAGTGGCCATCTGGGCTCTCAAGGCCCTTTCTTCAGTAGGCCCTTGATCACAATTAACCACAGGTGTCCTTTGATCCACTGCGATGTCATTGCACTGCATAATTGTTAGCATCCTCTTTTCCGTTGGCATGGAGCCCATCACTGAGTCCAAACCCAAGGACAACCAAACCAGTCTCTAAATGCCATTCACGAGAGTCAGATTTCTGATCTCATGCCTGCTGCCAATTTCTGTATCAATCAGGACCAGCCAAGGGAGAAACCACACCAAGTATTTTAACAGAGAGAATGAATATAAATACCAGTCAACTGTGTATAAAGTTATTGACTAGGTTACTGAAAATAAAACACTAAGGAAACACAGAACATCACAAAGTAGCATGTAGAAGGACGGGTTTAGACCTAAAAGATAACTTTAAAAGAGGCAAGATGTATACTGTACATCTGTATATATAATTTCCCTTGACTTCTGAGCCTGTCACATCTCCTGAGACAGAGCCTGTATTTTTAGAGCACTTTTTACTTACTTCTATAATGCCAACCTTGCATTGTGCTATAAATATCTTTATCCATGTCTGTCTTCCGTTAACAATGGGTTCCTCAGCGGCGAGTCTTATCTCTGCCATACGCCCTAATACATGGAGCAAAGTAGGTCAATAAATAGGAAAAAGAATAATGAGTCCCGATACTGCTGAATCTGCTTTAGTTCATGGAGTGCTCATTAGAGACCTATTCTGGAGAGCCCGTCTTGAGATTCTATCTTTTCAGGTATTATACAGCCTTCTGAAAAGTTTGGCTAGGTTGCATACTAAAGCTACCTTTCATTGTCTCCAAAATAGATACTTTCTTCTGCCTTCCCAATGTGATTGCCCAGCTCCTGCTCATCACCCAGCAGCTAATTAAAGAGGCCGAATAATAAACCTATGACTAGCCCAGTCTGGTGAGACTGCATGTGATTACCATCCAATGCTGAGAAGAGGTTATATTCCAAGAGAGTTTGGATACTTGTTGGGTTCCTAAGTGGATTCATGAGAGCCTCTCAATCCAACAGATAGGATACCTATACTACGCTAGATTTCAAATAAATTTGCAGAATAGTTACATGTGAGCTGAGATAAAAAATCTTGGTAAGAATTTATTTCATCCTTTGATAGCTATGAAAGGGTTGGTTAAGAGCAAAAATTGATCATGGAAACAGTGAGTTTAGTTCTTTTTTTTTTTTTTTTTTTTAGTGCAAACAACAAAATCCCCTTGGGCTAGTTTAAGCAGTGGAAAATTGATTAAGGGATATAGTTCCCACAATTCTTGGGAGAGCAGAAAAAATGGATTCTAGGTTGAGCTTTTGGGAATAACTTTTAAAAAAAACACTGCAGAGCTGGGTCACTGTAAGAGTTGCTGCCTTTGCCACAATCAAAAAAACTTAGATTCCAGAAGCTGCCCTCACAGCTGTGGTATCATTTCTGTCTCTAACAGAAAGGAGGGGAAACAGGACCCCTGATTGACTCACAAGGCACCTAACAGAGCTGCAGTCTCCAGTATCAAGTTCCTGCCACGGTCCTGACCCACACACCTTGTCTTTATCCCCTGGTGACTTAATTCCCAAAGTCTCTTATGAGTACATCTGACTGGCAAGTCCTTAAGTCACCTGCAAAACAGCTCTAAGATAGGCTAGGAAATATATATATAAAATATATAAAATAATATATATATACACACACACATACACACATATATATATACAGATACACATACACACACATATATATTTAATATATATATATAATATATATTTACTCTTTTTGTTTTTTGCTTTTCATTGTCTGCTTCCTAGAAGAGTATTGGGGTGGGTGTTTGGCAAGCCAATATATATGATACAGACTTGGAGACAGAAAAGTCAGAGGACTCTCAAAGAAGTATTTCTTTGAAGATGTAAGTAGGGAGTAGTGAGGTTAAACAGGAGAGCTCTAGGCTTCAGCAAGATGGGTGAGGAATGGGAATCCAAGAGGGACAAAAAAAGAGATTGTTACGGATACTAAGTAAAGCACCTAGAAGCATTGTGTGACTATCACAGTGTAAATAACATATCACAGTGTAACAGTATTTTATAGTTTTTCTTACGTTCAATCTTTTTTCATTCGATTCTCATAATAATCTTGCGAAGTAGGTACAGAGTAGTTGAATTAGTTTTAATGTTAACTAATTCCTTCACTCCAAAATTTACGTTTTATACATTTGTTTTTAGGAAGTTATTTTCAACTAGAGTATGACTGGATTTAAAATTTAACATTTTGTCTTCCGTTGGACCAGATGTTGAAAATATCTCCAGTGTTAATAACTTTTATTTTCAATAAACATGGGGGAGTAGTTAAAAAGAATTAAATAGCAACGATCTTTCAAAAGGTAGGTATTTAAACCGAATTTGAAAGTTGAGATAAAGAGCGTGGTTCAGAAACTATGGTGATTGCAACTAAGCATCAGGGAAAGGAAACAAATGGGCAGAATGAACCATCCTGAAAAATGCGAAACCAGGCAAAATTCATCTTCGAGCATCTTCCACTTCTCATGTAGTAGGCACCCACAACCTAGTTTCTTACCTCATTTACGCTGCTCTCCATCAGTGGTAAAACAAGCAAAGTACCTTCAAATAAAACCGCCCTAAGAAATGCACACTGCAGCGACTCCCCAAAGAGAAATGGATGGATTCATTTGGCTGCCTCATTGCTGCACACCCTAATTTATATCCATTTTCACTGGAGAATGATTACAACTGTATCACTTAAAAATGGGCTTCGAAAACTATTGGCACCGAAAAATAGACAATAATTAATATCCTGTCGTTCAAATCAGGACACATCACACTTCTCTCATGCTGGCAATGCCTGGTAGGTTTTATGGATTTCTTAGAGCTTCAGAACTGCCACCTGTATCTTAAAACCAGGTCCATCTACTTTCGTATGACATGGCCAATCAATGATACAAACCAGTTTCCTCATGCATTCCAGCCGCCTAGTTCACAGAGAAATTCTCCAACTCTCACTCTTTACTCTGCTTTAGGATTCGTTTCACTGTCTGTTTTGGATCTTACTTTCTTTCTCTTTTCTGTCTCAGCTTCATATGGCCATTTGAAACAATAGAATGAGTCAAGGTCTGGAAGTAACTTAATCTTCATTGAGCCTGTTAGGTGGCAAAATATCACTCTCAGACAGTTCAGGGTAATCCAGTAAATTTAGGGTTAGCTAACTGATCCGAACCTTCTTGTTCTTCTCTAATCTTTACCATCCCTAGCATAATGTCTGCATTCTAGGAACTTACTGAAAGCCAGTGTGCTGGAGAAAGATGGAGAGATGGAGTTTGGGTCAGGATCAGCTTATCCTTGGTCATTCTGTTTGCTGCACAGATTTTAATCCTCACCTATCTTGGCTGTAGACTACCCCAATGGAATCCCTATTGTGATGTCTTTGAGCAAAATTTACCTTACTGAGCTCTGAACCCCAGAACTCACTGGCAGCTTGGCATACGGGACCCTGAAAAGGAAGGAAGATGTGGATGGCTAATTTCTCTAGTGGTTTCAGTAGGTACTGGTCACCTGATTTGAGACTCTAATGACCACTGGCAGGATGTATGAATGTACATAAATATGTATGCATTTCTATGACATAATGATGTGAAATAGAAGAATTAGTTCTGTCCCGATTTTTTTCCTCCTGGTTAACTCTAGTTTCCTTATATCCTTTCTTCCTTTGAGCAGCTAGAGAACACCATAATGCAACCCTCAAGAGAAAATGGTTATAGCAGGTCACAGGAAGAGAGAGGGATATTTTTATAACTTTTGAATAGCAATCAATTTGGGGATCTCCAAAGCCGTGGGACTCAGGGCATAACAGTTAGAGCAGTAAACACTGAATTTGTTCAGTAAGAGTTCTTTTTCCCCCTGGACTAGATAAGTTTTACAAGCCGTTAAGAAAAGCAAGTCAGAGGGCACAGGATTGCTAAAACACAGGTGTGTCTCAGTAGGCATCTTGTAACTCCTCCTTTTGGGGGAAAATGGACAGAACATATAATTCTAGATAGTTTAGAGATTCCGTGGACAGATGCAGCTGTTTCTGACTTCCAAAGAACACAGCAAATCCCGTAATGTCCTTTTATTCCAACCCCCTGGCACTTTGCATGTAATAAGGCAGGACTCAAAGCAGCCGTGAAGGGGTGACATGGGGGACTCAAAGCCATGTTCTGCCCCTGACTCTGCCCTTTATCAGTGACTTTGGGCAAATTAATCAGCACCTTTTTCTACTGGGCAGCGTCTGTGTTATCGGATGGGGTGGTGTTTTTTAAGGCACACTATGGATGCTAATCTTGGAATTATAAGCCATATTATTCACAGAAAACACCAAACTGTGTGACCCACATTAAATATATATCGAAGATATATATACATTAAAGACATACATTAAATTAATATATAATATTACATATTACATAATAGTTAATAGTAGATTAATATTATATTTAGGTATCCTAAAACATGAGTTTTGATTTCAGCCCCGCCACAAGTCGTATGTATGATCGCGTGATTTTGAGCAAGACATCTCGTCTCCTCTCGCACCTTACCTCTGAAAACTGGGTCAGACCAGATGGTCTCAGTAGTCTGTTTTCACGTCTTCTGTATGATTTTTGACAACTTATGTCTCTCTGTTTAGTCTGAGTTCTTAATCAGGCAAGAATGAATTTTAATTAGCTGGTCTGGTCAGAAATAAAAATTAGAAAAATGGATCTTTGGAAAGAAAAATGAGTATGAGAAAGACAGCCCTCTATCCAGTGAGAGGCATTTAAAAAAATATTTAAGTAGCCTTTCCACTCATACATTTATGTTATGATTTGCTCCAACAAACAAGTGTTGAGTGGCTTCCAGACACCAGGTTGGGGAAGCCAGGTACCTTTCATGTCTTGTCCTAAAAAGGTACATACAGTGGCAAGAATCAAATAGCTCTCAGATGCTACATATACTTCAGTGGATGCCGTATCTGTGCTTTGGGACTAGAACAGAAATGAACTTTCACGGAGGCTGAGACTATCCTTAGGGAAAATAAAGTGCCAGCATCCACCGAAGCCCAAACTTGAAATCTGATGTTCAGAGTCACGGGCATGCGCACCATTCATTTGGATGAAATTTCAGTTGTTCATTTGAGCACTGACTGCTTGTAGCAAAGTATGGAAAATCAGTGTCACAGATTAAGTGGTGCTCGTTGCTAGTGTCTGTCAAGGCCATTATTTTCATAAGAGGAATCTGAGCCCTTGGAAAGCGAAGTGCCCAAGATTGTTTGCTAATTAATGAGTGCTAGTCAGAACAAAGGATCTGTTTCTTTCTTCTTCGCACTGTGATTTTCCCTAACATATTTAGCCTTGGCAACTTGAACAATGGCCATTACCATGACATCCTAACACAAATGTGATCTTTCTAAAACATAAGTCAGATTTAGTTTTGAGGAAGTATTTAGATATCCGAACAATCTCACAAGTTGTCATATTTAGTGATACAAAGTAAAGACAAGTAGATACGAGCAAGGAGGTAAATAAAGTCAGAGCACATTTTCAAATCTGTTGGAAGATGAAAACTCAGCTATTTTTGTTATCCTTGGTCCAGATTTTTCTGTTTCTATAAAAAAAAAAAATTGTGAGTTAAGCTGTATAACCATTGGTTTTGGCATTTTTTCAAAGGGTTTCTTTCATTTCGCAGAAGACCTCATTTATTCCTAGCTCTCCCTGCTCCCAGGGGGTTGGAAACTCAGCCAGGGCATCTGATTTATATAATTAGCTTTTCGTGAATATGGAGGGCCTCTCACTCCAGCATGGAGTGAGGTGAATTTGAGGAAAAACACTCTTCCTTTATCCTCCTCCTTGCCCTCCCTCCCAATTCTAGTTGTCGTTTGTAACCAGATTTATCAGGGAAAGCAATGATTCTGCAATCTGTTGTGATCTCACCCTGTCAGAGCTTTCAGCCAGAAAGACTTAGAGCCCATCAATTTCCTGATAATGGGTGTATAATGACGTTCTCTTTGGTATAGCTCTCACCCAAATCCCCATTTAAAGACGGTGACTGCAGGGACAAAAGCAAGTATTTCAGGAAGGGCAGATCCAGGGTAGATCGGCCATAGAAATCAGCATCGGTTCACATGTCCAGGACCTAATGAGAATCTGGCAGAAGCCCAGAAGGAATTGAATTTACTTTGCTTCTACATTCTCTTCCCTATTTCAATGCTTTGCATGAGGATCTGTAGAATTTTAAGGGGAAGGAACAGGGCAGGGAGCTGGTAATCACCAGCGCATTTGCTACAGGTTAATTTCTTTCCTTTTTAGTACAGTGACAATAACTAGTGCCTGATTGTTTCACACTCATCTCTCTGGCTTTTGGAAACAGTTAAGGGCTTGGCCCCCCACGGTGGTCTGTGTGTATACGTACGTAAGGCCATGAGCTTTTCCACATGACGATTCGTGCTCTTGCAAATTTGCCAATTCTTCTATCGGCCTTGTTTGTATTTTTTTCGCAACCGCATCACCTCCTTTGTGCATATTCTTATGCTTAAAATCTAACAGCGCTAGAAAATATAGACCGTCAGAAAAGTGTCACTAGAGATTTTTTTTTTTTTTTAAAAAGGAAAAGTACAAACATATTTAGAACTAATGCCAGATTTTCTGGCAAAGTACTTTTAGAATTCTACTTGAAAGTAGCTGGAATATGTCAGCGAGGAAGTAGGGAGAGTTTGTTTTCTGCAGGTACAAACCCTATCAAGCTGTCATGGTGGAGGTGATGTCCTTTTGCTGGAAGACTAGAAAGTGATGGAAACATCTGGCCCCAACATTTTTTATCCAAATGCATGTGGCACTGGCTTTGACGCACGTAAAATAAAAACTGTGGAGTACTAATCTCAGAGATGGCACCCATATGAAAAAAAGGAAGAAAATACAGGTTATATATAGATAACTAACAAATTAGGAAATGCTTTTACATGTTGTGAGCGGAGGAAGAAATACAGTGAATGCTGCAGGATCATTGAAATTTGTCTAGTTTTGAGACGGATCTGAATGTAATGCTGATTTGTTTTTTTCACTCGGATTGAGAGGAAATACTTTTTGTCAGCCGGCCTCTGTGCTGTTACCAAGGTGGCTGACTGTACGGCCATTGGTCAGTCTGATTTGGGTCAGTTTCTTACGTTGCTGTTTGATCTTGGCGACATTGAATTGCTCGAGGTGGCTGAAATGAAGATCAGCTGTACGTGTAACCCATACGTGCTACAACTTGGACTGCGACGTGTAAGAAACGTTTCCTCTGGCTGAGTGTGGGAATTTTGGGGAGTTCTCAGCTCCCAAACCTCTGAGCAGGTCTCCCAGGCTCCGAACAGTAGCACCATGATGCTTAAAGGAGGGGCAGTCCCAGAGGCTCCGTGCTTTCTCCTTCTGACCCCTTTTTCTTCTTCCGACTCCGTCTTGCATTTTAGGAAGGTGTAACACGAGCAACAGGAATTCGTTTTTGAAACAGTCGGTCCCTTCTGGATAACTCAGTTCTGGGGGACACTGCGCGTGGCTGCTCTTCATCGTCCGGGTTTTTATTCTTGAGAACGCAGAACTTGCCCTCGACACCAGTTCCTTCGCTCCTCTCCGTTTCTTTCTTGGCCCTCGTCCCTGGTTCTTAGCTTGCTTTTTCGCCAGTAGGGCTTTCCTTTTTCATCTCCTCCTTATTGCTGAATGAGTTTCATTCATCTTTCTCTCTCTCTCTCTCTCTTTTTTTGGGCGGGTGGGGGAGGGGCAGTGGGGTGGTCTGTGAATAGCTATAGACTCTGCCTGCTCCCATTTTTCCACTCGGCTATTCAGTTCCATGGAGACAGAAAATGGAGGCGAGCAGCAGGGTGGGAGGCACCGGGGTCAGAGGTCAAGAGTGGCCACCTTTTGAATTCAAGCGTCTGATTTCCACTGGGGATAACATATTGTAACCCAAAGTAACTGTGCAAGTACTTGGCTGTCACAAGGCTCAGAGCAAAGGGAGGGAGGAGTAGAAAGGAGGGAAAGATCAGAGGGAAAGGGAGGGACGCAGACCCTGGGGTCAGTTAACTTTATTTGCAGTGTTTTTTAAGATAGTGTTCGGTGACCCCATACGAAAGCCATTATGCTTTGTACCACTCTGCATGTCTTCTCAAGGGTCGAACCTGGAATGTACTTTACAGTCTAAATACCGAAAATTACAACCTTCCTACCAGATAGACTGTTTTGTTTAAAACGATTTAATTAGTTGGCAAATTATTGCGCAATGTCAAAGCTTTATGTGCGTGTGTGTGTGTTGGCGGGGGGTTATGCTACATGTTAAATTTATAGTCACTTCTTACAGACTTTGTAAGACCAACACTAAAGAGGCTGTTTGTATCCTACTGGACATTGTATATGCACTTGAGTTTGTCTGTTTTAGTGTCTTTGTGATCATTTTATGACTAAACTGTAAGAAATTCTATTCAAGTAGTTCAGTGAATAAGATTTGCTTGGTTTTTCACTTACATGTGCTGTTTTAACACTCCAAATGTAATTTGGATGAGGAATGAATTAATATCAATAACAAATTGGAATTCTCCCACTGAATTTTTAAGGGCTTGGTCTTCATTTTCTTTGACTTTATGCCCATAGCACAAACCTCAGCTGTGTTCAGTAATTGTGTGTGAAAAGAATGTATGCTACACAAAGGAGATTTAAGAATTTTTCAGGCATCTTACGCATTTTTTACACGTGAGGATATTGCTTGGTTTTTATCAAATGATCCTAATAGAAATGAAGGATCATACTAAGAGAAGTTTTCATGAAGTTAGGCTTTAGTTTTATCTGGGGAAAGGTTTACATTCTAATAATATAATAATAATTAGATGCAATCTTCAAGCTACAATGATTCCATCTATGTCTAAAATAAAAGAAAAAAGGATGCTCCATGGATCATTCATTTTATAATCTAGCAACTCAGTAGAATCACTTAGGAAACTTAAAAATGCTTCTCCCTGGGCTTCATAACTGGCAATTCTGACGGGCAGCTTGTTCCGTAAACTACTCTCATAGCACAGGGCAAGTAAAGAGAGAATAAGTCTTACAAATAAACTCTCCAAGTCTGAAACACTTCAGTAGAATTCAGAGCCATATACAACAGAATTTCATTATAGCAAAAAAAAAAAAAAATACAAAGAGTTATAAAACAAAGTTATTTTCATGTCTCATGCAGCTGGCCCATAGAAACAGTGCCTTATCGATATGATTGCAATAAATTCTATACAATGAATAAACATGGACGTCCAGTGCTTTCTCTTTGAGGCCATATAAGTAATAGCTATTGTTTCATGAAGGAACTCAATTTGACAGAGTTTACATCGAGAGTGGGGAGAGCAAGGCCGACGTGATGAACTTTCTGAGATAGAGTGAGACATTTTTGCAACTGTGTGATACCATTGAATGCTATGTGTTCCAACCACCTAGCCAGACAATAACATGAGACAATTCAAGTGGAAAGGGCTTAAAGTGATAAAGGCACCGAATAAGTGTAGGCTGGAATCCACTATGTGGTCTTCTTAACACAATTTTATTTCAATTCAATAACAGCAACAGCAATATCGAATACCTCTTGACATTTCTTATTAAAAGTATTAGTTGGGGGGATACACCTAGAAGTGACTGGAGGGAGAGGGCGATGGTCCACAAAACCCCTTTTAATAGATGGCATTAGTTGGTGGCACGTTCAAGTCCTTTGCATCCATTTCTGATTTCCATTCCTTGCTTTATCTAGTCCATTCTTCTGAATTTTACTTTACTCAATTCTACCTGATTGCTAGAACTGCTTATTTTCATTTTAAAGGCAGCCAAATTCTTCCTTTTACCAGTAGTTAAATATCATGCTACAATCCTGACAACATTTAAGTTATCTGGAAATTAAGAACTACATGGCGACAGAAGGAGATTTGACTTTGGATGGCGAACACGCGATGAACTATACAGATGATGTATTATTGAATTGTACACTCGAAACCTGTATAATTTTATTAAGCAATGTCACCCAATAAATTTAATTTAAAAAAGAACTTTCAGATGTGGAATGCTGCCTCGGCTTTGTTTCTTACTAGCTGAGTCAACATCTTCGTGACATTTAACTTCCCTGAGTATTAGGTTTCGCCTCTGGAAGATGAAGATGATACAAATAGGCCCGCTTGCTTCATAGAACGAGTGGGATCAAATAAAATGTACAGAACATTCTTTGTAAACCGTAAATTAATAAATGTAGGGACTCATTAAGCCTTAACTTCTTTATTATATTGACTTCTTTTAAATCTCTGCATGATTTTTGTTTACGCAGAAATACTTTTTATAATATTTATTTGTAAAAAGAATGCTTTTAAAATGTGCTGTTTGAAAAACCAAATATAATAAATTCCTAGATCTCTTACGGGACATATATTAATATTATGATTTTTATCCTGGATTTTTGAGAGTCAAGAGTAAAGAGTTTTGGGATTACCTTTACTTTGTTAGGTCTTGATCTTAAAATACTAAGATATATTTTTAAATTATGACATTAATTAAAAAAACAAAACAGGACGGAACATCCTGCTACCGGCTTCAAAGAACAAGAAACTGGTTTGCATGTTTGATTGTTTGTTTGTGGTTTTATTTTGAATTCCTGGAATTCTGCTTATTCTGCATCTGTCAGGGAGCTCATTGGAACGTTTCCATGAGAATCCAAAATTTAAACTTCTGGTACATTTCATGTTCTGCGGCGTGCTGTACATTTTTGTTCACTTTATATATATGTAATTCTCAGCCATTGGCGGTATCTCACAGAGAAACTGTGGACTCTTCTATTTTATGACTTATTTAATTAACGGAATTGACCAGCGTATGCTCACCATCCCACTCTCTTTTTAAACATCCAGAGCAGCCTTTATGCAAGCTGGTTCACCTCCAGCACTGTGGCAGCTCCTCCCACTGCTGTCTCTCTCTTGGTGGGTTTATGGCATTTACAGTGAAGGTCCTAGGGACGGTCTGGCCCATCCCCCATCTTCAGTGTTCTTTATACCGCCCCTGGGGTTCTCCCTGTAATGTAGGGCTCTCTCCTTCCTGCCGTCTTTTTCCACGTCTGTCTTGACCTGCAGGAGTGCTTTCGTTTCACGTGTCGATTCTATTCCCCGAATTGCCTTGTTTTGTTTTGTTTTGTTTCTCTCTGACACATTTTGCAAACCTTCAGGTTACTGTTTAGGACACTCTAGTGATATGAATATGTTGATTGCATGAGCCACATTTTTAGCAAATATGGCACAATACTCTTTGTGCTTTTTCTCTCCAAACCCTGGGCCTGTCTTCTCTTCAGTTATCCAAAACATCTTTGAAGAACCTGTTTGCACATCATTAAAAATGAGGAACGAGTGAGCATTCAGCTTCAAGCACAGGTGGAAGAATTAAATCTCTGATAACATGGCAGGAGTAGGTTGGACGGACTTTGTACTGTATGCAGAATAGGGTTTTGGAAATGGAACCTTCTGCTACGCAAGGTAGTTATGATCAACATATGAAGTTATGATCCCTTGGGGTTGAAGCAGGATAAATTCTGGCAAAAATTGAAGGTGACGCGAGACACAGAGAAGATCCGCCTCCAAGCTCCTACGGCAGCACCCTTCTCCAAACCCTCTTAGCTCTTCCTTACCAACCAGGAGACCTACTATGCTGAGTTGACCTGCCAGGCTCCTCTTCATCTAATGTTCACCCCTTCCAGGGTTCACCAGGCTTTGCTGTCTCCAAAACACCTTCTCTATCTCACCCTGGCTCCCAGGGAAGAGTTGGGTCCTTGCTCTGCTCCATTTCCATAATGCCCGCTATCCTCTCTGTTGTTATTGGCTTGTTTGTCAGTTTCCCCTACCAGGCTGTGATCTCCTTGAAGGCAGATGCCATGTCGTGTTTTGCTCTGCACCAGGGCTGACACTTAGAAAGCACTTGATAAATATTAATGAGTGGACGCGTGAAGAAATAAGAGAAAAAAAAAATGCTATTTCCTTTGAAATAGCTGATGCTTTTTTCTCTCTCTTTCTTTTTTTTTCTTCTCACATTATACTGTGGGGATCAGCCACTTGTACTTTAGGCCCTAAAGGCCACTTCGATGATCATAAAACTCTGAGTCAAATGGGATGGAAAAGAATTTAAATAAAATGGTGAATTTTAATGTAATACCAATGTTCATTTTATCTATCATCTGTCATCTTTTTATATCTGTCTCTGTCTATCATCGTCTCTCTCTCTCTCTCTCTCTCTCTCATCCATCTATCCATCTATCCAGAAAGAGGATTCAAGTTTTAAAGACAAAAGAAGTAATACTGCTACCTCAGAAGTGTAGTCACCTCACCTAAGGTCTTTGGTCCCATGTTGCCTTGACTATAAGACTAGAGCGATAGGCATGGAGTATCCATGAAAGGATTTTAAGCTTAGACCTGATAAAGGGAACTTTGGAGAATCTGGTTCCTATGGTAGGGTTTGGGGCTTTCTTGGCCTTTTTTATAAGAAGTGACTTTTTCCTTGCGTGCCACTGTGATTGCAGGGCCAGGACAGGGTCTCATAAGATTAGTTCTTTAGGGTTGATTCTCAAGCAGAGTAGTTTAAAAATAGAAGGTTACTGCATCCCTTTCTCAAGGTAGAATCAGGGATAAGGAGTCAAGGCAGATTCTCTAAGGTCAAAGGTTATACACTTGATGAGAGTGTGTCTTTTCACACCAGAGCAGGATCTTCAGTTCTAGTCACAATTTCTGCCTCCACTTTGAAGGTAACTAACTGACCACTGTATTTGGTGGTCTCATCAGGATGTGGGCCCTAGCTCTGCTCCCTATGAAGTATGCTCAATGACTCAATCTTTCTGAAATTCAACTTTCCCATTTGTGAAATGGGGTTAACGGCGATAACTAATGGGGTTACGGGAAGGATTAAATAAGAGCACATAAAGCATTTATTATCGTGCCCAGAACCAAAAAAAAAGAAAAAGATAAACATCAACAACAATAACAGCAACTAACAGTTAATGTTAACTTCTAGTTATAGTTAGAAGTAGTGCATTCTGGGCACTGGGATGCCTGAATAACACCATTTCGGGGGGTGCCGAAGGCTGGGCGTATTGCCCCCAAATAGTGGCTGTGAACGCCCACTGGTAAGTAGCACGGACCCACAGAGGAAGGAAGGCAGTGGCCATTCTCATTGCTCTTCGTACTTAAGCCACTCTTAGTCATTCCCCAGTTGTTTCTGACTAGCCAGAGGCCCAGCAGGTCTTAACCTAGAACTGATTCCCAAGGTGGGATCTGGAAAACCACAAGGGCTGTGGTCTTGCCCCTGGCCGGGTGCTATGAACCAGGCCCGAAGCCGTCTCGTTTCTCTAATTCCTGGATATATTACAGACCTCGCTTCAATTCTTTGCTCGCAAGCTAAGTTCTGGATAAGAAACCAAAAACAGAGTTAGTTAGCTTTTTTGAAATTCCTGGCAGTGAACCCTAACCCCTGCGGAGAGGTGGTGCCATGAGGAAAGTGAGTTGAAAGAGTTGGCTGCTTCCTGCTATTTTGGGCAGGAAGGCAGGAAATAGTCCTGCTTTACAATAATTATGGGCGACAGGGCTCAGAATAAAGCAAGGCTTCTATGAAAACAATCTGTTCTCAATACAGTGTGCTAAGCCACCAAGAGTGTGCATAGAATTTCGACTGAACCTCACCGTGCCTCCGCCTCCGTGGCTAGCCACCCCACCCAGTGGCCATGTAGCTATTAATATGAGTTATAATAGGTTTATAACTCTTTAATTACCGATGCTTTTATGCTGAAACCTGTGAGAGGATCAGAAAGTTGAGGGAGGTGGCGGGGATCACATCAAAGCATCCTACTGTATTAAATGACCGGGACACTTTTTTCTGTTTAATGTCTACTCAGAGACTCAGTAAGCTTTTGAAGAGTTCAAATCAATATCTGGCTATGGCAGGAAAGAAGAAAATCTAAAGCATATTTACTTAGCTAATGAATATAGTGTTTGGGATTAGTTCAATCAAAATTTAATCAAAATTTGGATTAGCCTAAATCTCAGGATTGTAGAAAACTCAAGATTAGAAACAATGATGTTTTTATATCTAAAAAGTCTTATCGAACTCTTAAAGTTGCATTTGGACCTAATTCTTGTTCATTCCGGCTCTTTGGTTTAGGTATTTAATGTTGAAAGTCTGCAGAATAGGTGTTTGTAACAATTCTTTGCTGCCTACAGCATGAGCTACTTCTGTCATGTGGAGAATAGGAAATAGATTCAGAGCAAGCTTGTGACAGGACAAATGGGCACAGACAGGAAATATGAACATCTCCCCATTCCTGCCCACTATAGGAAAGCGTCTAGCCCAACGCTATGCTCTTGGTCTGACTTGTCAGCTCTTTGATATATGTTCTATTTACCGCTTCAGCTCCCATCTCCAACCTTCTCCGGTCTGCTCCGACTACCGGAAGGCTGGCCTTTACGGAAAACATCAACAGATGCCCTTGTCATCTGGCTCTTGGTTGGCTTTGGCCAGTGGAGCTCCCGTGAAGAGATCAGGGAGTGGGAAGAGAATGAAAGAATGAAATTTCTCTCCCGCCCTCCCTGCTCATTCGTCTGTTTCCAGAGGCTGCTCCTCGCCAGGCTGTCGCCTCCTGGGGTCCCAGCTCTCTGGAGGCTCTCTCAGTTATCACTCCACTTTCCGCCTCAGACCTGAAGGTGGTAAAACCTTGTCGTTGGTGCTCACCTCAGGATGTTTCAGCATCTCCCCTTGGTTTTGCTTAGCTCTTCTCCCGTCATTTTAACGAATGCGTTCATTAAACCCTCTTCGGTGAATCCGCTTGAGTATGACAGCTGCTTCCTGCCGGGGGTCTCCTCTCTATGCGACCGCGTGAAACCTCTGTTCCCCTCGGGCGGGTCCACTCACTGTCTCTTAAATAACCTCTGTGGCTTTTCTACCTCCACATGCGTAATGTCCATGCCCGTTCGTACCACAAAACTACACCGAAGCCAAATTTAATAATACTCACCTGGTTAGCCATTCCAGAGAAAAGCGATGGTGTAGAATCTTTGGGGGGGGGGGGGGAAATGATCGTGTACTATTTTATAACATGCTTTATTTTAAAAATGGCATTCAACATTATTTTTCTGTTTATGTCATATGGAAGCTTCCTTGTGCAAAATCCATTTCTTTCAATTCCATGCATTTCCCAGGATGTCTACCTCTTTGTTACATACACTGTACACACTATGGAAAATGTTTTTACTGGTTTTAATTATCTCTGATTGGGAATACTTTTTGCATCTTTTGTACAGCCGAGCAAGCGTTCAAAAAGCTCGATTTTCCACAGTACAGCAAAATTCCCAGACTACAGCCAGCGCAACCAAAGTAGGACTTCTGAAGCCAGCAGATCTGCCTTGATTTTCAGGGTTTGATGGAGAGCAGGAATGTCGGGACCTGCTCAGATACCCAGAAAAATAATCGCGTCTCTGTGTTTCACTAGTGTGCAATTATGGGCTGAGTGGTGCGGTGCCTGGTGTTACTAAGCCAGAAATTTTACAAAGTGCCCTCTGTTTCAACAAGCTTCAGCTTAGACAGTGTGAAATCAGAGGCCTGCAACCCACCTTTTGCTACTGCAGAAATATTCAAACAATTGACCACATTATAAGTGGTATGTTGGTTTGCAATCAGTAGTATGTGTAAGAGAACATTCATTGGAAAAGTAAGTAATATCAAAGTGATCTCATGGCATCAGGCAATTGGTGTGCTATAGGGGTGAGTTCCAAAACCAAATTGTCCCTTTAAAACTCTTTTACATGCTCGTACGTTTAGATTCCCATTCCTTTAAGTCATCTCTTCGTTTTTCAGCCTTACTTCCTGAGCATTAGTGTTTTAATGTTCCTATTGAAATTTCTGCTGTTTTTGGCATTTTCCCAGAATTATGATATTTTGATCTTGTATATCTCTAGTTTTCCTGCTTGCTTATAAAAGCATTTATTTTTATTATTATTGTGAACAATAATGACAATATGGTTTATCATGTATCAAGTGGTCTCACGTATGTTTATCTTGCTATAATTTTATCTGAAAGAGAGAGAATGGATTATTTTTATATTAATATCTAAAGAGATGGAGATCCTGCAAGATCGCATGATTTGCTCTTTCCTTAAGTGAGAACTCTGAGACCAAAGGATCAAGGTTTTCTGATTTCTAATAGCTGTTGTTAGTAGCTACCACCTCTCCGTTGTTTTATGCTACTGGACATTTTAATCACGTTCACTAATCATTCAAGGTACAAGTGATCCTGAAACACAAAGAGGCAGCTTACAGTGCCCTCGCGAGGTTCAAGTTCCTCCATCCGTTCTTACACAGCTTTCTGGAGGGCGTAGCTCCATCCGATGTGGCGGAATGGGAAAAAATCAGTATGGAGAAGTGCTGGCCAACGCAAATATTATGTGAGCTACATACTTCATCTTTCTTGTAACCACATTTTAAAAAGTGAAAAGAAACGGGTAAAATTGATTTGAATAATATATTTTATTTAATCCAATGTATGTAAAATATTACCATTTCACCATGGAATCAATTTTTTTTCATACTGTTTTTGAAATCCAGTGTGTATTTTATACTTGCGGCACACCGTAATTCAGGCTAGTCACGTTTCAAGTGTTCACCTTGGGCAAGTGGCTATTTTATTGAACAGCACGAAGTGGCATCTTTGGCAGGTAGCAATTGGTGATGTGCTCCTAACACACATCCCTGTCCTGGACATTGCGTCAGGGCTATAGGGTATTTGCTTTGATAATATCAGAAGTATAGAGTATTCATTCAAAAGGCTAACCAATAAGGGAAGAAAAATTTTAATAACCTCTACTTTTAGCTCCATGAGGTCCAGAACTGAGCTCATCTTAATCATTGCTCTATTTTTAATGGGTAGCACAGTGCCCACCTCTTGAATAAATGAACTATTGGTTGAATGCATGAGAAAACTATATTTGAGATATTTTCACACCCGTTTTTGTTCATATTAAGTCTAAAATTTGGTGTGCATTTCACATTTACAGCACATCTCAATTCAGACCAGTCATATTTCATGTGCCCAATAGCCACATATGATCAGTGGCTTTAGTGTTAGGATAGGTATAAAGTGTTAGGATATAAGTCTGAGTCTGTCATCAACAGAAGTCACCAGATATACAACCAAGGGCAAGTTATTTTATTTTTTGTTTGTTTGTTTGCCAACTCTCTGCAAGCATGAGTTTCAGTTTAAAATTCTGAGTCACCTTATTAAAGAGGAACCAGAAAACAGAGATAGCTGATACCTACACCTAACCTCATACTTACTTAACTGAAGCAATTACTATTACCTTCACTGACAATCCAAATCATTTGGCTAATGGAGGAGGTGGCGTACATTTTATTTGCTTAAATGTACAAGTGTGCGGTACCAGAAGGACACATAACTAGAAGCACTGAGAGGGGACATTAAAGACACAATAGATAATGGGCTTTTCAGTAACTGCGACTTGGCTTGTTCTCAGGTGGCCGAGGCGGATGGCAGAGAAACTTGCTAACCAGCCAAATTCTCTTGATGGGGCCTGAGATGTCCTGGTGGGCAGCAAGTGATCCTAATTTGGCTGCTGACTAGATACTTGACTGCCAAGCAAAGCAGCCAGAGACTAAGTAAGGAAGAGACCATCAGTATTCAGGAACATGACCGTTGTATGTTGTGTGACATGATGCAAAACTGCACCCTGCCCAGGGGCACCCAACCCAGGAGGAAAATGGGTAGAAAAATACACACCCAGCGTCTCCTGCTGGTGGCTTGCACTCACCTGGAGGAAGAGGCACAGTGTTAACTTTTGCACAAGGACACTTTATGGGACATCAACAGCCCACTTTAGAACCTAAGTACCAGTCCTCAACACTCAAGCTATGGCCGGGAGGAGGAACATCTGCTAAGATGTAAAAAAATAAATAAATAAAAATAGAGAATGACAACAGTGAAGAAAATCAGTTTGCAGCTAAAGTCGAAAATGTGGAAGCCCTTCTATACCTGCAATTAGTCTAAATGTGAGTGGGGATTAGTTCTTTCTAGGAAATAGAAAACAAAAAGCAACTCTGTAAGTGCATGTTTAAAAAACAAACTCAAGACATAGTGCTCTGTCAACATATTTTGCTTGGGCGGTATGCCAACACTTTTTCTTAAGTGTTTTGAAGCAAATCCTAGGCATTTTATTATTTCATGTAAAAATGCCAAGATCAACATCTTTAAAAAATTATAACAATGTCATTATCACACCTAATAAAAATAACACTTAAGATCCATTGTTCTATCGTTTCTTAACGTGATCTGTCTGTTTCCGTAAGAAATCATTTAGTTTAGAAAGTAAGGTCAGGACACCAGCTGGCTATCATCAGGGTGCTGTTCATGGTGGAATCATCTAAAACTTTACCTCCCAAGATAAACTATTTCCATGGGCCCTCTGCAGCCTGCACAACGAATGCACCCTTAATTACTAACATTTCAGGTAGGCTAGCCCAGAAACTTTATCCGTTGTATGACGAATGGCTCGTGAAGGTATTTTGGGGTGCGTGTGTTTTGCTTTCTCCCTAATAAATAATTAGCACTGTTGGGAAGTGAAAGAATGCCTGCCCCTAGGCAGCACAAACTAGTTTCAGTTACTTATTTCCTGTCCCATGAGTCAGGAAGTAGAGGCTGGTTCCGCGCCGGCTGCTTATAGATTCTCCTTTCTCTCTCTTATCTCCCGACTTTGCGGTTAAGCAGTTTTAGGCCTAAACGAACTCTGTTGTCCATCTGCATCACAAGACCCGGCTGATATTAACTTGTTTTAGGACCAGGAGTGGCCAGAGAAAAGGAAAGTGGCTCTGGCGGTGACATGTGGAACAGCTAATCTGAGGCCGGGGGGCTGCAGGAAGGGCATGGGCTGGCTACCTGCATATCTCAGCCTAAGGTATAGGCATGAATTGGTGGAAGTTTGTGCAAAGGGAAAATATAATTGACATCAAACTGTGGTACCTCTACTTGGTAGGGATTCTGCAGCCATTAAAAATAGAAGTGAAGACCTAACAAAGAAGCATGAAAAAAGTCACGTTTGGTTAAACTTTGAGAACAGTGAAACTTGTGAGATGGTAACTATGTAAAAATAACTATGAAAGTGGGTAAAGTTTTGAAGGGAATTAAAAATTAAACCAATTTTGCTAGGGTGTTAGGACAAAGGATTCAGTATTTTTTCTTTTTTAAAATTTTAAAATCACCTTTTACTCCACAATTTGATTACTTCTTTTTCCCTTTTTGAATGTGACCCCACCAAATCACCAAAGCTCAAGCGTTTTAACCCTAAACGGAATATATTCCAGTGGAGGGAGTGGACATGAAACTACTCAATTCATACGTATTTTCTTTGGTTTACGGCCAGTTAGGCTTTTGGGTCCTCGTTTTGTTAGAATCTGGTTTTATTCCTCAGACATAAAGGAACACGGGGAGTGAATGACATTAGGTCACTACAGAGGGATGCCAAAAACACAATCCCAATAAAAGTGGGCAGTCGAAAACATGGCCAAGTTACACCTACTTTTTAAGTGTGGCAAAAGAACTCAGTCGTTTTTATCACTCCTGGCCCTGGCTAGAAATTTACAGGGTTTAGCAACTGTGATTGGAAGTCCAATTTAAAAAGAGTCTGGCGTTCTCACAGCGCAGGAAGGAGAAAGTGAAGGAACAAAATTCCCTTCACTTGACATCAGTTGGAGCCTTGAAGAAACGGAGTCGGGATTGACAAGAGTGCCTTCGGGCTCATTTCTTTGTTCAGTGTACCTGTCCAGGTCTAGGTAGCTAATTGGCACCCTCCAGTGCCAAAGTCACTAGTAGGCGTGAGCTCTAGGGACTTGGGTGATCACTTTTCATTACTGAGGTTCTAACTTCATCCACCATTAACAGCCATGCTGACCTCATATCAATCCTAAGAGAACAGGTTTATAAATGAGATACACAACGAGCAAGTCTTCTGCTTACCAAGATCTGTACGGACTGGGCAACACACTTAAGCTGTTCAATTGTATTTTTCTACCTGTGAAATGGTGATAATACCACCTATTTTGTAAGGACATAGTGACTATTAAAAAAGAATATATATGTACATATCTTTAGTATAGCCCTTGCGTTTAAATGCAAAATATATAGTAGTTGCAATGTTGTTTCTGTGCAGAGGGAAACAAAAAAATGCAGATTTATATGATTTTCTTTTCTTGAACTTCTAAAATTAAGTCCACCGTCCAGCAGAAAGGCTGATTCTGCCTCTGGGTACTTTTTAAACCAAATATTATGTCCCATACTAATATTATTAATGGGTGTATTATATATCGTTTTGGTTTTCTTGGGGATTGATAGATCCAGACTTTCTAAACTCTAAGTGAAAGTTTTGTTTCCCTCAAATAAATATTTCTTTTCGTCTCTACGCAAATATATATCCTTGGTTTTTAGGTTACAACGCTAAGTTAAAAATACTGAAAAATACATTTGGCTTTCAATAACATTAAACAAACACATTTGATAATAAATGTATGTTCTATTTTCATTGGAGGCCTCTAGATTGTGGCCAGATACCTTTTAAAGGATAATCATGATCACAGATCATATTTAACACACAAGCGAGCTGGAAAGTGAGGAACCAAACTGAGAATGAAGCCAGGCAGAGCTCCTGAATTACTTCCATTCTAGGAAATACTTGGCCAGGAAGATAGGGCTGTGAAACCAAATCATAACTTTGTTGTTTCAAAAAATTCCTAAATATATCCAAACACACAATTTACTTCTCTGAGCAAATCACTCTCCTACCAGAACCATTGTGTGCTTATCTGGGTAAACAGTATAGTTATTAAACAGCAGATAGCTTATCAAGACTGACTTTAAGACCTTCACCTAACTCAGCTGTTACACGGAGAACTTTACTCAGTCCTACTCAAGGCCCTGCCTTCAAAGATTTAATTTCAACCACTTGACACCAGACTCGAAAGCCCTGTAAATGTCCTCCTGGACCGACTCCTGAGAGCCCAGGATGCAGTCAAAGTTCTATTTTTCCTGACCATAGTTAAGTTTAGTAAAATTAGTTTTGCTTAGCTAATAGATTTTTCTTGTGCAGGGCGTTGACAGTTTATAATAATTACCGTACATACCTTTTATGATCTGGAAGAAAAAACTTTGAAAGAAAAGTCATCGAATATCTCTCCTTGGCTTCAGAGGGGGCTGCACTGTAAATAAATGTTTTGAGAGCTACATGCAACACAAGGCTTTTAATTCTATGGGACATTTTGTCTTATTAAGCAAAGGAGATGCATTTAAATTTTCATGAAAACCTTTAAGTGTTAGTTTAGATTCTTTATGGATAAGGGTTACATATTATATTAAATGTTTTAATGTCCACGGGGTCTTCTACATAACAGCACTCAATTAATTCTGATTGATGGATGAAGAGCTGAAGGATTAATTTAAGGTCATTCTCCTTTCTAAGATTCTCTATTAAAAAAATGGGCATTTCGTTTGTACTTAGATCACATCTTGAATGACCCTAAGCAGAAAGGAACTCCATGTCATCCCCAAAATAGCTGACGAACTTTAAATATACATAGTAATCAGATTTGGTAATTCGTAAGTTACTTTTTACGAGTCTTCTGGAAACAGCACTTATTTAAAAGAAGCACTATAAGTAGAGATGAACAGTGTAATTTTTCACAAATTATGCATATGGAATGTCAAGAGAGGAGACGTAAAAACTTTATTTGCAGACAGTGGAGATTATACCATTTGGGGAACAAGCCTCGTTTTTTCAATCGACGACTTCGTAAGCATACCACCAGAATGAGATTTCAATCTATGAAATGGGAAAGCCGATGATGTCCCATCATAAAACAAGTGACATATTACATAATAAGCAGAATGATTGATTAGGATTCAGAGCAAGTTTTTATCTGGCTTTGCTATCAAACAGCTGTGTGGTTTGGGCTAAATTATAATCTATTAAATCTTCAATTTCATAGTCTATTAACTGCAGATAACAATATCTGCCATTGTTTATCTCACAGTGCTTTTGTGTAATCGAACAAGACAGAATCCTACCATTTTGGGGTTAAAAAATAGTTAATAGTTATTTAGTCTAATTAGTGCTTAAAAACAAAAAGCGCTTTCAAGAAAAACATTTAGAACCATGTATGTGGTATTTTATACATATCAAACCTTACTATTTTTAACTAATTCTGAAGCTTTTCCACCAAATGTTTGTCTTTTTTTTCGAAAGAGTAGCCTTTACTCCACATTTGCATCACCCGCATCATCGATTTATTCAGTCTAAATAAAAAACAAGACCTTTACCTTTGAGGAATGGACTGGCCTCGCTTCCTCCCGATTTGCCTTCTTTTGTGTTTACATATCCGTAAATTGGATATAATGACCTCATTTCTACCACTTTGAGGTGTTATGATAGTTGAGGTGAAAACTGAAACTGCTAGAAACTAGTAACATGAATTTCTATGGAAGTTTTCTGGAAGTGTGATAACCGAGGCTGTCAGTATCCCAGAGGAAGCAAGGAACTGCAAATAACGGAGTTTGGTGTTTTTTAGAGAGCGGAGGATTTACGCCTTTACATACTTTGTGGGGGAGGTCTTGTAAAGCTATTGTGCATACTTTACTATTTTGCTGATTGCACGATGCTTTATAAATGTGTATACTTCGATGATCTTGGCTACATTACAGATACCAGTACTGTGTGCGCTCTTAACCATGAAAAACTTAGTCCTCAGGAGTAGTTTGACTCTTCCCTAAATGGCCCATATATGAATATGAGTCTCTAAAAGCAATTTTCCATATTTTTTTTATTTTTATGGTGATACCAATATATTTGACAGCTGCATTTATTTTTTTGTCCTTCGAATTTACTATAGACCTGAAAACCAAATAGGTAAGCCTGCAGAATGATATGTAAAATTCAAAAGATAATGATTAATATCCAAATGATATTAACCATGTGGTATTGTTTCATTGTTCCATTGTTTCATTCATTTAGTAAATATTTTCTAAATGCTAGGTACTTTATTAAGTATGGAGGCGGAAAGATTTATAGGACACAGGTTTTTGATACAAGAAGTATCAAAAAAAAAAAAAAAAACAGATGCCAATAAAACCAGATGTCATTGTATGGTTTTAAGGAAAAAACATGATCTATGTCAGCAACTACTTTTTCTATCTCGTTAAAATATGCAGCTGGGAGGTAATACTCTCTCACCTATTTTAATTAGTTTATTTCAAGTCAATATTGTTGTCCATTGAGAATGTAATTAATCTGGATTTGATTATCATAATTTCATATTTGCCCTACTTGTAAGTAGCCTATACACTTAACTAGAATCCTGTTGATGTTTTTATTTCAATTATTAGTGCAACTTTTTATAGACCAGAGTTAAAGAGGGAGCCTTCTGTGAATTTCTCGTAGGCCTCTGCCCAGGCTGACTCCTGGAATGGTAATTATTTAACGGTATATCCTCCTCAAAATGTGATTGCCTGGTTCAAATTTCACTATCTTACTCAGAGTTGTTTTCAGAAGGTATCAAAATGTCCTGAAACCAAAATATTCAATGGCCATAAGATTACAATTATTAGCCACTTTTTGACACAACCAGACAAGGTTTATTTGTCATGACAGAACCATTTTGATCTCTTAGTTACTCTTTTATAAATTTCAATAATAGTTTTAGCCCTTAGTCCAATTATTTCTAGAGTAGGGGGAGTTCAATGAGTGGGGCATTTGATGCTTCCAAAGAAGAAAAACAAGAACAAAACAACCACCTTCTTCTCATGTGGAAGAACTTCCACGCACCTCCAAAGGCGCAAGAAACAAGCAATAATCGCGCACCATTAGCAGACCTAATTCTCGTATCCACATCCATTTACCCACGTTGCATATGGTGAATTATGAGAAAGGAGCATGAGTGGGGACCATGTGTATAAGAGAGTGGGATGAGGGCATGAGGTAGAAAGAGCCATGGGAGCAGAAAAAGAAAGTGAGCCTTTAGGGGACAAGGCGAGTGAGCAGAATCACAGCCCCTGACTTTCACTTTGCTAATTTCCAATAAACCACATTTCTTTCAGCATATTTTTAGTAGCAGACTTTTCACCATTGCTAAAAGCATCATGGAGAATGCAAAGAATGAGACGGGCAGAGTGGATGAGGATGGGGTGTCCCTACCAAACTATAGGCCACTCGATGTAGTGTTCTAACTAACCCCATGTAGTGATCTGGTTTTAGGCAATGTCACTAGGTCCCTAATGAAGTGAGTTTGCCAGGGTTCTAACAAGATTTTCCCCTTTCCCAAAGTGACACTCTGCATAATTAACTAAGCCTTTCCTTGATTTCTTTTCTAGTCTTTTTTTTTTTCCGTTCTTCTTTATTTTTTTAGTCAATGAGCTCAGCCTTAAATGAAAGCTGGAGTTGTATGAACTGAATTGGCTGGAAATAGTGGCTGAAAAGCGTGCAAATCAAAGCTGGCAAGTTTCAGCTCTTCCGTCCCTTCAAGAGTAGGCTAGTGCCATTCAAAATGGCTTCCTGGGCAATTGTTCCATGATTCGAGGGTTTTGTCCCTGGTATGGAACCAGGCGTTAATAACCCAGCCTTTGCAAGCTGAACCAAGAAAACACATGTCTCATGTCTACCTGGCGGTGGCTTTAGTACCCATTTGGACACTTCCTGGTGGCGTGGGAACTGTGTAGGAAGCGATTCGCCTCACTTGTGGGGTGGGTGGTTAGACGGGGCAAGCTTCAGGCTCCCTGATACTCCCTGTTCCATCCTGACCCAGTGGAGAATCTAAACTAGACAGAGGAGAAACTGGGAGCTCTGTGTCAGGCAGCTCCATACCCTTTGGTACCTATACTAAAGGTAGGGACTTCTAATATTTTCTCAGGAGATATGTACATATGTTTGTGGGGGGAAAACTTATTTGTAATTTTGGCTTTGGAAAATTATTTGCCATCAAGTAACTTATTTCTAGACAATTACAAAGTGTATTCAAGAGTTCCTACAAAGTGAAAAAAAATCTAATCCAAAAATGATTTTTAAAGATAGTGAATTTTTCTATTGCTAAATATTATCCACTGTGAACTGGATATTATGCTTTGTCTTGCAGCCATTATTAGATAGTAAGTTTGATTTTTAAAATTTTTTTGTTTTAGAGACTTTTTTTTTTTTCATATCGCAAACATTTTTGAAGGCCTCTTCAAAGCCTATGACGCTAGATGCTTTGAATCCTGGATAAAATGGCCATGAATGAGAGGGATTAGTTCCTGATTCTCTATTCTTCTACACTAAAACTTCCCCTCTCCCTCCTTCCCCATTTTTTAGTTCAGAATAATAAATGATCAGATTTAAAGTTTGTTCGAGATTTTGCTACGCTATTCAAAATTCATTGGAGATACTTCTTATACGGGTTAGTTAAGGAAAAGGACCTCAAATCCACGGTCTATGTTTCAGTTTGTTGTGACAGACAACGAATTAAATACAGACTCTGTGGGTGTTGTTTTTATATTCTCTCTTCACATCGGCTTCTAGAAAGTTTAGAGCCCAACGTAGGGTAAATCTCAGTAATTAGCGTGAGAGTCCATACCAGGCATTTTGCATTTTACCCGCACTATTCAACTTTGTACTTTCAAGTACAGATTTAATTTGGTTTTAGCCAGTCTAGATTGAAACCCTACCTATGATGCTTTGTGACTTTGGCAAAGTAATCTAAATTCTCTAACTTATGTTTCCCCCATCTACGTATAATATTAGAATCATATTGACTACCTTCTGAAGATGTGAGGACAAAAGTTAGATAAAGCTCTTGGCATAAAGCAAAACCTTTCATCCATGAGGGCTATTTTCTTTCCCTATACTTAACTTTCCCTTTGTCTTTTTTCTTCCATCTTTTCATCTTTCTAGAATGTGTATATCTTTAGCAGCTACCTTAAACTTAGTGGGAAAAGTTGGACTATAAACCGAAGTAAGTAACTAAACAAATGATTAGCAAATATTTAATTTTAAAATAATTGTTAAGAAATTATGCTTTAGAAGAAGGGTTTATCTACCTTTCATGAGCGTATAGGTTCACCTGGGATCTTGACCTTGTTGTAATGTAAGTTCTAATTCAGAATGTGTAGGGCAGGGACTTCAGAGTCTGCATTTCTAACAAGCTTCCCGTTGATGTGCATGTGGCAGGTCCTTAGCAGTTAACACTTTGTACTATAAGGAGTTTGAAGGAGAGACCTAGATGCCATCTTCAGAAAACACAAAGATCTAGTGCCTAAGACTCCCTGACTCACAACTGAAATAAGTGAGATGGTCTCTTATTTCTCTTATTCTTTTACAAGTCAAAGCTTCCTCTGTCTAACAAGAATTACCTGAAAGCATCCGATAGGAGTCTATTTCTGACAAGAGTCAGTCCTCGGTGTCCTTCTGAGTCATACTGGCTCCCTTAGCAAGCGTTTGGTCCCTTGAACACTTGGAGAGAATCTATTCCATTAAACTGTGTCAGTTCTCAAAGCCTTTGACTATGTCACATTGAATATTTATTAGGCTCTTCTACGGAAACCTGGCCAAGTCACACAGGATGGTCAGAAAGTCTCCAAACTAAATTTATTTGTGCTGAATGATTGTTACCGAATCAGCTATTTGTTTTTCTAATGTCACAGTTTTGCTAAAAGATATCTCATTCCAATTACTCTTGACTTCTTATTGCTAATTCCTCCAGATATCCATCTATAATTGCACCTTGTTCATCGTTTCTCACATCGTTTCAAACTTCCTGATTGCTTGGTTTCTATGGTTCAGCTCCCTTTGCGTTCCTCTCATCCCTCTGATGCTACCCAGAATTCACTTCTGTAAGGACTGAAATTCTCACCTCTTGCTACTTCTGGACTGAGGATCGGAATCTTGGAGACAACATAGATTTCTCCTCCCATGGAATATCCAATTAATTTGATAAGTCCAATAAATTTAATCGTTTATATAACTTCTATTTTTCTCTTCTCTCCTCCCATTTTCCAAAGTCATAGTTTAAGTCTTTGTAATGTCTCATTTGGACTTTGTCAAATGGCCCTTCTAAGTCTCCGTGACCTCCATTTACTCTGCTTATTGCTTGCTGAGTGTTCTCTCAAATTCGCAGATCATCATGTTCCCCTGATGCTCAAAATTCTTCATACTCCATTATCTCCTAATGTAAAACATCACTACATTTCCCATATGACTCTTATGTACCACAAGCAAGAAATGTCAAGGTTAGTCTCTTCTCTCACTGTTCGTTTTCTATTTCTCAGCTCTTCTCACTAACACTCCCGCTGTATTTAGCTCATTGGTGAATCCTAGAATATATCACACTTATTCAAATACATAGACCTTTTTGCCTGAATGTTCTTCCTCCCATCACTTAATTCTTATTTGAGACTAAAAAGTGAGTCTTCTCTGGAAGATTAAAGTCTATGAACATACTTAGGTAATTTTTTTTATGCCCGTTAAAAAAATTTTTACAGCAGTTTTTTACTTTTAGTGCATCATAATTTTATCAAGAACATGTTGGATTTGATTCAGTTCTTTTACTGTATCTGTTGAGAAGATCCTATCATTTTTCCTCATTTTCTGTTAATGAGGTGAAATACATCGGCATTCAATTGTTAAAACAATCACATCCTTAAATTAATACCACTAGTTATGATTTAGTAGCTTTTTGTTTTATACTTGTTGAATTTGATTTACTAATTTTTAAAAAAGATTTTTTTATGGTAATTTTATTAGGAATATCGGTCTATAATTTTAATGTCTTTGTAAGGTTTTGGTATCAAGTCAAGTTCATGCATATTGATTTTTTTTCTATTTATATCAATTGAGCAGAAAGATTTTTAAAACCCCAGGTTATGATTCTGGAATTGTCTCTTTAGTTCTGTCAGTGGTTAATTCATGTATTTTGAAATTTTACGTGTAAACCTGTTTGGTATTATTTTATCTTCTAGATTAATAGATGTTTTCCTAATTAAAAAATGTCCCTCTTTGTTTTATTAATTCTCCCTGTCTGGAAGTCTGCATTGACTAATACCACTGTAACCACTCCAATTTTTTTATGATTCCTGATTTTGTGGAATAACTTTCCCATCCTTTCACTTTCAACCTTTTAAAATAAATATATTTAGAATATACCTCTTGTAGATAGCAAGCATATGGTTCAGTATTTCTTGTTTATCTAGCTTGTCAATCTGTGTTTTTTGATTAATGTGTTTAGTGTATTTGCATTAAATAATTTGCATTATTCATATGTTTAGGTATAAACATACTTTCCTGTTATTTATTTTTACCCCATCTGTTCTTAGTTCCTTTGTCCCTCCTTTCCTGATTATTTTGGGGTAATTAAACCTCATTTAAGTTTTCTACTTTAATTTTTCTACTCCTTTTCAGCTATAACTTTGAATTATTTTTATTAGAGGTTGCTCTAGGAATTGCTATAGGTATTGTTGACACATAACTCTCTGTTTAATATTAACATTACACTGCTTTATGTAAAATGCAAAAAAATATTTCTCTTGGGAAAATGCCTAATTAGAGAAGTTGGGTTATAAAATAGGTGTGTGTTTAAATTCATGAGAAACTGCCCAAATGATTTACAGAGTGGATGGCAAGCAGCGGTTTACGAGAGTCAAAGTTACGCCTTTGCCAACACTTGCTGTGGTTGGTCTCAAACTTTTAGTCAGTTGAGTGGGTGTGCAGTCATGGCACACTGAGGTTTTCCTGATAATCTCGAACGTCTTTTCATGTGCTAATTTGCCATTCTCTGCCTCTTCTTTGCAAGCTGTTTAATTAATTCTTTTGCCCATATTTCTTTGGATTTTCTTATTATTGGGTTATAAATGTTCTTTGTGTATTCCAGACAAAAAGCCTTTGACCGACACATATTTTGCAAATATATAGCTATATCATTGACATTTGTATATCGATCTGGTATCTTGCAATATTACCAAACTTGCTCATTAGTTCTGGTAGCTTTTTTTAGGTAATTCCATTGAATTGGGAATAGAATCCTATTTCTTACAGGCTCTTTGGTCATTCGAGGTATTAAATTAAGAAACTTGGTGTAGCTCCTCAGATACAATTGAGATGTATTAGGTAAAGATTTTCCATGATTTCTTTGCCATAATAAGTAATGATCAGTTCTTTTAATGGTTTAAATTTAGCAGTCTGCACTCAGACCAATTCACAGATTTAGATTCCTCTTTAAAATTCTCACTTTCCAGGTGGGACACTTTCATTAGGTATTTGACTTTGTGGCAAAGCTGGGAAAGCTTCTTCTCTGAGTGGGTGCTCCGTGCTGCCCTGAGAAGCCTCTACCTCACATAGCCATATGGTATTTATTCTTTACCTCTTCCCAAATACATGATAATGTGTGACAGTCTTCATTTGCTTAGCTGTATATTAGTGACCATGGAAATCTGCATGCTGTTTTGTTAATTATATTTGAGTAACTGAGTCACTTCGTCTGAACAAATAAAGCTACCAGTTTTTAGAGATGCCATCTGAATGCAGTAGTTAATAAAGCTGTAGAGAGTTGTTTAGAGGAGTATGAAAATATGGTAGTTATCTTGACAGAAATACCTTTTTTTCTTTGCAGTTGAGATCTATATCTTTTTAAATGTGGTTTCTTACTGAGCTACAGTGAATGAGTATGGATTTGTGTTTTCAGTCAACATTGGGCATTTATCCTTGACTTATTAATACTATTGACTCTTGCTTTGAGAAACTAATTTAGTTTGGCAATGCAGACACGTTTCTTTTGATTTTTTTTTTTTACTGCCAAAAATTGAGAAGTGTCCTTTTACTTTCACAGGGGAGATTTGGGAAGGAATATTAGATATTCCTCTTTCATCATAAATACTGCTGCTTTTAGTTACTGCGCATTTATCTCACATAAAAATATGGTGTAGACTCTTATTGTCTTGGTTTTTGTAATGGGTTTATTATCTCGTAGGGTTCATGAGATCGAATATAATTCACATCTGTATCTCCCTTATAAACTAGTCTATTATCTTGTATATAGTAGGTGGTCACCAAATATTTACCAATGGTAATTATGATTTCAAAGCCTAGCCTGCTGTAGTTCAGGTTTATACCACATTTTCTTCTTTTACTACTACATGGAACTATTTACTTAAAATTGGTCTCTTGATTTCTCACTCGAAACTTTGGCTTATTCCATATCTTCCGTTGGGAATGCTTTCTATTCCAAATTTACTTATCAGACTCCACGCCATCATAAAAGGTCGTATTGTCCCCCTGTTTATGAAGCTGCCGCTGATATCCTCTGAAGAAGATGTACATCTTCCACCTCCATTATCTTCCTCCAAGAACTACCACTGACGGAGCACCTCATATGCTCCTGACAAGATGCCAAGCATTTTGTATCTGTTTTCTCACTGTAATCTTCAAATCAATTATGAGCTCACATAGTAAAACTTTCTATAGAGGAGACTACTGACAATAAAAGAGATGGACTGTGTTGCCCAGATCACAGATATAAGTGATGAAAACTGATGTGGAAGAAATCGTGCTGGCTCCAAAGCTTCTTCTCCTTCCATAGTATTAAAAATATTTTATTAAGTGCTGTAGGATATTTTTATATTTTTTTCATAATTATAATCATAATCGTACCTGTTAGACTTAGGATCAAATCATGTCCAACTTTATGGTAAAGTATGGAACAGTTGAAATATACACTTGTAAAATTCCTATTTTTGCTACCACAAGGAAGGCATTTCGCATACCCAAAATATATTTTATATTGACATCACCATCCCTGAGACATTTGCCTGGTTAAACAAGTATTGTTTTGTATCATTGTCATATCCCCTTTTGGCTAGACTTTGAGACTGGCTAGACCAGCGACTTTGAAATTTATTTTTCTTTTTTGACAAATGAAATCTTACAAGGATGCCACAAAAGAAAGCAGTTTAAGAGGAGACGTTCTAGCTGAAGCTGAGAGAGGGCGGGGCAGGTGGGTGGATTTCGACACACCTTCTCAGGTACCCGGCAGGCGGAGCCTTTGATGCAGCTGACTCTGGGGAAAACACCAGTGTTCTCCAAATCACTGCTTGAGCTCTGCTTTGTTTTTCTAATAAAAATCAGAGAAAAAAAATTTTAGATGTCTATATGAAGTTTTTGAGCCCTGGAGTTTGTTCTTGATTCCCAAGAATAGTATTTTCATAATGAAAAATACCCCAAAATGAACCGAAGTAACTAAAACATCCACAAAATTGGTAAAAATAATAACAGAACCAAGAAGGTAACTAAAGTACTATACAGAGTATATCTGGGTAAACTGTTGAGTATGGCGGCTGCCCCTTCGGGGTAACTTAAGGTTTTAACCATGTTTGTTCAACAGGCGGCCAATGGCCTTCCCTCTCTTCTCTCCTTATAGAGTAGTTACTGACTCTGCCTCTCTGTCTTTCTCCCTCGCAGCTCCTAGGATTTTCTCATTTTCTCTTTCTCCCTTTGAAGCCCATCTATTGCTGCTTGCTACTATATATGCGATATTCCGATCATATTTTGTTACTGAATATATTATAAACCTCATTTTCACATAACTGCTTATGTGGTCCCTTCTGCCTGAACTTTCCTTTCTTCCTTCCTTTATTTACTTCGAAGACGTCAACTATAGGTCAACTTCATATTCATTTCTGTATCGTATTCATTTCTCATATTCCCATGCCCAGCACAGATCCAGCGCTTAGTAGGTGTTCTCAATATTGGTAAACAGAGGTGCCGAATTATCACACTTCTCCAGCAGGTGCCACCGTGCCTTAAAAAGGTCTTGGCCTGTTTTTGAGACACTGAGTTATACAAAATTAAATGAATGCCCTCCTTTATCTAGTTGATATGCGCTTAGTTGAAATCAGAGACGAAGCACGCTGAAGTCGCTTCTGTGCTGTGCGTGGGGACCGCCTCAGGTGATGCACACAAATGCCTGAGACAAAGTTTTCCCAACGCTTAACAAGGCCAAAGTGAAGGACCGATTTAGCAAAAGACTCCATGATAAACATAATACCTGCTTAGATGAGACTTTAGGAATCTAAGGCAATGATCATACCATTTGGGAAGAAAATTAATGTGAGGATTATAGGACTTGAAGAAGAGTTAGTGAAAAGAAAGAAAGAAATGTGATCTGTAAATAAGGAAAAATAAAATTACTAAATCCCCTGTAGGAACAAATATATTTCAAATGAAGTGTAGGAGACAGAAGAAATCACCGTAATAATTAAATAAATTTATAAAGTAGAAAGATAAAATAAAAATGGCACAGATTTGCCTAACTGACCTATTGTCTTGGGAAACTTAAAAAAAAAAAAACTATCTCCAATACTACTCTGCATTTCATAAGCAAAGTGTGGAAAATTGACTTCAATTAAAAAAAAAAAAGCTATTCAAAAATCAAGGCTCTTTAGCTGTTAAAAAAAACAATAATTGAAATGTATTTTAGTTACTATTGCAGATAACTTCCAGAGCTCAGTGGCTCTCCTAGGATGTCTTTGTCCATTTCTGTATCCTTCTACCCCCGGTCTTCAATCTGATTTCAATGACCAGACCTGCCATCTTGGGAAAGGCAATAAAGATAATAAAGCTGTAATACATCCAGCATTGATTTGTGCTAAGGAAAAAAATAAAGCCAGATGAGGGAACATAGACATGTGAAGTGGATGCTATTTTAATTGCATGGTCAGTTATCGTATTGGATACAAGGCTATTTTTTTCCCTATTTTTTTTATTTTATTCACTGATTTAACACAAATCTGTGCATTGAACACTATTCTAAATCCTCTAAATAAACATACTAACAAAAAGATGTTATTCGGTCCCTTAAAGGACTTATGGATTACTGACAGTGTATACAAGTGTTTGTGTGCAAGACACACACGCACATACACAGTATTATATACATACACACGTCCACAATCACAGTCGCACGTGTGTACAGTGAAAATTAGACTGTTGTGCCGAAGGCTTTTGATAGCACTTCGACATGAAGAGGATATTCTAAAAGCCAGTCATTCTAACAGGACCACAAAGGGTCCACGGCTTGTGTTGCTCATTGTTTTTCTCATGAGGATTTACTTCCTGCCACATGAGCATCAACTGGGAGCCAGTCAGATAACTGTGAGGAAACGTAGGAACCTTCCTTGACTGTTTGGTGTCTGCCATTCAGGACAGCTTTGTCAGTCTCTACTTCCTTCGTGCATTGCAATGTATGTTTTTATTTGTTTTTGTTATTTCGAGGAAGAAGTAGTTCTATAACAGAGTCTACTGCTAGTACTGGTAATGAAAGGGGAAAAAATCAAAAGGGCCTAAAAAAAGTGATGGCTACTAGAAATAAAGTCCTAGAGGGCTCGTGTCATTTTTTTATAGTTTCGTATGCTACTATTTATAGAGTCGATAATATGCCATTTGTACATTCAGGGGTGTGAATGACCAGAGTCTATGGAATGGGTACGGTCCAGTGGGCATCAAAGATAAAGACAATATTGTCTCAGCAAAGACTTCATTGGAGGTGAAATCCTTATACTAGACCTTGGAAGGTGAAAGGGTTTGCCAGGTAGAAGAGTTTTGGAAAGAACTTGTAATTGCTCGAGACAGTGTGAGCAAAAGATCAGTTAATTGAAGCAATGTGCCTGGGTTTAGAGAATTATAAGAGAATTATAAGTACTTTTTTCTGGATCTATCTATCTATCTATCCATCCATCCATCCATCCATCCACCCATCCATCTATCCATCTATCCATCTATCCATCTAATATATATTAGATACAGGAGGCAAGAGGACAAAGCGAAATGGATTTCTGTAAGGAAGAAAGATTCTGAGATAGTCTAGAGAGTCGCTTTGAAGGAGAGTAGAAGGAAACAAGCAAGGTGGAAGGAAGGTGAATTCAAGATAGCACAAGAATCTGTGACAGGGAGATCGGGTTGCCATTTTCGCACAGTGAGAATTCAATGTTTTGCATTCCAGTATAGGAAAATTCCATCCAAAATGTCCGTTGGTCATCTTAGTACACACAGATCAAGATGAAAGGGTAAGGGGATTGCAGTGTAAGCTTACCGAGAGAGGGTATTGTGGGTCTGCCATGTGCCAGGTACTGTGTTGCTTATTTTCCATAATTTCTAATCTCAAACCATTGTGAGACAGGCAGACTTTATATCCATGTCTACAATTAAGGAAAATTAATTTTAGAGAAACTGAATGGCTTGCTTCATTACATAGCTAGAGTGGGGATTCTAACTCAGGTTCAATTTGCTATCAAACCCTTTCTCATTCCTCTGTATCAAGTTGCAGTTGGTAAATATAAAAAGCATTAAAAGGAAACCAGAAAATTCTAAAGTTCTTAAAGTCCATCTCCAGTTACTTTTGATTGTAAGAAATAAAAGCAGTAAAGGAATAATATAACCAATTCGAGTCCCTTTGAACTCATTTGGCTCCAAAAAAATAATCGAATAAACAGACCTTCACATCACAGTCATTTTATAAAGAGAAACCGAATCCATCTCCATTGAATACCTGCTCCAGTTGATTTATTTTTTCGTTTGTGTATTTAGAGACGAATTTGAAGTAGAAAGCAATTTTCAAGAAACCTACATCTTGTAAATATTAATAGGGGGCAGAGGTGAAAAGGCTACATGCTTTTAGTCAAAATGGATTTCCCGCTATATTACCAAGTCGGAAAACATGAATCAAAGGGCACGCTGAGATATCATGTTTAAATTAAATAAACGATCACCAGTATTTTTCTTGGGAAAGGTAAACATTTCTTTTTGTTGAGTTATTTTAAAAATATGACATCAGATATTAACACAGATTTATAAGCTTAGGCAAGATTGCAGGTTCGACTGAGTTGTTTACCAGTGAGCAGTTGGGAGTGAGAAATTGTTGTCTGTTGGTCAAACCTCGGGTCCAGACATCGTTGTAAAGTGGAGAGAACAGGTCAGTCAGGAGAAGGGGGTGGCTGATTATTGAATTCCTAAAGAAATATAAAAGCTTGAAGGTAAAAGTAAGAGCCTTTCATCTCAGAAAACAGTAGTGACTGAGGAAAAGCGATCATTGGCGGCTTCTGATAGAAAATATTTGTCAGTAAGAGATATCGTATTTCACTAACTCTTTCTTAGGCATATGGAAGAAGCCATCATAACCATGCTCCCTAAGGAGTCGTTCCTCTTCGAGTATTCTCCATCACATCTTTTTTTTTTTCTTTTTCTTACAAAATTTACCGCTATTTTATATTTTATTTTTAAATGTATTCATTGTCTCTATGTCTATATGTTATGTTCAAACCTGCCCTCTAAATGTAAGCCTCGTGGGGTCAGCAATCCCATTGATCTTGTTCAACTTCTTGTCTCCACTGCTTAGGACAATTTATGCGACAAAGGATGCAGCTCTTACGTATACTACATGGTTTTTGAATGATTGAGTGGATGGATACCCTGTAAAAATGCAAATATCAGTTAATATTAACATAAATCAATATTTATGAATAACTATATGTGAGGACCTGTTTTAATTAAGTACTATAAATATATTTTAACTAAATAAATATATTTTAACTAAATGAATACCTTTCAGACTAATGAAAGCTGACCAATTTTCCTTATACGAAGTTAAAATAATTGATGCTAAGTAAGAGAAGATAGACTTTTTTGTTCTATGACTAAAATTATTGAAACAAGATTAATAGTTAATGTCCCATAACAGAATTTTTAGCTCTAAGTGTTCTTATTTTGTTTTGTTCTGTTGTTTGTTTGTTTTTGCTTCATAGGGAACTTCAGGGTAGTTAAGTCTTTGGCCTTAACAGAATCCTTGTCTTAAGTTTGTTCGCAATCAAGAAAGGGAAATGCAAAATAATTGCTTTGCATTTATACTTTATGCCATTTTGTAGTTCTGATCAGAGCATGGTGCATTATAATTGGCTACTTATTTGCCAGTGTACACTTTATTGGAGTGCAAGCTTAATGAGAACAAATAAAAACATTAAAAACATTTATCTTATCACTTGTCACTATTGTATCCTGAGACTACAGGTCAATGACTGGCATATGGCAGGTGTCTCCAAAATGTTTAATGAAATAATGTGCCAGTTTGGGGAGGAAGGGTGTATCTTCCTGAATCCTCACATAACATCTTCCTGAGTCCTCACATAAAAACAGATAGGCAGCGTGAGAGAATAACAAAACTAAAACCCAGGGATAAGGTTTAAAAGCAAAACTCAGGACAGATTGTCTCCTACACACCTCAAAATAAAAGTGAGCGGGCACAAACCTCTGTAACGAGATCTGCATGCTCTTGGTGTCTGAACAAAAGAGGGAAGCAGCAGATCACCTGGCACGTCCAACAATGGGAGAACGCCAGAACAGCCCATACACATTCACCGTAAATTATGGTGAGCCAATCTGAGAACAGAAGCTGACCCCATCACGACTCTTATTCAAGATAGGTACCTGCAGTGAGGACAAACAGCTGGTAATAAAATCAAGGTTGATTAGAAGAGCAACAATAGAAACAAAAGAAAGAGCGGGTCCAACTAAAAGTAAGGACAGGAAAACAGAACCAAGAAACCTCAAAAAGATAGCTATCCTGTTTTACTATTTTATGGAAAGAGGCGAAGAAGGAATTTTGTGAAGTTAAATGGCTGTAAACATGAGCTAGAGAAATGTATTGAAGTCAAATATCTTATAAAGTAACTATTAAAAAGAGAGAATAAAAAGCAGAATAATACCCCCAAAAGCAGTGAAAGAATGTCTGAACACGCTCAAGAAACAGAAAAACAAAAACTGGTAACATACTGTTTTAAAATGAGTTAGAATAAAAGGAAATGATACAAAATGTAAAATGATAAAAATCATAATAAGTATAGGAATAAAGTGACAGAAATATGAAAATTATAAAAATTAAAATATTTTAGAAATGAATACTAAAAACTAGCAGGAACACAAAATTGAATAAACACAAGTAATACTTTATGATAATTAGAAGATAAAAGCAAGCAATATTTTACTTTTTTAAATAACAAAGGTGAATTTGAATAAAATTATAGATATTGACAATAGGCAAAGAAGAATGGGCTCACAATTAATATGAAATCCTGAAGAAGAAAGCCAAAGAGAGGTAATAGAACTAATACTAAAAACTCTCATTCACATTTAAAAAAAAAAGATAAATGGTCTAAAGCTGTATGTTAAAAGAGCTCTTCATTAGCAACCCCAAATGAATAAGACCAAGTCGTATGTTAGGAAAATCTTTGTAGCTTGAAGAAGAAAGATCCTTTGGGCATCTCAGCAAAAATAAGATATTGCTTCATAAAGAATAGAAAAATTAGATTATTATTAAATTTCTCAACAGTAACACTTCACAGTGAAAGAAAATGGAGGGATGTATTTCGGATACTTAAAGAAAGAAGCCGTAAGCCAAGAATGTTAACATTCAGCAGAATGGACGCTCAAGGAAGAAAGAGCTGGCTAGATAATCTGTTAACATTCAAGAACTCAAGTAATCATGTTTCCAAAAGCTCTTCTAAGAATTTTAGTAGAGAATCCTTTCAGACCAGCAAAATGCCTGGAGAGACAGCAACCTAAGGACCGGTATTCAACACTAACTATCCAGCTGCTTTAATAATGAAAATGAATGAGAATTAAAAGGGAGATGGCATTGTATGGAATGACTAAAATGTCTGATAACATAGATATGAAGCAATCATAAAGATGAGGGCAGAAGGAGACAGCATAATAAAGTAATTTTATCTGTATCCAAATTGGTGATTTTAGTATAATATTATTATTCTGAGACTTTTATTTGTGTAATAAATAAATCTAATAATTAATTTTATAATATTTAATTCTGTTATTCCCTATGTACTTTCCTAGCTCTGCTCACAGAAAAAGGCCTGGACTAAAGACCAACTCAGTAATGCTGAGCAACCCACGTGCCCACATTTTTGTTTTGAAATGTCGTTTACCATAAAAACAAAAGAGGCTTCTTGAAGGAATGGTTGATGTCAGATCTGAGGCAGAAAATGTACAGATAGACCTGGAAGATCTTTGCGCACCAGAGAGCAAGGACATTATCAAAGATTATAAGGGTCATGTCAAAAGAACATAGGAGCCAATTTAATGACACTTAGACCGGCCAAAGACCAGACAATTAGAGCTTCAACAAAAATTCTTTTAAAATCTGATAGCTAAAAATCCATCCAATAGGCATACATTTATGAATTCAGAATAATATGCAAGAGAAAAAATAATTGGCCATATTCTAATGATGATAAAGGAGCAAATTCATCATCTTGAAAATTAGATAAATAAAAGGAAAGAATTAAGCCTTGAGCCTACATTTCTTTATGAACCGTAAACAAGATAAAATAATAGGCGAGAAGAAATAGCTCTTTATGAAATTATCTCAAGTAATAAGTGAATATCACCATCTCGTGACCCCTGTGTCTTTTTAAAAAATTAATTTTTTTAATCTTTCAATTAACGAATGAACAAACAAAACGGAAACAGACTCAAAGATACAGAGAACAAACAAACAGATGTTTGTGACCCTCATGCCTTTACCAGCTCAGGCTGCTGTCACAAAAACACCACAGACTGGGTCCCTTGTGAATGACAGAAAGCCATTTCTCACACTTCTGGAGGCTGGAGACCCAAGATCAGGGCACCAGGACTGTTGCGATCCAGTGAGAACCCACTTCTGGGTTGCAGGCTGCCAACTCGTCATGGTATCCTCCCATGGCAGGGAGCAGAGACAGGAAGCCATCTCTCTTGAGACCTTTATCAAGACACTGATCCCATTCATGAGGACTGCACCCTCCCGACCTCGTCTGATCCCCATCACGTCTCGAAGGCCCCGCCTCCTAGTACCATCATGTGGAGAGGGGCGGGGTTTCAACATATGATTTGGTTGGGGGAATGGGGCGATAAAACATTCAGTCTATAATATCTCATTAACAATAAATGAGTACCATTGGCTGTTAACGTCGCAAAAAAAGCAAAACCCAAATGTCTTATGTAGCTCCTGGTGAAAGAACAAAATGCCATTTACAGTCTTGCCAAAGGGATGGCACCTGGGTCTGAATAAATCTCTGCATCCAGCTGCTGAATTGCAGCTGAACAGAGGAATTGAATTCACCATGAATTTGTAATCGTCAAAATCCAGAATGTGAGATTCTACTGATTAAATGGCCTGGTTTCTGTAAGAAGTAAAAGGCAAGAAAAAGAAAGGATGGAGGACAAGCCTATATAATAAAAGCAACTTAAAAGACGTGTCAGTTTTTAAAATTAGACATGTCTAGGGAAGCACACTCGAATAAAATCCTTAAGAAATGCAAAGAAGTAATTACTATATAAGTTACTTTGGGAGTGATAGAGCTATAATTGGAACTGGGAACATATAAAGCCTTCAGATGTGACTCGAAAAAATAATTTATCTTGTAATAATTCACTAAGCTATAGAATTGCCTTGTGTGGTTTTATGTATGTCGTGTTTTATTTTAGAATAAAAAGGTAAAAAATTACTATTTCACAGGAATTTAGGCAAGGAGATCACAAAATATCTGGGAAGGTCTAGTGATATGTAATATACGATGCAGAAGCATTGTAAAACATTCGCTGATCACTCTCGGGTGCATGATCTGCTTGAGATTCTGGCTGTTGTTTTCAGCCCAGCCTCTTCAGAAAATTTCATATCCTGTGGCAGAGACGAAGGACCGAGACCTCATTTCGGCGGGATAATTAATTCTTCCATTGGATGACATATTTTGGTGATATTTTTCACTGGTTAAAGTTTACTGAACGGCACCTATATGCTGGGACCCTGTCTCTGAAATAAAAAGAGGGAGGTGGAATGGTTTCTCGACCCAAGGGGTATAAAAAAATACAGTTGCAAAGTGAGATTTTTAAAAAATTTCGCACAAGTTAAAATTTCATCGACATGTTTCATAATTCTCAACATGGAGCCTCTTGACATTCATAAACTCCAAGGAAATAGTGGGATGAAGGTCTTTGAGTTTATTTTAGCCTTGTGGGAAGTCAAAAGGCAGAAAGAATTTGTGTCCTGATAAGGCAGAACAAGTCTTTTGTTAACATTAATTAAATCATCTTTCTTTATCTTCTCTCTCTTTCTCTCTCTCTCTCTTTCTCTTTTTTTCTCTGTTTTTGCATAGTACTAGATAGCTCAAAGTGTGATGCTTGTTATTTCTCAATAAAAGACGTAGTATTATTTCGCAATGAATGCAGATATTGAATCATTATGTTGTATACCTGGAGCTGATACAATGTTATATGTCAATTATATATACCTCAATTAATTTTAAAAAGGTAAATCAAAAGGATTTCCTTATAGTAAGTGAGTATGGGGGTGAATTAACTTTATTCAGCAACTAATAAACTATTTCTTAATATTGTGAGTGAACTCTGTGTCTACATTTTGCATTTTCATGACAAGCTTGTCAAGTGGTTGCTATAATCACTCCCACTTTGCAGATGTCAAAACGGAGGTTCAAATGGTTTCGTGATTTGCCCAAGAACATTCTAAAAATGAGATGGTGGACCTGAAGTTTGAGCCAAAGTTTCTGCCTCTAAAGTCCATGTTTGTCTTTCCAAACAGATCACTAAAGGACAGGTCCCAGCATCCTTGTCTTCTGTTTATACCAGATGTTAATCGGCTTTAAAACGACTAGGTCTTATTAAAATGCTAAAGGATAAAGGGAGCCCCCTTCTCTTTCTAATCAGCTATCTCTCTAGAGAAGAAATCAGGATTTAGTAAATTAACACTTTTCATCCAAATTGGTTTCTTTAGTTTTCTTCTCCTTTCATCTTTGAGCCTCTGACTTATTAGTGATTGAGATTTCTCAACAGTCATTCCCAGACACCAGCACCTATCTGTGATCGTCTTCAAATTAACCGTTAAACCCTATGAAATTAAATCTGTCAGTGCAAGTCCAACAAAAGACGGGCAGTACGAAGGAGTGAAAATAAGTAAATTATTCAAAAGAACTAGGCCAACGTAGCTAGCCTAAATCCTCCGTGTGAAAAATAAGTCATAATCCTGACCATTTTCTTAATATCTCTGTTGGAGAGCAGGCAGGGTTAAAAATATAAAACCAGATAAATGGGTGCTATATACGGAAAGAGGTTTTGCCTTTACTTGATTGATGCTAAGGACAAATACACAATCAACTATGCAAATTCCTCCAGCAAGGGGAACTGTTACCTACACACATACTAATTACTCAGGTATTTACTACAACAAGGTACCGACATGCTAATTGGGTATTGTTTGGGCACTCTTGAATTTTTGGATAATTTTCATCATGCCTTTTCAAAACCCCTGACTCTTCTTTCAAATAACCTTTATTCATTTTCCCTACCCAGGAAAATCTAAGCTCTCGAAATATAGGCTTAAGCAGAATGCCAAACAAAAGATAGAAGTAAGATGCTATCCCATTCAACCATATTGCTGATCAGATATTTTACATAGGTGACGCCCTGTGTGCACTTTTTCTTAAAACACCTAAAAGCTGAAATTCACCATTTACCCACTTTAAGATTCCGAATTGTCCTGAAGTATTATCAGAAGCAGATGGAGTGCATTTCCATTCTACTAAGGCTCCGACTCTCATCCCAGTTTGTCTCCCTCCTTCCTTCCTCTGGGCTCACACTGTGCTTAAGATAACGTCTGTAAGAGGCCACCCTATGACTCAAAAATATTTTATGGCTGGGAAATTCTGGCTTATGTGAGATTTTTTTTCCCTTGAAATTAAATGAATTGAACTTACTATGAGAGAGCTTTTTGAAAATCATTATAAAATAAAAGCTTAGCAATGAAAGACTGGAAAAGAAATACTGAAGTGAAAATTAGCCAGTGATGGCATCTTTCTATTAATAAAGTGTGTGTGTGTGTGTGTGTGTGTGAGAGAGAGAGAGAGAGAGAGAGAGATTGATTGATTTGTGGAAGGAAGAGTTCTTTCTATTTCTACCAGTTGGCTGTGTTTCTTCAGGGGGCTCCAAGGTGCTCCTGACCCCTCTTCCTGCAGTATTTATCATCAGACTCTACGAGGATCACCCCATTGTCTGGTCAGAAAGTTCTCTCAAGAGCTGTGCTTTCTCAGTGGGAATGTCGGAATTCTCACATTAATCTAATTCACAATCTAAATACTTCAGATATGCACGAGCAGTTGTTAAACATGAAGGCAAGTTCTAACTTGGAAAGAAGTACATTAAAATTTAAAGGTGCTGAATTTAAACGTTAGCTTACCCTTTAAGAACACTTTAGCGAAAAGTGATTAGTTTCTGAGAGATTGTTGGTCAATTGTGGAGGAAAAAAAACAGAAGGTCTCCACTTTGGTTCACTTTACACCTAGTAATTGTAAATCATATTTAAATATATGATTTTAAAAAGTATGGTAGTATAGATACACCAGGGCACTCAACTCTGAGGAGACTTGCCAACCAAGAGTTGACTTGCCAACAACTCAACTCTTGAGAAGATAGGACTGGCTTCTCATCTCATTCCTACCCCATGAATGACACAGGAAAAGTCACACTGAATCAATAGGAACTTTCCTGTGTGACCATCAGCAAAGTAGGGTTATAAACATTTAGCATTAGGAGGAGGAATGAAGCACCCAGTGTTAGGTTTTAGGAAGTGTAAGAGATGGTGAGCAGCTAATTAAGACTTATGATTCAGTGAAAAAACCAGATGACCAAAATATTAAATTTAATTGGTAAATTAAATTATGCTTCATCCATACAATGGAATCCAAAATCATCAATTAAAAACAAAACAAAACAAAACATTAACAAAGGATAGCATTTCCAATGTCAGAGAAAGAGAGACAAATTCACTGACAAGGTTATTATTTCACAGTTATTTTTGAATGAGAAAAACAATGCAGAACAGAATGATCTCAATCATATATATATATATAAATGTGAGGTTTCGTTGTTCACACTCAAGAGGATATAAAATCATCTAAACTAATCTATTACCACTTCTGGGGGAAAAAAAATCCCCAAAGCTAATAATGTAAGTCATTACTGTCATTTTATTTAAAATACCAAGAACTCACTAGACGGAGATAAATTCTGCCAGTTAAGTCGCTGTAACCACTGGTTTGGTGCAGCCACCAGGACTTGGGTTGTCCCGGGTCTTGGGAGTTATTCTAATGTTATTCTGGGATTTTGATTCATATCAAACATAGAGAATTTCAAATTATGAATAAGTATAAACTCTTCATTACATCCTAGAGTTTAGAGGATTTTCGGCACATATGATTTTATGTGTTCGATGTATAGCAAAGTTATGCTAGTTCTTCTGTTTATGCTTCACTCTTTGGTGGACCAACGAATAATGGAACAGTGATGATAAGATCATTACAATCATGGGAAATGATAAAAAAAAAAAATCAGAGATGTTGGTCAATAGTGATACCAGTCTAGAAATAATAGCTAACATAATACTTGTACACATAATCCATTCATTGTCTCCATTTAAATTATCCACAGGTAGGACACCACCATGGTCATTTCTAGGAACTGTCAAGAGTTATGAAGACCATAGTTATTGACATTACCGAGCATCACTATCAGCAAGATTACCTGTAGGAGTCTGCTCAAACACAATCAACACTCTTACTTCTGTAATTCTTGAGTCATACCTAGAAAATGGTTGTGTGTAAAGAGAACTGTTGGATTTTGTCAGTGAATACATAACAGATTGCAGAAGAGCATATGTTTCAGTGGGCGTTGGAGAGAAAAAAGAGAATTCTGCCCAAGATAACTGATATAAATCTTTCTAAAATCTTATATTCCAGAAATGGAAAATGGAGCCCTCCATCAAGTCATTCAATGAGCCTTCTTCTCTGACTTAGACTGACACCGCCTTCTTCTGTTTCTCTGTTCATTCCTAGGATGCAGTCCCAACAGTACCTGCAGCAGCGTCGAAAATTTGCAGCTGCCTTCTTGGCATTCATTTTCATTTTGGCAGCTGTGGGCACTGCTGAAGCTGGGAAGAAAGAGAAACCGGGTAAGCAGTAGAGTTAAGAAGGCAGGACTCTTCATTGATTGATGTCCATCTAAGCCGACTACCTAATTTTTGCCTGTCCTCTCTCCCTTCCTCTCTCCCTTCCTTCCTTTCTCCTTTCTTCCAAGTGTTTAGAGGAACCTGAATATCATTCCCTCTCATTTCCCCCCATTATAAGTCCTGAAATATAGATAATGATCTATTATGATCATTATCGATAAGTAGCACGTTAGCCGCTACGAAGTACAGAACATTGTCCAGCAATCAGATGTTTTACTAATGCTGCCTTGCTCTTCAAACGTGTCCTTTGAGAAATTTTTGTTTTATCTCACATTAATAAAAAAGGAAACTGAAGCTTAGAGAGGATAAAGCACCTTTTCTGTAACTCCCAATGCCTCAGATAGTCTGTGGAGCTGGGAGCCTGTTTACTCCGTGAGCCACCACATTTATATTATGCTGTTCCATCTATAAGACAGAAAGGAACATCGACTTGCATCGAAAAGCTGATCTGACGACCGTTCCTTCTAATAGAATGTTTTCTCGTTTCTTAGGTTTAACTTCCTGACCGTCTTCTCTTTTACAGAAATGTTCGCTTCAGAAAAGAGATGTCAGTAAATCATTTAGCAGAGTCTCTGGCACATAATAAGAGTTACATTAATATTAGTTCTAGCTCCTTGCTCAGTCTTCCTTCTCCCTTCTCTTGGTCATTCATTCGTTCAATCGTTCAGCTAACACCTATCTGCTACTTACTGGTCACTGAAGACAGAGGTGAAAAGCACAGACTCTGTAATTAAGGCGCACAGGAGTGACCTTGGTTACATCTAGGAGTTAAAGAGTGTTTTGGATGTTGATTATTTTTTGCTGTAGAGAAAAAAGTGAAGAAGTCCGACTGTGGAGAATGGCAGTGGAGTGTGTGTGTGCCCACCAGCGGGGACTGTGGGCTGGGCACCCGGGAGGGCACCAGGACTGGAGCTGAGTGCAAGCAGACCATGAAGACCCAGAGATGTAAGATCCCCTGCAACTGGAAAAAGCAATTCGGAGGTGAGTCCCACCACGGTGGGCCTGTTGAGTTCATCTTCCATCAGAGATCGTCTTGCTTTCTTCTACCCAAGGTCTTTCTGATGTTGACTACCATTTATTTTAAATAAGTTTATTTTGTCGGGTACACAATAACGAGACACCTTACCTAACTCCAGGGTTTCTCAACTTTGGCACTACAGCAAGTCCTCAAATAAAGTCTTTTGGTCAACTTCATTTTGTTATAACTTTGAGTAGGTGCCATAAGAAATTATGCTGAGTGAAAAAAGCCAACCTCAAAAGGTTGCATTTTGTTTGATTCTGTTCACATAGTACTCTTAAGATGACAGAATTGTCAGTTGGAGAATAGAATAGCGTTTGCCAAGGGTTAAGGAGATGGGAAGGAAGGAAGATGGATAGGCTAGAACTGTAACAGGGACCCTTGGTTGTAACTGTTCTATGTCATAGTGGTGTTTCCTTGTGTCTATACATAGGACGAAGTCTCACAAAACTAAATGCGCGCGCGCACACACACACACACGACTGTATGTACAACTGGTAAAACCTGAATAAGTTCTGTGGAATGTATCCACGTCAATTTCCTGTCTACAGTTATGCAAGGTATCAATTGAGGGAATCGATATCTTGTTCTGTAGTTATTATTATTTATTGTGTATGAGATCTCTCTGTATTGTTTCTTAGAAGTAATACATTGTGTATCTACAGTGATCTCAACACACACAAAAAATTAAAAACAAAAGTAGATCTTTCTTTTCAGGGCACTACAATAGGATCTTTCAAAGATTTCTGTTTGGTCCCACCCTGCCTTTTAGCGGAGTGCAAATACCAGTTCCAGGCCTGGGGAGAATGCGACCTCAATACTGCCCTGAAGACCAGAACTGGGAGTCTGAAGCGAGCCCTCCACAATGCTGACTGCCAGAAGACCGTCACCATCTCCAAGCCCTGTGGGAAGCTGACTAAGCCCAAGCCTCAAGGTAGCTTCCTGCCCTTACACCACAATTCTAATATGAATGCGTTGATTGACTTAAGCAAGAAGTCTTAGGTGAATTACCTTAAGAAAGGGATTGAAAAAGCTTCCCCTTCCTTATATTGAACATCTCACAAGTCCTTTTCAGCAGGTGATTGACGGGTTCAAATTGAAGTCCTCTGCAGGATGGGGGGAGTTGGAACAGCCTTCTAGCACAAAGAAACCTGCTCAGCCAAACAGGTCAATTAAGGCAGTTGTATGGTGACTGACCATATATTCCAAGCCCTAAATTGGGACTACATCCTGACACGTATGAACACACTGTAAAGATCGTGGGGCAGAAAATTTAAAATCAAGTCTCTCCTAGATTTTCCAACATATAGAGTTTTCATAAAATTGGCTAAATTATTTTATATTTTTCCTTTTTTCACCACGTAACTCGATAGGTTCCATATTTCTTCTTCTTCTTCTTTCATAGCCTATAAATATGTATATACACACACACACACATATATACACACATATATACATATATATTATTTTTTAGTAAGATTAGCTTACATATCTATCTATCTATATATATATATAAAAAAATATAACCAAGATTAGCTTACAACTACACTTATCATGGAATTTTTAAATTATGTGGAGCTATCGTTCTATTCATTTCCAAAAAGTCAGACTCTGCCTATGCGGGAGAGAGTAAACCAACATAGTATTATGGCCATGGTTTCATCCAAGTAGAAGCCCAGCTGAGGGAAGACAAAGACGTATTAAACTCTTTTATCTCATGGGTGTTATGGCTGAATTATGTTCTCCACCTCCAAATTTAAATGTCGAAGTCCTAACCTTCAGTACCTCTGAAGCTGACTGTATTTGGAGACAGAGCCTTTAAAGAGGTAATTAAAGTTCAGTGAGTGAGGTTATATGGGTGGCCTTAGTTCAATATGACTGGCATATAAGAAGAGACTGTCAGGATACAAACAGAGGACCAGGTAAAAACATAGGGAAAAGACGGCCATCCACAAACCGAGGAGAGAGGCCTCAGAAGAAATCACCCCTGCCAGCACCTTGATCTAGCCCCCAGAAATTGTGAGAAAATAAATATTGTTTAAGCCCTCACTCCGTGGTACGGTGTATGGCAGCCCTAGCAAATAAATACAACGGCCTCAGCAAAGTCTAAATTAAAATATCTCATTGTCCTCTTGCTCAGATTTGAGCTCTAAAATGGGCCTGAGAACTCATAGTGGCCAGATTAATTAAAAGGAGAAACTCAGAAAAATGAACATGAAGCCCATAAGTATTAAAGTCATAATAAAACCTTGTGTTTTTTTTTGGGGGGGGGGGTAGTTGTAGCACGATCTACTCTAGTAAGTTAAGGATTTATTCAAGGGTGTTGTTACATAGCTCACAGAATTTCCAGGAGGGCCAGAGGCTCAGGCCCGAATGCCACATTTCCAAGAATAATGCAGAAAAAGGCAATAAGTCCAAGAGAAATGTCTAATCACTCCGCAAGTTGCAGGTGTAGCCAAACCCCTCCCTCTGAGATCACCCCCTGCTCGGCACATAGAATGCTAAGAACTGAACACTGAAACTCCTCCATCATTGATGCCATCCTCCACTTCTGCAAAATCAGACTTTCCCTTCTCCTTTCTTGCTGGAGTATCCAAATCTCTCTAAACCTGGCCCTTTTCATTAGTTATCACCCCTAGGTGAGCTGAGATTTCCCCAAGTGCCACAGGTGACATGTCCTAATAATCATCTTGGAACATTCTAGAATCTTGAGTTACCGTTGACAAGCAAAGGGTGAGTCTACTTTTTACATCAATAAGGGATATTGCGAAGCTCTTTTTGATATCAACAGGACAGCATGGCATGACGTCGGCCTGGCGGAAAGGTATTCTCAAATGGTTTCTGGTATAGTCAGAAGCAGGAGCCCATGGACAGATGTCTGTGTGACAGACAGGTGGCCCAGGGGACGGTGTAAATCCCACCTGCAGTCCTGTCCGCCAGTTCATGCTCTGCTGTTCCCAGACCCTTGTTACGTTTTCCTGCTCATGATACCTATAATTCTTTTTATTTCTTCCCAGCAATTTTTAAAAGTTTTGCAATCTCACTGCTCTTTTTGGGGTAGGGGCGGGGGGCAGGTGGCAGTTGCCTAGCCCTTTTTAAGGTTTGGCAATTCATCTTTAAAGATCAAAAGAATAGCAACCGTTTAAGTGCAAGACTCAGCTGTGTGTGGGACACAGCACTGGGCAGCTGATTATTAAATAGAAAAAGGGGTCAGCAAAGTGATATTCCCAGCATTCTCAATTCTCTCCCCTCTAAATAGATTCTTTTGTTAGTTCTTTTAAAGATAAAAAAATGTTCCCCAACTTTTTTTTTTTTTTTCTATTTTCTGGGCTCTGACATCCTTTAGGAATGAACGCGACAATGCTCTATGGATGAGCTTTGCTGGGCTAAGAGACTTCTGCCGGGTGAGGTGAAGGGGCAGAATCCCACCGTGTGGCTGGGGCTCGCTCCCCACTGAGACTCCGGAATGGGGGGAGGGGTGGTCGGGTCGATGGCTGCTGCCCTTGCGTTTGACCAGAGAGAGGCGGCCAGGGGTACCTTGTGGGAGTTTTGTTCTTCTCCATCAGTGAGAAGCATTCTTATTCAGTTTGGTCTCACAGTTTTGATTTTTATTCTTGTGGAAGTCTTTGAACATGTGTATTTTATTTTATTTTACTTTACATCTTTAATTCATCCTGAGTTTATTCTCGTATATGGTGGAAGAAAGCGATCTAGTTTCACTCTTTCGCATACGTCTGTTCAGTTTTCCCAACACCATTGACTGAAGAGACTGTCTTTACCCCACTGTGTGTTCTTGCCTCCTTTGTCATAGATTAATTAGCCGTACAGGCGTGGGTTTATTTCTGAATTCTCTATTCTCTATTCTGTTCCACTCGTGTATGTGAACATCTGTATTTTACTTCCCATCCATGATACTGTATGTGAAGTGAGAAAAACTAATTCTAATCATTCCCTCGTAGAATGATATTCGTTACGTCTTCTGTAAACTGGAATCTGCAATGGATACCTACCTCATAGCACTGTTGTAAAGATGAAATGAAGTACTATAAGTAAAAATGTTTGATAGATATGCACTATTTTTAAGAGGATTTCTTTCCTGCCACATGAATTTCTTGAGGCGGGTATTTCCCTCAACATATTTTCAGGCAAAAAAAAAAAAGTGATAATCACAATAATAGTAAGTATAATTAATATTTATTGAGAGCCTAGTATGTTTGGATTATAATTCAGTACATTATTCATACATTATGTCATTGAATTGTCACAAAACCTCTGAAATGGCTACTATTACCATTGCCAGTTTTACATATGGGAAAACTGAGGCTTAGAGAGTCCTAGTTAAGGTAACACGGCTAATAAGCAGAGGGGCCAGGACTTAATCACAAGGCAGTCTGACTCCGGGTCTCCGTCGTTATGCACAACCCCTTCCCCTGTTATGCACACGGTGATCTCAGTTTCTTATCTAAGAAAGGTCATGGATTTCAGACCCACTTATTCTCCCTAAACTTCCCCTGTTACGGTGGCTTTCCATCAGCGACAGAACCAGATCCTGGCTCCTTAGCAAGACACGCTTCTCAGGCATCAGCTGATTTAACTCTTGCCTGATCCTTGCTCCAAACACTGTCCCATATACTGTGCCCCAGCCACACCAAACTCCCAGGGGTGGCTGAATGAGCTGTGATTTCTTCTATGTCCATTTCTCTGTACCTGTGGTTCTAGAAACCTGTAAACTATTCCCCCTCTTCCATACTTCATCCATTTCATTCTGTAAAACCTACCCTGTTCATTCAGCAAATATTTACTGGGTGAGTGCTATCTGCTAGTGCAGGCACCAGGGATAAATTAAAGACCTAGCTAGACCTATAATGCAGGAGGAGAAACAGAAGGACGAATCCCCAGGTACGGCACAGAATGACAAATGCTGAGCAAGAGAGAAGCATATGGTCCTTTGGCTTTGTTTCTAATTCATTCATTTATTTTTAAAATCTACTAGGAGCCTGCACTGGAGCAGGCAGGGTGTTAGATGCTAGTGATACTAGACAAATTTCTTTCTCTCTCACTGCTCTGTCCTTTGGTGGTAGTGACTAAACAAGAGTGACAGAATCAATCAATAATTAAAATGATAACTACATGTCAGAGTAAATTGTTTTAAAAACTAAAGAGCCAAGTGCTGGAGTGGCTGGGTTGGGAGTAGTGGGATTGTGCCAAGTTAGAGAAAGAAGGCAAAGCTTCTTCGAGACATAACTTTTGAACTTGGTCTTGAAAATGGAGAAGGGGCTAGCCAGGTTAATGGTCTAAATGAAACCAGGGGAAATTCAAAGTCTCTGAGGCCAAAGAGAGCCTCGGTTATTCAAGAACTAGAGAAGAGATCAGTGTTAAAACTTGCCAGACTTCCCGGTTATTCAAGAACTAGAAAAGAGATCAGTGTTAAAACTTGCCAGACTTCCCTTTTCAAGCCTCAGGTTGCGGGGAGGACTCACACATCTGATAAGAGGACATTCTTTAGTCCCGAGGGAGTGCGTATTTGTCTCTGGGACACTGAATCTCTTGAGTGCAGGAGCCACATCTCACTCGCCTTTCTAAGTTACTACATCTCATTGTCTCTAGTTCACGAGAGGAACTCAGTGAATAGTACTGACTTGAGTGAATGATGTGTCCAACTAAGTCTTGGTCTGGCTCGCTGGGATATATCATCGACTTATCCATCGGCTGCAAAAACGCACAGAGAAATCACAGTTAAAGCACAATGCCCTCACCTGGAAGATTTATCTGGGTATTTTAATCCCATCCTTATTAAAGAACTTTTAATCCTAATTGCCAGGACAGATGTGAGAACCAGGAACTATAAATATTTGTATGGTTTACTTCGCACTCTGCGCCCTTTTTCATCTCCCTTGGCAGATTCCCCGCTCAGAGGCTCATTAGCTGGGCACACACAAAACAGCTATATAATAATTAGTATTGTGGAAGGCTGCATAATAGAACAATGTTCACACTAATTAGTTACTGGGTTAAGGGACTTTCCCCCGCCTCCCTCCCTAAAGTTTTTGCGTTTCTCCCTTCTAACTTTCCCTGGGTTGAGATGGATCGAGAGTTTCTGCTTTGTCGTATCTACTGTCATCAGCATTTCTTAAGCGTTATCAATGTCATTCCTATTAATTACTTGTGATGTGACAGACATTATACTATGTTCTTAGTATGCACTGTCTTGCTTAATCCCCACAGCAGCCTCTAAGAGTTTTGTTCAAATTTTATTAAAAAAAAAAAAAAAAAGTGCATTAAGACTGCAGCTAGCACAAGCTCACCCAGCCAGTGAGAGTTCAGGTTCGAACTTGAAGTCAGACAGTGACAATAACAATGCTTCCCAAGCTATGTTCCCTGCTCATCGAGTATTCTTTAAAAAATTAATAATTTTGGTTTTTCTTTCTGTGGTCATCCTAAAGTATTCATATAAGCATGTTTGAGGTGATTTATCATGGAGTCACGTCAGATAACTTTCGGCTTAAGCCGATCTTTATGTAATAATTGCACCAAAGCCCACGATAACATTTAGCGCTACATTTCTCAAGGGAGAGTCCCTTAAAGGGGTAGCATTCCTGAGAGTAAGACATAGCGGTGCGAAGCGCTCACTACATGCAGCGGCCTCCCCACCTCCCAGTCTGGACCCTGGGCTGAATTCAGGATCGCTTCCTCTCCGGCTGCGAGATTCACGGCGACTTTGGTGCTTCACGAGGGTCCGAGGCACTGCTGTCCTGATGATAGGCGCTGCCAGCAGAGATGCTTCGCACATGCGCAGTGACTGCGGCCGGCTTTGCACGGATGCAAAGCCTCGGGGAACCCACAGGGACATCAAAACACGCGGCACTGTGGTTGCTCAGCGCACACAGGCAGAGAACGAAAGAAAAAAAAAAGGCTCTTTCCAGAGGAGTAAATAATAGTTGTAGAAGAGCTCGTCAGAGATCCGAAGAGCACGAGGCAGGTAAAAATGTTCCCGGCGTCCTCTAGCTCAGGCCCCCAGGGGACAAGGCCCACGACTGTTGGTCAGAGGTTAACACACTCACAGTGATCGCTCTCGGGAGGCCTTCGGAAATTGTCTTCATTCTACAGAAAATAGAAAAACATGATTTTCAGATCTTCACCCAGATACATAAGAGTAATCAGTGAAACTGCTATGAAGCCTACTGTCTAAAAATTGCAGAGAAATCTGGGGGATCTCTTCGGATTTAATCTTTGCTGCTGCTGCTGCTGCTGTAGACAGAGTGTTGGATGCATGGGGTCCAAGAATCATGTTGGGGTGTGTGTGCAGGGGACGTAGCTCATTTGCTTGAAATCTGGAAGACGAGTGGCAATGAGGGAAAGGATTAGTGAGCATTTGTCAAACCGTTAGCAAGCATAAAATGCCATATTACGCGGTACCAAAGTCGCATATTAAAATGACGTGTATTTAAAATTCTCGGCGACACGTGAAAAATAACGACGAGCTCACGTGTATTCTGCACCTCTACAGCTAATGAGGGCTCTCAGAAAGATAACACAAAAATGAAAGTTAGTGTGAAATCTAATTCAGCAACGTATGAGTTTGCTGCCGCTGTGATAACAAAGTAGCGCGGGCTGGGGGCGGGGCTTAAGCAACAAGCCTTGGTTTTTTCATAATTCTGGAGCCGAGAATCTGAGATCAGGATTTCTGCAGGGTTGATTCCTTCTAGAAAAGCCTCTTTTCCAGGCCTCTCTTCTTGGCTCCTAGATGGCTGTCTGCTCATTGTATCTTCACATCGTTTTCCCTTTGTGCTCAAATGTTCTCTTCCTTACGATGACACCGGTTTCACAGGTGTAGAGCCCTAATGACCTCATTTTTAACAGAATTACCTCTTAAAAAACCTGATCTCCAAATATGTTCACATTTCTGGGGTGTGGGGTTTAAGACTGCAACATGAGTTTTTGAGAGGGACGTAATTCGGCCCATAACAGTTGAAAAGAAAAGTCCGTTTGGAAGCAAATAAAACATGATTTGTGGAGCCGTACATTCTGAAATTTTAAACATTCTAGAGTTCAAGCTTTCCCCCTTTTTCATAAATCATCGTTTGATTTTCCAGTGGCACCAGCTGTATAATATTAAACATGCATATGATCATTGAAAATAATGATGTGCTAAGTGGGAACTTTATTATTATTTATAATAACACATTTCCATTTCAGACTTAGGCTACCAATATAATTTATGAAATTTTACAATATGAGAATTTTCCACTGTGCCCTCATTATTACAGAAACAAGCTTTTAAATATTTAATATTGTGTCAGAAATAAATGTTCTTCTTTTCTGCTTTGGGGTGGAAAAAGCCAGTGAATCTGTGTGTGGGGAGATCACTGTCTAGAAGTGTTGGGTCTTGAGAGTGGTCTACAGATAGGGGAACGGTGGATGCTTTTGCTGAACAGAGAAAATCCAAACATTAATTTCCCCATCTATAGTTTTTATGGTTTTCTCTGTGTGTGTGTGTGTGTGTGTGTGTGTGTGTGTGTGTGTGAGTGAGTGTGTATGCACTCACAGGAGCATTTAAGTTTGTGTATGCACTCACAGGACCAGCACCTGGATTCTAGATGAATCACTGAATTGTATATTCACGATGCAAAAAGCCTTATCAGTTCTGAGTCACAGCTGACAACGTACAAGGGACTAGGTGACAGAGCAGATAATTCTTAAGTACGGACAAGTTTCTTTAAATAGGCTTCTGAGGCATTAACAGGATCTCAGCGATATCCAGGCTTTTTCCTCCATTTTCCTCGGTTGTCAGGCTTTATTGAATGAGTCTCCATAGCTAAGTGTTAGTGATCTCAATGGCACACCGCCAGCTGTCCCTGTCCACTGGCATTGACCTCGGAATCCACAGTGTCCATTTTTGAGTGTCCTTAGCTTCCTCATAGATGAATTCTACCTCTTAGAAAGTGTGGAAGTCTTCTTGCTATTCTAATTAATATTTCCTCCCATTGTTTTCATGACCCAGATCCATTTTATATAGATCGGTAATAACAGGTTGACTCGCTTTAGTTAAAATGCAGGCTCCTCTCAATAATTCTTTATCTTAATCTCCTTTTTATGTTTTCTGTATACACAGCATGCCCATCTTTAAAAAAGGAAATGAAGATAAGCTTATTCCAGAATTCTCAACTCTTCCACTTCTTGAAATAACATCTCCCCCTTAAGATCTTAAAAAAAAACTTTAAATTGACACTTTTCTTTCAAGGCCCACTCACACCCCTATTTGGCCAAGATTTCCCTAATATTAAAATTTGGATGTTTACTTGTATCGACTACATGGCAGTCCTATTCCTAAAAAGGCCAGCGAATAAATGGAGAAGAGATCATGCATGCTGTTTGATTATTGGCCTTCTGAGAACGAGGCTCTAATATTAAAGTTGCTGATAAATTTTTAAATTAATACTTCCTTTAAAAAAATAAATTTGCTCATACATATCTAAAGTTTTAAAAATAGCCTGTTCTTTGATCCAGTAGATTTCCTTCTAATAATATGTACTAAAGCAAAACTTAAACATACAACAGTTTATGTGTAAAAAAAAAAAAAACCCCACATCAAATCATGACATATAATAACAAAAAGTGAGAGCATACCACCTGAGCAACCAAAGAAGAAAGATTATAAAAAATAATCTTTATGGAACATCATAAAGAAATACTGCTTGGTCATGTTTCAAAATATATGCAATGGCACGGAAAATAATACAATAGAATTTTTAGTGTAATATACTTTATCAACTGACAATGTATTCCTAGTTAAAGTATATTATATTCATAGAAAGGAAACATAAATAGAACCTACTATTAAAAGTGTTATCCCTATATTATAAAACTATGAATAATTTCTGTTAACATTTTGCTGTGTAAGCCTATATTACTTTTAAATCCAGAAAAGTAATTAATATGTTTTAAAGAAGGATGAAATAACTCAGGGAGGAGGAACTCTCTCTTCTCTTTAGGCTAAATCTACTACAGATATACTTTTTCTCCCTAGTAATGGATTCTCCCTGTGGAGTCTCTGTCTTTTACATCACATTTATCTGTGAGATCATAGTAACTAGCAGTGAGAGAAACAGGCATTGAAGCCATCAAAATAAGTGCCACATACTCATGATCTTTAATATAAATACATGCTCTTAGAGTACTTTACACTGTTGAAAGACCCTCACATCGAACCATCTTGAAAACCTGACTTGGAATGTGAGCCCGATGAAAGAATTTAGTCTTGTTTGCCATTTTACACCAGCATCTAGAACAGCGCCTGATACAGAGTGGATATAAAGTGTGTGTTCACTAAACAAATTTGTTTTCGAACAGTAGCAGTAAAATAGAATCTAGAGAACATAGTTGCCAGATGTTCCCGATGGCCCTGTGAGGAGGATGTACCAGGCTTTATTATCCCCAGTTTACAAGAAGCAGGTGCAGGATGATTGATTTGTCCAAGATCCCAGAGGCGGTAAATGGTAGGTAGACATTGATTAAAAACAATTCCCCAGGCGGAGACTTGATTCTTGGTGTAGTCTTAATGGAATTGTTTCTTCATTGCCTTACCAAACAAATGGCCATGGTGCCACTCATTACTTAAGTGTCCATACAGATTTTGTTTTCTATTCAGAATAAAAAAAAATTATGGGCTCAGAATCTATTGTAGCATGCCTCTTTTCATAGCCTCTCTTCTTTGCTATCAGTAGTTCTTACGCAGTGAGAGAATTGTCTGGGCTAGCTTTGAGTTTTCTGCATAGAAGGTGGTAAAGATGGCGCTCCAGGTGCTATGTGCAATTCATAGCCATATGAGAAGCTCAAATCCTTCCTAGAGTATTTCTTTTTAGGAGATTCTTAGGATTTTCTGAACACGTTCAAACATATCTTAAAACAACTTGATTCTATTAAAATAATAAAAATGTTGACATACCTACCATGAGAAGTGAGTAGTATCCCTCAGAAACTTGCAAATTGTCCCCCAAAAGGATGCAAGATTGTAAACCCAGCCACAGGGGGGCACCACTGTGTTTCCCTCGCAATGACATCCTGATAGGGATCAAGCGAGGGAACCGAGCAAGTCACTTCTCAGGCAGGTGCCCTTTCCTCACAATTTTGACAATAGCTCATTTCCTGTTTACATCCATTTCTGCTTTACACCCTTCATGCAGGTGGGGAAGAGTGACATGTAGCCTGGGGTGTTATTTGATGTGTAGCATGTGTATACTTTCTTCCCTTGACTCTTCTCAGTGTGAACTAAGGTGCCCTACTGTGTCACATCAAATAGTGATCACATTGGCTCTTAAAACCTTTGAGAGTAGTCGTGATGACTCAATTACAAAGCACTTTGCTGTTACTCAGTGAGAGCCCTGCTCTTGGCCAATTCATGACCGTCATACGCATAGTAAAGATTTTTTACTGTAACCTTGAAAGGCTGCTAAAACGGGATATTACTTTTACCTATTTAAAAACAAAAGACAAAAAAAAAGTGTTGAGAAATTTGGATAAAGTTTATATACATATGTTTGTAATTTTATGCTTTATAAAATATTCTTGTTTGAAGAAAAACCGAAACACTGCAAGATTCTAATTAAGTTTACACTCCTTACTTTCCTTGAAAAGACTATTTTCTATAAACTAATGGATTGACTTTTTTTATTTCCCATTCAAGTGTTCATCTCTTCCCTCTGTGCGCAACCAGTATTTCAGGAGTCCCTTTCGTGTGCAAGGCACTGAAGACACTGAAGACAGACACAGTCTCTACCCTCGTAGAACGAGGAAAACGCATATTAAATAATTAGATACTAAAGTAATAGTTCACTTCCAATTTTAGTAGGAACAATGAGAGGCACAATGAAAGGAGCTAACTGTGGGTGAAGCATGCTTAATTAACCTGGGAGCTCTGGGAAGGCTTCCTTGAGGAAGTAAAATTGAAGCTGAGATCCTAAGGATAAGTAGATGTTGGCTAAGCAAAATTGAGATAGTAGGAGTAAAAACGCTGAGGTAGAAGGAACATGATGTGTAAAAGCTGAAATGGAAATTACCAAGGAAAATTCAAAGAACCACCATAAGGAAGATGCATGTATGGTGAACAAGTGAGGCATGTACTCTTTCCATGCTACAGATTTATTTATGTCATTAAATATTTACTAATCAACTATAACGCATTAGGCACTGTGCTATGGCAAAGGATATAACCATGAGTAGAGATTCCGCCCTCTCATGGGAGATAAATGCTCTGATAGGGGAAATAAAGAGAAATGGCTTCTCAATAAAAGCAAAGAGTCAACAAATTATAAGGGGTGTCAAAACTGGTACTTGAAGGACGAGAGGCGTTAACAAGACGGAGATAGTAGTGGGATTGACGGAATGAAGTGTTGGTTGTGAAGGTCAAAGACTAGGAGAGAAAAAGAATCATGGGCTTGGGGGATGGAAATAAGCATAAATGTAGAGGTTCGGGTAACGGGAGGTGATTTGAACAATGGCCGAGACAGAAGCACAAAGTAAGGTCAACAGGTAGTTACCACAGATGTGATTAACGGAGACGATGCAGACGTCAGACGAAGCGATGGGGAATGGCCTCCCCTCTGATTCTGCTGCTGCCACTGATGCTCTGTGGCCTCTATTTCCTCATCCATTCCATAGGGGAGTTAAACTAGGTTCTTTAAGGTGCACAGAGTCCATGATACCATTTAAAAACCCTCCACAGACAGAGTAAAGCTTGAAAGGTTGTCCATAGTTTTTGAGGCCACAGAGACAAGTAGCGACAAAGCTCATTTAGTCTGTCAGCAAAATGTACATAAAAGTCACACAAAAAACTGCTTTGATCGGAAGCAATATTATTGACCCAATTTTCTCCTTTACTCTAAAATTTTGAATGCTTTGATGTGTGAGAAGTCAAATTAACCTCATGCAAATGCAAATTCTTCCTCCTTCGCACTGCTTTTTACTGAAGATACCTCACTTTTCTACTTAGATTGAGCCCAAAGTGGCCTTAAGGTCTGCAGTGCGTCCAACAAGTGCTATAACGACTTGGCAGTTTGTCAAAAGAGATGATAAATTGATTGACATTATGCAGATTAGATGGGCAATAGGTTGATTTTTTGGTATTTAGCAAAGTGTTAGTTAATGGATGTGAAAGAAATGTCCATCTCAGGTAACAGAGAGAGGATGTTCTCCTTTACCTAGGAGAACTGAGCGGAGAGTTTCTTTCCCAAATGTTCCCTGAAATGAACAACCTACATTAGTTAGATCAAATAGTGTTTAGTATCAGAATAACTTCAAGCTTTATGAAATAAATGTATACCAACACCTGATCAACAGGCATCCATTAAGACTTCTGTGTGAAAGAGGGACATGTTGCCCCAACTATTCAAATTCTTGCCACAAACATTCACTGTACTGAAAAGCTAGAGCATTCCCCAGTAAGGAATTTGGAGAAATTGAGACAAGGGAAACCAGAGTTACATCCCAGTGAACATCCTAGATTATTCCCTGAGGACACTATTCTGATATACAACTGGTGGTTAAAATGCAACCAAAGACTGGGCATTATTAAGTGTTCGGTCACTGGCTATTTGTTCAGAGATTAAACAGAAAACTTTCTTTGACCTGATAGGGATCCTTGAACTTGGAAGTTCTGGTTATCTCACCTTTCATGGGTCAAAAGAAGGAGACATTTATAATGACAAGCAAAAAGAGAGTGAAAGTGTTAAGTCTCTTTGATATAGAGAGGAAGAAGCTGAGGGTAGGCATGAACAAAACACGTACTTGTGAGGAGCAATTTAGCAGGATTTTAGCAAGTTCTGACCTAATTGTGTGTGGTACACTCTGGAAGTTTGAGCAAAGGAAGCTGTAGGACTACTACCCCCTTAGTTTATGAAGTTTAGCACTTATCTGAGGAGGTAATAAGGATAAGAATGGAAGAAGCTCAAGCTCTGCTTAAGTATAAAGTGGGATTTGTATAACATTTGTGATTAGCATCATGGCTCTCCTCATCGCTAATCTAAGAGCCCTCTTGGCCCTGATCCTTGCTGGCCATTGCTTTTGTCCCAGTATTCCTCTGTTGCTTAGCACATTCAATGACCTGCTCGGTCAATATGTCCTAGTGATGATGAAGACTATTAATAATACAGAGAAATGACCTCTTGTTCTTAGTCTATTATCCCACTAATGGTAACCGCTGACCTCTATTGAGCACAGCCCGTTGTGCCATGCTTTATATTCAATGGATTTAATACAGCTCATTTTACTTGGCCATTGACCTTATGAAGTGGTACTATTCATATGTCCATTCACAGGTGAGGAATCTGAGACGAAAATATATGGATTAACTTTCCCCAAGTCTCATAACTTAGAGATGGAGCCAGGATTTAAATTCTGGCAATCTGGCTCCAGAGCCTGTACCTAACCCAGATGTTTCTGCCACTACTGTAGACCAAATGGGGGAAGGATCTCAAAAGCATTTAGCAATATCCTTTCACTTGCTGGCCCAGTGTTTCTGACCATTCTTATCATTGGAGCCAAAATTGACATGTCCTATCTATTCTGCATTCTCGTATGCTTAGGAAAAGGGAGATGGCAAGGTGATTAAATGGAAAAGGTGGAGTCTTTTGATTTAAAACCTCATAATTTTATTTACCTGGTTTAGCCCATTCTAGTACATTCTATTTGCTTCACTAAAGAGTAGAAGAAGTCCCTACAGGGTCCAAGCTCCCTGTGGTTCATAGCTGGTCCTTCATATGTGAATAGCTGGCCATCTGTGGAATAAGAGGGCAAATCAGGAGTGGAAGCACGTCGAAATTTTCCATCAGAAAATATGCTCATCATCAGTCCCATGGAAAAAGAAGGCGGGAAGTGAGGGGTCCAACCAAAGCTCTCATAGCTCTCCTTTGAGCAGTGATCCGGCTCATTCTCTCAGAGATACCTGCTGTGTTTCTATTCCCCAACTGGGATCCCCAGACAGTATTTTGTGTATTAAGCAGGGCAACCAATAAGATAACAGGCATTTATAGATGTCCACGTAGAGCTAGACCGTATCACTTTTGCCTCTTCTCATAGGCACTCTCTTGGCAAGAACAGGTACATACACAACACACTCAAAGGTACCTTGTCTATCATCTAATCATGTCATTCCTGGCCAATTATAAGGAAAGTGGCTTTCTGCCCATAGCTTACTAATGTGATGTTTTTCTTTCTTTCTCTTTTTCTTTTTAATCACAGCAGAATCGAAGAAGAAGAAAAAGGAAGGCAAGAAACAGGAGAAGATGCTGGACTAAAAGAGGCCACCTTCTGTGGAGCATAAAAGGACATCAGCGAAACAGGATCAGTTAACTATTACATTTATACCTACTGTAGGCTTTTTATTCAAAAATTATCTATAGCTTAAGTATACAATAGGCAGAAACAAAAAGAAAAGAACATTTTTTGTAGTAGCATTTTTTAAATGTATACCATAGTACCACTAGGGGCTTATAATAAAGGACTGTAATCTTGTTTAGAAAGTTGACTTATAGTACATGATAAGTGATAGGAAATTGAGGTAAGTTTTTTGAAGTTATGTGATATTTTACATTTAAATTTTTTTTACATTTTTTTTTTCTTTTGGCAGCAAGTTAAATGTTATGACCATGTAAACTACTTCTCTTGTTAGGTAATTTTTTTCACCTAGACTTTTTTCCCCAATCGAGAAAAACATATACTAAACAAAGCAGCAATAAAATATAATCATCCCACTTGAGGAAAGTATCTTGATTTCTGCCAGTAGATTAAAAAATTTTAGTCGGCGTAAGAGGGAGAAGGGGCAGAGCATGCACTAGTTCAGTGTTGACTTTTTTTTTTTTTTTTTAAGAAAAGCATTAAAACATGAAATTGTTTCACTTTGGCAGAAACATTTGTTTTCTTGATGAAACTATTTTTCCATCTGAGGGAAAAAATGACTAGGAAAATAAATCAAGGTGATGCTGAAAAAAAAGGTGCTTTTGTGTGCAATAATTTGATATTGTCACCCTCCTGCATTTGTCAACTACACTCCCCCAGTCAACCTATTAGCAGTGAGAATTTATCATACACACTAACTCACTCTTGAGCACAAATGTTCTAGAGGGTTTATTTATATAGATGTCTATATCTATGTATTTTTAACTTTCTACCAATATTTCGTGGGTTAGACTGGTGCTCCTGAATTGAACAAAAGTCCCACAGTGATCTATTAGTTAGGAAAATGCTCTTCTTGTATTTAATAAATCTGGGCTTCCACCGTCCAAATCAGGCTCAGAGTAACACAATGCAAAATGGTACATTGTGCTTGGTTTCCATAAACCAAGACTTTCTACTCTATTGTACTTACTACCCCCACCCCCCATATCTACTGGGCTGTAAGCACAGTCTTTAAGTAAACAAGTCTGTGCTTCTCTTATTCAGGGAAATAAAGTCTTGGAAATCACCTGAGATTAGCATCAAAGTATTTCTCCTGAAAAAGTCACCCCTAATTTTAAAGTGGTGAAATGGCAATAAACAAACACCTATCTACTAGGATAACTGTGTCCATTTTCAGAAATGATGGTTTCAACACATCTTAGGCTAGCCATAAAATATTTACAAGCTGATCCAATGATGCAGCCAGGATATCTTCGAAGCTAAATGGTTTCTGCCATCTAATTGAAGACTCCACTTGAGCTAAGAATGTTGGAGGGTCCATACCTCCACACTAAGTCATAGCCAACTGCTAGTTTGGGGGAGGAGGATAAGGTAGGAAAAGGAATGGGCTTCTGGGCACATACACTGAACAATTTATAGACTGGTGCTTAATATAAGCAGAGTGCCTTGTAAAGTGCAAATGACAGAAACATGAATAGTGAATGCAGTTCTTTCATAAGCAGAATTTAATAGGAAAATAAAACTCATGACGATGGATGGAGTAAATGAAAGAAAGGCATTGTCTTGAGTGGATTTTTTGACAGCAAAGTCCCATTAGGATAGGGATGATGGAAGAGTCTACAGCATATTTTGTTAGCCTCTCTCCTAATATTGCTTCTCCATCAGCATTTACCTGAAATGCAGCTCGTGAATCAGGAATCAGCTAAGGCGAACTAGAACAAAATCTCCCAAAAGAAGCCTAGTCCTGTAAATAACTGTGGCACACCTCCTTATTCACAGGGCATCGGAAGAAGCCAGGGTTCTTTGCTGTGTTGACCATGAATCCTAACTATAATGATAAGTCCCCAGTTCTCTGTTAAATAGGGTTAGAATGCTGATCTCCATCACAGAGTCTATGAAAGTAAGACTTCCTCTAAGTCTGGAGAGTTACTCTACCCCAGCCTCAGCTTTCAACATCTTGCTAAATCTTACCCACGTATTGAAAACATAAGTACAAAAGGACAAGCTCCAAAAATCACTGATTCTCACAAAAAGAAAAAACAACAAAGACCATCATCAGTTCCCAAATGTTCTAAGTTTTATCAACTTTACCCTAAAGTTAATTAAGCCCTGAGGAAGGGAAGGGAAATGTAAAAATGTCAACTGTGTTTCCTTAAATGGCCTTAGAGCATGGTGATAAGCTTCCTTCCAGTAATTCCAAGGGTGTAAAGCTGCCTTGCCCAACCCCTAGCAAAACAATCCTTCAGTGACCAGAAAGTGTCCTTGTTCAGCTCAGTGACTGAATCCTCCACATTTGTCCTCTGTTAAGGCTTTCTGATTTATCCTGAGTACGTGAATGCTGTCATAACTCATCATATACAGGTGTTATCAAGAAGAGGATCTTGGCTGAAGACATTTTGACATTTTTGGAAGGACATCCTAACGTTTTGTTAACTCTGCGAGAGGAACCTCAAACAGAATTTAATACTTCGAGTATTTATCAAGTAAAATTCTATTAAATTTTATGGATGAGAAGGCATTAGCATGAAAAAATTAGTTTTGGTTCTTGGTCCTTGCGTATAAGGAGCCTCGTTTAAGGAAAGACGAGCTACAATTCTTTTCCTATTGAGAAGATGGATATTTCTTTAGAAATATGGAATACACATTTTGTTCCCATAACATGTAACTCTTGGCTCTACAATTCTGAAAGTCTTTAATTATTTTAAAATGTCGTTAAATGAAAGACAGTAGCAAATATGCTTTAAGAGGCACTGAAGGAAGCAATAGAAAATACTACCTTTCACAAACTGTATTATTTTAACCCACTTCCCGTTTAGAAAAAAAAAAAAAGTGCCGCTTGCTCACTGCCAGTGTTAATTTAATTTTACATAAACATGCTCTTTGAGGCTGAAGCAAATCTGACTAGTTTTCATTGTGAAAATAAAATGTAAAAACTGTTCTTAGACTTATTGCTCAACAGAACTTGTCTCTAATCCTAATGTAACAGAAATGTATACATAAATCTGTTTCATCAAATGAATCTTCAGCTAACAATGTTCACATCAAGTGTAGGAATGCTACGTTTTCTAGGATTTGACATTTTCAGCAATCGAGAATTACTATTAGTAGTGGAAATACCACTACTAAAAACAGAATGCTATAAATAGATGATGTCATTTGCTTCCAAAGACTGTCAATAGACTAGAGTGATGCAAAAATAATAAAAGTGGGATATTTTTGTGGCGAACTTTGAGGTGAGGTTAGGACTGCTCTCCATGAGTTGTTATCTTGGGGTAAACGCTGCAGCTACAAGTGCTACCAGTGTGTATTCACGGGGCAAATGGGAAGTGGATTAAAATAGTTCTCAAACATAAAAATTAGGACTCTATCAACCTTTAACCATGGAATTTTCTAATGGAGTGAAGCAAAGGGTTTTCTTCTCATTAATCTCCAAAAATAATAAGATAAACATCCTTGAACGTAGAATATCAAAACGCTCGTTTTCCTTTTTATTTATTTTTACTTTATCTATCATCTATCTATCTATCTATCTATCTATCATCTATCTATCTATCTATCTATTTATCTATCTATTTATTTATTTATTTTTGCCCCTGCCTTGCTTTTAATTAGTTTTAACCCTTAAGCTTTTAAAAGTGGAATCATTCAGAAGACAAAGATGTAGGGGAGTCATTTTCCAACACTCCACATATAAAATCAAACTTTATATTCTTTGGAGTAAAACAGGCTCTTTATTGTCTACAAGGTTATTTCTAAGTTGCAAAATTCCTCTCCATGCCTTTCCTGTATTACTATGTTTTTCTCCTATATTCCTCCATTCGACCCAGGCTGCCACGTCAAATAGAAAGTGAGGTAACACTGTTTTCTTACATCTGGAAACCTTAATATCAAATAGTAACTGCTCCAGGTCTGTCAAAGAAGGTACAGAGTCTTGGAACATATTTACAGGAGGAGAAAGGGGCAATGTTATTCAGAGCAACCAGCAAGTGATGCCTGCCTCAAACATGTGGACTCTAATTCCCCTAAAAATAAAACGTAGAACATTTTACTCAGAGAAAAACATATCCAAACCTTATAAAGCCTTCCCCTCCCCACAGTTTCGGTTCTTCCCAATCTTTCACTTTTCCCAACAAGGCACCAAAACTAAAGTAAAATGTTCAATCCTGTTAGCGACTCCAGTAAAATAATGTAATTCAAGAATATCTCAATACGAAGAAAAGCAGACCTCCATGGATGGAGTAATCAAAGGGAAAAGGAATAAAAGATCATCAGAGTAATGAGAAATGAGGTCAACACTAACGGGGTTCAGGTGCCAGAGGAATCATTTTATTTCTTCTGCGAGAGACAGTGCTTCCTGGATCAAGAGAGGAAACTAGGAATGTTGGCCAAGAGCATTGGTTTCTTCAGGTTTTTCAAATCCTTGCTAAACCGCTCATATCCCATTAATGTCCTCAAGATTTATGTAAGATATGTGGCAACATTCTCAACTGACCAGATCTAATTTAACGAGTGAACTGATCCTTCTCTGAGTATAATTTTGATCGATCTTAGTCCTATGACAACTAGGAAAAAAGATATGCTTGGGGCCTGGTGACGAGAAGACTCTGGATTTTTGTCCATGGCTCAAAGTGACAGTTTTAACCTTTGAGCTCATAATTCCAACTCCGATTAATTTATCCAGTGTATTGCAAAAGCCACCAGTCCCTAAAAGTTTCACCCTCAGTGTCTTAGGCAACTTGGTCAATATTTTATTTATCAGCTCTCTGCTGTATATTGTGGACTCTTCATTTCCCACGTTGGATTATAAATGTCAATCCCATTGACTTTTATGCCATTGTAGCTCAATAATTAATTTCACTTACTCCATAATCTCTGGGGGTCTGTGCCCTGTTCTCCCTAGCGGCCCTCCCTTCCTCATTTCTGCATTTAGTGTTCCTTGGTTGCAAGCAATAGAAACTACTGTTCTTACACCAAAGTGTAGGTGGGCATGCACAAAATAATTTTTTGTTTTGTTTTTAGTTTGTCTGCTCAATAGGGCAAGGAAGAACGATGCGTTAAATAATTTCCTGAAAGGATAATCAATAATTCAGACAATCGAGTAGAAGAACCTAGGGAAGAATGGAGGATAAGGGGAACATTAAGAAAGATATGCCTGAAACTTACTGGATTTCGTTAAGCAATGTCACACACACACACGCGTGCACACACACACACACACACACAAATTAAATTAAAAAGAAAAAAGGCCTAAAATATAGTAAGGTATAAGAAAATTTAATTTTAAATAAAACAAAATATATGAATGAGGTACTTTTTTGCATGATGACATTTGTAAATCCCGTCGATGTTGATGAGGTTGACATAGTAACAGGAAGTGGATGGGAAATAAACTGCATTTGGGCAGAAGAGTTTATTTTTGGCATCAGCTGAACTCGTCACTGGTAATGTATTCCATTAAAAACCAACCGATGCCACCTCAATAAATTTAATTTTAAAAAGAAAAAAGAAAAAGAAATAGAAAGATACAGAACACACATACTCTGAACATCTGAGCAGCGCAAGAATTTTTCACGTGATTCAGTTCCCATCACTATTAGTCCCTCTGTGTCCTTCCATTCCTGGGACATTCCTTCTGAGAAGGGGACTCTGGTTGGTAACAACCCTGTGGCCAAAAGTCCATCGTCATCAGATTGGCAGCCCACCAGAATCACATGGAACCAAAGTAGCACAATTCTTCGAAGAAAGGCACACTTGTCAGAAATAAAAAGAAATATTAGAAATAGTGTAGTAGAATATTAACTAGTTTAATTATTTTAATTGTTTAATATTATTAAAAATAGGGAATACTAGGAAACAAGCATTGACACGTGTTAAAATCATATAGTATAAAAATTAGAATGCCAAGAAAAGGCAACAAAGAGATGTTGGTATTTTTTAGAAGACCCAAGCTAGTAACAGTGTTTACACTTGAAGAATTTTAGTCAGTCACCTGCAACTGGCTTACAAGATACATTTGAATAAAGCAGCACTTAAGATGGGGAGATGGCTTAGGGAGTTATTGGAATTTTCCAACTGAAAAATAACGAAGGCCATTTGGATCTGCCATACATTTTGTCTCTGGCCACCCAGTCATTTTCTCTCTTGAGTATTTCTTTTTCTCATCTTCTGCCACTGTTGCCTTATTATTTTCTTTGCGATCCAAGGCAATCTGATTTAATGACACATTTTGCTTCATGTTTTGGGAGCCTAATGTCACTCAGTGTAGATATCGCTCGAAGACCGAAGCAGATTCGGAGCTGACCACTTGTCATAAACATCCTGGTCCTCTGCCTTCACTGTCTTCCGTTCCCATCAGCATGAATCAGGTCACTTTGACAAGCAGACTTAGTACCACTACGGGCTTTGCGAACCGTCCTCTCTTCATTATTTAAGATTATCTGATTCAATAATAAGAAATTGCACATCAAGCCAATCTTCCCTCTGGTTTGCATTGTGTCCCAGGTGTAAGAATTAGGATCACGCCTTACATCTGAGATAAAACCTCCAACTTCCTGCCCTTTTCCACCCCGTCCTTAATTAACTTCCTTGCAGCCATCCCAGTATTCTCGCCCTTATTAACCTGGGCTGTTTCCCTCTCTCGATGTCCTCTCCCATCACACCATGCCCACCCCAGGTGTAGTTTTTCTGTCAAATCTCTTACCACATCCGAACAGACGTGACTGATAAAAATCAAATCTCCAGGCCAGGATACATGTGTCCATATTTTGCTCATCTTAAAGTACCTGCTTCCCTGTTCTCCAGGCTACATTTTAGCAAACATTTTCATTTTTTTCTTTTTTCTGGTGAATCCATGGCCTACACCTGTATCTTCCGGATGCTGAGTGCTGGGTTCTGGCTGCTGGTCTGGACTTCCTTCCTACCGCCTGCAACTTCGTCTCCTCCCCAATTTTCCTTTCCTTTTTCTCCTTTCAGCAGCTCCCATCCACGTGTAACGATCTCTGCTTCCAGACGTAAGCCCTTCTGAACCTTCCTACCTGCCTGAAGTTATCCCCTTCATCTCCAGGTATGCGCTGAGATGGGGGAGGGGGGTTCACTTAAATGCAATAGAAAACAATAGGAAATGGAATGCAAAAAATTTTATCTTACCCACACAATGATAGGAATTGCCCTAGATATCAATTATGTAAGAACCCTAGAGAGAACTAATAGATGAAGCCATCTACCTGCAGACTGTTGGAGAACTGATTTGATAGAGAAAGGGATAAAGAAAGCTAAAACCAAAATGCTATTTCTAATGTAGAGGTTCTTTACATTTTTTTATTCCATAAACTCCTTTGGCAGTTTGGAGAAGCCCGTGGACCCCTTCACAGAATAGTGTTTTTAAATGCTTAAAAAAAAATCATACTGGATTATAAATCATTTCAATTATATTGAAGTACAGTTACCATACTAAGAAAACAAATTTTTGATATGGAAATATTTTGCTTCGCTGTTTAAACATTCAATAACAAGATCTAGAGTTAAGTCTAATGACGACTGAAAGTATTTATGCATATAAATGATATTCATAGATGTTGGCAACAACTGTAATATGATGAGACTCTGTGATTTCTATTCATGACAAGGTCACAAACACTGTTAACAGTATTGTGGCTTGTTGTCTACATTCTCAATGGAAGAAAATGTTAAATTTTGGTTCAGTTAGAGATGAGTGAAAATAAACATGATTTTTTTTCCTAGTTAAGTCATGGACCTCCAGATTTACTTCAAGTACCATAAGTTAAGAACCTTGCTCCAAAGGAAGTCACAATCATAGGCCAGACCAGAGCGTCATAATGGGTCTATGTTAATTGCACTCCTCAGTGGGTCCATATGGTTTCATAAGACTGGGATCTGCCTTTCTTCCCAAACGCTAGGCTGCCCTTTCTGCCAAGCTGCAAACACAGACTTTCCTTTCTCCCCAGTGCCTGTGCTTCTGCTCTTTTCTCTGTTTGAAATGCTAGTCCCACTTGCACTAATGTAACCACAGCATGGATGCTTAGAAGTCAGCAGCCAGGTGGCTGTGGTTATCTTAATGACCAGCTGATTGGACTTTACCATCGGAGAGTTTGGGTGATGATGAATGGGGCCTGGTGTTTCTAGAGATAAATAGTAAGGCAAGACAATTGACCACAACTGTGGTGCTGCTGAACACCCATGACCAGGAGGAAGTAGGAACAGAAGAGCAGGAGACTGAGGGCGTTTGCCCACAAAGGAGTTAGGATCCCTTGTTAAGCTACTAAATCTGAACCAATTTTAGTATTCAGAACCCAATGACTGCAAAGATGTCCAGGTGGTGAGAAGGAAAGAGAGCAACACTGTGGCAAGAAAATGCTAGAATGATCCCTTTAGCCCTTCCCCAGATGGACCTGTGGACACATAAAAGGGTGACCTTAAACCAGGGAAAGGAGAATACCTACACACTTTGAGAAACTGACAAAGCGTCTAGCTTGAGATCGATACCCAGAGATCAAAATCGTCATGATCCCCTACCCCCACCTCTGGCTCGAGTGGGGGCTTAGGGGAACAATCAAAAATGGTCCCATGGATAAAGTTCAGGTCACAAGGTCCCCATTCCAGGTAAATGACCACCCAGCAATCATTTATCCAATCCCATAATGGATCATTGGAACTGATGTCTTAGCAATGAGAGTAACTCCCCTGTTGGGTCATTGGCCTCAAGTAAATGATGTCATAGAAAACCTCTGATACCGCCCTCCTACTGCAGCCAGTATAGTTAATCACAAACAGTATCACATCCTCAGGACAAGTGCCACCATTATAAACCTAAAGAGCACGTGGGGAGTGGCCCTGAGCCTAGCTCTCTTTAATTGGACAGTATGGCCCCTGGAAACACTGACCGGATTTTGAAAAATGACTGTAGACTTCTGCAAGCTTAACCAGAGCCCCAGGTGAAGCTGCTGTGCCAGACCTGGTGTCACTTTGGGGACAGATTAATGATGACTCTGGTACACTGTAGGCAGCCGTTGACCTGACAACTGTGTCTGTTTTGATTCTAGTGAGAAAAGAGAATCAGACACAGTTTGCGTGAAGGGAACAGACCCTGTTCATTTATAGTTTGGCCTCAGCTCTCTGTTAACTCATTCTCTGTCATCATCTAGTCTGAACAGACCTGGGACACCTGGATATCCTATAAAACATCAGCCCAATCGATTATGTTCATGATATCAGGCAAAGTAGGCAGGATGAGTAATAGGCGGGTCATAAGTGAGAGATCTTGGTATGACACTTGTGTTACCAAGAATGAAAGAGAAGCCCTATGAAAATTCAGGGGACTGACACTTTTGTGAAGTTTTCGGGGGTCCAATGGTAAGGGGCTTGCCGGGACATCGACTGCTCCAAAGTAAAAGATGAATGGTTCCCACTTGCATCTGCGCGCAAAGGAAGCACAGGGCCTGTTCGGCTTCTTTGGGTTATGGAGTTAATATATTCCACAGCTAGCAATTACTGCGCTGGCTCATAGGTCCCACAGAACTGTCGACTTTGAGTGGGACCTTAATTAGGAAAGGGCTCAGTGACAGGTCCAGGCTGTGGAACAAGCCGCCCTGAAGTTTGGGCATTACGATTTAGCAGACACTATGGCACGGCAGATATATGTCAGTCATGGGAAGAGATGTGATAGGCAGCTACGGCAGGTGCCGGGGAAAGAGTTTCAAGACAGGCCCTTGGGATTCAGTAGCGAGTTCTGGCGGATCCATTGTGCAAAATTTCCATCCCCTCTGGTAGACCGTGGGAGTTTCCGCTACTCCTTGTTTTCATCAGTGCTTCGTAGTGTCAAACTTCTCAACTTTCTTAAGAAATAAATACAACCTTAACTAATTTTTACGCTATTCATATGGGAAAAAAATAAACTCATGTTTAAAGCATCTTTGTCTGTTGTAGACAGCAGCTTTTCATAAGGTAGGGGGAAAAAATCAGGGAAAATAAAGCTTGATAATATGGAAGGAAGGAAGCTTCAGGAAATTTTATAACATTTATACCAAGTGATACTTTACAATTATTTTTTTTCTATATTTTTGATTATTCCTACCTCAGATTTCTCAAAACACCACTAATATCCCAATGCTTGAGATTAGACCTTTAGGTAGTAAAATTGGGGGAAAAAAAGAAATAAAAAGCTATATAAGTAAATACATACATGCAACATTCACAAATGATAATAACAAATCTAGGTGGCTGAGTTTGACATATTTAGGACTATTGAAGATGATTTGTCTCGTGCTGCTTTTTTGGCTTTGTCTATGAGATATTAAGTCTAGAGGATGCTAAAATGTCTGAGGAAAAAATTAAATTTTTTTGATTCATAGGTGAGCAATCATATTCTTTACTTTTCTTCCCAGTGGCTGTTTTTATATTTAGCATCCACTTTCTGTGGCGAGATCATTCCGCTTAGCAGGAATGTTTCTTCTCTATAACGGTGAAGCTAGACATCCCCCGGGGCCCACGGGCCCGTGCTGTCTGCGAGTTTAAGGAGCCTATAGCTACTGTCTATGTGATGGATAAGGCTAGTTCAGTCTGAAGAAATAGATATTAATCTCTACATAAGAGGGAAAATTAATTCCATGTCAAAGTGATTATTCCAGACTGCGATGGCATTATTTTTCATATTATAAATTACTATTAGGGTGGGAAAAGTTACATGTGGGTTTTTCACTTTTTAAAATCTTTTCTCTTTTGTTTAGTGTTTGTCATAAATGTGTGATTCTCAAAAGGATGTCACATCATTTTCAAGAATCATTGAGATGTTTTTTCTGACGTCTACCTTGAACTTGGCTTCTTTCATGGCCATCTGTCATGAACTCTGCTTCATAATTCCCAATGCTGTTTCTCTTTTCAGAGTTGTTTTCGGTTACCACATTTCAATGTTTAATCAATTATATAAAATTATTTTTACCTTTTATAAAAAAGTCAAAATCTGTAGATGGAGTCTACAGAGAGAAAGACTCCAACAATTTGAAAACATATTTTAAAAAAGAAATAGATTATCATCTAAAAGTCAATCTACGAAATCCATGTTTAATAGGTCACATGCAAAGCCACCTTAAAAAGAATGGTTGTTAGATCAAGAAATGTAGTGGTGTGAAATTAATGTCACAGAGTCACCGAACAAGGATGTGGGGGTCGGAATAAGAAGTGGGGGTGGCTGGGGCGGGGGAGAGGGGCATGATGAGGAATGGGCAGCCTAGGGAAAGGAGAGAACTGAGGTAACCCCTACTGTAGTGCCATTATGAGCATGCTCAGGGGAGGAAGAAACTTAAGTGAAAATACCTACCACATCCAAACCACTGACTTGACAGGACGGATGGATCTCACTGAGAAAATATCCGTACCACCGTTAGGTCTACAGCTAGGAAGAAAATCATCGTTATGTCAAAATGAGTATCGCAGCCTGAGATATAGTTGTTTTCATTAATATAAATTAATACGTGGACATCATGTTTCATACCTAGTGTGAGTGTGATGATAATTCAATCTTTGAGTCAGTTGGGGTCAGCCCTTACGCCATGATATACCAGTCGATGTGACGCTGCCCCCTGGGGTAATTTCTAGTGTGCGACTTGCCTTTTTTTTTCCCAAGCGATAATTCTGTTTCATGTACCTGTTTTTGAGTTTTCTATGGTTGATATGGGTCATTAAAATTACTAGCGTAGAAAGTGCTCTGTATTAAATTATTTCAAATATCATCAACTTCATAGTAATATAATTCGTATTCATGGTAATATATACTTCTTTACTCTGATATTTATTGGGGTGAATAGAATTAAACCTGTTAGGAAACACATCAAAATTAAATTACTAGGAAATCTCATTTCTAACCAGTGGACTGCAAAACAAACTTTAATAACCTTCTGAAAGAAGCCTCTTTTCACATTTTATGAGAGTAAAGAGAGACGTCAAGATGATAAGCAGGGAGAAGAGAGTTCTTACGTATCAAGAAAAATCTTCAAGACCAGAATGACACTTCTTACAGTGTTTATATGAGCTGCATAAAGCCTCGTTGAAAATGTGTGTGTAGACTGTGTCATTATCAAAGCGTCTGACCTTGTTCTCAAATCAAAAGGTCAATTTGAGAAGGAAAATTTCATAGGGAAGAGATGGATAGCGTAGTTAAAGTGAGAATTATTTTCTTTCTGTCATCCTGTTCCATAACAGGCTCATTTTTAGCGATACTCCAAGATATACTAACCACAGTCAGCATTATTAAGGAATAAAATATCTTGGCAATGTGGAAAATATATAAGAGGTGTGGTCTTCCCATCAATATCCTGAGTAATTGAATAAGATACACAGCAAAGTGAATTTGCCCTCTGGGTTTTCCATCAAAATCTCTCCCATAGTTCCCCTGTCCAGGAACATAAATCGAACTGTCCTGTCTTAAAGTTATTTAAAATATCATTATTTAAATAAATACTCTAACACATCGCCAAATGAATATTGCATGTGCACTTGCCCTCACACCCCACACTTGGCTGCCTGAAGGAACACAGCGTGACCTATGCTGCTGTATTCGTCAGCTTGGGCTTGCGTGACAAATTCCATAGACTGGGTGGCTTTAACAATAGACAGTTATTTCTTACAGTTCTGGAGGCTAGGAAGTTCAAGATCAAGTTTCCAGTAAATGTGGTGTCTGGTGAGGTTCCTCTTTCTGGTTTGCAGAGAGCCATCTTCTTGCTATGTCCTCATGTGGGGGATGAGGGGAGGAGAGAGAGAGAGAGAGAGAGAGGGAGAGGGAGAGGGAGGGAGGGGGAGGGGGAGGGGAAGGGGAGGTGGAGGGGAGGGGGAGGGGAAGAGAGAGGGAAAAAGCTTGGTCTTTTTGCTTTCTTGTGAAGACACTAATCTCATCCAGGGGGCTTACCCTCATGACGTTATCTGAACCTAATTACCTGCCAAAGACCCCACCCACACGCACTCCTAATATCATTCCACTGGGGATCAGGGTTTCAACATCCATACATTTTAGGGGTGGGGGATGCAAACACATAAGCTATAACAGCTGCTGTAGAAGAACTTCTACCTTATGATAACGACATATTTGATACCTTTAATATAACATCAAAACATCACAGCGCAGTGCCGAACAGAAATCGGATCCTTAATACCTACTCAATCCTAAGAAAAACCCTAATGACCTCTCTGATGAATTGTAAAATCAATAGCTGTGGAGTTGTATTAAAGGAATTATAGGAGCATAAGGTTATTCTAGTAACAGGTTTTATTAGACATGAAAAACACAAAGATTTATCAGGATACAGAGAAATCTCAATAGAGCTGGACCTCACCAAGACTAGAACTAAAAATGTTCATTTATTGGCAGTTTCAAAAACCTCGAAAGCAGCGGGTCATGGACCTCTAGTGTTCCGCAATGAATATGAAATCAGGTACACCCTGTCTGCCTATCTTAATACCTTTTAATTTGCTCACTATTCTATTTATATTGTCCATCTCACATCAGCAGGGCTCCAAGTGGTCAAGAAATTACTAAATTCACAGGCTCAGCATAAGTAATACTTGCAACCCTAAAGCATAATCTTGAGATGTAATGTCCAACATGATTCTTCCACCAGGGTGAGATGTTACTATATCACTAAAATCTCTCTTCTGCAATTGCTTTTTAATTTCAATTACAGGTTGTTTTGAACTCCATGATGAGAGGTAGTCCCTGACCAGAGACAGCTGGGCATGCTGCCTGTACTGCCCAGGTTCAGCTGGACCCTCTGTTCCATTTCGGTCATCCCCCGGTTCATCAAACCTACTGCTTTCTACTCACACAGATGAAGTGAAACTTTAGTAGGCTGTTCATTTAGAACAGTTCTAGAGATACTAGGAACAGCTAGCTAATACCAAATGTATCTGCAGTGAGACCATTTCAGTTACTGATTTTGGCTCTGCTTCTCATTCCAGTAAGTCATATGTTTCTTGTCTTTGGTGATTTAGTGCCATCATGTGGCCCGTGACACCCAGGAATCCTATCATCATCATTGAAATCAAGCAGTCCAGTCCTATAGCAGTGATTCCCACCAGCTCCCCTGGCCTGCAACAGTCGTCACCATAGGATCTCAGGGCTCTGCTCACTAATGTCGTTGGCACAACCCTAGTGAAGGAAGTGACATCTGGACCCTCTAGGGATGTATTTAGGGAGGGGTGAACAAGCCTTACTCCACTCTAGTGTTCCAGTCTTCCTAAATTTTGGATACCTTTCTTTACAACATACAAGGAAGGTCTAGCAAGCATTTCATCTTCCTTCTGTGTAGACTGTTTCTGAGTCCAGGTTTGAGTCAACCAAATGACCGCTAGGGCATCTTCCAGCTACCTGTGCTGCCAGGTTGAATACAGAATTGTATCTTAATTTACCGATAACAATGCCTCAAACCCGATCCAACAGAATATTCCTTCTGCCCTCATTGAATACCTTAAGATCCATTCCCATACATGTTCCTAGGAGTTCCATTAATAGAAATTGATACATTTTTGCAATTCTTTTTATGTGTATTACACCCCCTCAAAGATTACATTTTGTACTTTACACTCCGGAAAATGCTAATACTTGAGTCTGTTTATAGAACTAGAAACAATGAGAAGTATTGGAGGCAATTCCTTGGGAGGAGTAGTAGTTTCCTGGACTTATAAAATCATTAAATTATTCTGAAATTATATCAGTGTAGGCCATTACAAGGTCTTCAGGAATGAGGAGGCTAACTCCCTGATTGGACATAAAGGGCTGCTTATATGAGTGAAGGAAACTTGGCATAAAATAGAAAAAAAGGCCCCTCACTTTATCAGAGTCAGCTCACATGGCCTCATTCCAATTTTCAGAGGACCCTCTTTCACAATTAATAGACTAAATTAAACCTAAGAGACCACAGGAGATTAGGAATGCAATTTGTGTTATAATTAATTTACTTTCAGGATTAAACATTAAGTTTAGTTTATAGACTTTTATGCCCTGAAGCTACAGGAAATAGGAAATTTAAAAAATGTAAATAATAAATTTTTTATTTTGATCCTCACCTAGAACCTTGAAGCGGGGATTTTCTTTCCCCAAATTCTGTAGCGTAGAAACCAACCAATGAATCTACTTATATTTATTTTTTTCCAACATGCCTCATGGCAGCAACCACGTGATCTACCAAAGTTCAATGGGCATTTCATTACAGATGTCTCTAGTGGCAATTAAAGCAACTCATTTGCTGACATATGTCATGGACTATCTGTGTCTTCTTTAGCACCTAAAATAGGGTCATTGATGCTTTTCAATCTAATCAGAATATCGATAGCAATGAAATAACAATTACTGATACAGAATCGATTCAGAGAACAGAACCCTCCTTAAGAACCACTCTAGAACCACGTTTGGTACCAACTTTTGACATCAGAGTTTTTTTCAGAGAAGCTATCCTTATGAATGATACAGAACGAGAGATTTAGACCATACCCAATTATGGGAACTGTCGCCTTTGAGGCTGGGTGGGGCTTGAAGGCTTGTTGAAGGGCGGAAAGCAAAGAAAACTCTAACAAGACGAACTGGAACTGGAGTCTGTCTCTTGAGGATACCGAAGGCACTATTATGCAAAGTGAACTGAGTCAGACAGAGAAAGACACATATGGTATGGCCCCTCTTATGCCTGGAATCTATAAAAACAAAACAAGGACAACAACAAAAACAAGCTCATAGATATAGAGACCACACTGGTGGTTGCCAGAGGTGAGGGGTGGGAGAAATGGGTGAACTGAATCTAACCGCATATTGTGATTGCCTAGAGAGCAAAAACAAGTATTCAAACCAAAACAATAATAAGGATGAGGATGTTAAGGCCTTTCTCAGAGCAACTGAATCAGAACAGTATGGCTTTGGGCCAGGAATTAGTGGGTGTAAATGTAATCTTGTTACCCAAGAACCATTAGTTTAGAATAACTGGGACTTTGTGCCATTTGGGGATATTGGGAAGACATATCGATTGTGACAACACCTAAACATGTTAGCACACACTTCAATTAGTAAAGTAGATATAAACGCAGCATGACAGTTCGAGAACCTCCCCCTGTTCATATCTACTGAACGTAAAACCAAAAGCGCGGTTTCCTCAGGGAACTTGTGAGCCATGAGTTTGCTTTGTTCTATCCCAGTCCATAAAGCAGAGTTCGAAGAGTAAGTATGAGGTGGTAGCTTGTCTCTGGAATACCGACACCCTTTCAATGAAGTGCATACACACAGTCTTAGGTCTCACAGCCACTGGAGCTCAGGGATTTAAATCTTTCTGTTGTGACTATTCGCTTGCTGGGAACTTCCACTCTTTCTCACCAGGGATCCTAGACTAGCCTGCGTTATGTTGTTGTCCTTTCTTGAAACAGAAAATGATAACTAATATAGAAAGAGAAGGGCGGGAATGGAAGGCTGAGGGAATGGAGAAAATTTTGTCGATAAACACCTTTATCTTGATTAAAGTTGTGGAATGCATTTATACTGTAAAGAGGTATTTGCTCCCATGACTCATACAATTTGGAAGAAACTTGTCCCGAAAAATATATGCAGATAAAAATATATGCAAACAATGAGCTCTCCTTTTTATTTTTTTTGTGAGGTCAATTCAATTATTTCACAAGGTGAGGAAGCATTTGTTCTGAGCCTTGGTGAAGCTGCATTTTAGATAATTAAGATGTTTCGCTCTTAGTAAAAAGTTATTTTCTTGGTATAATCTTCAATGCATTTGAGAATAACATCACTAGACAACTTGGTCTGATATATCAGCTTCTTTAATTCTCGTGTGACTCTGAACTTAAACTCAAGGAACTTAAGTTTCCCTATAAGCAAAACAGTGACAATAATATTACCTCTATCAAAGAATTGCTGTGAAATAATGTATAAAAGGTGATTAGCACTATTTGTGACATCTAGCAGATACTTAAAAAGTATATCAGTCTAGTTTTTATTATTAGCTTTATTATGTTCCGGTAGCAACATTTTTAAAAGTAACAAGTGAAATTAATTTGAATATATTTATTTCACCTAATATACCTAAAAATTATGATCATTTTCATATTAAATAAAAGTAATTTTATATTATCTTTTTTTCTATTAAGACTTTGAAATCTTGTGTGTATTTTACATGTACTATAGATCTCCATTTGGACTGTAGCATTATTTAAGTTTTCACTATCCATCTTTATCCACCATCCTCAAAATTTGAATTGTGCTAGAAAAATATCCAACAGAAAAATCAAAATCAAAACGCAAACACGGTTATGAAGCATCCGAGCGTGTTCAGATATTCCCACTGTTCTCTGCAGGCATCGTGCAGCTCACCAACTGCATCTCACAGGTGGTGGAGCCCAAGCTGACGCCCTCAGCCATTTGACGGGGACTCTGGCAAGTGAACAGCTGCTTTATTACAGGAGCTTGAAACTGAGGCCAGCAAACTTCTAGAACACATTGGAACCTGAAGTCCAGTTTGCGGAGACAAGGCCACCATCATGTGGAGCCTGACGGAACTGCAGTGAGGTTGACTTTTTCCCATTGCAGGGCGGGGAGACGCAAAACAAATGACCAAGTTATCCGGGCATCTCACTGGGAGAAAAACGTCAAGAATTCCTGCTCAACACTCCTCACACATATGAGATAAACCTGGAGAAGGTTCAGAGAAGGTTCAGAGAAGAACCATAACTGTTTCAAAAGAAATAACGGAAGAGTGAAATAACTAGGTAATATGTGTTCAAAATCAATAAAATCCTAAAGTGTAAAGACAGGGCCTTCTACAAATGTGTCTGCACGCTGAGACTAGGGTTCACATGGAGAAGTTTAAAGCATAGTATTGGGTCCAATTCACACTTTTGAACAGGAGACTTTTTGGAAATCTTTATCGTAAGAGGAGATAGAGATTTTGAATGAATTAAGTGGTCTAGGATGATGAATTATTATTTCAGAAGAGTATTCGAGATGGTATACTCAGTCATCGGGAAGATCTGAGTGACAAGGTGTCTTCTGAATGTCAGAGTGCTTTGGTGGCATTAAGGGACTTAGCTGGTCTCTATTCTACACCTAGTCTATTCCTCTCGTTTTAAAACACCGTGACATTGTGTATGATGTTATAAGAGTTTCAAAATATTCGAACCCAAAACAATATAGGCTCACGTAATTACAAAGTTAATGAAAGGACCAGGATGTGTGTGAGTAGAGAAAAATGAGAGATCATGTGATGTCCAAAAACACCGTACCGCGAATAACATCATCATGTGTTCGTGCCAAATCATCCACTGAAAGGTCACGTTTTCCTTCTCCAGAAATAATATCTAAAAAAAAAAAAAAGAAAGAAAGAAAGAAAGAAAGAAAAAAGAATACAAACAAAAATAAAATAAAAATAAAAAGTAATTAACTTCAACCAGTGATACTATCATCACTTTGACCTTTAGCTGCTCAGACATTTTTAAACATGTATATGTGTATGTTTAAAAATGAAAGCCCGTTTTCTTCATGTTTGTTAAATTTTATTTTTATCAAACAAATTTGTGTGCATTATTTTAAAAGCGAGGGGGGAAAAGACCCTCAAGTACACAGATCTTTGCTCCTCAGAAAATTCCAGAACATATTAACCATATGTTTTCTGAGCCTGTAAAAAAGATTATGTGGTTGCCAGGAGCCGATATGGATTCACTAACTAAGCGTATGTCAGAACGAATTAGCCTGTTTTGATAGGATCGACATGTAAGGCATAATGATTTCAACATGGTGTTTAAACAAAGGTTACTCTTTTTTCCGGGTTAATAATATGGGGAAATATAATCTGACTATTGTCCTGCAAACTATTGAGCAATTTCTCCAGAGATGTTTAGTTCTTTCTATATTCGAGGGTATTTCTAGTAGAATATTGCCAAATTCTGTGTTTCATCTTGTCCCTTTACTATCTTAGCCATGCATGATTAAATGCTTAGACAATATAGCTATTGGACAAGATGTGCAGATGACATAGAGTTTGAAGGCTAGCTAATATGATCACCGTCAGAATCAAATTTTAAAACGATTAAATGATTGTGGCAGGCCTAATCCAAAATGATAGGAATTTAACAAAGATAAATGATCTTGCATCTTAGTTAAAACTGTTAATTTGACAACTAGGTTGGGAAGACATTCCTTTGAAACAACTCATGTAAAAATAATCTGGAATTTTTGTTTACCACAATGTACGTTGTGGTAATGAGTTTGGTAATGCCCACACAATTTTCTTTTACTGAAAGAGAGCTGTTGAGATCAAATCAAATTTTGTAATAATCCCACTGTACTCTGTGCTGGCCAGATGACATCTGAGATACTGTGTTTATTTTTCTGCTGCCTTTTGAGAGAGATACTGATAAATGGTAGGTGGAGAAAGGATTTTGAGATGGAGGGTGCCATAGCAGCCATTTTTTAAAAGGCGAGTTTTAAGGAATTATAGTTATTTTTAGAACAGCAGAGTGGTTGTATGTTATGGAATTAGAAAGAACTAAGTTCAAGGTCTAGAATTGCCATGAACTCTGGTGATTGATCTGACTTTGGGCAAGTTATTTATTTTAGTTGAGCCTCAGTTTCTGCATCTGTAAATTGCAAGTGTAAAAAATGACAAAAATAATGACAAAGATGAGAGATGCCAGCGGAAGTTAGATTTTTAAATAATGGATACACAGAAGTCAGCATATTCTATTTATCTTTGAATCAAAAGCAAGAAAAGGGATTTTAATTTAATATAGTCTAATAATCTAAATTACTCACTTAGTAATTTTATAAATTAAATCAGTCAATTAAATTCCCCAATAATTTAAATTACTCAAATTCTCAAAATTGCCTTTACAAGTGATGAGCTTTTCGTTGCCAAAGCTATTCAAAGGAGTCTGAATTACCAGCTCTCTGTCGAAGTTTGACTATGTGTATGGTCGCTAATTCTTATCTATACAACAACATGCCATTTATTCTTCCAATGAGCAGTTATTATCACCAGGCACTGCACACCCCACAGACAGGCAGCAGGCCTTTCTCTGAGTCTAGTGGAACTAAACACAAATATTCAAACAATCATATTACAATGGGTTAAGGGACAAACATGGAGCATTACAGTACCACAAAGGAGGGGCACCTAATGTAGCCAGAGCTCATTTCACCTGTTTGGTAAGAGTTTTTTAACCCTTTTACTCATCTTGTTCTTGTTTGAAACATCGCCCCATAGAATTAAAACACCAGGATAACTTAAAGCTTTTAATTGGCCCATAACAAAGTCTCTTCTCCAATTCTGGCTTTCTGTATATTTTTTTCTTTTTCAGATGCTCTCTGGACACTTCCTCGTTAAGTTTTCTCATCTCATCTCATCTCATCTTTCTGGAGGTGTTGAGGGGACAACTGAGAATGTCGCTTCTTCTCATCCCAAGGTTCCTCCTCTCAGGGCCTTTGGTGTTATTATTTTTAATAGACTAAATTTCATTGCTTGCTGAGGAGTGAGGAATAGTCATCATGGACCAATGATTGAGGTCCCAGAGCTTTTACCTTTCCTACTGATAACTGTTTCTTCTGATTATTGAAACAGTCTTCCTTCCAGGGCTGAGCGCTGAGCTTTCGTTTAGAAGGGACTCAAGCATTCTGCAATTGTTTTGGTTCTTCAGAAAAACACAGCAAACATGGTTTTTTAAAAGGTTTTCCCCGGCTGTGTGGAGATTCGGCCATATTCCTTCTTTCAGACTGTGGCTTACCTTGGTTCTCAGTAATGCAGTTGGTATAAAGTCGTCCCATTTTGAAAGGGATCAAGGGATAAAATCGGTTTCTGTTAATAAAACACTTTTAATAATTGTATTGAGGGGACATCTGAGAAGAGGGGGTGACTTGGTTGCTGAATTCTCTCCGCAAAGACTGTTTCTTGGGTTTCAGCATTTTGAAGCATTTTGCATTGAATTGAAAGGAAGGGACACACACCTTTTCGGACGGCCAAATAGGATACTTAGGATGATGATGCTGAAAACAGAGCTTTTACCTAAGTCACATTCTAAATGATTAGAACCTTGTTTTTCCACTTCTTCCTCTGACCGCTGAATCTACTCCACATTCAAGTGCACAAATTGATTAGGTAATGAAGATGTATAATCAATCATTAGCCTGGCAGAAAGACAGAGAAGCTACCCCAGCCAGCTGTCTGATCCTGAGAGAAGATGTGCTAAGGCCGTTTGCTGGCCAGAGAGAAACAATTCTCTTGAGAATGAGACACTTTGGGACATTTTTCTCCTCAGGCAGGTCATCCTCTCAGTTCATATTTGAATCTTTGAAACATTGCAAGAGTTACTTAGGAGTAATTTAATTTCTTAGTGCTCTCATTGTTATATTTGTTCAAATATTGGCTTAATTTCTAGTTTTATTGTCTTATCAAAGCTTATGACATAATTTTTTCTTTTTGAAATTTACTGGGGCTTTTTCTTGAGGAAAAGAGTATGACCAGTCTTTGTCAACGTACCAAGAACTCTTCAATGAGGGCGTACTTTAATTATCAGTATATAATACGACTAACAGAAATGGGTGGTGAGAAAAGGTATTGGATAATTCCAAACCTTAGCTAAAATAAAAACTATAGCCAATTTTCAGTGATTCTGTAGACACATTAACCAATATACAGATTATTGTATATAATAATAATCCATATATAATCTGCCACCCTGCAGCCCTTTTACTTCCTGAATTTTTTTCCTAATAAATGTTCTGTTAGTTCACCTGGGTCTTCTAGACCCACAATTTTACCATCTTCAGATCATTACTGAGTTTGTTTTGTTGCTTTATTGCAGCAGGTAGTCTAAGTACAGGTAGATTTGGTTTTCTTAAACATAACCAGCTTTTCTATTTCTAACATTTTGTTTTTAGACAGTTATTTTTTTTGATACCTATAGAAATTCTCGTTTGCACTTGTAATTAATTACAAAAATAAGATTTTGTGGATTTATTTTCATTGAATTCTCTAGCACATTATGATCCAACCATATCCTCACATTCATGTTTTTCTAATGGTTTGATTTCCAGCTAAGGAAATGTTAATTATATTTCTTATTATTATAGTTTTGGGTCCAACTAACTATTCTGTTGATCATTCAGAAACCACTGTTATTCTTAGTTTGTATCTGCATTATTTCTTCTCATTATCTACTGTTATCTCTATTGTTTTCATATCTTGTCTTTTCCTTCTGATTTATGGGAAAGTTCTCGAATTTGCCTAATATATCATTGATTCAATTTTCTACAATGCCAATTCTGCTCCTTACTGCTGCCAAAGGAGATTAATATTCTTTTCAGTTGTATTTTTAGTTTCCATGAAATTATTTTTTATCCCACTCATCTCTAATATATTATACCTTACTTTGTCTTCAAACAGTCTATGCTATTTTTCTGGCTTTCTTATTCTATGGAAATATATATATGGATATATATGGAGATATATATATATACATATATATATATTACATTTACATTTCAGAGAATTAAAACACGTTTTATAATTTAAACACATTCTGGCTAACATATATTTTTAGAAGATGGTCTTTCTCTAAATTTCTTTAAGTTGAAATTCTCTTTATTTAACCTCTGTATCTTTACAGAATCCACATGTAGTTTTTTCTTATTTTTAAATTTTCCATTCCTTTATCTAATACTGAGAGTTATTTTCTAGACACATTTTTTTTTTTTTTTTTTTTTTTTTTTTTTTTTTTTTTTGCGGGGAACAAAATGCCTTATCTCTGCTTTATCTCCAAAAGTCAAATCTCTGTTTTGGTTTATCGTTGGAAGCAAGAAATTTTAAGCTCTGTTCCAAGTGCCTGGAAGACTTTCGTCATCATCATCATCACCATCATCATCATCATCATCATCATCATCATCATAGCAGCTCATGTGTACATAGCATTTGCCGTGTACCAGGCATTGTTCTGAGAACTTTATGTATTTCATTTACTTGATCCTCTTGAAAGCCCTCTGAGATGAATACCATTATTATCCCTATTTTACAGAAGAGAAATTTAAGGAACAAGGAGGTGAAGTAATCTCTTGAGATCGCTCAGCTGGTAAGTAGGAGAGTCAAGATCCCAACCCACCAGTCTGGCCTGAGATTCTGCCTCCTATACTTCCCTGAGACAGCTCGCCTTCTCTTGTTGATTTTCTCTCCACATCAGAAGTTCATAAATTTTTTGGATCTCGGTCATTTCAATGAGAAAATTTTTTAAAAAACCGCTTACTAATATGTAGCCAATGTTTTGTATACAATCTCACATACCACGGATCTGGATCCTCCAGGTTTAGATTCCCTGTTCTAAACTGAAAGAGTACAAAGTACACTGGAACATTCCGACGCCAGGGCCATTACTGATGTTCCGCCTTCCCCTGACATCCTGCTTAATTGTGTTCTAGAAATTGTGTCCCACTAGCTGAAAGACAGATCATGGTGGGAAAAGGTAGGGAAAGACGGGCGAGAGCATAAAAAACCAAGCCTTCATGTAGTGAGGAAATTCCCGATTGACTTTCTGAGGATTCCTGGTCAAGGAGAGGTAGGTCAGGAAGTCTCTTGTATTCTTTCTAGTAACTCAGTAGTGATTGGTCACAAATTATATTTTGCATTAACTACCACCATACTAGGAAAATTCGTGTTTTCAGTTTTATTGTGCTTGTGAGCTTGTATACTGTTTCTTGTGATCTCGTAGACATCTTAGTAGAAATGAAGGCACTCACTGGTCACAGGATCCAGATTTCATGGGGTCTGGAGCTTTTGCAATCTCAAGAAAAATTTTAAGGGTTTTTTTTTTTTTTTTTTTTTTTTTTTAGTGTTAAGTTGTGACTATTGTTGTGGACTGAATGTTTGTGTTCTCCCAGAATTCATATGTTGAAATTCTAATTCCCAATGTGATGCTATTTGTAGATGGGTCTTCTGGAGGCAGTTAGGTAAGGAGGGTAAAGCTTTCACGAATGGAATTAATGGCCGTACAATAGAGACCTCAATGCTCCCTTGCCTCTTCCACCGTGTGAGCAAGTAGGATGAGGACTCTTATCAAACCCAGAATCTTCTAGTGCCTTGATCTTGGCCTTCTCACCTCCAGAACCATGAGAAATAAGTGTTGTTTAAGCCACCCCACCTATGGTATTTTTGCTATCAAAGCCCAAATGAAGGCAATTAACAATTAGGCACAAAAATGAATGTTTATTTAGAAAGGGAAAGGAAACCGCAACATATTAAAAAACTGGCCAATATTGGTTAAATGATTACATTTTTCATTGTGGAAGCTGATGTCAGCCTGCTGCTTGTCAGTTTTTGCTGTTTCTGGTTAAATCATGCAACACCTAGACAGTTGCTCATCTATCTTATAACGGGAAACATCGTACACAAACATTTGCATGTCTCCATATACCATCTAGGCATTCATGGGGGATAAGAATTCCAATGCAAGGTTTTTTCCTCTTCGTGCTGAGCAAAATACCATATATAGCAATAGAACCATTTTCCAATTGAACCACAGAAGCATAAAAGTTTAGCACTAGTATGGCTATAAAAGATGGTATAGAACTGTCTCACTAAAGTTTTTTATTTAGATATAAATGAAAGATTGGAACATTAAATGCTGGTATCAAAAGGGGAATTGGTTGCAAATACCATTTAGTATCATAACCACGCTTTTAAGAAAGATAGCAAATATTCTAAATATATATTTATTGCTATAAGATGAACATCTCAATTTAATTGTTTAATTTTGAAAGAAATTCACATACTTATGCATTCACATGAGAATTTTAGATTATTTCAAACTATGACCTTCTTTGATTTAAATTTAAAAAGAAATACAGACTTTAAAAGAATATATATCCTTTTTACCATCAAAGTACCCAAGGGTACTTTTAATCATAATTTATTTCTCTTAATTATAATTAATAGGATTGGTATCAAAATTTCAAACTGAATCTTATGAACTAAAGACAGTTGTTTTATAGCATACCAGCAATGTTTCTGATTCTGCAGAAGAACTGGTGACTTTTACAACTCTCCTTGAGAAATGATGCTTTTTCCACGTGAAACTTGTCAGGCAAGCAAATTAAAATAAAAATCAATTGCAATAAAAGACAAGCAAAGCCAGAGACCTGGTTTGGGTTTTGTTTCTGCATACTACTCTATATTAACACTTACTCTCATCTACTTTCTATAAAATAAATGGAAAAAAATCTAATATATGGAAAAACAGAGAAAATAGCTAATGGTCATCCAACACTGAAAGGAAATTCAGCCTCATCTTTCTTTCTATCTGTTAAAGAATTTCTTTCTTGTCACCATTTTCAAAGCAGAGGGTAGGTGCAGAAAAAGGAACATGAGGGTTAAGATAGATCTAAAAGAAGTTCTTGTTTCTTTCAAACTCTTTCCATTAAGGCTACTGCCATTCTCGACTATTTTGTAACTAAATTCTAGAAGCTGGTGACAGTTTAGAGCAGCTTTAGTTGATCTGGTAGCAGTTGGTACCTAGTAATTATTACTTAGTAATTGGCCTAAGACTGGCCCATGCAATGCCAAAAATAAAAGTTCCATGAAAATCATCAAATTATTTCTTGATGAAATTCTTGGTAACTTTAGTTTTTGAACCATTATCTTTCTATATCTCTGTATCTATATTCTATCTATCTATCTATATCTATCTATTATCTATCTATCTATCTATCTATCTATCTATCTATCTATCTCTATATCTATCATCTATCTACCATCTATCTATCTCATCTATCAACCAATGTCATCTATCTCTTTATTAAATTATTAGTAATAAGATTGACATTTATTAAATTTATAAGCTTTGTATCTTTTCATAAAATATATATGTTTGACATTAATACTAAATATATTTAAAGTGGCAGAATTTAATAAATTTAACATCTAATGGGCACAAAGTGACTTAGCTAACTTATTATTTTCTTCTACATTGTCTTATTTACCAGCTATCTATATGTTCATGGCACGCTTTTCTTCTTGGGAAAGAAAAAACTTAATTTTTTTATTATCATACATGTTTATTATAAAAATTTAAACCATAGAAATATAAATAATGAAATATACCTGAAGTCAACAGTAGTTTATTTAGTGCATTAGTAAATATACACAGAAAGATGTAAATAGATGAGCGTGCATATAAATATATACTTAAATAAATGTAGTAGTTATATATCATAACCTATTTTATACACTGCTTTTTTTTAACTCAATATTATGTTACATGACATGTAACATGAGAGGATATAGATTGATATCATTTCCAATGACTATAGAGAAAATCGGTTAAAAAAATACTTAAGTAGATTGGTCTTATGATTTAATTTACAAAATGAGACAATTTGAACGTGAAAGTGAGCACTGTTTCTAATCATGACAAGACATGAGCCACTAACTGGAACTGTCCTAGGAAGACCAGCATATATGTCTGGACTATATTTAACCAATCCTATAATAAAGGGCATTTCATTGTTTCTAACCTTTGTAACATTATAAATGATAATGAGTAATTCTCTATGTTTGCGTGCTTATCCATTCATCAATTTAGGAAATATTCCTGGATGTGACGGCTGAGTCAAGGGAGATGCACAACCAAAACTCTGATAAACCTTTCCAGAACACTGTCCAAAAGCATATGCATATTTGTACTCCCAATAAAAGTACAATGAGCATGTTCCTTTACATTATCATCAAATAGATATAATATAGCCTTTTTGATCTTCGCCAGTCAGATGGGTAAACAGTAATCTCTTGTTTTTCAATTTTGGTTTTAGATTAATAGTAAATATTTTTAATTTTTTTTTTTACTATTTAGTACCAATTTGTGTGTGTGTGTGTGTGCGTGTGTGTGTAACAACACAGGAGTGATAAAAATGTTGGGGGGAAGAGAGGGAGAGAGAAGGTATCATTTGTTCTTATATTTCATCCATTTTTCTTTGGGATTGTTTTTTTTTTGGTTCTCATCAATCTGTATGAATTTTTGCATAAATTAATAATTATCCTCTTATGAGTCAGTATTATAACTGTTAAGCACACATATTTTTAATATAAACTTAGTGCAAACTCCATTTCCTAGAATTACTAGCTCTGGGACTTTGAGTGAGATCACTGAGCTTTATGATGCCTTTATTTGTAAAGTTAGAGTACAGAGATGTTCAGAAGATTAAACTAAATGATAAATATAAATGCTAAAATATTGCTTGACAATTGATAAATCATAGTTGCTACCAATATTATAATGATTAAAAAACGTTGCACATATATTTCTAGTCTATCAATTGTACCTTAAACTTCTTAAACTGTTTTTAAGACATACAGAACTTCTTGTTCTTCTGTTGAAAGTCAGCAGAATGTTAACAATGTTTTTACTTTTGGTGTCACATCCTAGAAAGGATTCTTCTCAATCTCTTATAAAATCATTACCAATATTTTCTTCTAAGGACTGTATGGTTTGACTTTTGCATTTTAACTCATCTGGAATTTAAATTGTTATTAGAAGTGAAATAGAGCTGTAGTTTTATTTTTCTACCCCCAATGAATAGCCATTTGGCCAAGCTTCTATAAAAGAATCAATTGTTTTTTCATATTTTAAATAACACTTTTGTCATATTCTTAATTATATTTAAGTCTATTTCCGGATGCTCGACTCATCAGTTTATTTATTTATATCTCATTGTTATTCATTCGCCATCTTATTCTACTGCTCTTGCTCATCCAATCTCCCTTCACACTTCCATATACTCTCCAGCCGTACCAGACTCTAGTTTCCTAAATAGGCCTTCCTGTATTTCATACTTTCATTCCTAATACTGTCATTCTCTTTGCCTTAAGAGCATCTTACTTCCCTCCACCACACACATGCTTATCATGTAGCTTCTTCATGCCTTCAGAAGCTCAGCGCAAGTATCACTTCCACTAAGCAGTCTTTCTTTAGAGTCCAGTTGCATTTTGAGATCTCTCTTCTATAGTCTCATGGGACTATCTCTATATTTCCACCAGGGTAGCTTTCACATGATAATCATTGATTTAATTCTATATCTCTTCCTCTAGAAAGCATCCAGAGACTGTGTCTTATTCAATTTATATCCCCTGTGCCTGGAGCATAGTAGGTGTCCAATAAATATCTTTAAGTGAATGAGTCAGTTTGTTTTATTAAATGTTGTAAAGTGTCCAGAGAAAGAAAAACACATTGTTCCCTTTAATAATTCAGAGCTGTTTCAACCAAAAGCCTTAGCCAAATAGTAAATTATAGAAACCAGAGAAGTAAGCAAAAACTCTGCTTTTGTTAATGTCTGCTATAATTGGATGAAGGAAGAGTGAATTCATGGCCAAAAGTAACCTCTTTCTAAAGGGAAACTAGGTTTTAAAGAGGTATACCTGGGGGAAGGTAGTAGAAACAAGGGGCATTTCATAATTTCAGCTTCCTTTTTTTCCTTTTTGTTATTTTCCCCTGAAAATAGAATTCAGATCTTGGGGCAGGGAATATCAGTTTGATGGAAGGTTCCTCCCATTAGGGAGCAGAGAGGGGTGTTGAACTTGACAGGAAGGGGAACAGTTACTATGTGGCCCTGGCTGTGGAGAATGGGGTAGATGAGCCTTGAAAGGTATTTGTGCTGTAACCATTTATGAGAATGGCCAAGTTTTCCATCCAGAAAAAAAAATCCCCATGATGTAAATATCAAAGTGTGTCTGGGTCAGGGCAGTCATGTCCCCAAATGATTTCTTACTCCGAGGACACAATTCTTTCATCCAACAAATATTTATGAAGTCCATACTCTCTGCTAGAGATTGTCCTAAACCATGAAGGTAGAGCAATGTGTATGGCAAAGTCCCTGCCCTCACTGAGATTAGAGAGTGCTGTGTCCTCTGGGTATTCTGACATAGCTGGTCTGAAATGGAATTATGTGCCTCTGGGGGCACTATAGTTGAAAACCACTGTTTTATGAGACTGGATCTGCATATTAGTGATTGCGGATGACATCATTATTTAAAAAATAAAGTGTCAGTGTTTGAACAAACAGATTTTTCTTTCTGAAATGATTTTAACTTCCACAGACACAAAAATGGTGATTGCTTCAATGAAGTAGCCATTCCTGTGAGTAACTGAGGAAAGAATGCCTGTTTTATAGTTACCTTTTCCCACGTGTAAAGAGACTGGGTAAAATATTTATTGGAGATGAGAGAAACTGTTGCTTTTATATCGTCTTTGCATTTTATAGCTATTATATATAATTTTGATCATTACCTATCATGCCCAAATAGACACACAGATGACTGACATCTAGTTCAGTAGCTCAATTTTAACATCTGATCCATCAGGACATAAACGGTATGCTAAGTTTTATATGTGTTCCACTCTGCCCTATTTAAAGAGCCATTAAATCATTAACTCATTAACGGGTATATAAATCATGCCAATGACGTCATGCCTTTTCCCCGCCCTTCCCCTTGGCTGACTGGTAAACCCACCTCTCTCTCTCTCTCTCTCTCTCTCTCACACACACACACACACACCATGCACACTCTACTCACACAGACACACAAATATCCTCTCCTTAGATTTTTGTTGGATTCTTCTCCCTCTGTAAAATAATCAAAACGACAACTGAAAAACGAATTTGAAAGAAATGTTTTTTCTTCCTCTTCTGCTCTCTGGCTGCCTCCCAACTAACTAAGCTATGCAGCTCTGGATTCTGTCTGACACATCTTAACTACTGACATTTAGCAGATGCTTCTCCGAGAAATGGGGGAGGGCGAAGGTGAAGCAGGGGTACGACATAAGTAATTAGATTAACGATGTCTCAATTATCAAGATGTTCCCACGGTGTCCCCTTCTGTCAGCAAATCTGGAGCAGGAAGGCTATCTTTAGGGAAGAAAAGGTCTACAATAAGATGAAGTCAGAAAGTTAAAAAAGAAGCTATAAATCTTGTTTTCACTCAAACAATAAGCAGAGAAATCCAAGCTTTAATTTACATGAGATCCCTGAACTGGCAAAATAGACCGATAGAGATAGTTTAGTTCTGTAATTCCTCCCTCACCTCCAGCCCATCTCCGTGGCTGATTCGATCATGCGACAGTCCTGATGAATGTTAACATTAAGTAATTCACCTTCTTCTTTCTCTGTGAGTCTCACAGATAGATTGTACTTTGATAAAGTACAAAGAAATCCAGGTTTTTCTGCTCAGCTCAAAATTTAAATGTATTCAGTTCATCCGAGCGTCACCGCATACGTTTGTAAATTTGCGTCAGCATTCCTTATGTGACTATAAATGTGCAATGCTGTGTTCCCTTTTGAACAAGTTGTAACATCTTCTGTTTTCCTCATTAATTAATGAGTCAGATAAAATCTTTGACATATGTTTATTCTATATCTGTGGAAGAGCCATGGTTATATTCCTTTTTAAGAATTATCTTTTGTCTTCCTTTTCATAAATGCTCCTTTTTTTTTTTTGCTTATTTTTAGCAATCTGTTACTTGCACCAGAGTTCTGACTTTTGCAGAGTATTTTTTTTCAACGATAAGAATCTATTTGACAAAATAAACAATAATGAGGTTGTTTTGAGATTTTGATTTTAGAACATATAAAACTATGCCTATGAAATAACGAAATATTCTTTTTGAAAGTACCATATAAATGTTAGCGCCTATTGCTAATGAATAGAATTGAATGGTATCGAGAGAATAGTCATTAAATCTCTGGTGATACTCCTTCCTATTGGCGATACAACCACCAAAGGCATTGATTTATTTCAAAGGCAATAACTTGGAGCTTTCTTAACTTTAGGTAGTATTGCAGGCAGAAGAAAAATACCTAGTTTTCCATGACTTCTTCAGAGTCTCTTACCAGGGCGCTAAGCATTCTGTCATTATAACATTACCCCATGATAGAACTATTATGACGTCCATGATTGCAGCGTATTTTATGTTCGGTTTTTGTATGTTTGTCTTTTGGTGCCTTTGCTTCAGAAGTAACCGCTCTCAAAAACCCCGTTGCCAGCTGAATTTTAGACGCTGTCACGGGAGGTTGTATTATGCGTCGATTTTGTTAGTTTCGCAGCTTGACTTTTTCTGACCTTGTTCTAAGATTATGTGCTCTATTCCATCTACAGTCCCAAAGTCTCAGAACTATTGGCTATGATGAATATAATTCTGACAATCTGGCAGTGCCACAGTATTGAGAAAATGCTGCATGGAGGCATTACGGAGCTCTGTTATTCTAGTATTTGAGGATCAAAATGTCTCATAGGACAGATGATTCCTCCTGCTTTAAAACTGAGGGCATGGGTAGGCATAGAATCAGTGTAATTCATCATAAATGGAGCCCTACTCGTTTTAATTGATAGTATTTTCAGAGAAACTATTTAAAGAGAACAATAAGACAAGTACACAAAGCAATGTATTTTCCTGTGTCTTTGATCACATGTTGACCACTGCGATTGTCAGAATTTTAAGACACCCCTCCCAAAATTCTCGCCCCTGATGTGTGCACCTTGTATAATTCTCTCCTCTTTAATGTCATTGCGGACAGTAAATATGATACGATATCAATCCAGTGATTAGATGCTTAGTCAGTCGATTTTGAGTTAAAAGGGGAATTGTCCTGGGGGGCCTGACCTAATCAGGTGACCCTTTTAAAAGAAGGTGAAAGGTTGGAAACCTTGTACTGCTGGTTTGGATGAAAGTAAAAGCCAACCAATCAAACAAACAAAATGTGTTGTGAATGGCCAGTGGAGGAAGTCCATGTTGCTAGTGCCAGAGAGCAGCCTATGAGCTAGCTGAGTGGTCCCCCACTGCCAGCCAGTGAGGAAGCAGGGGCTTCGGTCCCATAAGAATCTGAATTCTGCCAACAAGCTGAATGGGCTTGGAAGAGCACCTCACCCTCCAGATGGGCCACATCCCTGCCAACACCTCACTATCAGCCTCCTGTGACCCTGAGCAGAGAACTCGTGCTCAGCCTCCTGACCCACAGAAACAGCGAGATAATAAACCAGTGTTGTTTTAGGCCATTATGCTTGTGGTGATTTGTTAGGCTTCGGTAGAAAACTAAGACAACCACTCTTCAGAAGGGGGCCTTCCAGATCCTGAAGGACACGCTTCTGGAAACTCAGACTTCTTTAGAAAACACTGAGAAGGGAGACCACCAAGAGAATCCAGCTGAGGACATCCTCGTCGATTTGAACACAGATGCGCTGTCTGGCAGGACAAAGTGAGCATCCTCCAAAGAAGCGCTTCTCGTACAAAATTTGAAGGGGGACCCAACTCCCCCCTCACTCCCATCTGCTGTGGCCTTATCCTTTTGTAAAATACAATAAACATTAATGAGTAGAAAAATTAAACTTATTAAGGGCCATACGAAATACAAGCCTCAAATTTTTATTTTTCAACAGACGTGAAATTCTTTTGCCACAAAATTTCCCAAATGCTTACTCCCAATTTTGGTTCTTGTCACATTGCAGATCGGTTGTAGAGCAAATCCAAGTATGGTCGAAGGAGCATGGCTCTAACTGGCATCGGATGATCCAACACCCTCTGCTTCTGTGCCTGGAGTGGGTAGCTGAAGTTCAGCAGAGGTAATGTGTGTGACAATCAGAGACTGTGCCTAACAGATGGGCATCTTCCAATTTTGGAGCTAGCTGGTCCTTTTTTTAGTTTGGTGTAGAAAGTCCCCCAAACTCGCAATAAAAAATACATATTGTAGCTCCTGCTCCACTCTATAAAAGCCATGGTATCCTGGAGAGTTATTTATGCATGCGAGACCTCGTTTCTCTTATTTGTAAAAATGGCAATAATATTAGTAATCTGTCTCATATGATTGTGAAGACGAACGAGGTAATGTGTATGTATGTGTTTTGCAAGCTGTGAAGTGCTATGCGCATGTGTAAATTAATAGTATTACTATTCTTAAATTCTCCTTCAATAACTCATTCCAATGTACTCTGCATAGAAGGTGGGAAATGAGAAAAAAAGATCTGATTATGTTGACTGTCTTGTTGTGACCAGTTTCTGGGAATGACCGGGAACTGATGTGTGTATAAATTGCAGCTATCGAAAGGATCTCTTTGTTACGTTAACCACAGCCTCCCTCCCCCACACGTCTTGTTTATGTGTCCAGTTCTCCTAGTAATGCTCATTGACTTCAAACAGTAATCATGGCCCCATTCTGTCATTTTTCTCAGAAGTATGAGAGGCGGGACTGGTCCTCAAGAAACTCCCACCACACCGTCTAGTACCGTCTGCGAACATTGTGGCATCATAAAAGCACAACTTCTAGAAGTGGAATAGAGAAGGAAAGCAGCAGCATTGAGTCTTACAAGGGGAACCCCAGCTCCATCATAGAGTATTGGTCTGCGAGATTGCCCAGCAATGCATTGTTAAGACATAAATAAAATAACAATTTTAGAATGCTGTAGTTTACCTTTGCACACAGGAGGTTAAAATAGTCCCGTCTATGGGTCTCTTCTACTTCCTCTTTTTAAAAGAATCATTTTTAAATAGATTTATTGTAAAACGGTCTTATTCCATTTTGGAATAAAAAGATAGAACCAATATTGTGGCTTTTTTTTTTTTTGCCCTCGATAAAAAACGAACTACTCCTTTAAATATATTTTCCATTTCACTATTCCACTGCACATATTTTTCATTTTATAGTAAAACTATATATTAAAAAAATCCCTTAGAGGAGGCAGAGTGTCTCGTGACTAACACATTGTGCGTGAATCACTTTGTATATTTATTATGACCTCGGTAATATACTACATTCGTGCCTTCTGTATTTTCCAAACATTGTCTTATAGAATCGTTATGGAAATTGAGTATGTTTTGGGTGTGGGGGAGACTAAGATCCCTTAGACATAGTGGCCGTGACTTCTGGGTGTCCTACCAGTCCATAATCGGGCATAACAGGCATGTTCCTGTGCAAAGACCTACTGGTCATTCCCTACTGGTCAGTTGAATTTCAGCTGCTGACAGTGACCTCAATGAAGAACATACCTTCAAGGAAATGTCCCTCTAAATTACGACCTAATAGCCAATGGACTCAGTAATAGGATTAAGTGTGAACAGAATTCATAAAAATGGCAAAACAGGAAAAATATTAATGATAAGAATGATGGCATTATAAGGGAAATTCCGGCATTCATGGTGGAGTTGGGGGAAAGAACAAAGAGCTCAGAGATTCTCGGGGTTTTCTCAGCTTTTCTAAACTCTGCCCAACTCAAACCAGGGCAATCTTCCTGTCCTAATTTCATATTCTTCTATTTTATTCAGAATTTCAACTCATTCAAGTGAATTAAGGGGCAACCATAATTAGAGGTATAATTTTAACTCTGGGTTTCTGTACCCAGTTCAACAAGGGCTCTTAGCCCTGTTGTCTAAAATGTGTTTATTTGGATTCTGGAATACTATTAAAACTCTATTCCTGTATTTAAAATAACAGTAACGACCAGGGCCTACCTCCACTAAGCACTTTCCAAACAACGTATCTTCTCAATGTGTGACATCTTCAGCCACTGTGGGTTTGGGACCCAGCTGAGTAAGAAGCCAAAAGTATTCTAGGTTCTAGCTACACCCGCAGGTAGGCTGCAACTTCAGTCTGCCATCCACAGAGCGGAATCAAGAATGAGCTGGTGAGAGCCAATAACAGAGTTTTACGACATGGCGACAGGAACACATTGAAGAGTAAAAAATGTTATAACATAGGGTAGAAGCAAAATATGAAAGTAGGAATATAACGGATTTGGATGGGGGAGGGCTGAGAATTTAGTTAGAGGGTTTATTATAAATACACCGTTTGTCCTGGGTTTCCTCCTCTCATTCAATAAATTTGTCACATGTTTCCTGGTCCAAAGCCTTCCTGGGTTGGCAGAGTCTAAGTGAGTTCAAGGACCATTTGGTTAAAGCTAGTGATTATAGATAGAAAACATACTCATGTTATCTGCAAGCAATGTCCTAGCCTGGCTCACATGCTCAAGTTCAATCCCATCCCCGTGAATGCATCCTCTTCATCTCTGTAGGATTATGAAGATGCCAGTTATCCACCAACTACTTAGACGTTAATTTCTCTACATTTAGAGACACTGCTTTCTGATTCTTGGTTTGGTCTTATTTGCATTCCTCCGTTCTTGGGTTAGTTCTCTTCCTGGCTTTTCCTATCACTTGCTCTAGTTTCCCTGTTTTTATTCTCCCGCGTACCCTATGACCACCCTCTCGACTCTTTTCGTCTGTGCCACATTAACGAGTCCAGCTAGTCCTTCTGTTCACACTTTGTGTTGACATGTCTCTGTTGTCTCACCTACCACTGGATAAAAATATCGATAGCTTCTGCCAGCATTAGTTCCAGAAAGACTTCAGGGTCTGCCTGGGGACGCTATCGTTTCACAGTGATAAGACATTCTTGCTAATCATTTTGCTGAGGCAGTGTAAATAAAGTGTACAAACTCTGCAGGGGGAAAAAAAAAAGCAGTTTGAAGTAACTGGGGCATTTGCTTATTGAGTGGAAAAATAAAATAATTAGGAAGAAAGGTTTGGATTATATATAAAAATGAGTTAGCATAATATTGTCGATGTGTAAAAATGTATAACATTGTGAAAGGTCTTAAAACAACAAAATATGATCAATTGCTGACAAGACAATGTCACCGAAGACAGCAGAGTTGGTGCCGAACCACCCATGAGCCTGGGTATATGCTTCTTTTCATATTTTAGTTTTGAGTCAACATAAATTTGAGGAAGAGGAACTAAACTGGAACATTCTCCTGATTCTAAGAAAGCCCCAATATCATAGGGATCAGCTCCTATTACTCTTCCCAGGGGCCATATTAATCATGCCCACTTTCCCTTCATTAAAATTCACTGTTGGTCATCCCCAAAGATCCTGGATAGAAAGTGATAAGAAAAATAATAAGTCCAATTCACTATACAAACCAACACTTGTATTTAAATGTCCAGTAAAAACATAATGTATTTCCAATAATTTATCCTTTAAAACTTCTTTTAGCATCTTCTATTCCTCATATACCTGTGGGTTAGTTTGGTTAAATTCTTTTTTTTTTAATTCTTATATGTAGTCATAGTGCTATATAACATAAGTGGAATTACAAAATTAAATATCTTTGATTTTATCAGAACCTGATTTAACTATTACATATGCTGTCAAACCCATTAGTACATTTTTATATAATTAAATTTCCTGAGAATATAAACATTTTAGGCTTTTTTATTTATAATTATGTTTTAAATAGAGAACTAGCCCAAGAATGTTATATACTGTTGCAACTCTTCAAAATGTAATTTTAATGAATAATGTATCAACCAGTTGATGTATAATTATATACACGGTCAGCTGCCAATATATGTCATTGGCTCATTTTTCAAATTTTTACTGTTATTTATAACATTGCAATGGATTATAACATTAAAATTAATCATTTTTTTAAGATTAGCTTCCTGGACTACCTGTCCTTTGTGTAAAGAAAAGAATATAACATTTATAATGGCTTTTCATTGTTGTTGTTACTAGGTTACTGTCCTAAAGAATTCATCCATTTATTCGCTGACTTTTCAATTCACCCAACATTTATAAAGGGTAACGTGTCTACCAAACAAAAGTCAATATGATAGGTGCAAGACAAAATTTAGTGGGGAGCCAAATAAGTAAACCAATAATAATAACACACTGTGATAATAATAGAAATATCTACCAAGGGTTGTAATTGTGTGTCTAACTCTGCTTGGGATAATCAGAGAGATCTCCTCCAAGGACATAGCATCTATAGCAGCTCCTAAGGATGAGAAGGGGCATTTATAGGTAAGAAATTGAAGGTAGCATATACCTTAGGAAAGATTCATCTTTGTAATGTTTTTCATTTTGATGAATGGAAGCTAAAACCTATTTTCTTAGATGGCCATTTTGTCCTGCACCTACTACATTTTCCCCCCCTTACATTACCCGTTACAAATATTTGGTGAATGAAATAACCAGTCCAAAAAATGGATGAATTTCTAAGGACAGTAACTTAGTGTAACCTCATTATCATTCACAATAACAAAGAGGCATTACACTACACATTAACCATCACAAAGAGCCATTATATTACACATTTGGCCATCAGGTCAACTCAGGTCCTAAGTCGACCTGACCAGCATTATCTTCTAGACTTCTCTCCCTTGACCTCATATTCCAATAACATCAAACTCTTTGCAGTTCCTTGACTATAGCTCTACACCTTGTGCAAGCATGTGATGGAATATGGTGCATTAGTCAAAAGCAATAAAATCTCTCTCTCCCTTTCTCTAGCTACCTAATGCAAAAAGGGATATTGTAGAAAAAGAAAAATAAATGAATTCACAGAATCATAGTTAATACCATTTGCATAACTTAAATACAATTTGGAGATTACTTTTTATCACAAGGAAAGACTGAGGAAGATTAAGCTAAATGATTATACAGCAAAAGGATGATAGCATGATCTTCGTTGTCATGCTGTGCTAATAATTGTGCTAAAGATTGACTGACTCTTGAGGCACACTCCTGTGTTTGATGTACCATTTATTAACAGTAGACATTTGACAATTCTTTAAAGTCAGATGTTAATTTGTAGGAAGATAATTAGATGCAAATGATTTTGTCCAGAAAAGAAGATAAATCTGGAGGTTATATATTTTTCCCCATAAGATGAACCAGTTTTGAATTTAGTTCAGCAATCTCACTTAGCAAAGAAATAACCATATGGAAAATAACTATTGAAAACAGCTGTTTAATCTTGTATCATACAACATTTTTAAAACAACTTAGTTCAGAACTTTGTGGTTCGTTTGTTTTAATTTCACCTTCTTTTGCACTAATTATGCTCTTCTTCAAGAAAATCATGTGGTACAGTGGTCAGAAGCACAGGCAACAGCTTGAACTTGGGATTGGCATCTGAAGTGGAGGGAGGGGGCAGCCTTGGGGAACCTGTGGATTCTAATATCTAGGTAGATGTCATTTTTGATATTAGATGGTATTGCCTCTCAGAGACTGGTGTTTCATTAAGCTATGCTGTAGGATCCATTTTCATTTTTTCTATATGGATAGCCACCAGATCAACTTATTAACTAGGCCCTCCTTTCTCTTTTAAACATGTATCTTTGAAATATGCTTGGGTCTGATATTGCATTTACTCTTACATTAGTCAATTTTCCTATTCATGTCACAATACCCCAGTCTCTTACTTCCTATGGTTTTATTATAAGTTTTTATTTTTATCAGGGCAATTCTTCCTCTCTTTAACCTTTTTCAGGTCAGCTTGGCTACTGAGGTTCTTTGTGTACTCTTAAACATTTTATAATCACTGGTCAGTTTTCACAAAATGACTTGAGATTTTAATGGGAGTTGTATTTAATAATGGTATTTATGTGTCTTGGGAAGCAGTCAGTTCTGTCATATTTGAGTTTACTTCATGGATGAGGATGAAGCTGTAGCTTTTAAATAGAATTTGATTATGTTTTTTCCATCTCCAGAGAGCTTCATACATAGACATTGTCTCTCTTCTCACATGTATCTTCTTGCTATATTCTTCATAACTAACTCTCTGTCTCTCTCTGTCTCTCTCTGTCTCTATCTATCTATCTAAAGAAAAGTTTACAGGCCAAAGTTTGTGTGTGTGTGTGTTGTGCTCTGTAGATAAATTTAGGTGGAACTACTATCATTACAATACCAATTTCTGTAGGCATGCTCTCTCCTTCCATTTAAGTATTTTTCATGCTTTTTAGTAAAGTTTTATAATTTTAACATGCATATCTTGAGCATCATTTGTTGGATTTATTCCTTGATAGTTTATAGTTTTTATTGCTATTATAAACGGTGGTATCTTTTTGACATGTGTTATGCTTTCTAATTGTTGCTGGTAACAAGATGCGAACTTTTATTTGTGTGTCGATCTGACTTCCATCAACCTTGCTATAATTCTATTCATTGTCTCTAAGTACTTCTAAATTTCCTATGACGACAATAACATATGCAATAACACTTTCATTTATTCTTTTCCAATTTCATGCACTTAATTTATTTTACTGACCTTGTTCCAGTCTCAGACCTCTAATACAGTGTTAAATAAAAGTCGTAAAAGTAGAAATCCTTGTGTTGTTTCTAAATCTAAAGATAATTACATCCATTTATAATTGCGCATATTGTAGGGTTTTTTGTTGTTATTTTGTATCGAGTTCAGTTTGTTTCCTTCTGTTTTTACCTTATTAAATTGGTCAAGTTTTATCAAAAAAACTTTTTATATCTATTGAGGTGAGCATTTGGATTTTTCTACAATCTGTTAATACAGTGAATTACATTTATACATTTTCTTATATTAAAACATTACATTCCTGGGATGGATCCACCTTGTTTATGGTGCATTTTTTGAGAATATTGTGTTCCTTTGCTAATATTTTGTTTCAGATTCTTGAAATTGTGAGGGGAAATGGGCTATAATATTAAATATATTTAATTTATTTGATCTAGTTTTGGATTGTATTACTCAGGGTATATTATGCTATGCCACAGTAAAAATGCTCCCAAAATGTAAGTGGCTGAAATATCATGGTTTTATTTGTTGCTCCGGCTACATCCTCATCTCACATCAGTCATATAGGGACTTAGGGTGATGGAGCGTTCACCATCTGGAACATCACCAGTCACCAGGGAGGGAGGGACATAACAAACTATACAATCACTATTAAAGATTTTTTTCTAGAAGTTACCTAAATAATAGCTACTCTTATTTCCTCAGCTGAAACTAGGTCAAATGGCCATGGCTCTCATCAAAGGATTAGGTAATTAGTATTCCCCTTCGATTTGCAGAAGGAGGACAACTAAAAAATTGGCGAATAGCTCTACTGATTAGTCCGTACTTCTGGTTAGAAAATATTTTATTCTCTCTCCTACCCACGTACATAATATGCTCCTTCCAAAGGAATTAATATAAACATTCTTTCTAGTTTTGACATCAATTCTACAATCCAGAAAATCTAAGGAATATGGTGCTTTTGTGCAGTATCTTGATAATAGGTCTAAATGTGGCTCTTTTTGATTCGAAGGCCTGTGAACTTCTCTAAAATCCAATATACAATAATGGAACCATGACAGATAAGTGCAGTAAGCATTTTGGCAGAAGAAGAGCTGGAGTCATACAGCATACACTGGTCCCAGATAACAAATTTGTCCATAGCAATTCTGAAAAGCTTCTTAAAAGATGTATTAAGGATTCTCCTCAGAAGTGGGTGGGAAATGATTCTTGAATTGACTCTAGTTCTCCTTCTTGGGAGTAGCTAACTCATCCACTTTTCTCCCTGACTCCAATTCTGTGAATTTTCTTTTTATTATCCTCCTTGGTGCCTGTATCTGAATTGGACATTAGCAAGATGTTCTTGGAATCTGAACAGCTCTCCAAGCTCACTTCTTTCCTATGGATGATTGGGAGTTCCAAGATCTTTTTAAGTATCAAACAATCTTGGTCTATTTTAGTCCAAGCTGTTGATTTTTGGACAACACAATTTTCTAAAACATAATTTTGGCTTCTCTATTTTATTGCCGTCAGCACTTTAAGCAATGACTGCACTTAAGTTTCTCCTGAGTCACAATTCTCACTTTGGATATTTCTTTTCCGTCTCTTCCTCTGGCCTCTCTCTCTTTCTCTACTTACTTGTGGACACCTAGAGCCTGTATGAATGCCTCATATTGCCTACTAAGTTACTATAGTTGCCCCTTTACCAAGTATTTAGCCACTACATAATAAGAATGCTCACTCTTCTAATCTGTAATAAAAATTATCCTCACTATTTTCCAAATGACCCATTAAGTCAATGCCATTTAGAGTAAAGTTGTTATATATAACACTCCCTATATCGAGGTACCAGTATTTGTATCCATCGGCGTAAGCCTGATTTTGTCATGTGTGATTTATGATTTATAATAAGAAATGTGTATTTGGTCCTCAACCACTGTTCTTCACAAAGAGCTCTTAAAACCCTTGGAATTTCCTCTGAGGAGATAGCAATAAAGGTATCTCTTTGAGGTGACTTTTGGACCAGCACCTTAGGATGAAGGATGAAGGCTGATTGCCAAACCATGTGATCAGACGATTGGAGACCAAAAGTCCCACCCCCTGCCTCCACCTGCCCCACTAACCTCCTGGGCAGGGAGATAGGCTGGAGATTGAGTTTAATAGCCAATGGCCAATGATTTCATCAATCTTGCCTATGTAATGAAGCCTCCATAAAACCCTCAAAAGGAGAGGATTGAAGAGCTTCTGAGTCAGCGAGTGTGTGGAGGTGCTGGAAAGGTGACACACCTGGAAAGGGCATGGAGCCTCTGTGCCCGATCCCCATACCGTGCCCTATGCATTTCTTCCATATGGTTGTTCCTGAGCTATATCTTTTTATAATAAACCTGTGATTTAGTAAGTAAAATGTTTCCCTGAGTTCTGTGAGCCACTCTGGCAAAGTAATCTATACTAAGGAGGAGGTCATGGGAACTTGCAGTGTCTCCTTAAACACTGATGGTGGGACAGCAAATGGTTATGACCTACTTTGAAAAATAAATTTGTATTCCCTTTTAAAGCTGACTATTCACACATGCTGTGACCCGGCATTTCTCCTCTTACCTACCTGCCCAAGAGGACGTTAGCATACGTGTACCAGGATGTGTGTATAAAAACCTATAGATGCCTTGTACCTATTAGCAAAGGCATAAAAACAAAAAAATACCAATTGAGAAAAAAAATGATAGATATGATAGAAACACCCACTGGAATATTATGGATTGAATTGGAAATCAATAAACCCCAATTAAATACAGCAAAATAGATTAATTTTATTTATATAATGCCAAATAAAAAGGCAAGGCTTGGAAGAAACATAAACTATAATGTCCTTTATGTGAAGTTCAAAAAATAGTAACAAAACTATATATGTATATAAATTATGATATTTAAAAAAGGTCAAAAAGTAACGAACTCAATTTGGTCGAAGGGTACATAAGAAGATGTGTCATGGGAGGAATACCTAGGTAGATATAAATTTTTGAAAATATTTTAGTCCTTAGTTTCAGCAGTGTATTCATAGATGTTCATTATTAATTAATAAAAATTAAAACAATACCAATAAATTCAGAGCTCTATGTATAGGCTATTAATGATAGACATAGGATGAGGGCTATATTGATTTTATTCTTTACATGTGTGTGTGCATCTATGTTAAAAATATAATTGTCTGTGCATTTTAAATATTCAATACCTACAAAGCTTAAACGAGGATCCTTCCTAACTCTCCTCACAGCCTTTTCCACTGTCCAGGTCCCTAGAAACTATACCTAATTCTCTCTTCTCAGAAAGTCTTTTACCCAATATACATCTTTCCTGTTTTCAAAACAATGTGGCAATCTCCCCTGTTGCTTATCTTCCCTCTGGACCTGCTTTCAAAAATAGTAATAACTAACAATTTTGATTGCTTAATATTTATCAGATACCGAGCTAAATGACTTGTACAACTTTATTTGGCCTCACAATAACCTTTTGGGTTTGACACCATTATCCTCAATTTACATTCAGGGAAATTGTTGCTCATCAATATTAAATTGCTTGGCCAAGTTCCCTTAGCTAGTAATCATAAGAGCCGGTAGTAAGTTCTATATCTGTATGGTTTCAGAGAGCCTAATTTTAGTTAATTGCCATCTTCTTGGTCTTCTGAGTCTTAACATTAAGCTTCTACATCTTATTTCCTCGCACAGGCCTTAAAGAAGCACACTAGGGTGTTAAGTTCTTATTTTTTCTACATATCCGTTCAATAAAATATACTGTGAGTATCTTAAGAAATCATGAAAAGGAAAGAAGAATATACCAAAAAAAAGTAATTATGTAAGGATTCAGGATACATAAGTTATTTTTATATGTTCTATATTTTATACATTTGTAGCAATATTGCTACATTACTTCTATAATTTGTTTTATAGAGCAACATAAGGTTGAGGACTGGTTAAACCTATCTCAACATCATTCTTCCTATATCTATTCCAGGACCTACACTTTTGGTTCTATACTAGAAGTCTGATATGGAAAGCCCAGGCCAGGGGAATGTGGTAAAAATACCAGCTTGGAGAGGTAACATGCCACTTAAAGGTAGCTTAGCAATCACATTGTAACTGTGAATGGAGACCACCCAGGACCAACAGCTTCCTTTTGCTGACTTGCCTTCACATGACCAATCCATACTTATGATACAGGATTTAAAAAATAATCCTTAATATATGCTGTAACTTTTTGATAGGCTTTTGCCTGCCAATAGCATTGTTTTATGTTCCTGGGAAAACTATGTTGACTTCTGTAACTTTATCTATTCTACTAAGATTCAAAAAGCAATTAACTCAATCATTAAAGAAATAGCATGTCTGTTAACCATGTATCTATCTATCTATCTATCTATCATCTATCTATCTATCATCTATCTATCTATCATCTATTATCTCTATCTATCTATCTACCTACCTACCTACCTATCATCCATCCATTATTATTATTATTATTATTATTATTATTATTATTATCTATCTTGTTTGGAAGGAGAGAATACAACATTTTGTCTCCGGTGTCCCTGAAATGTGTGAAATTAAACTCTAAAATCATACTATACCCAAATAGTTGGATTCCTTCTGCCGCATTGTCTAATTTTCTTGTCTTTCTTTGTCACCCCTTGATCTGTGATGGATGGCTGAGCGTTTCCTTCTTACGTCCTAATTCAGAACAGAAAGTGTTGCTTCACTACACTGCCAAATACCTCAATGTCTCCATGCCATTATAAATATTTCATAACTTCCTCTGTGTACACACACACTCCTACTCCTTGTCTTATTTTAGTAACCTCCAAAATGTCTGCATGGTTCTCTTTGGGGCAATTTTTCTCCCATTTTTTATTTCTTTTCCTACTGCCTACCTACAGATTATGAGATTCCCCCCACCCCACCCCAAAAATTGCTTCTGTGTCGAAGATCTCGCTATCTTGAGTAAAATGGTCAGAAAGTACAAACTGCAATCTGGTCCTTTCTAAGGGGAGATCTAATTACCCAGCTGGCACTGAAGAATACAAACATTTTCACTCTGGACCATGTTTATCTGTTTTTTGCAAGTACATCACTTTGGAAAGCTACTTGCTCAGCTAATCTGTAACTGTCATAGAAATGTAATTTTTCCCTCCTCCCAACCAACAACAAGCACCTGGTAAGACCGCCGTATGCACCCATGCATGCAAGTCTAACCGTTTCCATGGAAACCTAGAAAACCCCGTGTGCAAGTTTCCCAGCATCCTGCCACAGTTCCCCTTTCTCTGTGCTGCTCTATCTCTGATTCCTTTAGTGCACTTGCACGAGATTACAGTGCTTTGCAACAACTCTGTAATAGACTTCTTTTCCATTCTTGCCCTTGTCAATGACTCATTCTCGCCATGGTAGAGGGCAGAGACAGGGTCTTATTTAGAAGTGTAGCCTCCTCAGTACTTAGTCCGGTGCCTTCAACTAAATGGGCAAAGTGTATTTGTTGAATTGCATTGGATTAAAGGCTTATTGTCTTAGACGATTTTTCTTGTGTGATCTCTAAAACGTGCTCATTACGAGCTTCCTCAGCAGAATCACTGGAAAGATAAAAAGAGCCTGCTGACTGAATACAGGGTTTAAACCACCAATTTATGTATTTACAAACCAAATGTGAATTTTCAGCCCTCTCTCATATCTTGAAATTTTTAAAACCTATAAACTTTAGAAATGAGAGAAAGCGATTTAATATTTACTGAGCAATGACTAAATATCAAGCATCTTAATTTTTATTTCTCTGTGAATGTAGTATTATTATCCATAAGCTCTGAGTATTAAAACTTTAGGAGGTACAGCACATGTAATTTGGGTTATAACTACCTACTTAGTCTGCAATCTTCTTAAATGCCCATGCTACCACAGAATTTGTGATCATACATTTGTAAATAGTTGGGGTTACGAATCTTGGGGAAAAAAGTAGTGAGTATAAAACTTAGGGCCTTATTGTACAAAAAAATGAAAGAATCTGAAAAGATATCCTTAACAACTTTTTGAAAAAGAATTACTGATGGCAATTTCTATACAATGAAACCTGGGACATTCAGTAGAGATTATCTAAAATTGGAGACACACCAACGTGTAAGAATAACACTTACTACTATGAAGCGTTAACGATACACAAGAATGCACATAATATTGGATCAAAGCATGCTAAATCACTACATTTTTGACAAAAGACACAAAGTCACTACACTGAAAATGAAAAAGCCAATATGGCGTGAGACTTTGCATCCCCACTATTGGGAGTTCCACCTGCACCTAGTCCGTGGTAACAGAGCACTTCCTCCCCTCCTTTGACGGCATGGTGTCAGAGCAGACGGAGTGGAGGGTAAATCCCTGCACTCCATTCAGAGATGACAAAGCCACCTACCCTAGGAAGTGACAGAGACCGCATGGAAAGGCTGTACTTTCATCCCACCAAGGATAACGATGTGTAGTTTCCTCCTCTGCAGGAGGAGTCTCAGAAGAGGCCTAGTGGAGAGTCAAGACTTTTATCATCACTCAGCAGTAACAAGGACACCCAGGTGGTGATAGTGGAGGTCAGGTGGAGTAGAGTAATGGAGTATCACCTCCTAGGAAGGTAGGTGTCAGTGGAAGCCTGTGGTGGAGTCTGACTCCCACCCAGCAATAACAAGGAGTCCCTCTACCTCAAGTGTCATCAGATGGTGAGAGGAAAAATTGGTCTTCTATCTCCACCTGGCAGTAATAAGGTGGTCCTTCCCTCAACCACAGCAGCAGTGCTAGAAGAAGCATGCTAAAATAGAAGGGTTCAATAAAATGCAGTCTCATAACATAGAACCCAAAATATTCAAGTATCAGTTAAAAATCATAAAAACCTAGAACCAGTATCAACTCAAGCTGAATGAAAAATGATGCAGGGAGATGACTCAAAAATCTGACTCAGAGATGTCAGATTTACCTAATAAGGATTTTAAAGCAGTCAGCATAAAAATATTTCAATACACAATTATAAGCATGTTTGAAACAAATGAAAAAAAAAGAGAGTTTCGACTAAGGAATTTAAGATAGAAAGGAAAACTAAGGAGAAATTTGATAAACAAAGATGTCTAAAATTAATAACCGTTCATACCAAGTGTTGGCAAGGAAATGGGGAACCTGGAATTCTCACACATTGTTTATGGGAATATAAAATGGCATGATCGCTTTGGACGAGTTAAACAAAAACATATATGCATAGATAGATTTGAACATGAGTGTGCCTAGCAGCTTTGTCTGGACTCGCCAATATTGGAGACAATAGAAATGTGCATCAGCACATAGATCCATCAACAAACTGTGTCCTGTCGATAGCGTAGAATAATACTCAGCAATAAAAGTGAACTATCGATGTGTACTACAACATGGATGAATGTTAACTGTGTGGAATGAAAGAAGTTTGACAGAAATAAATACATGCCATAAAGTTTCCATTTATATAAAATCTAGAAAATGCAGTTTAATAGAGAATGACAGAAAACATCGATGGCTGCCTGGAGTGGTGGGGATGGGGTGGTATGGGAGGGAGGATTAAAAAGCGGCACAAGGAGAAGTTCTGGGCACATGCATTTGCTCTCCACGGATCCTTTGTGCGCCCTGCTTAGGGAGGGGGAGGTGGCCATTTGCATGACGGACTGAGAAGGAGTGCCGTGCTGGCTCTTGCTTAAGCCAGTGTGCCGCCATGGCTGCTTCATGCCCTTGCTGCTGAGGGCCACTTCTTGCATCATTCCTGGAGCAGGAGCCAGAATGGAGCTGACACTGGGCTGGGCTTCTGCATCCCTGTGTGACCTCATTGGAGGGATGTGGTGACTATACCAGGCTGCTGTGAGGTCTGCCAATCCTTAGGTGAACCGCAACCCTGGAATAAAAGGGATCTTTCCACTACAAAACCTGCATCAGGTTTCTGAACTATTTATCATTCGCATCATCCTACCGTAAAGCTTCAAAGATCCCAATTAAGGATATCATTTTAGCCTTTAAGCCCTCTAACTTTCTTTTATGTAAATTGAAACTTTTTACATTTAAATATGACTACTAGCCTTGCAGGAATATTTGGCCAGTGAGGTTAATTGCAAGATTCTTATAGTTCCACATTTCATACTAGGATCTGCAGTTGAGATGGCTATATATCCCCAAAACACTTGATCAGTGAAAATATATGATACCTGATCTAAGTGACAAAAAACTGGATTGTTTCTGACATTGTGTGGGAGATCGATGAGTATATCGATTTAGAGAAAATTAGAAAAGTCCTTCCTCATTCAGAGGGTTTTGCAATGTTGGCGCTCAACTTTCACAAGATTGTCGAAAGCCTCAGCTTATTGGAGGCCTTCTCCACCATAGATAGGTTCACCTGGAAAAACAGCGTGTAGAGCAACAGATCGTGTATCTGGAAATGACAAGTATTACAGAAAGGATCTGCTTGGTGAGCTCGTCAGAACAGCAAATTCGAGAGAGTGAAGAGGAAGCGTGAAGAGTAACTGGCCTGGCCAAAGTAGTTTAAGCTACGCCCAACGGAAGCATGAGATGTCAGCAGAGAGAGCACAGACCAGCCTCAAGAGCTTCTGTGTGCTCAACGTACCGGAGAATCTTGGGATGGTTAGAAAAGAACAAAGAACTGAGAGAATTAGTATTGAAGAAAAATGACAAAGACATCCACCACAGAAAACCTAAGAAATCTTTGATTGACCTGTATTTTGAAATTCTCCTTGTTGTGTGATTGAGATGCCAATTACAACACATGGGATCACCTGCCAGAGAGTTGCCTGCGTGGACCAGGGCAGCTGACGCGGGAGGGAGCCTGGACGCGGGAGTTGCTGGCGACAGTGTGGTGTGCGCATCCCTTGCCTACACTAGTTTCAGCACCTATATGATGACCTCTCAGGGTGGGGGACCACAGGGTCACCAAAGGAGGGGTGAAGCGGCCCAGGGCAGAAACAGAGCCGGTCAAACCTCCCATGCTTGTCAGTAGCAGGACTGCGCCTATGAATAGCCACTTTGCTCCAGCCTAAGAAAATTAAAAAAAAAAAAAGTGCCGTGGAAACTTTGAGGAGCGACAGATATATTCACTGTCTTGATTGGGGTGATGGTTTCATGGGTGTTTACATGTATCAAAACATTAAATCGTAAGCTTTAAATATTGCAGCTTATTGTATGTAATTTATACATTATTAAGATATAACCATTAAGGAATTGCAACTTATATGGCTATTAAAAGTCCTAATTTTTCAACTTAATTGACTGATTTTCGATGTCATTAATTTTTATTTTCTCCCTCATATAGCCTTACTAAAAAATGTCTGAAGGGATCTGAATTTGGAATGGTTCCATTGTTTAGAGACTTCTAACCAAAGAAAACTGATTTTTTTTTTTTTTTGCATTCTGAGATTATTTACTATTTCTATTCTAAGGCTCCCTTAAAGTAGAACACTTTTCCAAAATCGAACATTCAAAAAGGAAGGTATGAAATAATCTTACGAAGTTGAAAAGCAGGCTCACCATAGAAATAGAGTAGGATTAAAGAAAATTCCCAAATGAATAAAAGTAATGTTTTAATACAAATAAAATTTTATTTTCTTTATCCTTAATTTTACTGTGAAATCTGTATTTTTCTCAAGTAGGTTAATTTCAGCTTTTATTATTCACAATGTTTTGCGCAGTCATTACTCTGTAAATCCTTCTTTGCGTAGCAATCTGTGGTCATCCCGAATCAGCTCTCCCCAACCCCTCATACTGACTCTTTTAAATAAATGTTGTACAATCATGATGGGCCCTTTTGTTTTTATTTTTCTTTTAAAGTAAAATTATATTTAATAAATATTATAAATAACTGGTGAACAATTACAAGTCAAACAGGACTAAAATGTGCAGCAAACGTAAATCCTCTCCACCTTTCTTCTTCACTTCTACCTACTGTTATTATTAGTTTCTCACTATCCTCCCCAATTAAGCTGAGAGCATATATGAGCGAGTATGTGTGTATGAATACAAGTATTCCCCTTTATACCAAATTATAGCATACTTTATATGTTTGGTATCTTGTATTTTTCATTCAGAAATATATGTAAGCCTTCGTCATAACATGATGAGTAGAGTGTAAAATTAAGTCAGATAAAATTTGAGATTGCATTATTTGGGGGTGTTAATAAAATAATCCAGATTAGCCTTCAGGGAACAAGGGCCTCAACTTCCCTCGTCTCAGTTAAGGTTTGCTGTCTGCCCTGGTGCAACTTTCTGTTTCTGTTTAAACAACTAAAAGATGATTCAGCCCCCATTTCTGGCTAAATTATTCAGCAAAGTAGCAGGGATTCCAGCATTCTATTTGGCCCTTATTTTGCCAGCTTGGTCCAGAGGGATTTGGCCGAGCAAACCTAAGAGCCGTAAGTGCCTACCTTCTGCTTCCCGAATTAGAATTGCCCACCATTTCTACACCAGGTCCTACTCTCTGTTCACATCTTCCTTCTCAAGAGAAAGACTTTAGCCCATCACATTTAGGCTGGCTGGAAGACAATAGCTAATGGCCGATCAAGTTATGTTTTCTCAGGTCTGTTTATTATTGTTGTTATCCCTAATTTATCAAGGTTATTATTTCATGTCAGTAAATATAGATACATGTCATTTTTTTTTTTTTAGTGGCCATGTAGTTCTCCACGGTAAAGACGCAGCATGGGCAGACAGCAAGATGAATTTGTTTTACTTTCCAGATGACATTTCCGAGGCTAATCAATAATGTAGATGCTTTTTAATGGTGCCAACTTCTCCAGGGCAAGTCTGGGCTTTTAATATGCCATGCGTATTGTTGCTGGAAATTTATGGATGAGCTTCTCTAGTGTTTAATTTAGAGCATCTATAAGTCTGCATTTTGTCAATAGTCGCAATTATTTCCTCTATCTTCCTGTTCCTATCTAGACTGGTGTTTCTCGAGGCCTGCTCTACAGCGGCCATCTGCATAGTCTCTCCAGCGCCCTCTCGAATCAGATTTATTTTTCCCTGCATCCTTTTTCTCTGCCTCTTCTGGTTTGGCCAATGCATCCTCTAGTATCTTCCAGGAGAGATTTATGGGAGGATAATTTTATAAATATCTAAATGTCTATAAATATCTTTTCTTCTAGCCTCACACTTGATTAATAGTTTGATTAGGTATAGCAATCTAGATTGAAAGTAGTTTTCTCCCAGAATGTTTAAAACATGGGCCTGCTCTTTGTTGTCCGATGTGGGCAGTTAGCATGTTTATATTTTTATGTTGTTGTGATCTTTTAAATTCTACTTTTATTGTTACCAAAACGCTACCCGTGAATAATAATTTAAAGTATATAATTTTGTAAGTCTTATTACAACAGTAGTATTCCCCTATTCCATTCCTGCCCCCACTCAACCCATTCCTACTCTCCACAGTCAACTAACTTTCAGTTCTTCTAGTTGTTTCTTCTGGTGTTTATGGAAACGTTTTCTACTCTGGCTTCTTTTGTGTCCATAAGACCAGGGAATGCAATTCTGTTAGGACATCCAAAGTTACCAGGACATCCAAAGTCACCAGGACATCCAAAGTCATCAGGCTTTGCCCAGGGAGGGAACTTCAGTGACTCCTAATTAAAAAATGAGCTTCTGCATAGAAATTCTTTGGTGAAGAAAGAGAAGAAGCAAAGTAACAGAAATATGCCTATACTGATTTATTTAAACACACAAGGAACTGAGCTAGAGAAACACCAGACTGGAGTGGAGCATGCTAGAAATAATCAAATTTGCATGCTTAGACTTTCATCTTTATTAAAAACAACAGCAGCAATAACAAAAAGCTCCCCCCTTTTATCTCATTATTCCTCCTATCTACTCCTCTTTCATTTTGCTGCTACCTGAATGGCCTTGTGGTCCTGCCCACTTGCATGACTAAATTAGGTTTATTAATTCCCCTTCTTGTACTACCATGTCATTATTTTATTGGATCTTTTTTGGTGTGTGCTAACTGGTTTTCCTCCAAGCTTGTACAGCCAGAGCATACTTTTATAATTCAAATTATGCAAAGAACCAACTATTTATCTTCTGTGATGTCCTAGAGGCACCGCTTGGTTTTAAATTGTCTAATATATTTTTTCACTGCTTTTGCTTTTTTTGTGTGTGTATGTGCAAATCTTTCTCTCTTTGTTTGTTTTATGGTCAATTTTACCACTTCACCGTTTTATTATTCAACATTTATGCTAATCTTTCCTATTTTTCAGACTTAGATATTATTTCTTGATGTCCTAAAATGAAAAATTGAGAATTTAGACTCCTACTCCCTGTCTTCAGAATACAGTTAATGAAGTCTTTGGTTAAATCAGTATTTGCTGTTTATCTTTGAATAACACAGAGCTCTCAGCTTTCTCTGGTTGGCTATGTCAGTTCCCAGCATTAGATCTTTTTGATTTGTACTTTTTACCTTCCAAAAAGACATAGAGTTCACGCAGGACAGCAGAACAATTCTAGTGACATGGAATAGGCCTTTGTTATAGAGATTAGATCTCATACGGTTACAGGAGCTGGTGAAGGTGTCTATGGAAGGTTGCTGCCTCTGTATCTCATGGTGGTGCTGGATTGCTGTGGGTCGGGAAGACCAGCAGTTGGGAAGGAAAGCTGAAGGTGAAGCAGAAGACAGCAAGAATAAACTAGAACTCGTGAAGAAGAAATCGAACCTGATTCTAATTACCTCTGGTCTCAATGATCCGTCCTCTGCAGAAGAGCTGGTACTTTTTGCCACACACTGCAGATACACCTGATCAGGGCTTAGAGAGTTTGAAGAAAGCCATCTGGCAGGACTTGGAGGGTCTGTGGCCCCACTACCAAGAGTAGCCGGTAGATAAGTCACGATATTTGTGAGCTTCACTCGGTGCCCTACATTGATGTCTAACCTAGGACAATTGACAAGAGAATTCTGCAAAACAGAGTTCCGACTTAAATTAATTGACAGTACAAAGCTGCAAGAGACACTCAGAGAGACCATACATATGTGTGTAATCCATGAGATAAAATACAATGTTGTACAAAAGAGTTCAAAACACTTATACATAAAAACATTAGAAGAGGAAAAATATTACGGCTGATTTTTATAATTCGATAAGATATTTGCAAATTTTAGATGTGAAACTCTCCGGCAGAATGGAACGATAAAGAAAAGAAAAATAGGAGAGGAGAAAATAAGATAAAGGCTCAAACTAAGATATCCAAACAATTGGATTCCAGGGAGCAGAGACACAGGAGATCGTTCTCTGGTCTACAGACAGGAGAAAGCCTTGGCTGGACTGATGTTCAAGACTTTACTTTCTCTACAGAGACAGGGAACTTCGAATATAAGAAATTTGAGAACTCATAGAAATACGACAAATACATTCCCAATTCATCTAACCCGATAAAAGGCCAAAGAGCCTTACCGTTTGCCAGCTTCTCCCTTAGGTCAGATATTTACCCTTAAAGACAGACACCATAATAACAAAAATGTGGAAGTCACAACATGATTGGTTCCAGCCCCATAATACTGTGCCACAGGAACAGGGGAAAGCATGACAAAGCCTCCGGCTGAGAGCTCTGCAGGTGCCTTGTGTGAGCCAATTAGGACCCTGTCTGCCCAACTTTCGCTTTTGATCGTAACATCACTTTCTTGTGAACCGACTGCTCTTCAGTCCTGAGCCTCTGCATGTCTTCGGCTTCCTGTCATTTGCTGAATTCCACGTATCTCACAGCAAGCACCTCGTTTTGATACCAGTGTTCTTGGAGTGTGTGCTCATTAGATGGCATTTTTTTTCTGGCTGACTCTCCCATTTGTCTTCTCCTGAAGGATACTGGAGCCCCGTTATTGCGCCCAGTGAGCCTGCCCTCTTCCAATTCTCCGAGAACACGATGATACATCTACTTCAGGAACTGAACCGTTGACTCATTACTAGAATTCTGTAGTGAGAGTTATGTGTCAGAACTTAGGATATGTAACTTATAAATTTCTTGCCTCAATTCTTATGGAATGACATTTATGTCGATAACTACTAAATCCTGGCCCTTGGTCAATTGGGAAGTTATCCTGGGTTTGAAGTGAAACGAGACAAGTAAGGACATTTAGTTAGTTTGCCGTAAAATTAAATTTATCCAATTTAAAGATTCTAAGTCATATCTTTCCTAATTTTGTTGTAAAATTTTCCTTTGTTTTATGAAATGATGGAAGTAGTAGTTGGTCATTTTATTCAAAATGAACTTATTTGGTCAAATAAAAATTCAAATGTCAAAAGAGAAAAATGAATTAGCCGCCATATATTATTTTTCAAATATCGAATTCAAAACCCTGGTGACAATCGATCCACCTCACTATGACAGAAAAAGCCGTTTCTCCCAGTATATTACATTTCCAAGCAGACTGTATTTCTTTCCACACTACACTAACAATTCCCAAATATAAATCAAAGTCTGAAATGTACTTGATTAGAAAGGAATCTATAAAACAGCCAGGATTGAAACAAAATTTCATTTTTTAGCTCAAAAAAAAAAATCCGTAAAAGCTTCTATCTTAATTAACAAATTGTATTTCATTTCACATGTTACATCTGTGACAGGTAGGAAGAACCACCCAGAAATCTAGCTGTTAAGAATCTGGTTCTGCCTCTTTACCAGCCTCGTTTCATTTCAATAGTCACCATCCATGAAGCCACAATGACGTGGGACTCCTGTTATGTCCTTGAATATACCAAGATCTGTCCTACTTCAGGGACTTCACAATTCACTTGAAACATATTTTCTTTTTCAAAAGTGTTTACTGACTTTACAGCCGTTTGCCTGTTTCATAATAGGTATGTCATAAGTTTCTTAAATGAATCAATGAATCCGTGGTATGCATCAATATACAGGCTAGACAACTGATTAAAGTAAGGTTGGCGTTTCAAAGGTGCAAAATAGGAAGATATAAAACCATACAGTTATTTCCAATGTAAATAAGGATAAAAAAGTATTATTTACATGACTAATTACTATATATAGATCATTTGAAGATATCCAGCAGATGGACTATTTTTTTCCATATTTACATATTCTGCCTAGAAGCCTTTTAGCTTGTTGGAATTTCTTTTAAGAATTCCAGTTTTCCAGAAATGCTTTTCCAAGCCCACAGTTTCTGCTAACACACATTATAAACACTTCTAATGCCAAGCTCTAATCCTGAGCTAGATGACAATTTTACATCTCTAATTCTGAGTCACACGGAGGCATTTCACACGCCTGTGTGGCAGCAGTGGGTGTCCAAGCTGTTGAGCTTACTGATCCTTCAGCATTTATCTTCTTATGGAAATTTTGAAAAGCATAAAAATGCTGAGAAAGCTAACCTTTAGGTCTAGCGTGATGATTTCTAACCCCAGATCTGACAATCATTCATGGGAAAAGATTACAGTATGAATTGCTAGAAGCTTTAAAAAGATTTGAAACTTGATGAGTCCCTAATTCCCCACCCCTCCGCCCCCCAGTTTCATGATAAGAAAGACAAGAGGGCACTTTTCTAGGAGAAATTTCGCAGCACCCCTAAAGTGCCAACACTTTAATTAGAACAATATTTCAAGTGTCAGTGGATAAGACTACTAAATAAAGCAGAAGGATAAGCTGGTGGAGGTGAGACAGTCCTTGAAGGCACTTTAAGTTCTACAGAGAATAAAAAACATATCTAATTTACATCATAGAGGAGAAGAAAAATTAAAAATAATATATATCCCTAGATCTCAGTATAATCAAACGTCATCTTGTTTTTCTCACTAATGGACTTCTGTTTTGTTTTCAATGGCTGTGTTGACAATGCATCACATTTCTTTACAGACAGGGAGTTGTTTAGCTTACTTCTTTCTTGCATTGCTTCGTGCACTGTATCTTACACTGAATTTAGATTTAGTCCACAGACGTGGCAGAGATGTACTGTTTGCTCTACCCAGAGCTCCCTCTCCTCGGTCACCGCTGCTCCTTTACCAGACTAAGTCTTGCACGTTCTTTGGGACTCAGCTTAAATCTCCTCGACAGACTCTTATATATATATATATATATATATATATATATATATATATATATATATATATATATATATATATATATTTGTCTTCCCTCAAAGTGCCATAATCTCCAAGTTAACCACTGTGCCTCTCTGTTTATTTCTGAGTTTCTACCAGGAAGTGATGAGCCTCTATGTAGTCAGAATTAAAAGCCTGGATTCCAGAATCTAAATATACCTGTACCGTTGTCATCTTTGCCGATAACTAACTCTGTGACCTTGGCCAATTGAGTTACCCTCTCTACACGTTAATTTTTCATCTGTTAAACAGAAATGATAACAGAAACTGTTTTATAGGTTTTATAGGCCATAACGATAAAATGAGGCACTGCATATAAAGGACTTGGTACTGTGCTTGGCCGACTAAATGCCCCAAATGTTGTTTTTATTATTCCCGTTATTTTCCATGATGACAGGAATTGTGTTTTACACCTAGTGCCTAGTTCGGTAAAGGTCTAAAAACAGTTTGTAAATAAATTGAAAACATTCATTTCTTCTCTTTCTGTTCAGTAACCCAAAAGTAATAATAATAATTTAAACTAAAAACAAAAAAAAGAAACTAAAAGCAAAGAAAGAAACAAAACTCTTTCCTCTGATGTTAGTAAAAATGAGAATAAGATGAATAATATTTTCACAGAGAGGAAGCTCAAGTTACATAGATGTGCCTTGGATTCATGTCATTATCATAAAGGCCCTTCTCATAAAAGTTTGCAACAAGGATCTCTGGTGTCTGCTTTTAGTATCTGTATTTTGTTTGAATTACTGGTGCTTTCTAAAATATCATGCATACCTATATTCAAATATAAAATTAACATTAAAGTATTCACTTTTCCATTTTCTGCTTCTGCCGCATGAATAAATTCTCTCTCCTTATATCGGCCTGTCTCTGACAGACAAATGCAGAAGTTCTAAGTCGTGACCTTAGGTTTCGTTTGTAAATCAGCAGTTTGTTCTCCCAGTTTGGATTCTGCTGTGAAAGAATCATACGTACTTGGGAGGAAAACATTCCCAGAAAAAGAGAAACGGAAGAAAGGAAAATAAGATTTCCTATAGTCTATCTTGTTGTTGGTCTTTTAGAGTTCCTGTATCTCATTCCATTGCCCCAAGTTCACCACCTGGCTTTCAAAGCCAGTACGATAATGAAAATCCCCATACTTTGCCTTTACATACTGGTTTGCAATTTACAAAGTATCTCAACATCCATCAATCATCATCATCATCTCTTGGTATTTCCGGTCTGTGTGGGGACAAACCGGCAGAGCCCTGCAAACCTGTTGGCCCTGCCAGAATCGCTTCGAATGACAGTGTGGCACAATCACACTATGAAATTTCTAGGAGAGGATGTCGTTCGCTAGAACGAAGGGTGTTCTGCTCCGGAAGACCCACCAAAGAAACTTCTCGCTGCCTTAATCTAGGGAATAACTGTGCTTCTCTCGAGCAATTTAGGCATATAGTCATTGCGCACTAAGGAACAGATCAGATGTCCTGTATGTTAATTGATAATATAATTAAATGCAATTTCATCGCAAACCAACAGCAAGGGCCTAGAGCTTCCTTCCATTAGTCTCGTTCTCGCTTACCTTACATTTATCTCTCTGTGCTTCCCACCCCCCCACCTCATCTATTTCAAATTTATGCTATCTTGCCATATTTTATGCGTCACAATAAACTACTTCAAATCCTTTTTTTTTTTTTTTAAAGGCAGGGCATACATTATTAAAGTATTTTCACATATAATATTCTATTTGATTCTCACATCAACTCTGCAACACAGGCATATTATTAACCCAATTTTAACTCTCCACCCCGTATTTCTCACTATTTTCTCCCAAAACAGGCATTTTCTGCAAAGTTTGAGGTGACAGAGAACTGTGGGATTCTACGCTCTGCAGCTCTGGATCCTGCTTTGTATAATAGATACCAAATGTAGGCTTATGCAAGCAGGCAGCTCACAGTCTATGCCAGGAGAGCGTCTCTCCAGCACTGATTAATTTCTATGTCTAAAAGCCATGTGTTCATTGTGGGTGATGAGCTTGTTGCACAAACACAAGCTAACCACGCTGAGTAAGTCTGGCATTAGTTCTGCACAAACCCCAGCAAGAAGGATATTTGCCAAAAGGAAAGAGAAAATTCCTGCCAATTTAGGCATGAATGAAATGTTTTGAGGCATCCGTAGACTTTTACATACTAAATAGACCAAACATAAATCGATAAAGCAGATCTGAAATGTGTTCCCCACAACTTGCTGCACTGAGGAATCCCAGATTCCAGGCTTGGGCAGTGATCTAGACCTGTCCTGAGAAGCAAGTGCACATAAGTACCAGGAAATACAAAATTATGAAAAAGTCAAAACCTGTTATTGTACTAATTCCACTCCAATTATTTATGTACAAAAATAAATAATGACACTGTTTTGCAGTGTATTAAAATGTGATTTCTATGGATGTAATTATAGAAGCCTGAAAATTTCCAGCTAGATTTTCTCCTCCTTCATAATAAAGAAAGGAAGGAAGGAGTTAGGAAGAAAGGGAGGGATGGAAGGAGGGAGGAAGAAGGGAGGAAGGATGGAGGGAGGGAGGGAGGGAGGGACGGATGAGAAAAGCCTGTGAAAGAGCCCAAATCACCGAGTAAACAATGCCATCAGAGTCACTCTGTGTTCTAGTTTTACTTTTTGTTTTAACTTTGGAAAAATTCTACCTCTTTGTTTTTCATAAAGATTCCTTTTCACATTTCTGGAAGAGAAAGATGAAGCCAGGCCAGGCGCCTATGGCCCAATTAGAAGCACAGCATTTGCAGCTGGAAGGACCCCGTGGGATTATTGACCGGATCATCTCGCCAGGTGCAGAAAGTTTAAGGGAAGCAGAGGTTGCCATCTCAAAGTACACCTTTTGGGATATAGATCTTAAGCCAGTTATTAAGGAACAAAAGATGCAGGAAACACCTTCGATTGTCCCCTTAACTCTCTAAAAGGAATTTAGATAGAAGACCTGCTCCAGGGAGGGAGATTTTATCACAGATAGTTTTATGTAATTGGTGTGGGATAGAGAGAGAGGAACTGAGCAAGGCCCATTTGTTCAAAGTCCTCTCTGTGTCCCCTTGTTGAAGATAACCAAGCAAACATTTGTCTACCAAACGTTTGCTTTTTCGTCCCCATGTGAATTGCTTTCCTGCTTTTTGAAGTCCCAAACCACAACCCTCTCCTTCTTCTTAGCTCCAGACTGTCATATAAACCTCAAATGTCCCCATGCCTCCGCAGGTCTCGCTTCTTATGGCACCCCTGAACGTACACTGGTAATAAACTTTGAATGTTCTCTCCTGTTAATCTATCTCATATTAATTTTCTAAGCTAGAAGAATTTAGAACATGGGAGGAAAATTATTTTTTGCACCCCCACAAAGTCCAATGGCTACATCTCTGACATATGGTCACTGAGCCTCTCTCTGCTGGAAAACTCTAGCCACGTGAGACTCGGCACATCCCCATGAGCACCACCACAAGGAAGGAGCCTTGTTCTATGTGATGCTATCACTGCCAAGCTCTTTCCCCACATGTATAGAAGTTTTATATCCCTGTCACATTTATTTGTTCTTGCTCTTTGGAGCATCAAAGGACAGGCATATTTTTTCTGCTATATTTTTCAAATAAATGGAAAAGATTTAACTGCTGCCCTACCATGATCCTAAGATAACCCCATGTGTTTTTCCTCATATGGTATGGTTTCTAGAATTTTCATCAACTCATACTCTGAGGAGAACCAGCTTGTTCATGTTTTCCCTGAAATGTAACTCTCCAGGTGGGGATGGATTAGTTCAGGCTTCAGTGGCACTCTAACTTCCAATGTTCCAGTGATAAAATATTTATATGAATTTGGCCTAGACTGCATTGTTTTCTAATAGCTTCATCAACATTATCTTTTGTGAGAACTGGAGTTGCAAAAACTCTCTAACATATCTAAAACTTTCCATATAAACATTTTTTGTGGCCTGTTGTAGTTGTTTTTTGACCAAATACTTGATGAAAACATTGCATCCTAAATCTAATAAATATTTTTTAGAACTGCATGTAAACCACCCCCCCCCCCAAATGCTTAATTTTGAGCTACAGATAAATTATTCAAGTTTAGTAGATGCGTCTCATTTTGAGTCACCTTCATGTGTCCTAAATGTGACTATGTAGCTGGGGAATCTTGGACTGGTATCTTATTCACACGTGGTAGCCATAGTCATCCCTCACTCTAATATGTGTGTAATCAGATAATGAGCAGAAATAATAATATAAAGAAGTTTTCTCTCTCTCTCTCTTTTTTTTTAAATCCTCATTATTGTTTTTAAACTTGCTCTAACAAAGGCCCTCTTTCCTGTCCTTGACGACTTTGTTGGCAGCTTCCGTAGCTTTCCTGTCATTTTCAATTAATATACATTCCGTTTAAAGCATCTTTCACACTCCTACTTAAATGTCATCTCCCTTCCCCCTAGATCCAGGTCAGCCTTGGCCTGAGGGACTTGGAGTGGACAGGATGTGCCATACTCCTCTTCAGTCCATCGGAGGGGAAGGGACAGGAAGGAGGCAGAGTTGAAGAAGGTTTGGTCTGGTTTGGGACCCTGACCATCCTCCTGTATCAGCGCCCAGCTTCTCTGGTGCCAAAGGATGTGTCAGGGAATCGCGGAGGAAGGGTGATGCCCTTTATGTAATTTCCCATGGTTGCCATCATCTGCTTAACATTGCCTGCTATGTGATGGTCCAGGAGGTAGGTGTCTACATGCTGAGTCCTTCATGCAGCACTGCACAATCTCTTTATGTCATATGGGAGGTCTATCTGGCTTGGCCTATCTCTCGTGACTTCCTCAGAGACCCCACTACTGGCAGGAGACCCTCCACACCCTCTTAGCTCTGGGCATCTCCCTACCTGGCAAGCAGTCTTCTTTGTTGCATTTACAATATGGCGACTCACTGCCCACTTGAAGCATAGAAATAGCATACAACTTTCATGTGCCAAAGCGCAAGCAAGCAGACCTTCCATCTCTTTACACAGCGACCTCTCCCTAGCTATTTCCTAAGCCCTGTTCTGAGTCAGCTCAGCAAGTATTTTGCCTTGTATTGATCTGCCCGGATAATGAGAAGCTGGTATTGCCAGCCTAGAGACATCACCAATCTTGATGAAGTCTCTTTGCCTTGAGTTTGGAAAAGGAACAGACTCCACCTCCTTTGTGATAGGACCATGAACTCATGACTCCCTCCTTTGCTTATTTCCTGTTGTATACTTGTATAATGAAGGAAGTTGATTGGAGGAATGAAGGCTATTTTAACTCTCTCTCTCTCTTTATGTGTGTGTGTGTGTATGTGTATGTGTGAGAGAGAAGGGTGTGTCTCCCCTAATCATGGGAGTTTCTTCTTGCTTTGTAAAATATATATTTTTAATCATCCATCATCCATTAGTCCTTGTTAATTCCAGGGATATAGAAACAAGGCAATAGAAACCAACCAGATTTGCCTGGTTCTCTGTTTCAATTCAGATTAATCATAAGAATCTCTCCTTGCATGTATTTCTTAAAGAAATATAAGTTTACAATTATTCTGATTCTATGGCTTTGAGTGAGTCCCAAGAATATATCACTCTTGCATTGGTTGTGAGGAAATTTAAGAATGGCTAAGTTAAGCTACTTCTACTCTATATTTCATGCTTTTTGGTAGATACAGGGCAGCTTGACTCCCTCCACTCTCCTTTACCACATCCAGAGAAACCAGGCAAAGACTTTGTCCGTTATAGAACTTTCTCAGTCTTCCAAAGAGTATTTTGGTTGTTTCAACAAGTCACACATGGTATTCTTTTATAATTCGTTATTTCTTTTTTATTTCATGTTGCTTTCCATTTTCATATTCAATCTTGATTTTTTTTTTTTTTGGTCTTTTTCTTACTCTTTCTTTCCCTCTGTCTCCCTCACTTTCTCTTTCTTACTCTTCCTCATTCAGATTTTCTGTATCTGAATAATGACAGTGATTTAGAAACAGACCTATCTAGGCTTGAAGGAGCTTGGGGATCAATTATTTTTCCTCCAAACTCTTGTCTGCCAGGGAGTTATAGTGCAAAAGCTCAGAAACATCTAGGACTGTGCGTGATTGAGGACATTGATTTCTACCCTTAAAAACTTAGGACACATGCTCAAAATTACAGACCTATTTATTCTGTCTAGCCCAATATTATTCATATTGATTTTATTTTTAAAAACATATTTGAGCATAAAGCATCTTCTTTAATTAAAAAATGTTAAGAATTAATTGCGTTTTTGAATCGTCATAGCATACCTTTCTATTCAGTGAATTCCTTATTCCATTATTATTTTCACTTAGTATCAGATAGGCTGCATCCTTCCTTCATAACTGCCTCTCTTCTCACGGACAGGAATATGAGAGGAGGGCAGATCTGTGAACATTTTGCCATGCAGTGCAGTGTGAGTAACAGCTCAGCAGCGTAGAGTGTCTTTGTTTGTCCTGAAAAGTCTGTATACTCTTTCTCGTTTTCCTCTGACAACTAGTGCTATGGAGAGAAATTCTGATCCTCACTCAGAGATCTCTGGTACTGCTCCTCTAGTGAGAGAGTCCTTCTCTGTTTAGATCTTAACAAATCTGATGAACAACAAAGAAAGAAGACAAAAATGTTGCCTAATATTAGGTGTAAGAAAAGACACATAGCCACAAATACAGAAGTTATGGGTTTAGTTGTATGTAAAAATATTATAGGCAACTCTATTGCAACACATAAGAAAATCTAAAGGAAATACTTTCCTAGGAAATTATCATTTAGCAAAACTGACCCAGGTAGAAATAAGAAGCTTAAATAGGTTAATTTCATATAAGAGATGGGAAGGATTATAGTTAGGATATCCATGCCAAGAGAGACTCTCTGCCAGGACTCTCTCTCCCTTGTAGAATGTGAAGTTATTTATACAGAATCAAGTTGCAATAAAGCTCAATGCTTATGTATAATGAGACCCTTCGAAATGGAACACTTGGGGGTTCAGAAACCTGGTAGCCATCTGTGTGCATTAGCCACAGTAATATTTGAATACAGACTGCAGGAGAGAGAGCCAAAGTGAAGTCTTTTAACTTCCCAGTTTAAAAAAAGAAGCAAGAAAATAAACTGTTTCTTTTTGGGGGGTTTTCAAGGAAAAAGAGAAAATAAGGAGTATTTACAATTTGTAATGAGTGAGAAATTTTTCCTTGATGTTGTTTTCTCTAAGAGCTCTCTCTAGATATTTTTGGTTTTTAATTAATGTTAAATTTGATTGTTTTAATAAATATTAAACATAAATTTTAAAATGTTTTTCTCATTCCCCAAAGTAGCTATTTCTTTTGGACCTGCTATACCATTTTGCTTAAAAGTGTTGCACAGAAAGATACCTAAACAGAGGATATGGAAATTTTAGAGCTATAATTTTCCATGTGAAACTAAGGGAAGGTATGAGGTAGAGAAGACCAAGACATTCTTCAAATGTTCTTTAGTTGGGAAATAGTCTTACCTCGGTTGCTACTTTTGCAATCCAATCTCTAAGCTAATCATGAGATGCTTGATATCTCAGCCAGGCTACTACGTCATCTCCGCCTGAACGCTCCTGCAGAATCACCCTAGTCCTGTGCCACCTGGCATCTCAGCATCAGTCTAGAGCAGATCTGGGCTCTGGTTTGGGCAGTGAGAATTAGATGCTGGTTTGCACATGGAGCACCCACCTGGCAGGGCCGTTTGCAGCTTTACTCATGCTGACTGCTCGCTTTTGATTTTCTCATAAATCTATGGCTGAGGTATCATGCAGAAAATGTAGTGGAAACAGATCCCGTTTATAATAGCAAAAGTACCTATGACTTAACTAAGCAAAAAATTGTAGGCTACAAGATGGCTTGACCATATGTAATAAAATAAATGACTTTGAATGGGAAAACTTATTATCTAAAAAATAAGGTTTAGACTCAGATTTACATTTACAATGTAAATCAAAATACACACAGGCTTTGGGAGAGAGTTTTTTGTTTGTTTGTTTGTTTTGCAAAATGACATTAAATATCATGATAGGATTTAAATGAATAAAAATAATCAAAAAAAATTTGCACAAGAATGAAGAGGGACTTACACTACCAAGCATAAACATATATTGCTACAACAAATAAAATCACGTGATGTAAAAAGACAGGTTAATGGAGCAAATTTAGAGAAAAAAATCAATATCAGCCACAGGTTTTTTTAATGAATTATTTATTAATAATTTTATCTCCTTCGATCTTTTTCTACTAAGTTTGAAGTGCATTTAGACGTATGTTGGATCTCATGGACTCTTTCTCTTTCTTACATTTTCTCTGTTTTCCTACTCAGACTTTTTTCCCTCTCTTCTTTCTAGGTGAACATCTCAACTTTCTTTACTATACTTTATACTGAAGATCTGCTGTTATGCTTTACTTTTAAAGAGATATTATCTGATTTTTTTCAATATTCCTTGATGTTTGTAAAAATGTTGTTTTCTTATTTCATAGTTGCAAAATCTTTTCTCTCTTATGATGTTAATTATAGCTCCTTTCCTTCAGATTTCTTAAATCTGGTTAACCAGAAAGACTATTTCTCCTCTTAGATCTTTTCAGCTTCCAAAATTTTGTTGCATTAACCAAGTGATGGGATTTAGCATCATTCATTATTCTCATTAGTGATTTGATCTAAATTTATAGGCTCTTCTAACATGAACATAAAATAACATCATCCACGGAGTAAATCAATTTTTAGGAAATATGAGAAATAGGAAAATAAGTTAAATGACATGGTGATGAAACAGTCAAGTACAAAATATAGGTTGTTCTATCGAGAAGACAACTGACCTGGGCTCCTGAAAACACTAAATGTCACAAAAAGCAAAAGAAAGAAGGACCGTTTTATTGTAGAGCCTAAAATCACACAAAAACAAAATGCGATTTATGAAATCTTGATTGCATTGTGGAATGAAAATGAAGCTTCGATAAAAGTCACCAGTGGGATCATATGGAAGGTAAATGATAAAGAATTCTTATTAATTTTCTTAGATGTGCAAATAATATATAGGGGAAATCCTTATTTTTAGGAGATATATCCTGAATTATTTAGGAGTAAAATTTCTTGATTCAGCATGAGAGGGAAGGCAGGAGAACATTCATTGGGTTCGATATTTTTCAAGATAAAAGTTGAGAAAATGTATTCTTTTCCTGTAGTCCGTTTTGTCTGTTACCTCTTTTTTTTTTTTTTTTCTGTCCGTGTTTTGTATTTTATTTAATAGGATTTCCTCACATGGCAGGTAATCTTTGGTTGTCTGCTCACTCATGTTTACGAGTAGATTGAAATGCTGATGGTAAACTATGAATGCAGGTGTGGCTGGTTTGCTGTGGTTTAATTGTAGACGACCCTGCTGTAAATATTGTTATGTGTTTCTTTATGGGTGGGTCAGATTCTCTAGAAAATAGTTTCTCAATTTCTTTAATCTAGAATGTTTAATCTAGAGTGCTGGTGGTAGGGGTGGGGGGAGGGAAACTCAACATTCACTATATAAACCTACACTTATTTCTTCATTTTCACTTTGGCACATGCCTCAACTACATTTGTCTCCCCATCTCTCCGGGGCAGAGGCCCTCCAATTATCCTCTTCAGAGCATAAATCTTCACTCTCATCTCAGTGGAATTTTGTGGGTAAATCAGAATATATATGTGTGCATAATCAATTATTTGTGACCATTTTTTCATGAATATATGTTGATAAAGAGAAGCCCTGAAGATATGTTACTATGAAAAATAAAATATATTTTTATTTTTAAAAGCATATATTCTATAACCCCCGTTTTATAATGTTTGTTTATATACGTGTATAAAAATAATTGAAAGGATTGATCTCAAAATTATATGGATAAAAATTGTCAAGTAAGACCAGGTGAATTTTTATTTTATTTCTCTTGTTTATACCTGTCATTCATTTTCATAGTGACAAATATTAAGTTTTAAAATTCAAACTGTACATAAAAGCTACATCATAAAAAAAAAAAACCCACACATTTTGATTGGTTTCTTAATAAATGACTAGAATCCAGAATTCAAAAAAATTTATTAAGAATGTGAAATGGGGTTCACATAATTTCAAATAATTTTCCCAATTTTAACTATAAGTATGCTGCTTTTAAATAAACCCCTTCCTTGCTAAGGGATGTGTGATATAAACAAAAATCCTCCAAAACTTCGTTCTGAGGATGAATTCCCATCCCCCACCAGGAAGACAATCCAAAGGGCTAACCTGACTAGATATGCAAACTAACTCTTCCTTCCTTCTTGGCAATGAGCTTTTTTCTTATGCAAACTAGAGCTTCTAAACTATGGCTGACAGGTAGATGAGTGGAAGGCGCTGTCAGCTTAAGTCCATCAGGCATAGCTAAATCTCATTTTAAATATATCTCCATCCATTACAAATTACACTTGGAAGGAAGCCGGAAATCACAAGACCTTTACTTAAAAGCTTTCAAAGGGTTTGATGACACCCAGTTCTCTCTGATTGTCTGCCAACAAGAGGCCAATCCCAGGGGGCTGCAGAAGTCACATTCATTTGCCCTCTTTCGTGAGCAGAGACAGGCAGATAGGTCAAGTAATTTAAAAATCTGGCTATTGTATTTCATTATTTCAAATCTACATCAAAATCCGATAATGATATGACAGTGGTGAAATGCAAATTTCAAGAGGAAAGGATACCAGGAAACTGAGCTTTGAGATAGCTGGGAACATAGATTGTATAGACCTTTGTCAAGAACTACCTTGCTTCTCACCCTATTGCCCTTCAAAGTTAAGGTCAGGTGCCCCCCTGGATCTCCACTTTCAGACAGTCTGATCTTGAATGAGGGAGAAAAACTATGACTCACAGAGTATTCGACTTAGCATTGATTTCCATTTTTCCTATTGATGCCCTATACTTTCTGCTGAAGCCTTCTCGCTGGGACCTGACTGCTTCTTGTCTCCAATTTTCTGTTAGGTTGCTGTCTTTCAGTTTCCATTCTTCTACTGTGATCCCCAATCCAGACTAATATTTTCTTAGACCCCGAAAGTCTTGCAGACTTTAACCCATTCCATCTACATGTTACTCTCTCTCAGCTGCCTGCCCTAAACATAATCGCAGAGCTGTGTCGCTTACTGGACCACTGCTAAATGTGACGCTCTCAGCCGATGGCTTTCTAATCAAGTCCAGAGTCATAGTTCTTATTGTACATTCCATGGAAATTCTTATATGTAAACTCAGAAGAGAGAAAGCAAGTATCTCTCTCCTTAACTCAAATAATCTAGAGCAAGCCTTCTTGCATTTGGATTTGATTATAGGTTTTTGGATCATTCAGCTCCTAAGGGGTGGTCTTTATATACTGTATCCAATCTCTCTCAAATTTGGAGTAGGATGATGGCCACAAGCTGAACCTACTGGAGGAATACTTCATGTAGAGCCTGAGACCTCAATTTATTTAAGTTTCCAGGTTAGCTATTCCCCATAGCTTATTATATACAGAAAGTAAAAGGATAGAAAGTATTTTTTCAATCCTTTTACTTTCAATATATACTTTGTTTGACTTTAAGTACCTCTCTTATAGATACCTTTTAGTTGATTCTTGCCTTTTTATTTAGTTGAACAATCTCTTCTTGATTAGAATATGTAGGCTTTTTACATTTAATATTATTGGTTATAGTATTAATAGTATTTAATATTAATACTGTATTATATATAGTACTTAATATTATGGCTATAGTATTATAGCTATATTTTTATTTAAGTCTGCCACTTTGCTATTTGTTTGATTTGTCCATGTAGGAAATCCTAAATGTGTTTAGAAAAATCATAAGATACAAGGTCAACATAAAAACAAGATGTTCATCCACAGTGGTCAGGGAAATAAAAATATAAATGACCTTGCTTTCAGCAGCTTGATAACATTATGTGATTCTTTTTTGCGGAAAAAAGCATATATCAAAAAAATACTAAAAACTGTCATTGAAGGACACTGGAAAATGGTCAAAGACAGGCAGCAGAATAAGAAGTGTTTTTAGTGTAAGGGAGAGCTTTTTGGAAGCTGAAATAACAGATAGTCCACGTTTGGTGGCTGATTGATGAATTATATACTCACATAAGAGATCCAGTAGAAAAAAATCTGAAAGTCTAAGGAATCTTACAAACTTTCTCTGTTTTTGAACTTATTCCTTATGTAGGCAGAAGAGATAGATATTGTAAATAGCTTCAAGCTATTTAAAGCAAGGAAAACAAATAAATAAGGTATAGATACCTGCACTCTGCATATGAGACAAATTTCACAGATTCAGTTAAATCAAGTTAATGGCTTATTATCACAATGACAAAAATATCCTAAAAAAAAAAACACCCAAATAATACTTAGAGTCAATACAATATATTATAGGCATTAACTTGCTTTCAACCAAAAATTGCTAGACAGAGATTTGTGGCCCATCCATCAGATCTAGAGTTACAGCACTCCTTATAACATAGGGAAGTATATCTTCTTGAATTTCTTGGAAGGATGTAATTAAATGTTTTTTGTGTGTGTGTGTGTGTGTGTGTGTGTGTGTGTATGTGTGTGTTTTTAGTTCTCCTTTGTTCCCTAAATTATTTCTGATTCTTCCCAGTATTTATTTTTCTTGTTTGCTTAGCTTAGTTTTTCTATTCCATGTTGCTGGCTTTACTACAACATTTTGCATTTCTGGATCATCCAGTCATGCTCAAGAATGAGGCAGTGCAACACTGACCATGGGGGCTTCAATGGAGATGCTGCTCTTTCCACTCTACCCCAGTCCTTCAATCTCTACTGATGCAGAAATCCATGAGTCTTTCTGGACAGCAGGCTCATGACGGTAACAGTCAGTGCTATGGTCTGAATGTTTGTGCAACCCTCAAATTCATATATTGGAATCCTAATGCCGATGTAATGGTGTTAGAAAGTGGAGTGTTTGGGAGGTGATTAGATCATGAGGACAGAGCCCTCATAAAGGGAATTAGTGCCTTATAAAAGGGGCCTAAGAAAGTTCCCACACCCCTTCTGTCATGTGGATATAGTGAGAAGTCTGCAATCTGCAACCCAGAAGAGGGCTCTCACCAGAACCAGACCATGCTGGTATCTTGATCTTGGACTTTCAGCTTCCTATGATAAATAAATTTCTGTTGTTGATAAGCCACCCAGTCTGTGGTCCTTTGTTATAATAGCCTGGACTAAGACAATCAGGTAATACTTCAGTGATGGGTAGAGCTGGAAAATCTTTTTTCTAGAATCTCAGACAACAGAAAAATTGCAGTGATAAAGACCAGGGACCCACAAACCTAAAGTGGGTTATCGGAATCAACTTTCATCCTACTACTTTTGAACAGATCCATACTTACACTATTTTAGAAAGGTACTTAAGAATTAGTAGAAATAAATCGATTTTGCCTTCAAAAGAGGTTATTTTCTAAATGGCCAAAATAAAATAATATAAGTTATTTAGATAATTTATAATTTATCAATCTTGAAAAAGAAATTAATTTTCCAGTAAACTGACCAACGAATTTTTCCAACTGTATCTCATCAACACTTTCTGCCGTGTATACATGAGTGTTTAATATAGTTAATTTTTTTAAATGGGGGAAATATCTAGGCCAGTGATTCTCTAAAAGTGTTTTGCAGAACAGTAATCCCAGGAGATAATCCTTGAAAGAAAGAATTCCCTAAGCAGTTTATTTTGTTTTCTTCTTGGGACCCTCTGCATACTAACACTCTCCAACAAGCCATCAGTAAACAAACTTATGTCACTTATAAACTCTTTTCCAAAAGTTTTGCCATGAGCATCATTTTTACATTAAAACCTATGAAAATGTTTTAGCCCCTTAATATTGTATAGAACATATTTTAGGAAAAGCAGATCTAAATTTATATCCTGTCCTAGTAAACTAGAAGTCTATGACAACATGAAAGAAAACAGATATTAATTTTTAGTTCATTTTTGCCAAACAGAAATTTTCAAAATTCATGCTATTCTAGTGAAATCATGTGCGAAAAAATTATCAAAGTCTTGAGCCAAAATTTTTTGTGCTCAGACCCTTATTGACTCAGGCTTTTATTCCTTGAAAAATAATTAAAAATTATTTAAGTAATATTTGAAAATCTTCAAAAGAAAACAATTTCTTGCCAAAATATATAAGCAAATAGACCTTTATTTCTTTAGGAGATATACATTTTGCTGTCAAAATATCTGTCTAAAATTTTTCTGTTCTGCAAATCAAGATATCTTTTGTTAAAACAGGTATTAGATAAAGTTCTAAAAAAGTGATAAAAATGAAAAAAGAAAACAAACCAAAAAACCGCTAAGTGCTCTAGTGAGATGTAGGGCATTGAACAAAAGAATTGGAAGAAATTCTCATTAGAATAGATCCTGGCAATTCTAGTCTTAGTACAGGAAGATGAGTTGGATACGGAATTAAAATAAAAATGTCCACTCATGTCTGTATTTATTTTTAAGCAACAACACTATTATTTTCAAAAGAAGTCTTACCCAGAAACCTAATATTTAAAACTGCTCAAAGTTGCACTGGATGGATTCAGTGCATCCCAGGCTCCGTTGGCCCCTATCAGCTCCTGCTTCACCCTGGGTAATGATTCTGCAGAATCATCTAGAGAAACCTATTAAAAATGTAGAATTCTGCACCTCTTGGGAAATAACCCTAGGAGTCTGAAGGAAAACACTGACTGATAGTGTCTAGTGTAACTTGATCTAACTTCAGAAGTCCCCTCCTGTTCAAATATTCCAAGTATTTGGAAACCCAGCTTCTTAAATAATATGATTCTAAGAGATGTCGTCCAGTGGTTTCTCCTAACTTGCATAGTTGTCCCCCGAGAGGCCTGCCTTTACATGCCAGATTTCTGGATGACAAGATGGATTGTTCTATACCCTTACAGTGTCATTATGGACCTGCACAGGTCACTCACTAAGGAAAAAAAAAAAAAGAAGATAAGAAATAGCTGTACCAAGTGCTACGGGATTCGTCTCATCTTCACAATATCTTTTGCTGTTCTCTTTGCCAGAATGAAGTTGAATCATTCCTCTTTTTCTGTTTTATCCTGTTAGAACTTATGAGCTCTATTTTTTTTTTTTCATGCTGATGCGTATGAAGTGCCGATAAGTCCATTAGATCTGGGGTATTCTTGAGTATGGAATTGAGCTTTCTATTTCTTTTGCATCTTCCAGAGCACAGAATGGAAACCTAACAGCAATGCAGAGTAACTGACCTAGTGTTGCAATTAGCCCAGTATCATAATTGGTACCATTAATATATCACATAATGGTAACCACAGGACTAGAAAGGTGTAAGATCCAAGGAAATGGTCTTTTTAAGTGAAAAGGTTCCTGTCAATTAATTTGGAACATCAAATTCTCTTCCAATTGCACTAGGGATTTCAACTCGGGAAGGGAGGCTCCTGGAAAAATCCTTGCGAAAAGTAACCAAATCCTTCTGATTTATTGTGATTATTTTATATTCTCACTTATTGGGATTTTGTTAAAGCAAAACCCATCTTTTCACTGCAACAGAAAGGAAATAAACAGGGGGAAAAAAAAAAAAGCCGAACTAGAAATGGACTGTTCTTTCTGGTAACAGCATAATGAGATTAGAAATTTTCTTCTTGTTTTGTTTTTAATGAGGGCATTTTGATTCTAGACTAAAAGATTCTTCATGACACTAATTGTCTTCTCAGTAGGAGCAGATAAATTACTTTCATAAGAGAGAGAGTGTGTGTGTGTGTGTGTGTGTGTGTGTGTGTGTGTGTAAACTATTCCTGATTGTCATGCCACAGTCAAGACTTTAAAACCACAGATAAAGTCCTGGAAGCAATGCCAGTAAATAATTAGAAAGTGCCTGAGTTTGCCCTTCAGGAGACAAGTACTTGCAGAGCACCGAGAGGCTGACCTTAGAGAAAGCCGAGTTAAAACTCTGAAACGTATAATGTTATTAACCAATGTTACCCTGATAAATTTAATTTTTAAATATCTGACATTTAAAAAATTGTTTTTCTTATTTTCAGTTTTGCATTTCCAAGATCGACATTCTATTCCTCTGAGAGACGATTGAGCGTTTAAACTCTATTTCTTTCTATGTGCTTTGTACTTTTTTTCCATACCCATTCGCTCTCGAAGACTCGGTTTGGTCATTTGCAGCCTTTTACAATTTTTCTAGGCAGATTTATGCACCTCCATCTCAGAGTCACCAGATCTATGTAAATGATTTCAACATCATATTGTAGTAATTTGGGTTTCACAGAACAACTAAAACAAATATCACTGAATAATGTATAAGCTGTTCATCATGGTTGCTATTTGTCACACACTAAGAAAAATGACACTCTACCTTTGGGCATCTTGTCTTCTTGAAAGCTGGTACATCGAATTTCTACTCAGGCTATTTTCCATGTGGTGTCATTGGGAAGAGGAAAAATGGACACGGTGTCTGCAGAGCTGGGACGGACCACGCCTCCTTTGTGTGATTCGTGTCTTTGAATTGCTACGAACATTTGATGGGGTTCCCCGCTGGCACGATTGCACTGGACCTGAATGCTTCTCCCTTGTTTCGTTTCCTTTTTCTAGAAAGTACTTCTGTTGTTACTATGGAGGGATTTAACGATTGAGATTTAATATCGATTTCTGATATCGAGTCCTTTCCACTGTTGGAATGAGTACAAACTCCAAATGCTGCTGTCACTAAAACTAACCCATATCCCAATCTGCCAAGCCTCCTGTAAAAGCCTTAGCTAGAAACAGCTGTTGTTTGTTGAACACTTTAGGCATTTGAAACAAACGAAAAAGGGATAAATGATTTAAAAAAAAAATGAATCACTAAAATGTGGTGCTCTTCAGAGGTGGTTTAAGAGGTGGGGTTAATAATTCAGCTGTCAGCTGTTAGGTGTGCCAGAAATTTGAGGATATCCATCCACTTTGAGAACTACTAAAAGGGCCAAAGAGGGTCATCCACATATACGATATTTTTCTCCAGCTATATGATAGAGTATCATAGTATCATTTTCAAGAAAAGACAGTAGACAGCATCCACTGTGTCTAGCAAAATCCACAGCAGTCATAATATCTTTTTAAACCAATAATAAAAACATCTAGAAAAAGAAAGTCGAGATTATAAAAATGCCCAGGTACCTAGCAACAGTTTAAGAAACAGAATTTATGTCTCACAGTTACAGTGGATCTTACTTTTACTATTAATGTGCAGATTCTGAGAATTTTTATAGCTCTTCAAAAGGCAGGATTTAGGTATAACTGCTAAGTAGAAAAGAAAACTATTTGAAAAAGACTTATCATAGTGACACTCCTGTAATAATGAACAGACCTAGTGCTCAGATTCTGTCATCTAAAGAACATATTCCAATAAAAAAACCAGAGCGCTTTGGAGAAATGGATGATTCTAGAACTGGGGTATGGAAAATACAAAACGAGCTAGAGATTCTTGTAATGCCAAAAAGTAAGAAAATGTTCAAATAAATCAAAACAAAAATGGGACATATCAAATTGACACAGAAGCCAGCTTCCAAGTGTTTCCAATGGCCTAAGCTAAGATGATTTGAATAATGAAATAAATAATGAGTATATTGTATTTTATCACAAAGAATTAAATAAACATTCATGAGTCCATACTGATAAAAATAAACAACTGAAGAAATAAACAAATGTTGGAAAAGGAACAAATCAACCTTATAGAAGAATTTCAAATAATAGTCAATTGATCTCCTCTTGAGTATGAACTGGACTTAGTGACTCACTTCCAAAGAATAGAGTATGGAAAGAAAATTAAAAAATAGTAACTTTATAGTGGAGAAACCTGATGGACACCACCTTCACAAGGTGAGCAAGTTAACATCATCAGCGACGGATCATGCTGACATCATGCACCTCTGATTTGAAGCAATGAGAGGACACCTTACCCCTCTGCTTTTCTTCACCCAAATCCGTAATCCTAGTTTAATTATGAGAGAGCATCAGGCAAATCAAAATTGAGGCTATTCCGCCAAACACTGTGAGTACTCTTCAAAAGTATCAATCATACAAAAGAAGAAAAGACAAAAATTCTCATAAAGGAGAGTGAAGCTGAGGAGATGAGCTGAGTCAAGGCAAAGGAGAGATGAGCTGAGTAAAGGCGACGCGGTATTCTGGATTCTATCCCGAAACAGAATAGAGACAATAGTGGAAAAGTTGGAGGAGCCCAAATTAAGCCTGTGTTTTACTTAATAGGATTGGAACAACGTTAAGATTTTAGTCTACGTTTTATGGTTAAGTGAGATGTTAACAGGAGAGGCTGGGTGAAGGAAATATGGGAATTCTCTGTATTGTCTTCATAACTTGCTGTTAACCTAAAATTGTTTCAAAATAAAGAGTTAAAAAAGAACTTAAGATGGTATCCTTACACAGATTCCATTTTTGGTCCCTATGTTAGAAAAACTTATTTTCCCTATAAAGTGGGAAAGTATTCGCTCCATCCAATAACTTTTATTCCTGCGTTTCCCATGTGCTAGAAGACACATGTTCCAAGAACAAGAGTGATGTTTATGGTCTTAAAAAGGTCCATAAATGTAATTAGGTCTGCAAGGGATAAATTAATAACCACAGCTAATGGTTCTCATTTCCTACTGTGCCTCAAGCACTAGGGTGCTTAAAAAAAAATACAGAGGTGGGGGCCACAATCTCAGAAATTCAGATTTCATTGTTTTTGAGGTGAAACCAAGTCATCAATATTATTTTAAGATCTTCATAAGATAAATTGTGCAGTCAGGCTTGAGACTAATGTATCTAATCTATTGAGGAATGTAGGCATTGGGTTTCCCAAAAGATGAATTAAGAAAGAAAAGATGAACATCTTAAAATTTTAAAAGAGCCATTTGTTAATTTCCAGGAGAAGATAAGCCAAATGCAATTGTTCTACTAATAGACTAAATACTCCTGTATCACAATCGCAGGATAGATACGTGATGTAGCAGGAATTTCAGGATTGGATATACAGTTGTCTTAGTAAAATGATGCTGATTTTTCTCCTTTGAATGGAAAAGAAAGGCAGAGAGGTGAGTCAATGCAGGGTGGAAGAGATGTATGAAAATAAGAATCCATCACTTATTTTGCTCAAGGCTCCCTTATTAGCTTCATCCAATCAAATTAGCAGCTTTTCCTTATGGCTGGTATCCTTTCAGATTAGTATTCAGAGATTGCATTGTTATTGGTAAGTGACTTTCATAGCACATTAGCTGCTGTGCATACTAATTCAGAGTGATGGAGAAGTGTTAGTGTCGGAAAAAAATCACCATTTCCAGCTGACTTCATGGTGCCTCTGAATACCAAGGACGAGGGAGGGAGGGAGGGAGGGAGGGAGGGAGAGAGAGAGAGAGAGAGAGAGAGAGAGAGAGAGAGAGAGAGAGAGAGAGAGAGAGAGAGAGAAGGGCAACTTTACTTTCTCTTTTACAATTCAAAATTTATTATTTGGTTACAGGGACTGGAAATCCTTACAGCTCAAAAAGTGCTTTGCTTGGTACCACTGACTTGATGACTTGATCCTAGATCTTGGTGACAAGGTAGTTTTTAAAAATGTTTTTTGATTTATAGCTACTCAGTAAACACTTCTTGACTTCTTGAGCACCGCTATGTGCCAGGGTCTATTTTAAGTTTAGGAAGTTCAGCAATGTGCTGAATAAACAAATTGTTATCATGGGTTCTGATAAGCAGTAGATATTTACATTTATAACAAAATCAAATAAAAGGGGAATGTTTGATTTACACAATGGTTATTAATAATTTCAGAGACACTGTCTAATTTTTTTGCTATACAATGACTATTTCAATGATCTCTTTTTGTATAAAGTTTTTCTTATAGAATGTTAATCAATTTATTCATTCATTAATCTATTCGTTCCCTCATGGATAACTTGTGTTCACCACCTATTTACAGATCTCCTACCAGAGGAATAGAAACTTTGAGAGAGCCCGGAGTATGCTATATTTTTCATTCTACCCCAGTGTATGTCATAATGCCCTATATATTACAAGATGCTGAATAAATGTGAAGAGATTTGTGAATGGAAAAAGGGGCTATGTAATAAATGTGACAAAGGGGGCCACATGGCAGGCCTGACAAGCACGGTGACCAAAAGCAACCACCTATGATGGTCTGATCATAAACTCCTAACTTGGCAGTCACGTCCCTGGCCTATACTTTCCTTAGCATGAGCTCCGTATGCTGTTCTCGTGCATCTAGGGTACATACTTTTGAAATGTCAGAGTGAGTAATGTCCTTTTCCTACCCCTCGAAGGCATAACCACCAGGACCAAAGTGGGAGACCACAGAACCCCGCATGGTTATCTTGTTCTCCCCACACCGGCTCTGTGTGGTGCAAATGTTAGTTATTAACTAGCCTGACCCACCAATGTAAAAGATGTATGCGCTCCTCCATTTTGCTTTTTGTCAGATCCTAGAGATTTCCTCTCTTTGCTTTCTCTCACTTCCTTAATCGACCACCAATGAGTGGGTTTCATGTACTTTCCATACATTTTCTCTTTTTATTCTAAATGCTTAAAAGGAACTGCAAAATTGCCATTCTCTGGAGCATTTTCTCAGTTTGCTGAGATTTGCTTCCAGGCATGTCCTCGAAATTTTGGCTCAAATGAACTATAAAGCTTTTCTATAGGTTTGGATGGTCTTTCATGGACAAATTGAATCTTTGATGTGCACTGGATCAATATATTTGAAGGCAGGGACTTGGACTCTATTAGATGTTTGGGTTTTTTGCCTTAGCTAATCGTTTTTTGTTGTTGTTGTTGTTTTTGCTTTTTAGTGTGTGTGTGTGTGTGTGTGTGTGTGTGTGTGTTTTGAGTCTCATCTCCCCCATGAGTATTTATATTTCCCTTCAATTATATTATTTTTTCTGCAGTAATATTTCCAAACACACTTCCAAGGGATTTGTCCCACCCTTGAGAATGATAAAAAGCATTGAAATTGTTTCACTGGGTATTTAAAAGGTAAACTAGTTATAGTTTTATATTATGAGTCTAATAATATATGTTTTGATTTGTTTATTGTTCCTCATTATTTTTTTTCCTGAAATTTTGTTGAAAAAAATCATATTTCATCTGGGTTGAAATGAATATTTCTTACATGTATGCTCAGAAAGAAAGTGTGAAAAGCCTTGTGCTGTAAGAAGTTACCATTTTAATGACTGGCTTTTTATTTTTCAGGATTTAAAAGTGAGAAACAATGTCTTGGGCCTTTGATGGAGAGGTAAGGGGAAGCAGGCATTTAGCTTAATTTCAAATTACAGTATCATTGACCTGCTTCTGTCCCTTAAACAGTACAGCCGTTTACAATTAATTTTTAATTATAGCTTTTACCACTACCATACTAAATAAAATGCTTAAAAGGCAGGGTTAGCACATTGTAGCTGAGGGCATTTATTTGAAAAAACCGAGCAGAATTTTCATCCAGAGAATACAGATCTGTAGGAAAAGGAGCTTTCCTTAACAGATTGAAAAACTCAGATATACTTTCAGAGTGTGGGGAAAGAAGGAATTAGATCTTTCTTATTTCTATATTTCATAGTAAAATTTTGAGAGGCATTTAACAGTACCTGTTACTTTTCTGTTGGAAATAAACTTTATCAGATTGAAGCTATATATAGTGCCTTTGAGGAACAAATCTACTCGAAAAGGTGTTGAAGTTTTTTTACGATTAAATCCAAACATAATTGAAGTCTTTCCATTTGCTAATGTAATGTTTTTCTAGGTGCCAGTCAGAATGTGTAAAAAAACTATCACTCACACATTACCGATGGGAATGAAAAATGGCACAGCCATGCTGGAAAACAAAGGAACTTTCTTAAAAACCAAACGTTTATTTATCATCTGACCTGGCAATTTTAGCCAGAGAAATGAATGCTTATGTTCACGCACCATTCCACACTACAGGAATGTTTATAGCAACGTTGTTTGCAATAGCTCTGAAATGGAAGCAACCCAGAAGTCCTTTAACAGGTGAATGCTAAACTGTGGTCTGTCTATATTATGGAATACTACTCAGCAATGAATGGAATGAACTATTCAAACACACAGAAACCTGGATGAATCCCTGGAGAATTACGCTGACTAAAAATGTCCAGTCCCAAAAGGTTATGTGGTGTTGAATTTTGTCAAATGCTATTTTTTAACATCACATAGTCATGTGATTTTTCTCCAGCTTAGTACGATGATGGATTACATTGCGTGATTTTCAAATACTGAATCAGCTATGCATCCTTGGAATAAAGCACAATTAATCACTGTGATTTTTTTTTTTTACTGTAAGATCACTTTATGACTTTTGTTCTGCTAATTTTTATTTTTCAATTAGGGTTGATAGTTAATATTATTTTATATTAGTTTCAGGTGTATAGCATAGTGGTTAGACATTTATGTAACCTATGAAGCGATCTGCCAATTAGTCTAGTACCCACTTGGTACTATACATAGTTACACAATATAATTAACACTATTCCCTATGCTGTACTTCACATCCCTGTGACTGTTTTTAACTACCTATTTGTACTTCTTAACCCCTTCACCTTTTTTAACTCGTTCCCAAATCCCTTCTCATCTAAATATCGTCAGTTTGTTCTCTGTATCTGTGAGCTTTCGTTTTGTTTGTTCATTTATTTTGTTCTTTAGATTCCACATATAAGTGAACTCATATGGTATTTGTCTTTCTCTGTCTTATTTCATTTGGCATAATACCCTCTAGGTCCATCCGTGTGGTTGCAAATAGTAAGATTTCATCTTTCTTTGTGGCTGAGTAATATTCCATTGTATATATGTACCACAGCTTTATCCAATTGTCTATTGATGGGCAAAAGCTATTTATATATTAAGAATATTTATTGTTTTCTTTTATATATATTACAAACCATTTGCAGTTTGTCTTTTAGCTTTGTTTAAGAAGGTTTATGTAACGTAGATTTTTAAAACTAATTTTCAAAGACAAACATGAAAATCTTTTCCTTTGCGATTTGTGCTTTAGATATCAAAGTCCTAGGTTTCTAAAGCATCTTTCTCAGATGTATGAGATGAAAACGGGGGCCAATGATAACAGCTACTCCAGAGGGCATTCTGTAATTGACCGCATCTGTAAAGAACTTTAACTTTTCCTCATTGAGATAAATGGACATTATAATGTGTTTTCAGCCTCTAACCTTTAAGCATCTCTAACCAAATGAAATAAGATAAAAAATAAACCAGAAATATTATTATGTTTGATTCAAAAAAGAACATATTAAAACAAGCACTTCTTTTTTTTTTTTTTTTTTTACCTTGACAAGGAGGTCAGAAACAACAGAAGCAGCAGGTAAAGAAAATCCAAGAAAATCAGAATATTTAAGTTTTCTCACAGATGATTTAGCATCTAAATAATGTAAAAGACTTCCCCAAACTCAGGGGAATATTTCCAAGTATTCTAAAATATTAAGAACACTATCCCTGACTTTGGATAAAGAGAATAAATTCATCTCTACATAATGTAAGAACTAGATCTGTTGCCTATATATTGCAATAACTCCAACATCTCGAAATATAAAATTTCTGGTAATTCCTTATAATGGATTTTGCTGTTTGTTCTATTCAACATTCCAAATATTTTAGGAAGATTTGAATGATGGTCCATTTTTTGTTTCATTGTGTTCATTGTTATCTATTACTTATGTAGAGCTTCTTTATCTTCTGTTTTAGGGAAGATATATTAATCCTATGTCATTTCAGATGATGATGAATAAATATTTCAAAATACTTGCATAAATAATCACTGAAACTTTGTTTAAATTTTTTATATACTTCCTTAAAGATTGTTCACAGAATACAACATCAGACACAACAAAAAGTTAAACAAGTATCTCATTTCTTTTAAGTAGTACGTTTCTGGCACAAGCCGGACAGTTGAAGCCACCACGGTTAAGTGATTAAATTTTAGATGTTTCCGAAAATCAAACATTCACAAGAAAGAGCATTGACTATGCCAGCAAATGGCACATTTAATCACTTCCTTACTCAAGACAGAAATCTTGACTGCTGTGATAATCCCCTCACGGATCTCTCTGTGTCTGTCACCACCCATTGTCTACAAACTACGAGTATGTGCTCTCACTCTTCAAAGACAGCTTGGCGTGAAGTTGAATATCTTTACTTCAGTCCCGCCAGGGCGTCCATAGACAAGACCTTTCATAGACCATCTCCTGGACCCCCATCGACTCACTCTCCTGTGGCCGCACAGGTGTCTGTGACGAGAAGACCTCTTCACCTCTTCCCCAAGCAGCACTCAAGTACCCAGTGCAGAGCCAGGCGTAGCATTTTCATTGAATATTACATTAGCTAAATAAATGATTTTATGAAGAAATTGAAGCATTAATAATAATTGACTCCTGAATTGTTTGGCCTACTCATCAAATTAAGTGTCTGTCCTGATATTCTTCCTTTTGAATTCATTGCTTAAGAACTAGTGTTCTAAATTATCTTTTTAAACATTTCATGGAAATCAGAGACTCTTCTACTTTCATGAACAGTCCTTGCTTATCACTTAGGGACGTAGTTGATAATAATCAATTAAAATAGGTGCATTGAGGAAAGTTTAATAACGGTACTATGCACAAAAGTGAGGGCAATCCAAAAGAGTTTAGGAAATCCAACAGAGTCTAGCGCAAGACCCGGGGCTAGTCATGGTGAGGAGTCATTCCCACCCTTAGGCCCCACTGCCTAAGGAATGGGTAAGTTATTGGATACCTCTTGCAGAAGGGTCAGGTTGTAGTGGAGCAAAAGGAAGTTAGTCCAGGAAAATAAATATGATCGCATTTTCCTCTTATCCTCTGACATCCTGCAAGTTCCCCTGGCTGACTCTAGCTAGAAACTAGAGGGCAAAAGAGCATGTTAATATAGGGCATACAGATCAGCTTCTCAGGATCCACAGAGCAGACTGGGAGGAGCTAAAGAAAAATATCTGACACACCTTACTGTATGTCGTCAGGGATCCAGATGTTAGGACTCTGCCTAATGAGCAGTGATAAAGTCCCCATCTCACTGTGTTTCCTGTACTCGACCAACCTCTTCCTGGACAGATCTCCATCTACTGTTCCCTTCAACTGTCTGCTCTTGCTCTGTCATTCACTAATGAGATCGCTCTGGACAGTTTGTTACAGTCCTTAGCACCGATCCATCTCTTCTGTCTGACTTTTCCTTGTGGGTCTGACTTTACTTTAAATTGAAAAATTGTTTCTGACTCCTGAGGCAGTTAGTGTAAGAAATATGATTAGAGCTCTTGAGAGTGAATAAGGAGCAGAGACAACTACACTCTTAGCTTTCATATTCAATAATTTAATTTGAAAACCTCAAACAGCTTCATCAGAATTTATCTTAGGATATTTCTAAAGATAACTGACAACTATATTTTCATCTTCTCCTTACCAAAAAAAATAAAAATAAAAAATAAAAAAAAAGAAAGAGAAAAGATTTTAATTGTAGCAAGTTGGACAAATCTTAGTGATTTTTAATGGTTTTTGAAAAGCAAAGATAGTAGTGATTTATTTGGGTATATTATTTTGAAGTAAATTTAAAAAATTAAGTCATTGGATCCTATAGTCGGCCTTACTAAGCCCCATTTGAGGATTCCATAGCCAACTGGTCAGCAATGACATGACCTCAAGATCTGTTTACCCGTGACAATACCCCGAAATCTTGACTCATACCTGAGAGTAGCCCCTAAAAGTTTCCTTACAAATGTGAACTTATTTGGCAAGGAATATACAATATCCTCTACCGTAAGCATATATGAAATCTATTTATTGTCTGTTCATTTTCTACAGCCTGAATGTGAAAGAGCAATTTATTTTCTCATTTACAGGCAATCAAACTGGGGAAGGCCAAATTATTTAATGTCACATAGTCTTCATCTGAAAAAGGGGATAATAGTAACTACTTGTAAGAGTAGGTATAGGGATTAGCTTGGGTAAAAAGTGTCAAGTTCACTGAAAAAGTCCATAGGCATTTACAAAGGGGCATTTTGTTCCCCTGATGGTTTCACTGTCTTATTTGAGGTTACTAGGAATTGTTTGAAGGCAAACGTCAGAGTATCTGACAATCTTAGAAGTTCCGACAATTTCAATAAATGTAAGAAACTTGGGAGGGTTTAAGGGGGAAAAAAAATGTTCAGCCTTATCAAAGCTGCAAATTCTTAAGAGCTGTACTGCTATATATGGGAATAAGAGGCGCAATTAATTATATCAAATCAGCCAGTATAAACCAGGCCCGGACCCAGGAAAACAGGTCAAGTCGCTTCTATGTGCTTCCTGCTTGAAATAAACTACTTTTAGGATTTGAGTCCTGGCCGTACATGTACCAGCTGTGACCTTGGGCGATTACTTGGTCTCACAGAGGTTCCAATTCCTCATATAAAAAGGGTATAATAACAACTTCCCATATGATTATGGTCAGATCTAAATAATAAAACCCCTGGCATATAAAATGCGCTATATCTGTGAAAGATATTAATAATCTTATTACGGGGATAGGTTTGATTATTTAAGCAAACGACTAAAGAATTTGAGCCGTGTCACTAAAGGAAAGAATAATTGGATCCTGGGTGTTTCTGAGTGAATTCTCTGCTCTGAGGGAAGGGCCCTGAGGGTCCAGAAGCCTCGTTTGTTTCAGTAAAGCACTGTCTGGGTTGATGGGCTACTGGCGGCCATGAAAAGTACAGTTTGAAAAGCCCTGAACCCTTTATTCCCTGTTAGAGTCTTCCACTGCAACATGAGTTATAAAGGTACAGTTTTCATCAGGTGCCCTATTTGCCAGGCACTTGGCTAGGAACCTTTCAAATTCCTCACAGTTACTTCTAATCCTCAAAATATCGATTACATAAATACACACACACACATAATTCATAGCAATACCATGTATATATAAATACGAATTATATTTACTTGTGAAGAAATTAAATGACTTTCTCAAGCTGAAATAACTAGTGAGTGGAGAAAGAAATGTTGGCTAGAGAGGGACAGCAGTGACCACGTATCAGACACTGTCTCAGGGGGACAAAGGTGGACATGAGCTTTGTACTAATAAAGCTCACCGTCTACTGCCAGAGACAAACATTTATACAAATAATCTTGTAAATAAAAGTGCAATCGTGAAAAATGTTATGGTGCTATCGTGGAGGGATTTGATATAATTAGAAAAGTCAGGGGAGACATTGCTGAAGGTACCATCTTTGATTTGAGATTTTAAGGATTATCAGGAGTTAGCCCAGTAATGAAGTGTGAGAAGAGCTTTCCAGGCAGAGTTATTCCAAGTGCATGTGCAAAGGTCCTTTGTCAGGAGAGGCCATGATGAGGGCAAGTGCGACTCATGACCATGGCAAGAGCAATGAAATCACGTGGGACCTTGGTGAAAGGCGAGGAGGGAGAAAAGAAAGGCGCTCACGGGACGTAGATTGGATGGAGGAGGCTGGGCATTGGCAAAAGAGGAACTCACTAAGCAGGGGGAATGACATGATCAGATTTGCCCTCTGCATCGATCGCTTTGGCTGCAGAGTATGAGATGGACGGCATGTGGTCCAAGCTGATGTGGCGAGGTCGTTTAGGCCACTTGTGTTATACAGTGACATTAGTAGAAATGGGAGAATTTGATCATCTTGACAGATGTGATATTTATGAGGTAAAATGGGGAGAACTTGGAGTGTGATTCAGGGAGCCAGTCAAGGATAACGCCATGGTTTCCATTTGAGTGTGACCTAGTGGATGATGGGTTAAGAAACAGCAGAATAGGGTCAATTTTGAGGATAAAGTCATGAATGTGAGTTTTTAAGTATGGTGAGTTTGAGGTACATTTGAGACACCCTAGAGGGGTTCAGAGGAAGTTAGATAGGTTGGTGGTTCATTTGAGAAGGCTGGAATGGAGATAATATTTAAGCCTCATCACATTTAAAATAAGAAAAGCTGAAGTTATGGATGAGATCCTGTTGGGAGAAAATAATGAGATGAGAGAGAGCCAAGTATAAAGTCATGAGGAACTTGAACTGTCCATTGCTGGGAAGGCTGAATCTGTCTTTATGACCATCAGGGAGGCCAGAGAATTTCTGCTCTCAGACGGAGAGAAGAATGGTTGGCAAATGATGTTCTGACCAACTCCAAGACGCAAAAGATCTAAGCTTACCACAAACTTGAGTGAATGAATATGTCTGAATGAATCGTTTCCTAGACCTGAGGTTGGCACCACCCCACTGGCAAGAAGTGGTCATCTCTAAGCCCACTCGCCCCTGTATGTCTCGGCCTGTACCCTTGAGAACACTTGGTATTAATCTGTGTGGGCTTTGACTGATTTCTCCTTGTTTGGAAGAAGGAAATGGATTCCAGATGAATAGCACAAAGGAAACCATTTGGGGAGAGTGTGCGCGTGCGCGCATGCACACACACACGAAAGCTTCCTTACGCACCTAACCCACCAAGTACTTCTAGAAACCTGAGCAAATTTTGAATCTCTCTATCCAACACTTTTGTTATTTGAGGTGGAGAGCAGAGCTTGGGAGCAGTTTGCGTCTCTCAGCAAAAGTGCTAGCCAGAGCTCCCACCATTTTGCATTGAAATTAGTACTTTCTCGAATGAGGAATTTGCATTAGGTGGTATTTTCTTTCTTTCTTTCCCTCCCTCCCTCCTTCCCTCCCTCCCTTCCTTCCTTTCTTTTTCTTTCTTATTAGGAGATGCTTTGTTTCTTTAACATTTGTTCCTACCCCTACTATGTACAATTTAAATATTTTACATGACATATCCACCAAAGTGAAACTAATCATTATCCATATATGTATTCCCTTTGTATAAGTGTATTCCCTTTGTATAAGTATATATACAATGAATTGTAGCTCACCTCCCTGTGGACAGGAAAAAGAAGAAAAGATGCACAGAAGATTTAAAGAAGACTCAGGAGTACCTAGAATCCAACTTCTAAGATGCTCACAAATGTATTCCAAACATGACGAATCATGTGAGAAGGCATTTCATTGTTGACTTTTCTGACGGGCATAATGCTTTGTTTAGGAATACAGCTTGGCAGAAAGACATCCAAGGGCACGGAATGTAATTGCTATCATCCTCCAACTATTTCTGGAATTTGTACCACCCTTTCCTCCTCGCCAGATCTGGAAGTTGGAATGTTTCGCCCGCATGCATCACCAACACTTAAGCCAACACTCCTTTGGAATGTGGGATATTTTCCATTGGCATGACCTTATTCCTTGTATTCGTGAATCACTTTCCATTAAATTCCTATTGCTGTCTCTTTGAAAATGTTCTTTTCTTTTTATAAATAAATTGTAAAGTATACAGATGTTAAATATATGTAATTTATAGCAATAATATGTGTATATCTAATTCAATCTACATGTAAATTGGATTACCGTCAAAGACTCTATCAAAAAGTACACATATAATTTATAGAAGATAAAATGTTTTCTTTAAGAATATAGTTTTCAGTTATTCTAGTGTGTACTTTTCTTTTATTAAATAATTTCACTCTGTATTTTGGAATTCATATACATTAAGTAACTATCTTTTAATACAGGATTTTAAGAAGACTGGAACTCTATACCATGTGTGAGTTTCTCTCTAATGAACATTCTATTTCTTACTCTTAAATAAAAAGCAAAACAATGGAAACAGGGCCGATACCAAGTTCCTTTGTGATGACAAGTTTGTAGGAATTATAGCTAATGTAACTTGTAATTCTAATTTGTCAGTTACATAAAAGATTTAACCTGTGCATGCATGGCCAAGGAATACTATTATATTTCTTAAAATTTGCTTCCTAATAGAAGTGTGTACACTAAACATAAACTTTAGCTTCCCTTTTCATCATGTCTGAAATTTTCAATAATTTTATTCTTCCTCAGTTCTCCCAAGTCTTTGATAATGTAGTTTCTCACACACTCTGTGTTTAACAAAGGGGTTGGCAGGCTTCTTGGCATGGGCCTGATGGTTAAACATGACCAGATCCCAGATGGTGATTGTGCCCACTCAGGTCTCCATATGGGCTAGTTTAAAATGGCACGTCGATATGTTCTGAGCTCTTTTCAGGGTGACTGAGGGCCAGTGTCTACCACACTGAGGACAGCTGTGTGACCACGGAGGAAATCAGTGCCATGTTGTTCAGAAATGATTACATATGCAAACCATCGTTTCACAGAATTACTTTTGCACTTAAAGGTATAATTCTGCCTTTTTTGCTGTGGTTTTTTGCTTTGATATTGAAAGCCTATGTGACAGGATAAGCAGTTAATTTTCTTTTTCTTTCTGGAGTAGCAATATCAACTAAATAAAATAAAAAACAAGCCCTAGGAAAACATCATCAAAATAAAATTAAAAACAAGCTCTAGGAAAACAGCAATTTTTTATATCTGCCTCTCAAAACATTTATAAAAATTACTTTTAAAACACCATTAGTAAAGACCTTAACAAAAATACTAAAAAAGAGATGAAGTAAATATACCAAAAATAAAATACAAAGAATATGGACAAAAATTCTATTAAATATTTATTGTTATTCCTTTCAGAAGGCTTAAGGATAAGCTGATGGTTATTTTCCCTCACCAGGATGTCATATTTTTATTGCTTCTGTTTATATTTTTTTATGTAGGTTGAGTTACCCAATAGGGTTGAGAAAAAATAAAATGATTTTTCTCAGCTATTTAATATCTAGTCCTTAAATGCTCCCCTGTACTTCTTTATTAATAAGCTGAAATAGTGAGAATCCCAAGAAAACTAAAAATAACCTAGTTGGTAATCTTCCTTTTTTTGCAAGATGGGACATGCATGCTTGACCTCTTGTCTACTAATTCAGGATCTCAGACGTTCTAATTATTGGTAAATATCACTTCTGCGTTTCCATACCATCCATCAAGAGCTAGCAACCTAAGGAGAATGTCTGAGAGGGATTTCAGAAGGAATGTGCTGAGATATCATCACTTCCTGTCTCCTCAACTTTCTAGATAGTCATGTTAATGTTAAAAGTACCGTATTGTATAGTTGTATAGTGTCTGGGGATACCACAGTGAAGGTTTGTACTTGTAGACAGACCTGATAACTGTGAGACAATTCTGCAGTTTACTGACCACAGCACAAAGAGGAGACCGTAGCATTTTTTCTTCAATACCACTTAGCTGACCCAAGAGGTCAATGTCTTCTTTCACAGAGTTCCAAGTGCCCAGCAGTGGAACCAAAGGGGAGATCATATTTGTTGATGAAAGATCCAATAAGGGGTTAATATCCAAAGTTTATAAAGAACTTAACACCAAAAAACATAATAAAATATGAGCAGAGGATCTGAATAGGCATTTCTCCAAAAAAGACATACTGATGGCCAATAGACATATGAAAAGATGCTCAAGGTCACTAATCATCAGAGAAATGCAAATTGGAACCACAATGAGTTATCACCTCACACCTATCAGAATGACTATCATCAATAAATCAACAAACAAGTGCTGGTGAGGATGTGCAGAAAAGGGAACCCTCGTGCACTGTTGGTGGGATTGTAAATTGGTGCAGCCACTGTGGAAAACAGTATGGAATTTCCTTTAAAAGAGTAAAAGTGAGATACTCATTAAAAAAGAAATCCTTTGACAAAATCTCCAAAGATATCCACACTTCCAGACAAGATATAGTTTAAGATGAACTGCTAGGTATACAGTGAAAATATAGAAGATGAATGCGTTTTCCCCTTCACAGTTTCCCATGGCTTATTGTGTGAGTGTGTTTACGAAGCTAAAGAACTGATTTCCTAGAATGTCACCTGTTTAATAAATATCTGAGTTCCACAACTTACCACATTCAGCTTCTTCCATTTTGAGTTGAGAATGACTGGTACATGGTATAAAGTGGCCAATTCCTCCTTTAATAAGACAAGATGTTTTTCCTGTCTCAGTATTTGCAACCATCTAATCAGGAAGAGCATTTGACAATTCGTCGATACAGTATTCAATTCAAATTCTAAAAAATGAAATGAGAACATTTCGCTGGAACAATAAGAAACTAATGAGAATTGATAGAAAACTCAATTTTTTCTTTCTTTTTCTAGAAATGATTTTGGTTCAGATAAAGGACAGCAATTCACAAGGGCGGACTGTGGCATAAAAGGAGAAATTTAAGAAGTGAATAGGCATTGAAATATGTCATAAAATTTGAAGGAAATTTTGCTGCATTGCTTTGTTATCTAAATAGGAATCTTTCAAATATCTGGTGTTTATAATTTTTCTGTTAAAATGCAAGCATCTCTTGGGATTTCATGCCCAGTATCAACTAATATCACAATGATATTTGCTAATTAAGAACTCAAGTTTTTGGGCGAAAGAAAATGTTCTGGAAAATGTGGGTAGCTGAGTGGGCAACAAAAAAAACGGAAGAGGATTGCTGTGGAAAAAATGCAGGACACTCATGAACAAACCATCTATTTAGTAATTTCTTAGAGAAACTCACGACATCATACTACATTAAAAGTTGTTGATATTTAATGTATGGGATGCTGTATTGGGCCCAAACTGAAAAGAGCGGTTTAGAAAATACAGTGCTTGCACAATTTTTATCTTGTTTTTCAGAACGAAAAACATTTTGAAGGTTATTCTTTCCTCCCAGTGTGATTATTTTTTATTTGGCAAAAATCAGTTAATTTGGAGGGGAGCGAAGCTGTGTGTCAATGAACTGGCCGCAGTGTCATCAGGCAATCAGACTGAGATCAACACAGCTGCCGGAGTGGCAAAAGCCAGGAAGATGCTAGTCACAGGGCTGGCAGAAGCGCAGGAGCAAAAAGTACTGTCGTCACATGGGGTGACACCAGCAAAGATTTATTAATATATGCCTTAACGACATATTTAAAATCAGCGCCGCGCTTTCCAAAGTAATCAAACAGATTAATGGCAACATGGGTAGGATTTGGGCCATTCTTAAACCAATTCCTTCAAACGCAAATCAAACTTTGACAACTGGGCATGGGAAAATCTGTTCTTGTTCCTCCGAAGCAACATATACTATATCTCATATTAAGATTTTGTGTATAACATATTTATTTGCATACAGAAATATGAATTTCTATTATACATTTCATTACTTTATTTATAGAATATGTATATATTAGGCATACAGCATATTTCAGGAAGATACATTAAATATGCACACAGCTCATGCTGCAGCGTGCACCCTTTTCAGAGAAGCATATCGAAGAGGCATGGTACTGTATATACATGCTGAAAGTATGCTTTGCACAATTCATCCAGCTTTGGGTGCTTCCCTAATCTATTTGCAAAACTGGTGCTGTGGTTGTTGAAAGGGACATTACCAAACTGGGGAAAAGGCCACTATCGATGAACTAAGTAGGAGGGAAAAAAAAGTAGATCGCTTTTCTAAGTGTATATTGTCATCGGTTTGAACTCCCATCTCCCCCAGTGTCAGATCTTCAGGATCGAAAAAGCGGTGAACGGACAGAGAGCGGGAGTATGTGGGACCTCCGGTGTCCACATCCAAACGGGAAAGCTCGTCCCAGGGGGCTTACCATATCGGTGACTTTGTCCTAACACTTGAGATATGCCATTAAGTTAATGATGGACTGGTACAAGGGCAAACATTTCTTTTTTGAAGAAATGACCTGGCTTTTTCACATTCTTAATCTCCTCTTCTTATAAGACCACTCTGTGATATTTACATTATTGCTTTGAGGAGAGAAGAAATTCTTGACCGATATTCACCTTTCCAGGGAAAACAGAGGAGATGAATCATATTGTTTCTGAAAGAGGTTCTTAATGTTTTTGAAAGAAAAAATGTCAGCTCATAGAAAACTGACCACATCAACCACAACCATTTTAACGGCCAACTACTGAAACCTCAATTAACTGGTCTCTGGCAATCATAATCTGACATTAAGATGTTGGAAACAACATGCCATGTGCCTGGTATGATGATTTTGGATATGTAGATGTGGCCTGTGTTCCCGATCTGTGAATTACAAATACACCAGACTGGACAGATGACAGTGTATCTGATACACGATTGGTGAGCATTACCTTTTTCAAACAGGTGAGCAATTTTCATTGATGTTCTAATAGTGATACAGGATTATTTCCCCACTTTTACAAAGCAAGCTCTAGAATCCCTTAAAACAGACCAGAGTTTCTCAACTTTGGCACTACTGACATTTTGAGCCACTAATTTTTGATGAGGGGTGGGAAGGGCGGTCCCGTGCACTGTAATCTCTTCAGAGGCCATCCTTGGCCTCTGTCCACTAGGTACCCTGCAGCTATGACAACCAAAAAATGTCTCCACACATTGTTAAGTGTCCCCTGGGGGGCAAAATCATCCCTGATTGAGAGCCGCTGACGCAAACAAATCCAGCAGCAGTTAATGAGGACCAGTGAGTCCAGTCTCCATGTTTCTCGTCATCTACCATTTTCAGTATTCTTTCCATTTTTTTGATTCCAGTTGACAAAGCTTCCATGATGTGTCAGTCTGTCTTCAGTTCTTTTCTTTAATACTTGATGCTTTCTCTTTCAATAAGGTCGTGGTGGCCATGGCACAAATCAAAAATAAAAGGATGAAAGGGAAGGACGCAATGGCAAGGGAGAGGAACAGCCAACTTGACTCAAGCTGAGTTGGATTGTCAGGCCAGACAAAAAGAGAACCAAATGCAGAATCTGGAATCCTTGAATCCCAGAGTTCATCCCGACTAAAGCTGAATCTACATCATAATAGTACAGGTTAATAAGTGGAATATTCAGCCAATCAATTGTTTTGTTTACGGGGAACCAAACACTCCATTGGTTCCTTCTACTCAATTTATTCATTGATTTGAAGAAATAAAATAAAAATAAATATAGAGTTAAAATGTAAAAGTTTACATTGATATAACTGTAAAGAAATCCGTGTGAATTGATGCAATATATTTATACAGAAGATTTTGGGGGAAAATGACTGAAATTATTCAGACAGGAAGTTATCTGTATAAAGGGTAAGTTAGGTACAAATATTGTTGGCATTTTGCTCCTCACTATTCTTTTTTGTTGTTGTTTACATTGTGCTTTTTTAAACTCTCAAAATTGTTGAGATGCCATCCGTGAGGCAAGTCACACACAATAAATCTAATTAAAGTGCTAAGGTCTAATACTGACGAATTTACCATGCAACTCACATAGATGTTACTGGCCAAGATATAAAGTCCATAATTCTAAAAGGTAAAATATGAAATTAGAAAGGCTTTTAGAAGTCTGATTTCTATTGATTGGGCCATCTTTAGAAAATCTGATTTGAAGACTATAGCAAATATAGTAAGAAAACAAATGATGAATAACAATACCTAGTTAAATGTGAACAATATAATCATATATTTATTTGGGCTACCAAGTAAAAAGTCTCTACATGGACGCGATTCTTCATAAAGCCACAAGTACAGCCACCTACAATTTTCTTTCAGATTCGATTGAGCTCATCTGGCCTCTGTTTAGTTACCCACCACTTTTCTGTCACAAATGTTACTATACTTCTTCTCTTGATAGAATTTTGAAGTTAAAAAATTTTAGGGAGAATTGACAATTTGAGCAATGCGGAACATGTGGTTTCAGTTAATGTTTTCAATTATTTTTTTTTTTCCCCTCAACTGGGTCACAGGATGGTTCTAAACAACTTTGCTTGACTATAAATTGACTATAAATCGGCCTTAGAAGGCATTGAAGAGAAGGTCTTAATCTCTGGGGAAGTGACCCAGAAGTCACTGGTGCCATGTGAGTACCTTAATCCTATTTGGAATTCCAAAAGAAAAAAAGAAAATAGATCTTCTTCCTGTTGACAAAGGTCATGAATTCATGTTTTCTAAGTTAGCATTTTATACATGGGCCAGGCGGACTCAGGTTGAAACAAATTGCCCTTTCAACCTATTTTCTTATCTCCACTAGAATGACTATTATTTAGCTTGATGACACCTCGATTAAAAAATAAATCACTTTGGTTTCTCAAGCATGTTTACGTATTATGAAGGCTATTAAAATAAGATGCTAGTTTAGGAGAAAACCGGACTGGTGAAAACATGTCACATAAATAACCATAAGTGAACTACATCCTTACAGGCTTTATACTCTCTAACAATGCAAAGGACGAGTGGGCAGGGGTGAAATGCCCATATTCATGGCCGTCCCTGGTTGGATTTTTGGGATAGTCCTGCAGAATCTGCCCTTATACAATGTAGAACAGGAAAGTACAAAAACCAATGCCATAATGAGAAAAAATAACGATGTGATCTAGTTGGGTTATCTGCTTGCTTCCTTTTGATGGCGGGAAAAGGGGAGCTAAAAAAATAAGCATTTATTACATTGCAATCCTCCAAATAAAACCATAACAAAAATAATAATATATGCTTAACACACTGGAGACCATTTCTACATCCTTTTGATTTTCCTTCCTCGCTTCCCCATTGTTTACCTCTTTAAGTCTCCGTGTTAGCTTGTAACTTTCATCCTTATATAAACACATGGGAGCAAAACAAAAAAAGGGGGGGAGGGGAAGGAGCGAGGTTATTTTTCTTTTTGTGCAGAGACTGGTAACAGTTGTAGATTCAAAAGCCCTCCTTCAAGAGACTAGGAGAAAATGTGGCTCATCCTTTCACTCCACAGTTCCAACACGTCTCTTTCACGGCCTCATCGCCCCTGCACCTGCAGGTTTATAAGGTGCAAGTTCCTCACACTGGGGCATAGGCAGGATTAGAGTGTCACTGCTGGGCTCCGTAACTGCGCGTCCACAATAAGACTATGAAGTGCGATGGCAGAGATTTTAAAACTAGCTCTTTACCCCTTTCTTCTTCCCAAGCTCCCCTCGATGGTCTTCCTTCTTCCCTAAGACGTTTTACCTCGTAGCGCCTATGTTCTTATAATGACACATGAGAAGGTGTTTAAAGGTCTTCTTGAAGGTGGCGTTGCAAAGTGCGTAGCAGGCAGGGTTGATGGTGCTGTTGATGTAACAGAGCCAGTACCCAATGGTCCACACCGTGTTGGGGATGCAGGGCGCACAGAAGGTATTGATCAGCACCATGACATTGTACGGGGCCCACGTGATGATGAAGGCCAGCAGAATAGCCAGGATCGTCCTGGTCACTTTCTTTTCCCGAGATGGAGGAGGCTTCTTTTTTGCGGGCTGCTTCGTCATCTTCACGATCTTGCGAGCCACAATGTTCTGTTTTTCATCTCCGTTCTGACCTGAAGAACCAACCAGCTCCACAGTGGTATTAGTCGTGGTACACGAATCACCCTTTTGGGTCTTGGTGACAATTTTGATGCACGTTTGCTTAGAGTTCTCATCTTTGGAATGGCCCAGGGAAGTGGAAATTGTGTTTTCATCCTGGGTTATTTCATCATCTCTCAGATTAGAGGCGACGGCACTGACTGAGGTGGAATCGTTGGAGCTCTCTTTCTCCTCCCCCTGGACACAGTTTTCAGTCACAGCGTCTCTGGGGGCTTTGCCGTTCTGGATTCTGTTGTGCTCCAGGCCATCGTCACTGCCGGGCGTGTTGTCATTGTTTGGCTTCACGATCCTTCCCTGAACCAGACTTGGAGAAACCGGGTCTTGGTTGGCCACGGGCTCCTTCTTGTCCTTCTTTATCCTGCTCTTGCTGGCCCGGGATATGTGCCAGTATAACACGGTCATGATGATCACTGGCAAATAGAAGGCCGCGATGGCGGTCCCGAAGGTGACAGCCGCGTTGGAGAAAAACTGAATGTAGCATTCCCCATCCTTCACAGTCCTCACCCCTACGATGAACTGCCAGAAGAGGATGGCCGGGGCCCAGAGGATGAAGGAGAGGACCCAGGCGGCTGCGATCATCATCCCTGCCATTTTCGTGGTCCGCTTGACAGGGTAGGTGAGCGGTTTCGTGACACAGAAGTACCTGTCAAAGCTGATAATGAGCAGATTCATCACCGAGGCGTTGCTGACCACATAGTCCAGGGCTAACCAAAGGTCACACACCACAGGGCCCAAAGGCCAGTAGCCAATCACAGTGTAGAGGGTGTACAAGTTCATGGAGAAAACGCCAATGATGAGGTCAGCACAGGCCAAGCTGAACAAAAAGTAATTGTTGACGGTCTGGAGGTGGCGGTTGACTTTAATGGAGACCATGACCAGGATGTTCCCAATAATGGTCACCAAACTGAGCGATCCAGCCACAAGGACAATAAACACCACTTCGAATGTCTTATAAGGGCTGGTCAAAGCCAGGCCACTGTTAGAAGAGTTGGTTGAGTTATTCATTTTGTGTTCTCTAATCAGGAGTCCAGTAGCCAAACAAACATTTAAACCTGCAGGGAAATAGAATAAAATGAAAAAATATAAACATTGCTTTAAAATATATTAGATTCCTCCCTTTTGAACCATATTGCTTTTCTTCCTTCTCCTACATTTTTATCGGGCCTACATACCCCAATTAAAAGAATGATTCAAAAGATCCTTTCGGGTCGGCAATGTATTGAAAGTCTAAAAACAGTGAAAACGTGACCGTAAATAGGTAAGAACATCTGTCTGTCCAGCTATCTAATGTTCTATTATCGTCAATCAATTAAACTAAGTATAATGTTTATGAAGTGACCTAAATAAATCAAAATTATACATAAAACTTTCAAGAAGTTTCTAGTATGGGCAAAACAATTAATAAACCGATGTGGGAACAAAATTATGGAAGAAAGCATAAAACTTATAATATTGAGTTGTGACTTTTATAGTTAATAACATCAATCCACCTGGCGGCTCTGTCTTTTTTGTAATAATACCGCTAACGATAGTAAAGATAATATAATAGTACTTTATTAGCCAATACACTTTACACAAAGAATATTATTCTCTGACCTCTATTTTACATTTATAGCCAGTATCACATAATTAGCATTTCTAATATTCCACATCTTTCATAAGAAGTTATTTATTAAATGTATATTGATACGATTGTGTCGATTTCCTGAATGTCTTATTTTTTGAATCACCACCAAGTTTACCATCTTTCTCTTCTTCCTGTAGGTGATCAGGCTAGGGTTTATATTTGTTTAGCAGAAGGAGGAACCGTGGCCCGGCAAGGTTAAAGGATTTATACACATATCAAGTCAATGACAGAGATGAGACTATGAACCTAAGTTTGTTCATTCTTTTGTTCACTTTGTCTTCACATACTAATGGAGTAACCTCTCTTTATTAGGTACTGTGATATATATGCTGGGTATTCAGTGATGATTAAGACCAAATTCTGGCCTGGGAGAGGCATGTTCACTGCTGGCAGTGATGGGTTGGTTAAGAAGCAACTATTAAACCCGAGTGGACTCTCTGCTGCCAAACCCTGTTGTGTTTAAGTAAAGACATAATCACCGTTTTCCAGATAATACCACTGAAGTCTGGTAACAGCTGAGTAATTGTTCATAAGGGAAAAAGTATGTTGGAGGCATAGTAAAGAAAGTTAAGAGTCCATCAAATGAGCTTTGACATAGTTCTGGAGACGCAGCTTCTGAAAGAAAAATCAGCCCAAGTTGACAAATCAATGCAGGTTGTGTGTATCGGAAAATATTAAGAAATTAATAGAATTTCAAAAGTCGGACATCTCTATTAATTCAGATCCCACTAGTTACAAAATAAGGATATGAACTCCAGGTGGGGTGGTGGTTTTTCCTTGAAATCCATGTAGCAAAATAATTTGCTGAGCACCTTCACAGTACGGCTTTTAAACAAAGGGTTTATTCTGCATGGAGAGCAAGTTATCTTCAAGCATTTAAAAAAAAAAAAAACTTAATAGTTTTTGGGGGGAGAGGTTGGCCTTAATAAAAAAAAAAGACCCCAAACAGATGCCAGAACAACAACAACAAAAAATATGTGTAAGTACTACATAATTATTTGAAACTTTTGCAGAACAAAAACAAACATAAAAATTGGAAAACAATATTTATAAAGCACATGACAGAAAGCACCTAATTTCCCCAGACCTCCCGATTCGCAACCTGTAAGCCATGTTACGAAACACTGGTAAAGCCTCTCTTTCCTTATCTCTTTTAAAATTTGATCCATTCTGAACTGTCTGACCGTCATATACCACAACCTCTCTGTTGGTTCAGTCCTCATCCATCCCATAAACATTCCCAGTGTCCCCTGTGTACTGAGTTTAGGAGCAGGGTACTCTTTCTTTAATCTTAAATTCCTCACTGGGTATTACGAGGAGTTTGGTTTTATTAAATCATAACACATAAGGCTGGAGACACATATAGAGTTCTCATTACGAAGTCCCAATAGAAGACACAGGGAGTCTGAATTAGTCTGGAAATCTAATTTGAAAAGTTTGAGAGAGTAGTTTAGATGAAATGGAACTTACCATATTCCCTTTCAGAATTTTCCATATCCTGTTTTACCCATCTCTGTGAATCATATTACCATGATCAAAGTGCTCAAATTAAAATTCTGAACTGTCTCTTGGCCTCACCTTCTTCCTGTGACCTCTGAAAGATCTTTTGAATTTATACCTTTTTCACTCCCATTTTCTTAAGTCAGGCCCTACCTACCTCTATCCTTGGCATAATTAAGCCCTTGATAAAATTTATAATCTTGCCCCCTTGCATCTTTCCAGAAGTATCTGAGACACTTCCCTAAATAGCCCCCATCAAAGGAAATTACATGCAGTTCTCCAAACACGACATTGTATTTTATGAATTCATGCCATTTTCTCTTCCTCTCTCCTACCTTAAAATCACCTCCCCCACATCCTTCATCCCACACCTTCACATCTCACCTGCGCCTCTTACTCAGCCTTCAGGCATCGACTCTATGAAATCCTTTCGTTAGCTCCTGGCCTAGATGGTTTTTTTTACCTTCTCTCTGCTTCCGCTGCACATCTAGCGTCATTTTATTCTGTTCTGTTGTTCTTAGTCCCTTGTTTGTTGCAGTTAAAGTTATTTCAATGTCAATTGTTAAGCCAAGTTAATCACACTCCTTACACTGTAACTAACATCCTCATTAGTTTCTGCAAGGTCTTCCTCTGATTTTTATTTTATCAATATTTTCTTTCCTTCATTTTTAATTCTCACGTCTCATTACCCCTTCTCTCCATTAGAACTTGCATGGATTGCTTAGGCTATTTCTTTGGCTAGATAGTCAACTCTGGAAAATATGTTTTTCTTCCTCATGATCTTAATTTACTAAACAATACTGTGTCCTAACTTTTGATGTTTCTTTTCATTTTCACTCAATACAATGTTTTTATGTTGCTCTAGCTATTTCAAAAGCACTGCTCCCATGACGTTTTTCTTATATATTTCTCTAGTATGCGGTTTGTCTCCAACTGCTTGAAGTGGTGCTGAAATTGGAATTTTCACATTGTGTCATGGCCACGAGCACGCATTTCCCTATTGTGTATGTCCAGGAGTGAGACCACTGGATCAAAGTGTGGGTGTGTGAATTCTGACTATTGCCGTATCATTCTCCTGGACGGCTGCAGCGGCTCCCCACTTTGACCAGGTCAGTCCCATTTCCCCGATAACCTTCAAACAATCGTGATGACGCAACTTCCTAATACTTGCCAATTCCAGAGAGGGAAAGGGTAGCTTTTTGTTGTAATTTGCGTTTCTTTGATTACTAGAGAGGCTGAGCACTTTTTTCACATAGTTAGTAGCCTTTCGGGTTTCCATTTTTTGTAGATCCCTTGTTCATACCTTTGACCCCAGAGGACCCCGGTTTATATGGCCACCTTTTTTTCTCCTTCACTAGAAAAACAGTGAATTTTGACTTCTTAGTCTTTGTCGACCATCCAGGTCGCTGCCTGAAATATTTAACTGGTGCTCGAAAAATGTTTGTGGAATCAACACAGGATCAACACTTATTATTATTGCAGCCCTTATTTACCCAATCGAAATTGTTTCAATAGGACTTTTCTTTCACTTTTTAAAATTTCACGAATTCAATCATTATTCCAGCCATTTCCTTATTAGCTAAGGACACTGTAGGATCAGAATTCTCCTTTGCTTATAAGCTTGCTTTTGTCTCTTCATCAAATTCACGGACATTTTTGAAATTGAATTATATCTAATTCTAGTTCACGAAATGTTCATTTTAATAAACTTTGGAAAATACCAAATATTTATTTTGTGAGTGTCCTGTGTGACACTTTTATTTTTCACATTTGTTTTAATAAAATATAGAACTATAGTTTTAAAAAGCTGTTTGGTGACTTCCTCTGGAGAATAATGTGTAAATATACCATTTATGGTAAAAATAAACTTGTTTGATCTCTTCTTTCATACATTAAAAAAGTGTAAGAATAAATGATTTGTCTGTGGTCATCTGGTTTTTGCTCTCACTTGTGCTAACAATAGTAATGATTATTATGCTAAAACTTTACAGTAACACTGAGTTTCGTGGTTCTCACTCTACCTCTTTTCATATTGTTTATTTTGGTTTGTTTTTCCCTTCCTCCTTTTCCTTCTTGTTTACCACGAGTATGCAGTGCATTTTCAACTAAACACACACACACACACACACACACACACACACACTCACATCTAAAAGAAAACACGAATGTAGGTCTCTCAAACATATGTTGTCACCCTTAATATAAACAACTCCATAAAATATACAGAATAGGTCCTAGCATCCCCTTTTTCTGAAGAAGGAAGCTGAGGTGATAAGAAATTAAACAGTGTCCTTGGCTTCGAGGCTAGCGAGTAAACCATCTGCAACTAAAATGTACATCTTTACCCTTCAGTGGGACACGTTTTCTCTCCTTTCCCCGTCTGAGAATTATATTTTACTCAATGATATGTGAAAGTGTTAAGCATCTGTACAATGGTGAACCGTCCCCAGAGGACATCAGATAAGGCAGAGTCCGTTTGAGGGACCCAGGTAGAACATGGTAAAAGTCTCATGGTTAATATCATTAGTTGCTATCGGATCCTCTACATTTTTACAATTATGACATTTGCTTGTTTCAACTAATGCTGTGTGTAAAAATGGAAAGCATTTCACTTAGAAGCAAGCAGCGTCTGAGGACTGCGTTTCTTTCTCCCAGTGTGATGCACTAGCTAGGCGAGGAATGCCCCTCTCCTACTATGGAAAACAGCTTCCTTTTGTCAACCTCTTGTCACCTCTGCTGTTTACATTTCTGTAAAAGTTTTTGCTTCTGGCGTGGCAGCCTAGGATCTTGTTAAAACAGTAATTGTTCTATCATTGATGAAATAACATAATCGCAGCAGACTAAACAATGAAGAGGAACTTCAAAGAACTGACTTTACGTCTTAATATGGCAAGTGTATAATAATCCATTAGGTATTTTACAATGTTGATGACTAAGTCTTGAAAGTATTATAGAAATTTATGAGGAAAAAATTTTTCTGCCCTTAGTTTCTTCAGTACTTGAGTTCTTACACGTACAGGCAAGGAATGTATCATGATCTAATATTATTCTTGTAAAGTTGTGGGTTCTAATGTCTACTCTTAATTATTAGCTGTATGAGTCTGATCATGTCACTTAACTTCTATGGCTCTTTTTTTCTTGAACAGGAATAATAATAGTCCTATTTTTCTTCTAGCATTATGGTAGGGATCAAAGTGAGATAATGTCTCTGAAACATGATTGGCAAATGTTAACTATTAAATAAATGCTATTAATATTCACATTTGTTAAATGGGTATAAATTAATCACTCTTCTTAATAGGCCACAGAAAAGTGTGTGTATGTGTGTGTGTGAAGTAGATTCAGACTGAGGAGAGATGGGATGGAGTGATAGTTATAATACTGTCATTCTCAATGATTTACATCATTAATAATATTAAATCATCAATGATATTAATAATAATTATCAATGATAATATTAATAATAATTAACATGTACTGAGTATGATTACTCTTCATAGCAACTCCTGGGGTAATTTCTATTATTTTATATATATATGTGTTTATATATATACATATATATAATATATATATTGAACTAGTAATCAATTAATTAAGTCATTTGAAATTCAAACCCCAAATGCCTGACTCCAGACTCTGCTACAAACGTTTATTGTTTGTCTGAGGGACAGTCTTACCTAGCAGCAAATGTGCGCCCTATACATTTGCCCCTCTGACCTGCTGAGACCAAGCCCTTTGCCCCAATTACAAGTTGTGTCCTTGGTGTAAACAATACAAGATTGTTGTGTCCAGGCTAGAATTGTGACTTTGGGTAGCAGAGATTCACAATAAGACACGGAGTGAGTCTCTATCCATGAAAATATGTATCAATTAATATTTAAAACATTTTCCTAAAAGCAATCATCATAAAAATATATCATCACCTCGTTAACTGATATATAACCTCTCACAAGAGTATTAATATCATTTACGTAGAAGTTCTAAACATTTATAGTAATATTTTTATGAAGTTACAGAGGGAATGTAAATTAAAATATTTAAAAAATACATTCTAATCAATATTTAGATATATAGTGGAGATTAAATAACATAAATGAGACTTTCTTTACACTCTGCCCGAGTCATGCAGGATGCCCAATATATAATGACCACTTCATAGGTGCATCTGCAATGTGATAAGCTAATAATAAATTTATCAATACACGAATAACCTAAGTGCTAGAATTTTTTTCACATAATTTCATTTAATTCTCACAATAACCCTGAAAATTAGTATAGTCTTTTTCAGTTTTACAGATGACAATAATCAGAGAGCCAGCAAACACTGGGTAGTATCCGACTCCTAGGGCCACGTTCTTTTTACTATGCCAAACTGTGACTCAAAACCCAATTCACTGAAAAAGTTTTCTAGAAGAATAAGACAAGTTGGGGAAAAAAGAAATCCATGATTGATAACTGGACTTTAGAGACAGAAGATATGTATAACAAAACTTCAGAACGAGAAATCAAGAGGAATTCCCATGAAGTGGAATTTACGATTGTTTGTATTTATTTAACTTTTGTTTTGAAAATGTAATCTTGGTGTATATACTTTGTATAGCTTTCTGATTTCTGCTGCCACTTGAATACATTACCAAAAATGGCAGGGCGTCCTGAGTGTTCTTCGTCTGCCTCTCTCGGACATCGATCTCTAAGAAGCAGCCTAATCGTTGAGCAAACTTAGGGGTAAAATCAGGAGCCTCCCTGGTGTTGCCTGATATTTTCTCAACGGATAGAGTAATAAGGCCCATGTTAGCTTTTTAAACTGTGTGGATAAGAGCTAAACACCCCAGTCTATCCTGAGACGATAATAAGTTTACTTCAACAATATTATATCTAGATATCTCATTTTCAGTATAAAATACTAGGATTAGGACAAAATGAAATATGGATAATACAGTAACATATTAGACTGTCATTAGAGATAAGACTATACCTACTGAGGAATTAGCAGGCGACAGTCTAGGAGACTTACTCATCACCTCTTCTCTGCCTTATTAATATTATCATCATTGATGATTTAATATTATTATTAGATGTGGTAATTTTGCACTGTTATCAAGTAGACAGCTAATGAAACTTATTTTAAAATTTAGATAATGGAAGAGACGACCACTGAGCTGGATAGTCTATACTCTGTTTTTTCATCTTCTAAACATTCGATTAATCCCGCTAATTCATAAACAGCTTTGGTCTAGGTAGTTAATAGGCTTTGATAGGACTGCTCCTCTGTCAGTGACCAGTCGCTCCTGCCATAGGTGATGCTCGAGAGAAAAAGAAAGAAAAGAGACCTAGAGAGAGGCATTTGAAAGATGTCCTGGGAACCAGGTTCCCTTCTCTAAAGAAAGGTTTCAACATACAGAGTTTTAATATTAATGTCTTAGATAATAACACAGCTTGCTTATATTATGAGCATCTTTCAATTTAACTTGCAAATAAGGGGGAGTTCTGGCCTGGGGCTCAGAAAACAATGCGGCTTTCATAGCTGGCATTATTGATATTCCACACTGATACTTTGACAACGTAAGGCAGAAATGGAGTAATTTCCACATTTTCCCCCCCTTTAATCAGGTTTTCCTTCCAGCCAAGCAACACATTATGAGTCAGTGCACAGACTGAGAGCTTTTTCATGAGATCCCGAATTTTGCTCTAAAGAGCAGCTGTGCTGGGCGTGGTAGCTGCAGGGAGCAATAAGGCCCCTTGGGACACCAGGGCTTTCTCTGCTTCTTTCTTTGTTCTAAAACATCATTTTGAACTTCTGTCGTGATCAGATCTGTATATGCCTTCAAAGGTTGTGGAGGATGGAAGCAAGAGGGACTTACTGATCAAACATAACAAAGCTTATGTGTCCACAGGGAGCTTATAATCTGGGAGAGACACACATTGCTGATGAAATTCCCAGCTACCTGGACCGATACCATGACAAGTCCCAAGACTAAGTATCCACGGAAGAAGGCTGGTCAGATGGGGATGAGGCAAACACAGGAGGCTTCCCGGAAGCCCTCCACATATATGTGTACCTCTCTTCTCTTTCTCTCCTTCCCCTCAACGTCTGCTGTGTGTGACATTTTGTATACATTTTCTTTTTTACTCTGTTCTCAAGATTCTACATTATAGTGGCTTCTCAGGAAGGTGTCATATAACTGATGATGGACGTTGACTCCAGTGCAGTGAGCCTGACAACCTATCGGTTCAGAAACACAGAATGAGACTTAGTTGCTGACTCTCCTATACTGAGTTTTTAATTAGATCTGAAAATATGTGTCAAAAGTATTCTGAAAGCAAAAGCGTTGTTTTTTTTTTTTTTTTTTTTTTTCCATTTAGGAAATTGCAGCACGGTGCTGCAGACTTTGCCAGATAGGCATTATGTAAAATACTTGAAAAAAGAAAGTCATACGTAAAACACATTGCATTTATCAAGCTGTACCCTAAAGATCTGTGTACTTTACAGTATGTAAGTTTCACTCTTTTCAAAGAAAGAAAAAACGTAAAAGCAAATGGTAGATAAGAGTGATGTAGCCGAAACAGCACTTTGATTCCCACGTTACGATAAATACTAGAGAACTCATGCATTTTTCCAATGTGAAAACCTTAAAGAATTTCCAAGCACTTATTATGATGTAAACATGCTCGTAGTTTGGCTGCCTGTCAAACAGAATACTCTTCTTACTGACGCTGAACAAACTTCCGTCCATGTTCACCAAACTATCTCTTCCCTTCTTCAAAACACATCCTAAACACCATTTACTCTAGATAAACTTCATGATGAAGAGGGAAAAGGGCCTAAAAATGATTTAACTAGTGCCCTGTACTTGTCTCTATGTCTGTGGCACCTCTTGGTTATTTTTCCACACAAAAAGAAAAGGGTGCTGGACAATTATAAATGAAACACAATTGGAATAAACCATTCTTCTGACTTTTAAAAATAAAATTCCATTTGAGTAAGCTCTGTAGGCTTTTTTTTTTTTTTTTTGTACCAGGAATCGGACAGAACTCCAGTATTGACAATGAATGTAATTTGGTAAATGGTGCTGTCTGAAGGGGGCGCTCTGACCAAACAGAGCTAAAGTGGGGTGGACCTTCTAACGAAAGAAAATGGAAGCAATCCCCAGAGAGCTGCTGAACGTCGTGTATGATTAGGCAGCTGTATTTGAATCGATGTCTGTGTCTTACTGTCTTGAGAAGTTGGAAATATGTATAGTCGGCTTTTTTTATTTTGTTTTATTTTTTTTTCCTAAAGTCGGCAGGCTGCTGGTTTAATAACTCTAAATTAGTTAATTCATTGCTTTGAATTAAACATGTGAATCAAATTTGCAGAGGGATTGAGGCTTGTTATGACTCTGATGGAACATTCTGGAATGAAAGCTGTTGTTCTAGAGAAGCTGAGCAATTCCAAACAATGCAACCTTTAAGGATCCGTTTCAATGGTGCACGTGCCTTCCGTTGGAAGCTGAAACAGAGCACAATGCGATGTGAAGTTTTGGTTAGTAGATCAAGGGCAGTTTTGAAGGGAGGAACAAAAATCAGTTGATGCTCAGAGAAGAGCTAAAGAGAGGAAGTTAAGAGTAGACTAGAATAGTTAATAATAACTGGGATCAGAAGCTGTGATGAGATTAGGAAGCGTATGTATCAGGAAAATTCCTTTTCTGGGTACAAAGAAAATACAAATTTAGATAACACATTTCTAAGAGGTAAGTAGAGAGAAGGACACTTAGGTGTACTTAGAAATCTATATTTATTTTAAGCACGTCTCAACTTAAAGTTGCATGGCTTATGGAGAGAAAGGAAAAGTTAATACATGCATATGAGAGGTAGAGGTAAGCATATTGCGTTTTATAGACATGATATTCTGGGTTACCACTTCTTAAAACAAATGCACCCATAAGTATAAGCTCAACAGACACTACCATTCCTAGAATGTAGGGATAGAGAACCAAGACTCAAATCCTCCTCCGTAAGGCTAACTCTTGGGTCCTTTGACTTTGCAATGACAGAAATGACACAGGCCTCATATGCTTATGATTCATACCAGATTCAATGAGGCTATAAAAATAAAATAGTAATGAAGTGTAGAGAGTAACGGGCAGCAACTATTTTTATTATTTCCAATCGAAAGACAAAATGATTGTTTCCTCAGCGTCTGATTGCAGCCTATTTCTAGACTGAGCAAAATGACCAGTGTTATCCCACTAAAACTTGTAAAATGAGAGCATAGAGAAGATTAAAGTCTTTACTAAATGATCTAATGGCAATTGAGATGAGGGGCCATAAAAAGCTGCATCAATCAGCAAAGATTTTTGTATGTAAAGCACTAATTTAGAGTTAAAATAAAGCAAATTGGTTGGAGAGAAAGAAGCGCTTTGTGTGGTAAATCAGGACAGTCAGTTTTCCTACCTGCCTGAAATAAAACCGTTTTCTTGGTGATAACGGTGGAGGGAATCACGACATAATTTAATATATAGAATATATGCCATCGCGTGCTACCCCAACCCTCTCTTCCTCCGCTCCACACCATTAGTTCAAATCTATTTAAATATTTAAATACCCCAACTCCTCCTCACCTTCAGACTCTCCAAACATTTTGAAAACTCAAATCTCTCATTCAGACTGAGCTAGAATTATAAACCCACATCTTTCCCTTTACCCAGGAGGGAGATTACATGTTGAATGAGCCCAGTGTGAAAGCTATGACAAAAATGACACTTCCCTCCCTGAATTATACCTCGTTGGCTAGTAAATATCCCCAGGTCCATCATGTCATCTAAGGAAAAGTAGCTAAACTTTGAGCAGTTCACACTGTAGAGGTATTTAATACAATGTCTATGCTTAAATAATGCATGAGAAGGGAAGATCTCCAAATAGGTAGACCATGAACAGATTGGGATCTGTGCACTAATCTGCAAGGCAGGATGTTTTATGTCTCCTTCCAGCACAGTGGCTCCATCAGCAAAGCAGTTTTAGTTTGTGTTATCTGCTGGGACAGGAACGTACAGAGCTGGATAGTTAACAGAACTTGTTAGAGTCAGGTTCTATAAAAAGTTCACTTATCTACAAAACAATGAAAAAATGAAAAGCAATAAGAAGCTAAAGAATTTGCTTTGGACTCCTTTACCTAACCATTGCGTGTGCAAGTACAAGGCAAGCATGTTAGCTAGGAAAGAAGGGATGCTTGCTAATCCACTGAAGAAGAAAAGAGAGAATGAAAGTCTCTGCTCTTAAAAGATTAAGAGTCTAAGGGAAATTTCTCAGGAAGTATCGCTTCCTCTTGAGGGAGAGAGCCACCAAGGCCACCAGGCTTTGATACCCTTCTAGGAGACCAGCTGCAGAAGTGCTGGCCTCCTTGCTCCCTGTGGGTGGTCTAGCTTCTCCTTCTATAACTTTTGTATACAAATAACTATCATGGGTCTCTGGATGCAGTAGATAAAGCTCTGGAGTTAAATCTGAGACTAAAATCTATCTCTGCTAGGTTTTTGTTGCATGAACTTAAATCAGTTGACCCACTTTCTACACCTAAAAAAAATATGGAAAATAAAATTTGCTGTTCAGAATTGTTTTATTTTTTTTTAATATATACAATACACCAGGCTCCTAGCAAGTGCTCATTAAGAAGTCACTATTATTAACTCCATTATCATTTAACACATGGTTTTAACCAAAAAGTAGAGCATAAAAATGAAAGAAAGAAAGAAAGAAAGAAAGAAAGAAAGAAAGAAAGAAAGAAAGGAAAAAAGAAAGAAAGAAAGAAAGAAAGAAAGAAAGAAAGAAAGAAAGAAAGAAAGAAAGAAAGAAAGAAAGAAAAGGGAATGACGGATCCACTCTGTATTTCTCCCAAGAAAGCAAGAAAGTAATTTGAAGCAATTTTTATTTTTGTGTGAGTATGTTCTAGGCCACTTTTATCATTTGCTTCCATTCATTTTAAGGGTCCAGGAAACTCTATGATCATTCTATGGACTCCTGCTGAGATGGTAAGAGTCTTCAATCTAAACTTTAAAACACTTTCACCTAAAAATCGGTAACTAGTTCTCTTCCCAACCAAAAGGCCAGAAGGTTACAGACAAGTAAACTTCCATTTAAAATTCCTGCTGTTCATTCAAGAAAGATCATTTAGAGGTTGTATACTTATATTTTAGCTGAAAGAAGATCAGTTTATTTTTGAACTTTTTGATGGACAATGAAAGATTTCTGCCCTACATAAATTTAGAACAAATAATGAAACTAGGAGATTTATTGTTAACAAATATAAAATCAGCAAAAATTCCATTCAATGTCAAACTCTGAGTGCTTAAAGCAATGTGGCACATGGTCTATGAATATGCATAAAATTAATCTGTGATTTACTTTTACCATATCACTCTAAGTGCTGTTTTCAAAGAAACAACTATTTTTAAAATTTCATCTTAGCAGTTCTGCTAGCTGAAAGTAAATACCTTATAATGACAACAACAACAAAAATAGAGTATTCATTATGCCAAGTTCTAGTTTTCTTGACTGAGTTGTTTTAAGCCCTTTCTTGCTTCCTCATGCTTATTTCTCTTGGCTTCGCCAATCATTTTATCTAAATCCTTATCTTCTACATGTTTATTCACCCTCTCCCTCATCCTCCCTATATTCAGTAACTGTAGCATGTAGGAGATGGCATGAGTTTTTTGAGGAACTGCTACTAGAGGCCAATTTCTTAATCTCTAATGTCATGTTACTCTTCTGCCATCATTGGCTTAATGAAATAAGAAACTTAAAGTTTATGATAGTGACTACGAAACATTTATCTAGAAATTCTGTTCCACGGACAGTAGGCGTAGCCTCATCCTCTTAGAATCCAGGGGTCATGACCTGGGTAGAGCCGACCTCTAACAGAGAGATGAAGCCCTGGGACCCACTGTGTTGACAGTCCTTTGAGGATCGGCTGGCTAACCGCAGACCACGGAGAAGACCCTCTACAGTGCGATGGCTCACTTCTCATCCTCCGCCTGGGTGGGAGGTCTATGCCTCTCCAGTCTGTCTTCACTGTGGGTCATGTGTGGTGACTGGGGTGGGAACACTTAACCAAAGTGTTCCAAGGAAAGGCTCTTTCGTGGGCTGCCCCTCAGTCTCTGTTCCTGATGATAAAACGTCCTCCGCTCCATGTCCGGGTCTGCGTTTAGGAACGTAACTTGTGTGCAGCCTGCCTCTGGCTCTTCCCTTGTTTGGTGGCTTCCAAAACCCACTGCAAAGCTAAAAGTGACAGCTTGATTTGCTCTGCACCATGTTTTTTTTTTTGGTACTATTATTAAAATAACAAATGACTTTGTGTACAAAACAGTAAGTCAGAGTGGTGCAGCCCTGTCTAAGGGGGAGGAGAAAGCAGCTAGACAAAAGAAATACCAAAAATAGTCACGGTGGGGGCAGGGATGGTGTAGCGGGGTGGGGTGGTTTTCATTCTGTGTGGCGCAATGCCCAGTGTAGCCTCGAATTTCCCAACTGCGTTTTAAAATAGAGATTGGAAGCCACTTGAATAAAGTTTAATTTCTGTTTAGATATAATGCCAAGTTTTCTAACCAAGTTTTAAACACTCAACCTATAGCCAGTGCCTTTATTCTTAGTTTAAATGGTAAACATTCCTTCTCAAACAAAAACAAACTTTTGAATGGCTACTTTAAGAGACTCAATGGATTTACAGAAGCTAAACAATATTTTCACACATCGAGGTTAAATGAATTCTAAAATTACAACTTACTTCCAATAAGACAAAAATAAAATGAAAATTTTCTAATATAAAAGCCAGGGTTGGTGTGAGTCACAGAATAACAGGGTGGACAGACAGTCTCCTATTTTGTAACTTGAGGGTAAAACAAGGTAGGAAAAAAAAAGATGATTTGAAGGAAAAGCAGATTAGGAAAGGCCTTTAAAAATTTTTGGCTTGGTATTTTCTTCCTTTCCTTTCTTTTACCTTCCCTTTCCTTCTTCATGAGGCTGACTTAAGTTGAAGGGAGAAAACCCTGGCGAGTGGTCTAAATATTTAAGAGCGGTAAGTATCATTGGTGATGCAGGAGCTTCGGGAAGCAGAGGAGAGTGGTACGTGCAGGGCGTGGGGTGAGCACGGAATGGCCCCCGAGTTTAATCTTGCGCACGGAAGGGAAGGGGTTCAGGATGTGAAAAGATTCAAGGAGTTTTGGAGATATCAAGGAACAGGGGGTTCAGAGAGCCTGTCTACTGAGTAGGAAGAGGGTAGGTAGAGCAGGACTTAAGGATAATGGCGACTGGGAACTCCATGGCAGAGACGGCCACTTAAAGTCAGAAACGATGGTGAACTATCAGTATCATCAACCAAACTGCCCTCAAGAGTCACCTCACAGACCAGGACCTTGACCTGGATTTCAAACGCAAACCCTTGCCACCTGAATCGTTGTGTCTCTCTGGATTCAGCCCTGGCGTGAGCTGATGTTCCAGAAGGTCTGATGCCCTCTCTCTGACAGCTCCAAACGCCAGTCTGAGTACAGAGCTCACTACGGATTTTTAGTAAGTTTCTAAATTCTCCAAGAATAAGTTTTCTCATTGCTTGTACAGTGACAACACCCGGCCAGCAGATCCATTTCGAGGATTAAATGAGGTAAAACTCACAAAGGGATTTACACCAGGCCTTCCAGTCCAGGCTCCTCGGCATTCATTCACACAGTTAAGAAACAGTTGTCTCTGGCCATGGCGGGAATAGAATTTGGAAAGAGAATTACCCACCAGTTTGTAAAATTATTAACGGCACGATAGCTCTGTTTGAACTGTCGTTTGACTACTTCCTGTTATTTAGAAAGTACTATCTTGAATTTCTTAGGCTCACGGGAATTACACAGATGTCCTCTATTTATCCCGAACAATAACCACGTTCAGGAAGTCACGACCTCTTACGTTCACATAATCACCATTTCTTACTGGGCTCTGTACAAGTTTTTAATAAACAGGTTTGCTAATAATCGTCCCCTGTTCACTAATGTTAACCAGAAATGAACCCTAAGCTGCCAGACCATGGCGGTGTACATGTCGAAAAGGGAGCATGTGCTCCGACTTCTGTTTGCGTATCCCATTATGCAGAATGAACAGCGTCAGATTACAAACATCCGGAGCAAAAGCGTGGCATATATGACTTCTGTTTAACTGCTAACGCGTTTCGAAGGATGAGAAATAGTAAGTGGCGTTATTAACGATGACTCAAATACTTTCCATTTCCACATTATGGGATGGAAAACAAATAAATAGAAAGAAGGGGATTATGACTAGAAAATAATGTTCATGAGTCAATGACTAAATTAAATAAACCTAGTATATGAAATAAGCCTCAGCCCCAAATCATCAAGTTATCTAAGCGAAGGTTTCCCTCTAATCGTAGGGCTTGATACTGCCCAACATCAGCAGCCGAATGACTGAGTCTAAGGAGGCTTCCTTCCGGCCCTTATTGTCATGCCAACCACCGATTTTGCTCTCCTGGAGCTAGCTGGTCCTATTGTCTTCTCTTGAGCCACTGTGTGCGGTTTTCACTTTTTAATTTAGGGACTTGGGGGCACAATCCGGGAGGCGTTTTGAATCTGATGTTTCATCCCCCAAACATAAAGTTTAATGATGTAAAATGGTGTCCTCCCCAGGAACTGCAGAGGACTGGCCAGACGTGAAACCACTCCACCCACTCCATTTCTCAGGATCTGTTTGTCTTGAGACAGCGGCGTTGGTCTGAACTCGTGCAAAGAGCGGGGTCTGTGACGTTAAATTATCTGCATTCTCATCCAGGAGATCGCATTTAACCTCTCTGAGTTTGCTTTTTGTCCTCTGTGGCAGTGAGGACGTGTGACTCTAATGTCTCGGCTATAAAAGCATTCCAGGATTCTAATTTTACTAGATTCCATGTGATGCTGATTGGGAGGTCGGAGATGGCCTCGCTGACTTCTGCCTCACATTTGAATTTTCCCAACTGCTCCCTCTCTCTTGAATTCATACTGTTTGGGCTTTGCTGGTCTTACTGAAGAGGCCTCTGCTTTGTGTCAGCTGGTTTTCTTTGTCACCACCACCATGCCTCCCACCCTCAATATCCTGGTACGTCTCGGCCTCCCTCTGTGACCCTTCATCCATGAAAGCTTGAAAATTAGATTTGAATTGCTATCTGCATCTTCATTTCACTTGCAATATTGAAAATGTACAGACATGAACTAATTCTCCCAATCTAGCTCCATATTTACCTACCAACTCATTAAAAAGTGACTTCAGCACTAAAGCGAGAGATCATATATTAGAGAAGGAAAGAAAGCAATTTACTTGGCAAGTTCATTCGAGTATTCTCTCCAATGTCAGAGCAAAGGTGTCCTTGGGATAAGGCTGTTTTCTTGCCCAGTCCGGTTGTTCTGGCTGTCTGATTCTACAATTAACTGACATCTCTGTGCTGGTGACTTCATGCTGGACTTATTTAGAGGGCAGACTAGAAATAGTCGTCCAGTGACTTACATGCTGGTTGTATAGCACTGCTTTAATCGCTGCCTAAGGATTCCTGTAAGGAGAGAGGAAAATGAAAGGAAGGTTCTGGAGAGGGTATGTCTGAGATATGCAACAACTTGCAAAGGGTAAGGAAGGGTATTTTGATGATTTCTATCGAAAGCTCAGAATCTAAACAAAATTCCCAAATCAGACAAGAATAAATCGGCTTTTGTATTATGTTTTGTGTTATAGAGCAGAACTCAATGCCAGAGATTTCTGTGTGAAATCTCAATTCAGCATGGTGTGTTTTTCTTTTTTATTTAAAAATGAGATTTATTTACGGCATATTTTCACCGTGTTTACAAAGTTCACTCTGCTTTGGTCATTAAAAAAGTAAAATTTATCATGAATTTTCTTTCCAATTAGAACAATTAGAAAAGGAAATCAAAAGGAAAAAGATTTTGAATCATTCACATCTGACCCATGAGAGCTACTATCCTCCTTACTTGACCATTCGCCAGATAGATACTTTCCTTCCAGTTAACACCAGGGGATAAAATAGTGAACAGTATCAACTCGTTTCCTGCTGTCGAAGACCCTACAGTATAGATGTAGGCACCCATGAGCTTTCACTGGCGTTGAAATTTTGTCATACATCTTCCTACGTGCTTATATGAACATGCAATAAATACACTCACCTACCTACACATACAAACCTTAAAAGTTTAGATCGCACGGCATATCGGGTATACATGGATTCACCTGACAGGGTACTGAAAGGGGGAGAGAAACGAGCTGAGTGTACGTGAACTCGTGCATGGCAGGCCGGCCTTGGAGAGGCGGACAGGAGGGGGTGGCAGCCACTCCGCCGCTCGGCTCCAGCTGATGTGGGCATGTGGACACAGAGCTGTCAGATACTCAGAATTGTAAAGATACACTGGCGTTTTTATGTGTATCCTCCCAATTTTAAAACCTTGGCTACATTAGTAAATACTGACAAGTGAGCAAAACACATTCGTGCATGGACAGATTCGGCCTGTAGGCCCCCCGTTATGACCTTTGGCATTTACTGCCTATAACGTTTTCAAATAAAGATAAACATGGACATTTTTCTATGGCACTAGATAATCTTCTAATGCATCATTTTAATAAGTTCCTTATACTTAGTTTTGTGGCCATACTATAATTTAAACAAACAATCCTCTGTGACACAGGTCGCTTCCAATTTTTCACTCAAACAATAGTGTAATGAATGTCCTTGTATATAATTTAAAAAAAAAGATCTCTGATTGTTTTCTTACAATAAATTTCTAAAAGAATTGAGTCATTGACCAAAATAATACATTTGCTGTTTTTGGTAGTAAAATCTCACCAGCAATGGATGATTATGTTATTTTCCTATAGCTGTTAATAAAAATAAGAATTATTTCAAAAAAACCATTGTAAATCAGATAAAATATTCCATTGAAGTTTTAGCTTTATTGATTTATGAAGTTTTGTATTTTTTATGTTATTGACAATTGATGTTTTTTATTAGCCCTTTTAACAAGGGAATTTTGAACATATGTTATCTCTATTAATGTTTAACTTTATGGTATTATTCAAAAATTCAGACTCTCTCTACTCCAAATAAGTAAATATTTAAGATAATCTCCTTTAATTATTTCACATATTTCATACTTAAAACTGTAATTTGTATAAACTATATTTTAGAATAACATAAGGAGAGATTTAATTTTTTTCCCAAATAGTTTAAGAAAAATCACCCCAACAACATTTACTGAGTAACTTACACTTTCTCCACAAATTTGAAAGCTATTTCTATCATCTACAAAATACTTTCATAAACTTAGGTATATTTTTGGGCTTTCCATTCTGTTTCATGGTTTTATCTGTTTTATCCTTGTACCAATAACATTATTTTTCCTATCGTAATTTTATAATATATTTAGAGGCTCTAATTATAAACCTCATCTTATTAGTATACTGCTTTTCATTATCTATATTACATTTTCATGATTTTTTAAATATAAACTTTAGAATATTTGTGAACTTCTTTATCCTTATGGAACTTTTACTGGACTGTTATAAATTAACAGGAAAAATTAACAACTGTCTATTATGAAATCTTCCTATACAGAAATATTTTCCACTCATTTGTATTTTCTTTTTTGTCCCTCTATGATGTCTTGTAGGTTTCTTCGTATATACCCAACATAAAATTACTATGGACTTGTGATTGCATGTGTATTTGTGTGTATATATATTTATATATACATACAAATTTATATGTATTTTTATGTATATACATACTTGTATATATATTTATATTCATGTATATATTTATATATTGTGTATATACATGCACGTGTGTGTGTGTGTATAGTATATAGTATATAGAAATACAATCTTGCTAAGATTGACCTTACTTATTTCTAGTTTCACAATGAATAGAATCTTTGGTACTATATTTCTAACTATGATCTATGATATGTACTTAATCCATAGACTAGAGGGGATATGTTAATAAAATAAAATTATTAATGTGTATTTGGCCTTCTCTACATACTGTATATAGGACATATTAGTATGCAAAAGCTATTATTTAACATCTGGCCAATTTCCATGTATAAATAGCTGATATAGTAACTAAAAATTATGCTTTTTATTTGCTAAAGTTCATATTATTCCACAGCCTTCTCACCTTTGAATGAGATTATTGCAATAATTTGATGGTCATTCTCTTGCCTCTAGATTTATCTTGTATGGAATTGAAATTTTGCAAAATAATGAACACAGCATGTAAATCTGCACGGCACCTCTTCCCAATTAAAACAACTATCTCACTCTATAAACTACTTGAGCTTGTATAAAATCTAGTTCCAGTCAGAAGTTAAACTATCACATAATTAATGATACTAATCAATTAAAAATATTCATATCTAAAATATTAAATATATTTCTTTAATCATATAAAGCTTGAAAAACAACCTAATAATTATGACAATTATTTGTGTAGAGACGATCGAGTTAAGCGTGTCCCTGTTGGAAAGGGGCAGAAGACACTTGGTGAATACTGTATAGACAAATAAATACCCCTGTATTAAATAAGGAATTGCTGTGGCTTATGCAGAATGACCCAGCCAGGTTGAAATAGTATTTTTAAGCCCAAGATACAACATTGTTTGGTGAAAATGCACGAACAACTTGAAAATAACTTTGGCATATAAAATAAACACTGAATATCAGCACAGGCACAAAACACATTCCCGACCCTTCTGAATCGCCATTGATGCCGGAGCTCTGACATTTCTGACTATAGAAATGACAGGTTGATTTTTGTTTTAGAATGTCCCCTCCTCCTCCCGAAGGTCTGTCACTTTGTGATGGGGAGGTCGGGGCAGGGATGGCGCCTGGCAGCAGGTACACTCAGGGAGGCAGCGAGGGCATTTGGAACAGCAGGGTCCCGATTCCACCTTTCATTACTGAGCCTTCTGCATCACATGGCCCTGTACCAGCCACACAGAAGCAAGCCGCCTTTAAACAAAACAGCAGAAACATGGCGACACTGTTTTTTTTTTTTTTTTTTTAGCACTGTGTACATGTGCTAATTGAATGAATTTTTCACTTTTCAGTTGGTGGGTGTAATTTCTATGTGGACTGATTTTGTGAGTGCTTTCTTCTTTTGGAAGAAAAAATCAGATATGGAAAGCTGGAAACTGTATTTTCCCCCATTATACTTATTGCCCTCTGCTTTGGGTTATATTTCCTTGACCATAGAACTTTGCAATATGAATTCCATGCCTAACATATATGAAAGTTTCCCTTTACTGATAAAATAGGGTCAAATCCTTGCACTACCCCATTCCCGCGTTCTTCTTAGAGTAGGCTTATTCAGGTGACAAGCAGAAAGCCACTGGGCTGCTTTCCTGTGGACTGTTATCTCTGGCCCTTCTCCATATGCCTGGCAAGGGGCTGTGGCTTCGTCTTCAAGAGAGTCTGCGCACATTCATGGCTTTATACTACTCTCCACCCTCTGCAAGGAGCTAGTGCTGAGAAGACCTAACATTTTTTGAATAGGCTGTCATGGGGGCTATTATTGTTATTCTCCCTTTTAGAGATAAGAAAACTAAGGCCCCTGGAGGTGAGTTTTCTAGTGTCAGCTAGTGGTGGTGCCCAGATCTGAAACCAAGGGAGTCTAGTAACAAAGCTTATGTTCCTGATCATGTAAAACTTCTCACTTGTCCAAGCGTCTTCTCTCTCTCTCTCTCTCTCTTTCTGTACAGTTATAATTCACTTCTATAAATAAAAACACTCACATTGAACTGGGTTCACTCGAAGCTCATTGATACCTGTCATAATGATGCTGATTAATTTTATGCCAACTTGATTTGGCCACAGTACCCAGTTATTTAATCAAATATGAATCTAAATGTTGCTCTAAAGGTGCTTTGTGATATGGGTAACATCTATAACTAGTTGAAATTTAGTAAAGGAGATTTCTCTCAATAATGCAGGTGGGCCTTACCCAATCAGTTAAAGCCATAAGAGCAAAATTTGAGGTGTCCTGGAGAAGAAGAAATTCAAAACTGCTGTATTAACTCCTATCTGAGTGCCGAGCCTGTTGGCCTGCTCTACAGATTTCGGATTTGCCAAGGCCCACAAATGCATGAGCCAATTCTTTAAAATTAATCTCTTCAGAAGGAGAGATAGATGATAGATACATAGGTAGATAGATAGATAGACAGACAGACAGACAGACAGACAGATAGATAGATGACAGATAGAGGTAGATAGATATGCATAGTGTCAGTCCTTGTTATGTGTGGTAGTTAGGTTCCACAAGTCCACACGAACACTAAGTTAGTAAATACTGAACCACTTGCTCCTACTTGAAATACAGTGTTAGGTGCCTGCAAGCCTCTGGTCACAACTTTTTTTGTCAATGAATCAACATATAACTTTGTTTTATGTATGTGTGTGTTTCTGTTTAAAGACATCTCATTTAACATATTGCTGATTCATTAACATTAAACTCGTGGCACTGTAGCTCATGTAAAATGATAAATGTGTTAAATGAGATAATAATATAGAATATGTAGCAGAAACACCAACAGACGGGGAGCACTCAAAAATGTTCACTGTCAGTACACAAACTGGTACATTTAAATTCCATTTTCTACAGATGATCACATTATATAGTCTGTCACATTACTTATTTCCTTGCCTTCCCTTCCTTCTACTTTTCTTCCCTGACCTTTATTTCCCTTCCTTCAATCTCCTTTCCTTTTCAATAAGAAACCACTTTGACTGATGACAACTGAATTATTTTGGGATATATCTGTGTATCAGAGAAACTTTCCTGGAATATACATTGTGTGTGTGTGTGTGTGTGTATGTATTTATAATTTTGCGGAGATGAGATATCTATGTATTTATTCTTGTAAGTATGATTTACATATACAATATACCTTCTCATTCTAGAAGGAAAAAATAGTAATACAATGCTAACTCTGTACCTTTGATTCTTCCCTACCTATTTGCCTGTAAAAAAGTGTAATAAAATAAAAACGTGCAAACCCTTGAGATCAATAAAAAGTGTTATACATAGTCCCTGAAAGACAGAGGACTTAATTAAAGCCTGAACGTGTTTAAGAGAATATTTAAGTGGCCCCAGAGAGGGCAATTTGGTTATGACTAAAATAGAGGGATGCAAATTTAAGAGGCTGATCTCCTGAAAACAGTCACTCAAGCGCTAATTGATGTGTCCTTGCTTAGGTACAGTTTATTCCTTTCCCCTATCTCAGTCCACTGGTAACCGTGAAGTTCATTGGCAAATGTACTCACTTGAGAGCCTTATAGAGTTTGTAGTTGCAATGCTGGACCATGGTAGGTAAACTCTGGGTGAGCAATAAATGATGTTAAGTTAACCATCTTCTGACCTCTAATTCTGAAAGGAAAGGGGGAATCTCTGCTTTTGGATTATGAAAATGTAGGGTATGATGAGTAGATCACAAGTGCGGCCCCCCCCCAGAAGTGAAACAGAAGCAGAAGCCTAGTGATGATGGGACTGAGTTGATGTCTGAAGCAAAGAGGGCCCCTCTGAATGGCTGTCTGCTGCAAAAGAATGAAGTCCTGAATGTAGGCGACTGCTGCTCTAATGCAGCCCCCTGACGCTACTCTAGAAAGGGGGCTGTGAACTTGGACTTCAGGGAAAGGAGGAAAGGATGAAGGAGGAGAAAAAAAAAAGAGAGAAACAAAAACCAAAAATCAAAACAGCACAAATGCCTGTAGACAGTAAGAAATTATGTCAGGCACACTGAAGGGACACTCAAGAAGAAGAGCAAATCGTTTTTGTTTTGTTTGTTCTGGTTCTACTAGTTTGTTTTGGTTTTATGTAACATAAGGGCGTGAGATATTTGCATAAAAGTACAGGTAGAACTTAAGTTAACAAGTGACTGAATGAATGAATGTCCTAATCAACAAACCGAGTCTAATACAGGATGGGTACATTTCATGTATAACCAGAGTGATTTTGAACAACTATAGAACCTATACTCACCCTACAAGTGGAAAGGGTTCCCGTGGATGAGGGAGACCCACGTAAGGTATTTGTCACTGTGTAAGTTCTCCTCAGTGAACCTGCTCAAGAACAGACTTGCCGCCGGGACTGAGGGAAGCATTATTTGACATTTTCGGAGCAGGATGTCTTCAGACATTCAGACCGAAATTTTTAACAACCCAAACAGTGTCAAAATTATGATCGGGCAAATTACGGAAGGGCAAAAATAGCCGATCCTAACTGGCCAAACATGTAACAATGGGCGAACCAAAGACATTCAAAGAAAGGAGGCCTGAGTTTGCCAGACAGTTGAATGGTTTACAATGAACTGAACTAACGTGGCATAAGGACCTTGTGCAACGGGTAAATATGCCCTGCTTTCCTGTGTTTATGCTGAAGGGAGAGCTTGTACTGAAAATCTATTGATAACACGTTCGAGACTATGTGCACATTGCTTAGACTTTTTAGGAACTAGGAAAGTATCCATATAAATAGTTTAGTATTAGAGGGAAAAAATAGAGCACCTACAAAAATGTAAAGAGTTGGATATTTAATACTTTAAAAAAAACCCTGCCAAAATAAGGAAGTGCTTTGGTACTTACACAGACATAGGTTCGACTTAAAAAATAGTTATGGGGTGGGTTCAGGCCTGATCAGAAGAAGATCTTCTCCATTTCCATCATCACCGAAACATGAGTTGCAAATCAGCTGATTGTATTTCTGTTGATTTCTAGAATGGCCGCGGGGTGGGCCAGTTGATGTAGTTATTGAAGATCCGTCCATTTATATCAAAGAGAAGCAATAAGAGGTGTCATCAATCCTCAAGATGCCCCTCCCTCCTAACCCTTTGCTATCTAATGGCTATGTGATATGCATGTTATGGAACCCTATGGAACAGCAATGGAAAAGCCCCTAGATCTTGTTTGCCTTGCTCACTGGTTAAAAAGTTCCTCAATGCGAAAGCTGGTCTTTGGCAAATGAATATGGGAAACGTTGATGTAGCCACTGGTGTCATCACGCACAGGTCTGCAGAGAAACCGCGTTCCAGGTAACTCGGCAAACCCACCGCAGCCCCGGCCCTCTCTGGCGGGATGCCACATGGGGAACCAGAGGAAACGCTCACATTATAGTATGTCCTAGACATGAGAAATAGCACAGGGTACGCTGGAGCTACCTCTGAGATGCTGATCCAGTCCTTCCTTAGAAACGTTCTCAGAAAACTGAAATGTAATCCTGTCTCAGGTCAGCACAGAATTCATTGGTTTCATCAATGTCATGATGTCAGGTACTGTAGATGTTAGAGCCAGCTTTCAAACTGAATTCTAGCAATCTTAAAATCCTAGTGGCTGGTCAAAAATAACATGGTTGAAATGCACACGTTATGACATCTGCAGACTTCTTCTCAATGCCGTGTGGTGAAAATATAGAAAGAGGTTCCAACACCTTCCCAGGATGCTGACCAGCAGCTACGAACTTTGTTCTAGAGAACACGAGTTCCACAAGTTGTTAAAAGACGTCCTGTGGAATAAACCATTTCACTGTTAAATAAATTTGGAAAAAGTCACACCCTCAGTTCTTCTTTTGCTGAGTCACTATTTACACCGATGTATTAAAAAATGCTGTAGTAAAGAAACCATTCACTTAGACTAAATATTGAGAAATATTTGAGCAGGAAAAATGTCTTTTCACAGGATATGCATTAATATCTCGTAAAAAAATATGCCACAGAATACACTTTGGGAACACTGTGCTAAATGAGTCGATAAATGGATGGGCATTTGAACTGAAATAATTGAAGTCTGAGACAATGATTCTTTTACCTCCTCGCATAGGCACATACTGTTCCTTCTCCCTGGAATGACAATTGATCATTTGCATCGCAATCCACCCACTCCCCCACCCTGTCCCCATGTTGGATAAGCCCTTTCAAGTCCCAGCTTAAAAGTCATTTCCTGTGAGAAGCCTTTCATGACACCTACAAATGGCTTGGGGTTCCTGTCCTCTGGTTTTTCCTCATGCCGTGGATGAGCTCTATATTAGCACTTACAATTCTTTTACTTCTTTTTATTTGAATGAATTGGCCATGCCTTGTTCCCTATTGTAAACCTAGTGCCTCTCATAAGACCCTGTATGTGGGAAATGACAAACGAACGTTTGAAAAATGGATGAGTGCAAAAAATCCAAACAGTTTCAGGGAATTGTATCCCCAGAGAGGTTTTGCTGATCAGAAAGAGGCATAATAAGGCTCTGAGGAGGGAGGTTTACGGAATCAGAATGAAACCACAGCTTCCCTTTACCATTAGAAATCTATCCTAGAAAGAATGGATATGATGTAACAATATAATAAAATTGGTTTTAGGAAACATTAAACTCTTAGTCATGTGGACAAGAAAGCCCTTGGGATAATTTATTCATAAGTTGCTTACTAATCTGCTTTAGAGGGAAGCCATGTGGAGACTTTTCTTGGAGTCCAAAGCAAACAGATGTTCTGTCTCCCACAATGATGCTGAGCTACTTACATTTTTTCCCCTTGAGAGTCAACAGTAGTACACATAGTACAATAGGAATTTTATTCATTTTCATGGGAAGCAACTGCACCATTTACATAGTCAATAGACTGTGACATTTCCAGAAACAAAACTCTATGAATGGAATTAAGAAAATGATTGTCCTTGAGGGAAAGAAACTATTACGAGTGGCTGCACTGAGAGAATTAGGGCCATTGTTCCAAGTTGATTCGGGTCTGGTTGGGAGGTCCATCTCTGCGACACGAACCAAGAGTTCCTCTCTTTAAATAAACTTACATTGGACCTGAACAGACACCTGGCTCTGCATAAAAGGAAAACCAATGGCTTGCATGTGGACCTCCTCTGTCATCACTAATACTCATCAGCTCGAAATCTCAGCCACGGTACGTGCCACAGGCCTCCTAAGGGGCTTCTCGGCTTGCTTTTCCCCTGCACGTTGCCCTAAAATTAACAAACTTGATGCAGAGATCAAGGTGCCAGTCTGTGCTGGGTTCATGAACCTTCTCTCTCTGGTGGTCCTTGTGTTTCTTGTGTAAGTTCCCTGGTCACTTTCTCAGTTTACAAATCTATGATAATGATATCACAGAGTATGATCAGTATTCAATTATTTATTTAGTGTCTGATACTTATAATAAGCACTGTTAGCTATTTCATTATTATTAATAATGTGAATATTTTATCATTCATAAAGCAGTAATGTCACTCGCTCCTTCTATCCAAAAATCTTTTAAGATCTTCCCAAATCTAAATTCTTAACCTTTAAACTATTTCATCGCATATAATACTCAATATCCCACTAATTCCTTGATGTGTAGTCTGAAGTTCATTCTGGAGGTTTGCTAAGTTTACACGAAACATACCGAACCCTTAGTCCAGTCTTGAGGTTCTGTATACATGGTTTTCTTTTCACAATATATTTTTTTCTCCTTTCTAGCTAGTCAATTTCTACCCCACTCTTCAGGATCTAGTTCCAGTGGAACTTCACTCGAAAGATCGTTCTACCGTTTCTATAAAGATGATACTCTATTTTCTGAAGCAAACAATAACCCTGTGTTACAACACAGCTACGGATGTATAGTTTACATAGACCCATCTCAGTACATTCATCTGGAAAATATGAACAGTAAGCCATTATTTTTGAGCGTATTGGAATTTCCTGATCTACCCACAGTGTGATTGGAGAAGGTCATAAACTGTCTTACTCTATTTTCTTGGTTTGTTTCTGTCAGCTGACTCTTGCATTATGGACACTAATCTTACATGCTTTTCTCCAAATACTGCACCAAATTGCGAAAATGAAGCCAATAAGAAGAGAAAAAGTAAATGAAAATATTACAGCACTCTTAATAAAGTAGCAAATATACACCCCATATGTAGTAGATCCTGTATGAAGGCAGTGAAAAATGACATTTTAATATCTGAGAATGCTGATGTGATTATTTTATTGTCGAATTTTACTTTATTGTATTGGGGCATTGCAGATTAGTTTTTCCCAGCCTAAGAAGTAAAATCTTATTCTCTGATTCCTTCCCAATCTTCTGTGAAAACAGTTACTTATTAACTCTTTCCTTCTTTCTTCCTCTGTCCTTCTGTACTGAGACCTGTGATGAAGGACTTATGTATTTCTCCAATTAGAGATAGAATTTTATTTGGGAAAGGACTGTGGACCATGTCTAAACCAATTTACCCTTCTTTTTCAGAGTAAAGGAAGGGGGAGAGTTTCTTCTGTGGGAGTCCAGTGACTCTCCAGGAAACAGGCAGGAAACAGGTAAGTGAGCTCTAAGTTGCTTAGGAAAATTACTTTCTTACACAGTTATATGTACTTCGTATCTGATATCTCAACTTACGTCCTAACACCTTCTGCAAAGGGTTATTTTCAATTATTGCTCACTCCTATGAGCTTCCAAGTACTTATTTTTGAAAATGCAGAGTTCAGGAACTAATTATACACCATGATGTATCATTCAGTCCCATGTTGTAAGCCAGAAAACTGAAAACCATCCTTAAATCTTTCCATATTAAAAAAAAAAAAAAAAAGTCCGACTGCTTAAGATACGATTTCTTTTATATACTGGGTATCATTTAGCACCTCTGCATTACTGCTATCACTATGTCAGTTCAGAGTCTCACCAGTTCTCACCCTCAAAGGCCACTACCCAATTGGTCTTTCTGACTTCAGTTTTACTCATTCAAATATATTCACTACTCTAATCTCTCAATGGTCTTTCTAACTTACAAACTTAAATATGCCGATCTGCTGTTGCAATTACTCAGGGGAGAATAAAATCCCAACCTGGAATGGCCTACAAGATCTTTCTTGCAATGGCTTCTGCCTGACCGCTAAGCCTCACCTCAGGTCTGTTCTCCCACACTACACTCCAGCCTAAACGACATGCTACAGCAATGCTGAATTCACTGCAGTTGCCATAATAAGATAGATGCTCTCAAGACAGTGAATTCCTATTGAATGCTTCCACTGCTTAAATTTCCCCTTCTTGTCCTGACTAAATTGTTCCTTCCTCAAATTAAGCCTTCCATTACAGTAAAACTTAGATGGGTTTTCTCTGATTTCTAGTATGCTTTGTGTATTTCCATTCTAACAAAATTCTTACTATGCAACAGTCTTTGCAATTTTATGTTCTCAATTAGAATGCCTCGGCCGATCATTGTATTTCCTCTACTTAGCACAGTGTCTAAGACATAGAAGATATTCAATAAATATTTATAGGATAAATTAATATCACATCTTTGGGCCTAAATTATATTAACCTGAAAACAAAACCATGATAACCCTCTCAGTGCCAAAATCAGTGTTGTTTGCTTGGGAGAAGCTTATTAAGTACATTCTGGTAAGAAGGCTGATTTATTCAGGTGAGAGCAATTTTATAAATAAATCTTATAAATAAATTTTACAAATAAATCTCCAATTTTATTTCTTATAAATATGGGCTCTCCCATAGAAAAATAAGAAAAACACGAGACTGTAGCCAAAGAGACAGTAAGAATGACAATAAATCAAAACGTTTTATTCTCAAGAAAAGTAATTGAACTATTTTCCATTCTTGAGAATCAGATAAATAGTATAATGCTGATTATAAATTATGTGCTGTCATGTTAGGCTATTAAATTATTGTTACATTTTTTTCCTCTATCACTCTAGAATGGGATGAAATCATCCCAAGAATCACTTGGCTCTTTAGAAGAAAAAGCAGACCAACAAGTAGGCACTACCATCATCACCACCATAACCAACACTGCCAACATCATTATCACCACCATCATCACGATAACCACCATTATCACCATCATCACAACCATTACCACCATCATCACCATCCTTACCACTATCATCATCATTACCTTCCATCACAGCAACCGCCACTATGCCTTCATTAACAATTCAAATGCTGGCCACAAGCACAAATTAAAAGTCCTGCCTAATTTGTTCAATGCTGAGTTTCCATTTGGCAGAACTATCAGCCATACTTTTTTTCTTTTTTCTTTCAGAAGATATTAAACTTGAGAAAATGCTCGAGGGAATGGAATCACTAGTGTGGAAAAGGAGAGTTCTTGGCAACTGGCAGATTGTTATGTCACTGACATAAGGAGAGAGAATAAATAATGAAAGTACCATGGGCTACTGTTTCTGGGAACAAGATATAGAAAGTCATAAATGCTGCTATCCTGGAGGTTGGACAAAACAGGGCAGACATTCAAAGATGGAGGACAGATGAGAGAGGCTTAAAATGAACACAGATAACTTCCCCTAAGGGGGAAGGTAGAAGAGGTATTTAAGAAGTAAATAAGGGTTTACTCTCACATAAAGAAAATAAGTCCTTTGGTTTTGTTTTATCTGTAAGTGGATTTATGTGCTTCTAAAAGACGGCCTTTACTGAACTTTAGGAGAGAAACCAGGGTGAAAAAGTGTCATGCTGACATTCCCCAAACGGCTGCATTACCATTCCTCTAAGGCTCGGTATGCATAATGTCCAAATACCAGATCAATCAGAAATAAGACAGTCAAACCATTTCGCCCTTTTTAAAATCATGTCAACAAAAGCAGAAGTTTTCAAATAGTTAAAGAGTTTAGAGATTTTACCACTGTCTCCTCCCTTTGAAAACTAATACCAAAAATACAAAGGCAAGTAGTGGATTCAACAAAACAAAACAAAACAAAAACTCCGTAGCTTCTAAGAAACACAAGACTCTTTCAGTTTGTCCTTTGGTTCTAATAAAGAACTTTTACCAAGTCATGAAAGAAATAAATCAATTATTTTTAGAGTAAGTCTACCCTCTTCCCTTTTATATTTTTTACTTCCTGAGTCTTTTTAAAACTATCCTGTTCTATAAAATTTTCCCCAAACTCCTTCAGCATATCTTTAAGTTATCCACCGAAACTCACAGAAATAGAGTGGTCTAAATTATAGGGCACAGTTAAGAGTGCTGGGATGGGGTAGGCCAGTCGGAGTTTTCCTCTAGGCTGGCTACTCTGTATCTTAGGGGCAACCATTTAGCATCTATGGATTTCTACTCCATCATCTAGAAAATGAACAAGTTGATCTAGATGACCTCTAAGATCTGGTCTTAAATCTAATGCTTCCTGTTTCTGTGTCGTTTAAGCCACCCATTCCATGATATTTTGCCATGGTAGCCCGAGTTGACTGCTGTACACTTCCGTCTGCAGACAGTGGGAAATATTGGTTTGGAGACAATAGTTTCAGGAAGATAAGCAATAATTAAACAAGCATTTTAAAAGATTAATGTGCCGGAAGGGTGCATGTTAGTTTATGGCAAACGAGGAGGAAGGAGGAATGAGAGCGGTGGTAGTACCCAGTCAGAAGGCTTCGTAGAAAGCAAATGCAACAATGCACTATCTCTGGGGCCTACAACATGAAAGAAAGCACTGAGCAGAGGACAGGCATGAAGGCGAGGCCTGGTCCAAAGAATACATCAAACCTGGTAGGTAGTTTGAGGAGGAGGTTTTAGAATCAAGTGGGAAATCTGAGGTGAGATGTGTTTAGGGTCTGGAAGTAAGCGAGGCATAGAACTGAAGTTGGCTGAGCAGTGGGTTGAGAATTTGGAGGGTCATGGGAAACAGAGTTCAAGGCAAAGGTAGTCACCATGCAGATAAATAGGAGTTAGATAGAGCCAGACAAGAAAAACAAACTTTAATCAAGGGCCAGAGAGACTATATGAAACCTTGAGAAACAGACAATTTGGGATTGGAAGTTTAGGAGGTACTATTAGGTAAATAAGTGTTTTATTCTTCAAAATCTCTATGGTAACTTATCCATCAGTCTTTGTTTTAACATTTCTAGTGCTTCAACTATAAAAGTATCTCATTCTTCTTTTGTACAGGCCCATTTATTAAGGAGTTATTTATCCTAACATGAAGTCCACTTCATTTAAAAATAATTGATCTTAGGTCTGTTTTCTACAGATATTTAACATGTTAAACTTCTATATAACATCCCCTCAGATAACTGAAGATGAATATCCCTGCCTCTTTCTAAGCAAGATATCACAACCTCCTTCAAACATTCCTGGTATAACTTAGTTCTATATTACTATACATAGAACTGAATATAATATTCAAATAGGCTCTGATGAGTGAAATTATTACAGCTCTCTCCTTGAGCAAACAATTTCCATTAATGCGCATATGATCATATAACACATTTGGTATTATTGGTTTGTGTTCATGGGTCAAGACGGAGCAGTGAACACAATGTTTACCCTATTTATCGCTCCAACTCCTATCATGCAATATAAATATGTGTGTATATGTGTGAAGAAAATCCATAACAGAACTAGAAAGCTATCAGCAGTTCCAGCATTTACAAAATCTTACAAGATAAAAATATCTGAGATCATATCATAAAGAATGGAAATCCAAGGATAAGATTATTTGTAACATAACAGTAGTTTCAGGGGGAATGCTAAGCTTATAGTATGGATGCAGAGTGAAAAGGCACCAAGGAATCGAAAGGGAGAAGGTTAGAGACAAAAATCTAATAGAAATTACAGAAATAGAGAACAGAAATAACGTCAGAGGGAAAATAATAGAAGAGAAAAAAGGAGACTTCTAGATTCAAATAAAGTTCCACTCTTCAAGCTGGAAGGGCCTAACGTGTGTTAAAAATGATGTATTTGCAGTTAACTTATAAAATGCCCAGCTTTTCTTTATATGAATTATTAAATCATATCAACTTTCCTGTACTTAGATAGTTGGTATTTTGAACTCCTTTGAAATTTAAGTTTCATTTAATCTGTTTATTTTTCCATAATGTCAAGATCATTTTGACCTGACTCCGATAAGATACCCATTCAGGTTTTCTCCCATATTGGCATTATTCATAAATTTGCAAATCACACTCAATCTGTCATCAATGCAATGAATGATAAAATACTAAGAGATAACACTCTATTGGGTAAATTAACATTTAAAGTCCCTCCAGGAAGTAACTAATTAATCTTCTCAAAATAAAACTTCAATCGGTTGAGTTATACTTTATTCTCCTTATCTTGCATAGTCTGGCCCAAACACAGATCTTGAAAAATACTGTCAAATAACTAGTTATAATCAAAATGTACAAGACGTATGATACTCTTCTGTTATATCAGTTCAGAACCTTGATGAAGCCTTTCTGCATACGGTCATATCAATTCATGATTTCTCCAATCATAACCAGATCCTAATATTCAATGTGTGGCTGAGCCATCAGTCTAAACATGAACTTTGCTCATGAATGATACTAAGCGCACGAGTCTGTAACTTATTATGTTATTCTTTTTCTGCTTTGTAAAATAGCGAGCGAACATTTTTACCTTTCTGGTGTTAAGACACCTCTTTCATTCTACAGTATTTCTTAAGAACTTCTGACAATGATTCCACAAATTATTTTTATAATAAAACAATAAATTATTTTATTATCGAGATTTGGTTTCAACTCAAAATACAATGAAAAAATTGGTTCCTATGTTCTGGGCTATGGGATGTATATAGTTTATGTAAAAAAAAAAAGCAAGATACAGATCAGGTGTGTATGCTGTTATTTGTGTAAAAAGCACAGGCAATTTTATGCGAATTTCATAACTTGTGCAGAATTATGTACAGCATTGATTACAGTGGTTGCCTTTCTGGAAGGAAATTGGGAGGACAAGAGGCTGGAGGACAAAGGTGGGCAAAAGGCCACGTGGCTATATGTACCTTTTCAATTTTATCATGTACATCTCTTCTTCATTCAAAGGACCTTTACAAAATCTAGTAAATCCCAGGTGTTTAGATTTTGTGACCCAATAAAACTTAAAAATAGGAACTAACATAACATTGTTTACTTTTTATTTCATTATAGAAAGACATTACAGCTAACTTACATCTATCGTCACCAATATTTCATGAAAACAAAAGCAAAAATATGTAAAAACTTCAAAAGCGAATGAAGAAAATAGTATAAGAATAAAGGACATTCTTGAATTAGAGTTTTATAAAATAAATTCAACTAAATTGTTTTTCTTTTTCTAATTTTGCAGAAGACAAACATTTAGGAGCTAGTGACGCAAACCATGGAGACTCATCTATGCTAACTTTCTCTTTTTTAGCATCAATTATTGTTCTGGCTTTTCTGGTTTACAGTATATTTTCCTTCATAGAAAAATGTAAAAGCAAAACGATATTTTCTGAGTTCTATTCCCCCTTGGTAATCTGTTAAAATTATATCATATCTTAAAGGCAGGGACTTACCTTTCCTCGAGATTTCTCTAAATGAAGGTTTAAGATTATTTTTGCCACCCACTTTAACCTCTTTTTTTTTTTAAACATAGTTTATTAAGATCTTCTTACTCCAAATATTATTCTTACCTTCCGACATGTCATTATTTTGCATTTATTTTTTTCTATGTATTTAACATCTCACTTGTATACATATCTCTTTAATACAGAGACTCATCATCATAATGGCTTCCATAGCTGGTGACTAAAAGGCTGATTTTGGAGGACTGCACTGTGATTTCAACTCAGATGAAAGTGTTTAATTCATTTTTGTATCTGTAGGAGCTTCTCTTTCTTCTTCATCGTGACTGTTTTAATTATATTGTTCTAATTTTATATTTTGGACCCTTCCATCTACTTTCAGCTGTTTTTTTTCTTTTAGTGTATCTGGACATGAATTTTTACTTATGCCTCCTCTTCTGCTTTGAAATTTCCTTTGCAAAGTGTAATTATTATTATGCACAATAAAATGCATTGGCAACTCTCTCTGACAACTTCTTTCTGTTTTTATTTCATCTATCGATTTGCTTTTAGATTATTTCTATTTAGCAAAAGTTGACTCCTAACTAACACGTAGATGTTTGAATTCCCTTACACTTAATGTGCATCCTTGGTGCATCGGCTTTCATAGCTGAATTAAGACAGCATTTTGATGAGGCAGTCTGCATAAATCACCCTAACTACCATTGCTTCTGTTTCTCTATTAATTTATCACGCTTTAAAAGGTTATCACAATGTTTCTATGCATTTGTTACAGAGATCTAAGCTTTAATAAAAATTTTGGAGATGTAATTGACATATAACATATTAGTTTCAGTGTACGACACAGTGATTTAATATTTATATATTAATGTTAAATTAGATATATATTTTGATACAATTCTTAACAGAATTTTCACCATTTATATTACATCTATTTTATTTAAATGAAGTATAACTTCTGTGATTATTGTATCAGCCATGAGCCCTACTCAACAAGTTTTCCAGTCTCTACAGTACCCAGAAAATAATTTGTTCAAATTATATTTAAAAATTTCAGAAGGAAAAGGAGCTTAATTCCTTTTAAGGGAAATAGAGAGCTGTGGTTGGTTTGGGCCCATTGGTCAGGAAGGGGAGGGAGGAAAACCGAATAGAGACACAGAGAGAAGAAAGACTAGGTACGTCACCCCTGTGCCTCAGACCCCTGCGAGGGCATGCTCTGGCTGAGAGCCTATGAAGGTGGGGATAATGCTGTCTCAATAGATTTGTCAGCTCCCCTTTTTTTTTTCTAACTGCAAAAGAAAAGGAGGCAGGAATCCAATATTTCCTGTGGGAGACTGGACAAAGAAAGAAGAAAGCATTTTGCCAATGCTCATTAGTCTCGAAATATTTCCTGATATTGTTTTGTAGGTAGACAACTGAAAACTGTTTTGTTTCCAACCCTTAAACTGTAAAGGCCAACTCAAGATCATAATACAGGCAGAATTCAGAAGGTTTACAGAGGTCACAGGACGTCAAGGTTGGGGTTAATCTTTATTGTCTACAAAACCTATCAAGAGTTAAACTCTGCATTAGAATAAGCTGAAGTAGTTTTCTGCTAAATAGCAGTAACATATTTCATATAAAAGTTCTTAATTTGTTCTTAATTCTTTTAAAATATATTGATGTGTAGCTATATTTAGCCATTTCTTAGTGATTGCAATTGATACTAATAAATTATTTGAATACTATATTCTCACGAAAATGTTACACTGTCCAAATCAATTAATTAATTAATTAACTAATTTTTAAACTAGATATCCTTGGAAAAGAATTGTTTGGCTAGCTACATTTTTTGCCAACATGTATGGCCCAGTAATAAATAGCCAAAATTTCAAAACGAGAATGTTCTTCAAATAAAATCCATTTCCTCAAGACCAAACGTGATATGGACTCAACCACATGGTGCGGTCTGTAAATGGGAAGTATAAGGACAGGATGTAAGTGTCACCAACAGAGGCTGTTTCTGTTTATAACATCTGGAACCGAGCCAGAAAACTTTGATAAGCTTCTGCTGTAGCAGGAGTCTGTCCAAGTCTATTTATGGGCTGGTGAGTCTCAACGCTAGAAGCACCTTAGAATCGTCTGGGGAAGTTTGTAAATTAATGCCTTTCCTTAGGTTCCACCTAAGTGAGCCGGGCATCACATCAGGTGATTCTAATGTGAAATCAGGGCTGAGGTTGGTCAAAACGTGCTCCTAGGTGGGAACAGACAAACCACAGATTGTTTCTCTAGATTAGTGGATAAGTTTTTCTTAAATAAAGAAAAATCAACTTCATGCATTAATTTCAGCACACTTTTTCCTTCGAATTTTATCCTTGAAAATAAAACATCTGAGATCCTGGAGCACGCGGACCTTGTAGGTAAATTAATTTCCTCTCGAGTTCCCATGAACTCCTTTTTCTGGCAAAGAGTTCATCACCCACTGCCATATAACCAATGCTTTACTATTTTGCTTCCCCTGAGTTGCGATTTCTTCCTGGGTAGGGATCACATCATTTTTAACTCCTTTTCTTCATTGCTCATAACCTTGCCTGATGCTTACGAGATAAATGGTTGTTCAATAGATGTATTACCTAATGGAAAATATAAGGAAAATGAGCAAGCGTTCAGACTCAGGGGTCTCCATTACTCTAGATAATCCTTATTTCATCTTTTCTCTTTCCCTCCTGGTCTAAACTTCCTACTATCTTCCCTTCTGTTTCTTACTGTTTTGTTTTTACTGAACGTTTGGACAATGTTTTGCCTTAAAAGTGACTTCCTCTCTCTTACTCCAATCTACACTTCTGCTCCCTTCTCTCATTCCCAACTCTATTAAGTTAGTCCAGCATTCTCTTCATAAATACTAACGGGAGTGCTTACTCATAACTGTATCAAACCTATATTGCAATCTCTATCTGCAATTTACCTAAAAGTAGACAAATTCTTTGAAACCAAGGACTCTATCTAATATCCACCGCAATTTCTACTACACTAGAGAGCATATTTTAAGCCTTGCATAAATGTTTGTTGACTTTCAAGGATTATTTTTCTGTGAGTGAGCTCTGAATCACTTTGAGGCAGTTTCTCGGAGGTACAGAAAGCACTTTGCATAAAAGTATATTTTTATTAGACCTTTACAGGCTCTTATAACGTAGATGCTGCCATTTATTCCCAATATAATGCCATTCTCCAGCAGAGGAAGCATATCATTTAAAGTGTGTACTGTTTTTTGCAAACCAATTTTAAGGGACTAAAAATTCTCACTCTTTCTAAAAATTGTATTTTCCATTAACTTTGAATTGAAAGGATGTTTTCATATTTGAATGTGAAAAACCTAACAGATGACTTCTGTTCTTATTTAGAGTTTAACTAATGTTTTCCTCCCCTCCGCTCCCCCCTAACCACTCCACCCTCTACCACCCATTCAGTTGATAATAATATTGGTACTCCAGAGTCCCAAAGATGTGGCTGTATGCCCCTCTGTGCGGTCTGTGTGAGACCTTCCAGATGCTGCATGCCCTTTTATAGATGTCTGGAAAAGGTCTCCGAGAAGCTGTGTTCATGTTGGTGCCCAGAGACCCTGAACCTCTTCTGAGACAGGCACTGATGCCATGTGAACAGTGGTGACCCCGGTCTCCCTCACCTGTCTTCCCCTCACGTGTTTCTTCCCTTCTCCCAACTTCTCTCCTCTCCTTTCTACATAAAAATGGCTGGCCCTTCGTCTCGGACTTCTCATCCTTTCCTTCTCTTCATATTTCTTTCCTTACCTTCGTCTCATCTTCCTTTTTCCAGACCCCTTTTCCTACCCTTTTATTCTAACAGTGTGTATCTAGATACTTCTTTTGATTAAAAAAGAAAAGTTTGAGTACACAATAGATAATATAGTCGATAATATTTTAATAACTATGTATAGTGCCAGGTGGGTACTAGACTAATTGGAGAGATCACTGCATAAATTACATAAATGTCTAACCACTATGCTGTACATCTGAAACTAATATAAAATATTAACTGCCAGCTGTAATTGAAAAACAAATTTAAAAGGCAAAAAAATAAAAATAAAATTTGAGAATTTACTCAACAACAAATTTATATAATTATAAATGATTTATAAACACATCAACTACTGTCTTAATTTTTATGTAAAAATATACCCCAGGGAAGAAATTTCAAAGAATGTGGGAAGAAAAAACCAATATCTTAAACTGTTACTTTTTAATTTATTAATTGAACAGAAACTTTTTGCCTTCATTAAAATGTATAATTAAAAATATTTTTGTGGGAATAACTTGGTTAAAGTTAATTTAAAAATATCTTGGGGAAACGATTTTAATACCATAATTTAAATATTTCTAAGCTCAGTTTATTCCTATACTTGTGAGATTGATTTATTGACTCTAATACAGTGAGAAATTGTAAATATTTTTTTAACCGTTGGCTTCAGCCATGCTTGACCAAATCGTTCTTTAACGCTGCCTTGGGGAGATCCTAGCTGTTTTTAGCTACTAAAACAGTCCACCCACTTTAAAACGTCCCCCATGGCCAGCAGGGACTAATTCTCTGGTTGCTGAGTGGGCCCGGATTCTGATCTTCTTGTCTCTTCCTTGTACTCCAGCACTCTGGAATGAGTGAGTGGGATGCTCTCGTCATGGGAGCAGAGAGACTCTTTTGCACAGTTCTTTACAATTGCGTTATGTGTAGGCAGTCCTAGGTTCAGGCTCATTCCATGGGCTGCTGGAGGAGATGTGGCAGTCTCCGTGTGGCTGACGTGGGTGGTTTTCTAGGGCAGTATGCAGCTTTATTCCAGCCCTTTCTATTTCCTAAGGCCCAGTGACAGAGAAGCACTTTATCCACTGGAAATAGTCCTTAACTGATTCTCAGGCTGGGGCACAGATGCTTGGCGGCCAGGTTGTAGAACAGCCACATAGTTCTCGCCCTTCCTCTACTATCTGATCTTCACCTGGACCCACAAATGTGGACACTGGTTTCTGTGTCCATGTTTAAGCACATCCTCCACATTCGGGGGACACTGTGAAGCTCCCCTGATAACTCTCTCTCCATCATCAACATTTTCACCCTGCTGGAGCTCAATGTAGGCCAGGGGGAGGGGGGATCAGCCATCCTGGAACCAGGTGTTGGTATCCACATCTCTGAGACACCCTTATCTCAGTAAACATATTTTCTCCCTTTAAAATTTATATTTTGAGATATATTTTAATGTAAAAATTAGTTCAGTAGCAGATACATGTTTATTGTTAAGTTAAAATTTATTGGTGAATAAGTTGTTTTTGTTTTTGTTTTTTTTTAAGTTGAAGGACATGTATAGAGAACACTGCTAGAGATGAGAGGCAGAGAAAGGAATCTGGGAAAGGATGGTAAGAGAAAAGTAGAAGAAAGAGAATTTGAAGAGAAGGAAGAGGAAAAGGACCTCAGGGAAGGAGTGGGTCATTTACATGTGAAGAAGAGAGGAGAGAGATGAGGGAAGACAGGCAAGGAGGATGACTTAGGTCACCGCTGTTCACGTGACATCGGTGCCTACCCCGGCAGAGGTCAGGGTCTCCAGGGCACAAACCTCAAAGCAGTCTCTCAGCCACCTTCTTTCAAAGGCAAGAAAACAACTGATGGGCCTCACACGGGCTAGAATCAGAGGCACACAGTCAAATTCTTACAACTCTGCAATAATATTAGTGTCAGCTGAAGAGGTGGTGAGGACGAAGCTGGTGGCCCATTTCCTTCCTGTCTCCATTACAGGACTACGTCATGTCATTTATGAATCTTCCCGTCTCCAGCACTTCCCTATCCATTCTCACTCTCAGCAAATGACCCTGTTCCTTCTTCTTACAGTGATAAAATAGGAATAAACTGAAGTAAAAGTCCACGTGTTCCCACTGTGCCATTTACATAACTATGAGCACCAGGGCCCATATATTCTGCCCAAGCTGCTGCTACTGAGGATGAAGTCTCTACACCCGAGCTAGGGACATCGCCCTGTTCACTAGATTCCATCTTCTCAGGTCTACTTTAAGATGTCGCTCCACTAATTCTCTGTTTCCTTCTCGCCTGGCTCATTCCCAACAGCCTACAAATGTGCTCTTAACTAATAATTTGCCAAATTCTCATTAGACAATTAGAAAATTCTTTTTTAATGACAGTAGTGTAGCCAGTTTCAAAATGTGTCCCCCAATTGAAGAGACTGCATAATCTCAAGCAGACACATGTACATCTTCTTGAAAATTCTTACTCTCAGGTGTCACTAAGCAATAGCCCAAAACAAAACAAAACAAAACAATATTTTTATCATATTAAGGATGTCCTTGCACAGCAAAGAAATAAACTCATTTCCTTTTGCTTCATTTGCAGGAGCGTCAAATTAGTAGATACGTAATAAGTCAACAACCTGGAAATCGGGACCCCTGAATACTTCACCAATAATGAAACTACTTGATTTCTTAAATAATAGAGCTGGTTTAGAGAGAGAGAAAAAAAAACACAATGACAGCTTTAGTGTTAGTAGGGGTGGACTGTCTCCAGAAGCTGTGCTGGACAAGGCACAGAAATGGCCAGAGCCCTGGCTTCCTGTCCCTGCTGCGTTCCTGACCTATCATGCTGCCTACTCAGCACAAACCAAAGTGGAATGTCGGCACTTGATCTATGGGCCGACCAGGACAGTTGCTAACCAGGCCGCTACCTTATTCTCCCATCAGGTGCTCCGGAGGGGACTTGGAGGAGGGACGGTCACCCAGCTTTCCTGAGCACTGGATTCCAGTGCTAACCTCTCATCACCTGAAATACAGTGTCTGAGCAGTGGATGTCCTGTGTTTGCTGAGGGGTCTGTGGTAAAAAGGGGTCATCATTCTACTCTGGTAAAACGGCAATAATAATAACAAAAGAAAAAAACTTCTTACGGCCCATTCCCTCTCTCTGTTTCCTGTCTGCATTGGTTTGTTATTCAGTTTTCATTAAACGAACTTCTTGGCAGCTGACTATATAGCCACAGGCAAAGGGATCTTAGTTGAGGCATATGTATGTTTATTGAATACTGAAGGATAATACAAAAATGCTCTAACAACAGAAAAGAAGCATATTAGTAATTTTCAAACCCTTTGGGCAGAGGAATGAAAATATAGGTAGACGCTTCCCGTCTCCTTTTGCAACTGATAAGTTCCACGTGTATCTATCTATTTTAGATATTAGTGTTCTGTAACGGAGGATTCAGAAGCCAGGTCTATTTCTAATCTGGGATTCCTGTTACTATCTATACCCATTAATCTTAGGTCAGAGTAGAGCAGCTTTTCTAGATGACTAAGAGTTGGCATTTCCCCTTAAACAGCACATTTATATTAAGGATCATCTAGAAAACAGTCCAAACAGAAAAGAAATGGTACATAAAAAAAATGCAGAAAAAAATGCATAAAGATCAAAACAAAGAGGCCACTAACAATCCCTTCTGTCCCTTCTCTTGTAAAGGCCACACGCTACAGTCTGTTCCATTGCTATTCCAGAACCCTGAAATAGATGCCATCCTTTCACGAGCTCACCCTCCCTGTTCAAAGTTATTTTTAAATTCTACTCTCTACGATGACAGTTTTAGTATCTTTCTCTTTCCCACCAAAAATCGACATCAGGGTGGACTAGAAATCTAAACAGTTTTCCTTTTGAGTTACTTCTAACACCAAGAGTAGAATAAAGATGAGAGAAGTTACTCAGCTCATATCAGTTGATGCATTATCCTCATTTACTCAAATAAAAGAAAATATGTGACAGAGAAACTAACATATAAGCTCGGATATACAGACAATAGGTATAGTTAGTGTTTATATGGTGATTTATGACACTTTGCCCAGACAGCATATATTGAATTAAAATATGCGCTGAGTTAAAATTCAAGAGACTAGGTCTTCATTAACTGTTATCAACTTAGTTTCAAGATAGTATTAAACAAAAACTAGCAGCAAAGAGCATAGACAATTGCCCAAATATCAGCGTGCTAACAGTCGTTAGTCCAAAAATGTGCAAAACCCACTGCTCAGACCAAAGACCAGGCTTTCTAGGTCTCCAGGATTCTAGGACAGAAACAAATGTGCCTCCTTAATAACAGAGAAAAAAAGGCCAAGACACTCTTCATGAAGATGAAATGGTAAAACTAAACCACATTCCATCGTTACTGTGGATATACAACTCATAGTTGGAATCTGATGAATAATATGCTGATAATCCATACAGTAGAATGTGTCCCATTTTATTCTGCTGTTAAAATTGAGACTTTGTCACTGGCAGATGGTAAGGAGTCCAGCAAAATCTGAATGACTGAGGGCAGGAATATTCCAAAGAAGTAAACATGTACCAAGTTGAAACACCGAAGGAATGATAGTAATTAAAAGTGCCATTTTCATTAGTATTATTTGGATTAGCACCATAATTTATAAGAGCTGAATTAATTAATGCATTGATATGACTGGAGTAGAAAAGATGTTGGCTAGTGATGGAAGCAGTCAGGACATATTTTTGAATTTAGTCGTGAGAAATTGAGAGGAAAAGTGAATGTTTTTCTCAAAAAGGAGTTGCCCAATGTTAAAGAAAACACAAGCATTTAAAACTCTTTTATGTCTACATGGAAATTGGGACTACCAGAGCAGTAAGGGAAACCGGAAAGTGGTTTATCTCACAGTTCCTCTACCTATGAAAATAATCAAGATCCATCTACATGAAAATTCTAATAGAGATCAAGACCCGCTCCATTTAAACGAATGTGCTGTAAAAAGGACAAACAATTGAAACAGTGAGAAATGTTATGAGGGAAAAGGGAGTCTAATTAAAGCATTTCTCTCCACCAATACATAGCGCATGTTAAGAATTTCTGGTAAAACTTGTTATTATACAGATTCAAATATGCCATGTCAGAATTTGAAAAAGTGTTTTACTTATGTTTTTGCTCATTAAGTAATCACTCATTTCTTTCATGACTACAATTTAACCGTTATATATTCTTGAATGGAAGAAAGACTCATGCAGAGGACAAAGAGGGTTCTATGGGGAGAACGTCAAGAGAAAAATCCCTTAGGACATCTGTGAGCATTCTCCAAGCTTCTCTCCTCAACCATTCTTTTTCTTGTTTTGCACACTACCCCACAGATCAACTACTAATATATACTTTCATCCTAGAATTTATATTCCGAACCTCAGGCTCACGTATCTGACCCTCTCCAACACAGATCTATGAGAAAGCTTTAAAGGAACTAAGAAAGTAAAGGGCAGTACTTAGCGTACAGTACCGGCAGGGGTCATTAATAACCTTAGGCTTGAAAGAGAAGAGAAGAAGAGATCCCTGGAACCAGCATATAATTCTGTGACGACGGCTACCCAGTAGAGGGATACAACGATCTGTAGTAACCTTAACTTGGCAGGAGAGATGAGGTAAATAAATACCCTCATCTAGCTCTCCCATCTTCTGATCATCTTCTGGTGACTCCCATTGGTTGAACCCAACTGGCAGCTAAAGGGGAAGAGAACCCGTGGATACAGGCTATGTGGGTCAGCTTCCTGGGCACTGACTGTGGAGAAAGAGTGGGGAATCAAGTATATCCAGCACACCTGCCTTTTCAAAAGTCTTTCAAGTTTTTTTTTCCTGTATTCTGGCTTTCCTATGTTATATGTAGTCTTATGAACTCATTTATCATGGGGAGAAATGATCAGAAAGGAAATCCATTAATAATGAAGAGGAAAGTATGTGAGAGCTACTTAAAAGGAATAAAATGAGCTGAATTAACAAGTGTAGAAGACAATACACAAGTCCATGGGACCTTACGGAAAGACAGGCAATATGGAGCGAGAAGCTGGTGGAATTGTGAGCTGATTTACTTTCTTTTGACTCTAGAAGTATGGTGAACAATAAACAAAAGAAAGAATGGTGACAACTTGAGATTTCACACAAAGCTAACCATGTGTAGCTGGTTATTTACTCAGAGAACAGGTCACTAAATTTTAACAATGACATTGTGGGGTTAAGTGTGTGTGTGTGTGTGTGTGTGTGTGTGTGTGTGTGTGTGTTAATGTAAACAACAGTAGAGATATATTGGCCTTGGATTGTGTCCTCCTCCATTTTGGTAGCTTGTCAAGGTGCCACTCACAATCTCTTGTTACTACAAAGGAAGAACACAAAGTGTCAACTGATGTGAGCAGCTGAGCCCTGGAGGCTCTCCTCACATTAGAAAAGGCCATCGCTTGACCAAGATTCATTTCTTGTTACACACTTGACTAGTTCAGCTTTGGCCCAAGCTGCCCCGTCACCATCACAGTGAGGGGATGCAAGCGACACCGGACTGGAAAATGGCGGAACGTCCGTGCCTCTCTGAGGCAGTATCCTGCTTGGATAAGACTTCCTGCTTCCACGATCAGCTGGCCGTGTTGATGGACCCGTGCTGAGGGGGAAGCAGGGCACAACCTGAGCCAACTGGCACTGTTTCTCTGATGCTGCCGGGACTTCCTCTGGGTTGCTTTGTCTGACTGAAAAAAAAAAGGCTCATTCCTAAGGTTATGCAATGCCTCATCTGGCGTAGATTAAAAATTCTGGTATGTATGTGTGTTTCTGCCACTGCCTATGAGTTCTCAGAGGGCAAGTGGGCACGTGTCATATCTGTCCTCTGTATGTTCATGCCTGTCAGCTGAATGCTCATGACAGCTATTCAGTGCACGTTGGCCGAATGAATGATCATTCCTGTGACATAATTAAATGTCCCATTTGATGTGAAATTTTTACCATATATGGATTCCTAAGGATAGGTAAAACAAATTAAACCACTCGCATAACCAAGATATTTCGATCTTGGAGAAACCCAGAAAACAAGTGCACCAGAAAAGCTGTCTCCACAGTGAAATGCGTGTTGTCAAGCTATCGTAGAGGATGATGATGCTCAGATGTCTCTGGAAGGTTCCTTGGTGAATACCACAAAGTCATTGGTTCTGCTACTAGCAACTAACTGCGGAGAATGTTGGACACTTAGACAACTGATCTCTGAAAATTCAAAAAAAAATTTTAAAAGGAGCAAGTCTCCAAGAAGATGTCTGAGAAAGAGTTTTCTAGACCATAAATGCTGGTCATAATGAGTAGGGTATACTAGACTAGACTAGAAGTCAGAAGATCAGAGCTTCAGGATTTCAGACCTTAAGCAGGCTGAACAAGGCCGCTGGCCTTTAGTGACAAGGTTGGATTATAAACTCTTCAATAATAGCTCAAGTAAGTCTATAAATCGATAAAGTGAATATGGAAATAACAGCAGTCAGAAGTAAGGAAAAGAAATTGCAAGGGAAGAAAGAGAAAAATTAAATTAAAATATTGCTTTTAAAGACTTTGCACTCTGTACTGATAAAGTATGGCATAGTTATAGATATTAAATTTTATTCTGTCATATTAGAAATAAAAAACTATTTGTCCTGCATCAAATATTGGAGATCATTAGATGTCTTCAAAACTTCACTTGTGGGTTATCTGCCCTTTTCACCCTTCACACTCCCATGGGCCCTCCCATCTCCTTCTGCCCTTGTCGTGGAAACCAGCCCACCAACCATGGCATTTAACCCACAGGACACATGGTGGGACCAGCCAACGATGCACGTTCTGATCCCGCCCACCCTGTGGATCTACAGTTTCAGTCCAGGGTTTAAGTGGCCAGGGAGCTGGATCTTGTGGGTCTGATGGGGGAGTCATCTGAGTTGCATACGAACAGCTCCAGGGACACTATATGCTCCTCAATCTGAGAGCCACTGAGGAAGGAGGAGGAAGGAAAGAGCGAGAAGGAGAGATGGGGTGGCAGGAGGAAAAGCAAAGAATGTGAGGAGACCACGGGATGCTATTTCAGTAGAAAAATATGATTTTCCTCTATTTCAACTCAGCATATTGCTGAAGGAAAATGATTCGGTTCTTAAAATGATGAATGAGAGGGGTGGGAAGGATGGAGAGAATGAATGAATCGATAAATGAGTAAATCCACTCAATCATTGCACTTGTACAGTATTCTTCCATTCCAGATTTCAAGTTATTAGTTGGGGATATCATTAGGAAATGATAGAAAATCACTTCTGTCTTCTCATATGCCAACTCCCACTCTCTTTTCTCACATGCAGTCAGAGGAGGAAGAATGACGAACTACCGAGTGCGTTATAAATACCATGAAACGTAAGCTGCAGTAATAAAACCTCCTAAATACGACCAGCCCGTCTCTCTAGAAAGTCACATGTTATTATCTTTTGCTCCAACTGTCATTCCTCTGACGCCCATCATCTATCTTGCGTGAGGTTTCAAATCGCGTCTCCGTCGGCCCCCGCCTCTTTCCAGACTGAGAGTTCTGCGCCAGTGGTTGCTTTACAACAGATACCATGCATCATCAACATTGACAGGCTTCCCTCGTAATTGATGTGTCTGGCACACTTGGTTTCACTTCTGTTGGTAGAATAGAGCTCAAGTCACAAGAAGCATCCTAACTGGATATTCCCCATGGCCCCATGCAGATGGCCTCCCTCAGGTGCCCCCTGTTGGAAGACGTGTCCGCTCAGTGGAAAGGAAGCCGGGACACAGTGTGAGCGCACTGGACTATTTCCATCCAAGTTCAAGCTCTTCCACCAGTTGACTGTGGGACTCTGCACCTTACTTCATGGTCTTGACGTAAACTCAGCACTTATTAAATGAGAGGGCATTGATTGAAAAAGGCAACAATCCTAATAGAAAAGTGAGCAAACATTAACGGACATTTCACGAAATACGACCAATAAAGAAAGGGATGCTCAGCCCTATTAGTAATCAGAGGAATGTCAGCAAAGACCACTGTGAGATACTATTTTAATCCCACTAGATGGGCAACGACAAGGAAATGTTACAATACCCAAGTGATAAAGGAAAGCGAGCAAGCATGACCCCTTCCACGTTGCTGGAAAAATTTTCCCTTATAGAAAATAATATGGTCTTCCCTTATAAAAGTGACTATTTCTACTTTCTGCACTTAGTCATTCCTCATAGTATAGGTTTATACTGTAGAAACTCATTTAAAGTTAACAAATAGATGAGTAATTTACTTCCCTGTATTTGTAAGAATTTAATGGTACAAAAAAAGAAAGACTCATGAAGAATTTAATATATGTATGTATAATTTTACCTGTTTATTTCAGACTACTTTTATAAACATTTCACTTGATCATTTAAAAAGTCAACTAGTGTTAGCAAAAGTTGATGTTATTGCTTTTTTATAAAGAATTAGACTTAGAATTAATTGTCTTACCTAGAGTAAGTGTGGGTCCAGAGCTAGCTGTTTATTTTCAATTGGTATAAGAGAAAGAACCTTCTGACAGATCTGGATTTTTATTTTTGTACTAAGCACTGGCATTAATAACCTTGGAAGAATTATTTCACCTCTCTGAGTTTCCGTGTCTTCGTCTCTTAAAAAATGAGGATAATTATGTCTACATTCCAGAGATTCCAGGGATTTTATGAAGATTAAATAAGATAATTTATTTACAGTGAGATGAATATTCATTTCTGACTTCTTTACCTTCTGTAACACACGCTATTTTGCAATGAGCCGCAGACAATAAATGCCATCTTGCTGGGGACACCGCCCACAGTCTCCGTATGACTAAGCACATCTTTAAATCATTGTTCCAGTTGGCTAATCCTTCCCTGCCACTTGTCCCTGATGCCCTTCATCACCGCCCCAGATCACAGCCCCTCGGGGTCCCGCCCTCCTTCATCCCACCTTGTTACCCTCCACAGCTTCCCCTCCCTTCCCCTCCCGCTCTGATTTCTCTGCGGATCACTGTGACCTCACCTGCCTTTACTTCCTGGCCCCCCGCTCGCTGCCTATCCACTGGAGAATGCTCATCTTCTCACTAACTTGAAACATTCTTGCCATTTAATCCTACCTCCTCTGCCACTCAGCCTAATCCACGCTCATCTATTGGCTTGGCACTTGACTCATGACATTTTTCTGTACTTCTGATCCCACTAACCGGGTGATTTAAATGTCCGCACAATGAACACACTGAATGTCCTGGACTCGTATTTCCTTGACTTCTAACTCCATTTGCCCTCACTTCCACTCGACTTCAGTGATCCACTCCCACTGGCGCAAGTTAGACCTTGTTATAGACCAGAATTATTTCACCTTTGACATCTTAAACTTTAATATTCTACTTTCTGAGTCCAACTTAGCATTCTTGCTTGCCAGTTTTCTTACATCTAATATACTATCTTCTTAAATGTAGAAAGAGCCCTATGAGACCATCCTCTATTTTCCATCCAGGTAATAACTTCTGTCTTAACCTCATTTTCTCATTTCCATCCCATCTATACAATACTCTATCGCCAATAACTTGACCCATCGGTGGACCTGGACCACTCGCTTCCTGCCCTCCGTCAAACCATTCTTGTGAACTATGCCATGCCAGTTGCTCCAGTGGCAAAGTTGGCTACTGCCTGTTGCTGTAGAAAATCACCCAGCCATGAAGACTGGAACCATGAAGACTAGAATCCAGCCTCATCTGGGTCCTCCTTAGTCACCTCTCCATCCAAACTCCCCCGGTAGCTATTTCAAACCTTGACTTCTCACCTTATCTCAACTCTCACGATTGTGTCTCCTACATCCTCAGGAATTAAAGCTATCAAGAGAGAAGCCACCCAGTGACTTCTCTCTCGTTGTACCCAATCTTTACTCCTTACTCTGTGGAAGGCAACCTCTTTCAGCTGCACTTAACCCCAGCACTAGATCCCATCAACTCCAGCCTCCTCAAGGTCCTTAATATCTTTTCCTCGATCTGTAAATTAGCAATGATAATAATATTACTGAAAGAAACAATTTCTTTTTCTTTTTTCTTTTTTTAAAAAGCAGAGCCTCTTAGCAGTGATCCATGACAGGAAGAACCCCTGTCAGTTAACAGGTGCACGATGCAACTGACGAGGCCTTCTGGGCACGAACCCAGACCAGCAGTCATAAAAGAGCTATAATCAGTTTTCAATGGAGGATGCTTTGTTGTTACTTCAGGTGATAAAAATCCATAATAATCATTTTACTGCATGTCTGCACTAACCTTTGTTATAATCAAAGTAGAACAAAAATCCAAATACCTCACTTATTATATTGTTTTTTCCTTGATTTTACATTCTGGCTATTTGTAACATTTCTGCTGTTCTAATACTCTCCATCCCTAGATCTTAAAAAATGGGAGAACTTAAAGAAAAAAGGAACATACATTTTTTTTCCTATATTTAATATGTCTCTTTTTACGTTTTTCCTTTCTCGGCCACCTCTGCATCTAGAAAAAACCCTCGTTCTAAACTGCTTTTATAACTGCTAATTTCATGGTGTCCCAGATATTTCCTGGCCTTAGCCATAAGCCAGGCCGAATCCTCCCTCAATCTGCTGAGACACATGGTAAGTGTCCAATAAGTGATGGCTGAAACATAATAGTTACTATTAGTAAATACAGGGAAACGTGTTCTCATAAATCTCCAGGAAGATTTTCCATGCTGCACATCTGACTGATAGCAAGTTCGAGGTTTTATTTTTATTTTCTCCTGAATCTCCCCTCTCTTCCAGCTGACCTGTCTCTGTCACGCAGCCACTCACACACCACTTCCTGCACTTTCGGCCCTGTGCCTCTGTCCCCTGGGGCTTCTCCGCGCCGGCTTCTCTGCACCTGGGTATCCGCACCTATGGGTGACTCTCAGTGCACAGCCCACTCAGGGCCTGCCGGATGCATCGCCTCTCTACCAGCTTCCTTCATTTTTTAACTGACCGAGGCCCCTGTTTCCATGTAGAAAACCAACCTGGAGGTCACACTGGTGCCAGTATTGCAGCCGTGGTCAGTAAGAACATGTTTGCACACCTGAGAATTCTATTTGCCACAGAGCTGGATGCTGTTTTCACTTTGCTCTGCCTTTACGTATGAATGTGTCTGGACGACCCCTTCTGTGTGTGTATATGTATCACACTCCCTGAAAGGCATTCATTAGCCAGTGTTTCAAGTGTAGTTAGGAGGCAGGTTCTCTCCTTTTGAGATGCTCTGTATATTTTGTGTTCTCCATAAGTGAGTATATAGACCATCTTAATTTCTATTCCATTCTCCTGCTGAGTTCCCATGAGATCATCCAACACTATCAATTTAAAACATAATCCTACCTCGAAGAGCCTGTTGGCTCCTGTCTCCATTTCTTGATGTCTGCAAGAACTCCTTTTTCTCTTGCCCTAAAATGTTCCCAGATGTTAAAGAATCACTGATTCAGGAACAGACTTTTGGTCAATGAAATATTAGCCTGGCATCTGTTACCAACCTAATAGGAACATCATGTATCAGAGATGCATAAATTAGCATAATAAAAAATTCATATTACAATGCAAAATGCCTTAGGTTGCATTAGTGAAAGAAACAAAAATGCTATTCCAGTGACAGAAAGTCATGTTGCTATTGTGCATTTTGTTCTCAGTTTTGGGGAGAAAACAGTAGTCGCAAGCTGAATCGTTTCCCCCAGAAATTAAAGAAACAAATCAGGCGGCTACGCTATATCAGGAATGGTCGAAGGCACAGATATAAAGAGAGGCGCACACAGGAAGAGATAACGTCTAAGAGGTGATAGATTTATTCTCTACAGCACCAGAGGCAAGTTCAGTAATGGTCAGATGTCACCAGGAAACAGATGACGGCTAAAAATAAGAGATCCCTGACGATGGGTGTGCTCCCGTGACGGGATGAGCCACGCTGCAGAACAGGGAGTTTCTCCATCCTGGAGGTGTCCACGGAAAAGGCTAACTGGCTCTCTGGTCCACGAGCTGAAGACAGAGCCCCCGTGTAAACTGGGCCCGGCGACCTCAAAGTCCCCTTCCCTCTAAGTCCCCTCGGAGGCTATGATTAAAATGGAAACGTGACTACATCATATTTCCTAGCATGGAATGAAGACTCTGACAGTGAGAGGTTAGAGAATGATGTGAAGGACAAAGACAGATTTTTGAAGGGAGGGGGGGGGAAAAGAAAGGAGAAGAAAAGAACTAAATAAAAAAAAAATTTCTCTGGCGCATTGTCCGTGGCCACCCCAGTGAGTGCCGGCAAACCAACAAAGTATGAAAAAAAAAAAAAAAAAAAAACTCAAAGAGGATAAAGAGATTTGGGAAAAACGAAATTATTTCTCTGCATTCCTCTTCGCCAGGGAGGATGATGGGCAAACAGCCTGCCCCGGGGTTATTCCTCCCTGACAGTGAAGGTGAGCCTCTGTCAAGGAGTGACGTGTCAGATGAAGGGGTAAAGGGGACCAGAGAACTAAAAATGCCAGACATCACAGGGAAACGAAGCGAGTTCCGAAAGAATGACAAGAGCCGCGCTTTGGGCCTCCCGACAGGAATGCGATTTATCTTTCAAAATAGGTACCTTGAAAACTGCGTCCTGCGGGGTGCCGTTTGTGTCTGGGTTTTAGTAATGGGACTGAGAACGGCCCTCTGGGACCGCTGACCGGAAGCCTTCCTGAGGGATGGAGAGCACTGAGCTTCTGGAAGCTGCCAGGACAAAAGCCGGCTTTTCCCCGCTGCACAAAGCGAAAGCTAAGAAACACTTGCTGTGCTTTGCTTGGATGGGGCGAGGGGGGAGCCCTTCTCACGGGGGCTTCCAGCTCTGTCAGAAGTTGGGGACCTTTCTTTAGTGAGATGGCGGTGGGTCCTAATAAGAGAAATACAGCAGACCATAAATGCTGCATTTTTTACTTCATTATTCTATTAGGCTAATATGCGAAGACCTATATAAGGTGTTCAAAGGAAAAACAACGAGGCTAGCTGGACTCCGTGTACCTCACTTCCTCTGGGCACACGACTCAACCTCTCAAGTCTGTACGGTATTTTCAATTCAGTACTCCAGCAAAACCTCACATGCCATCAGAAAGTAAGATACAAAGATCCCCGTTAGGGCTGAGTATACTTATCAGGCCAAGGTCACACAGCTAGAAATGGGCAGAGCCAAGGTGCTAGATCTGGACCATTCGACTCCAGAACCGGAACTGTCTAAACCAGGAATGTATTTTGACAACTATGCAGAATGATTCTCTACTACCAGGACACCTCTTCATCTTTACACGGGGCTCAAAGTTAACAATGGCAAATAAATGAAAACAAAAACAAAAAGCACAAAAATCTGTGACTGTAACATGGCCCTTCACTTGACTTTGCTTAGAGTTACATTGATGTGTTTTTGGCCAACCAGTCTAGATGGAGTTACAGGTTCAAAGAAAACTATAGGAAGACAGTAATAACAGGTTGTGAAAAGACAAGACTTTTGAGCCATGAAAAAACATGGAAGAAACTGAAATGCATATTGCTAAATGAAAGAAGCCACTCTGAAAAGGCTACATGATTAGCGATTCCAACTATATGACATTCTAAAAAAGGCAAAACAGTGGAGACAGTGAAAAGATCTGTGGTTTTCAGGGGTGGGGGTGGAGGGATGGATGGAGAGGCAGACTAGGGAACATTTTGGGGGCAGCGAAAATACTCTATATGATACTATAATTGTGGACACAAGTCATTAATCATTTATCAAACCCATAAAATGTATGACAAGAGTGAACTGTAACATAAACTATGGACTTTTGGGTGTTTATGGTGTGTCAGTGCAGGTTCATCAGTTGTACCTAATGTACCACTGTTGAGGGGGGTCCTGATAATGGGGGAGCCTCTGCACGTGAAGGGGGCCAGGGGGATGCGGGGAATTATAGGAAATTTTTGTATCTTACTCTCAATTTTGCTGTGAACTTAAAACTGCTCTAAAAAAACATAAGACTTTGCAACTGGGGAGAAGAAAAAGGACAAACCTCTCTGAGTTGCATGGAAGAAACGTGTATGGAAAATCCACCATATTGTCTGGGACAAGGCACTTTGCTTTGCTTCAATTATTGTCATTGTTTTGAATGTCTTCTTTGCAATAGCAAGATAGAGGCCTGGGTATTCATCACCCTCTTCTCTTAAATTGATGTGGGTTCTTGATAAATCACATACATTTTCTGAGCTTCATTTTCTTCAGGTGATATTGATGGGCCAGGACTACATTATGTCTGAGGCATCTTTGGGTTGTAAAAGTAAATGATTCTAGGTATTGGCTGTGACCAGGTCATGGAAGATTTTGAATGTCAAGTTAAGCTATCCGGAGTTTATCCTGTCTACCATGGAGGAAGTACTGAAGGGTTTTCAGCTGGAGGCTGATATAACAGCGGTAGTATTTTTGGAAGATTTAACCTCATAACAGGATGCAAGATAAATTGTACTAAAAAAAGCTTAGTGGTATGAAGTTCAGATAAGAGGTTAATGCAGAAAACCCGGGCCTAAACAGATAAGGGGATAAAAAGAAGCCCTGTCCTGCAATCTTTATGTAGGACTGTATTATTAGCTGGGCAGGGTCAAACCCTTGTTCTATTTGACAGTCCTTCAAATGTTAGGGGACAATATGTTTCTACTTCAGTATGTTTCTACCCTGCTTGTCCATGTCAAAATTCCTCGGTTGTGTCATCTGATCCTCAAAGGAGCATTACTTAATGGGTAAAGGTATTTCAAAGTCAATCAAACATCTATTACTTATTGGCTGTGTTATATAACCTTTCTAATTCATGCTTTTTTTTTTTCATACGCAATATGAAAACAATACTACTTTACTCTCAGGGCTTTTGAAAGGATTAAATACAGATGCTTTAAGTTCGTGGTTAGGAGTTTAATAAATGTTCGATAAATAGTGATGTATGCCACCCTACTTGCCTCTTCTGGAAATATTCCAGACTATAAGAGCCTTCCTTAGTCCATGATTCACAATTAATGGTGACCATCGTAATAGCTAATTGACTTTGTGCCAAGACCCATTCTGAGACTTGGGCTATGCCATGAAGCCTTGTAACAATGCTATATATGCCACACACTGTTCCAAACTCCATTCGAAAATTGAAGAAAGTCAGGCACAAGAGAATTAAGTACCTTCCTCAAAGTCACACAACTAGAAGACCCCCAGTCACAAACAAGGATTTAACCAGGCGATCTGACTCCAGATTCCGCACCCTTGGCCACTTCATGAGGTTTTCTCTCGAGGGACGGTCAGTCTGTCAAGAGAGTCGCACTTCACTTGTTGCCTAAGATTGTGTTTGTGGCTTTACAGCATCTGAGTCACATCACAAATATACTGACTTTGTCATCAAATTAAGCGACTCTTTCTTACAAACTACTGTCTTTTTCCTATTTGGCTTATTTTTGAAACTTAGTGTACAATACTGTCCTTAATATCTTAAATATGATCTAATTGGCTTGGGCTTATTATTTAAACCTAATGGTGCTACTTAGATTTCTTATTCTACGTTGTAAAATTACCCTGTTCTGCTATTGTTATCCACGATACACTAAGCTGTTTTACGTTCTGGGCCGTATCTGAGGCATTAAATAAACATACTACAAAGCATAAGAACTGAGAGGAGAAAAAAACCCAACTAGTGATCTGGTCCTGGACCAACACAGACACACACTCACCATTCACTGGAGGTAACTGCACAACTGGCTATAAACTCATTCGAATAAATCCTCTTACATTTCACAATACTTCATTTTCATTGCAAGCGTAGGTCCTCCTGCGAAACTTCATCATATACCAGTTTAAAATACACTAAAATGTGAGTATTATTTTTTCACTGTACCAGTTATGTCACCTTAATTCATTTAATTTAAACGAAGCTCTGTCTCCTCACTTGAAAAATGTAGATAGTAAGTCCTGCTCTCACTTATTTTAATTATTCTTTGATTCAGATTAAAGAACTAAAATTATTTAGTTGGTATTTCAATCTCACAATTTTATTTTAAAGAAAAAAAATGGAAGAACATTTACGTAAACAACTTATAAAAAGACTTTTTGCATATTTAGTTCTCATTTAGTCTTCACGATCCTCCATTAGTTGGGTAGAGGAAATAATATTATTCTTTACCGATTAAAACTGAACAAACAAATATTGATGCTTAAAAGGTTTGTTTCCCAAATCTACATAACTTGAAGAGGATACCACTAGGACTTGAGCTGAAGTCTGTTTAACTCAAGTACATGCTATTATTAATACCAGTAACGCCCCGAATGAAATTACAGGTTAAACAGACTCCACGCCTGCGTGAGCCCAGAAAAGGCAAGATAAAAAGGGCATTCTTTCTAAAAGGAAACAGAACAACTTCTCTTAGAGGAGACAGTCTAGCAAGAGGACCTGGTCGCATTTCCTTTCTGCTGCTGCTTCTGCATGGGGACAGGTAGGCTGATGTCAACAGTGGCTAAATGGAGGTGAAATTAGGAGCGTGGAAGAAGAACAAGAAAGAAGTTCCCTAAACCACAATCGTTGTCTCTGGTAATCCTGTCAGAATTGACATCATTTAGACAATGAACTGCTTCATAAATGTTTTGTTTGTTTTTTGTTTTTGTTGTTAAGTTTCTGAAGCCATTAGCAAAGGGCCCAATAACAAGGCTACTCTGAAGAAGTACGCCCTGCACAATGGACTATTCCAGAGCAACGTTCGGAGACAGTACTCAGATCCTGACAAGAAGAAGCACGCGCTAAGTTACCTAGCCCCATTCCACCTGGCTGGCTATTTCCCAACTCCAAATATGCCTTTCATTCTCTCACCAAGGGTGAAGTCCAGTGATCCAGGTACATTCACCGCCCTGCCTACAACCACATTGATGCCTTCGCACGGGCCATCATGAATCCACCAGGCTCAGTTCCCCTTTATTTCTGGGACAAACTCTCAATTAACAAACAACCACAGGAGACCCTCTCCCATTACACTTCATACAAGAAATATCATGATCGACTATGTCTGATAAAGACAACTTGATCTCTATTTCCTCTTCCTAAGTGTTATGCAGTGGTCATGTTTGAGGTCAAAAGTGTGATTTCAAGATCTAATTCTCATTTTTTTTTTAACTCAACTCATATATTTACATCAGTCAAAAGAAAATTCTTCATGCTTCTCTATTTAGATAAGTGCATAAGGCTCATTTTCTCATCAACTGACTTGAAAACCTAATTAGACGGGACCAGATGTGTTTAACACCAATGGATGTGGCAAGCAGTTGGTTTTTGACAATAACACAAATGTCAATTCAAACTGCTCAGACTCTACACAGGGCGCTGGAGTCCAGTGTAATCATAGTCATTGCCTTCTCTCTTATTTTTAGCTTATTAGATAAAAGGGGGGGAACATACTGTAATATAGTGAATCTGTATGTAAGACAGTACTTAGAAAACTTATTGATATCATTTGGTTTGGCTTCGTGTTCATACAAAAGGATTAAAAGGCAAAAAATGATTTTTTTTGGTAAGAGTCAAAATTCTCCTTGTCTCTAAAGTTATCCTAACTGTCCTGAGCCAATGTGTAAGTCAATGAGAATGTGTGGCCATTGAGACGCTTATCATTTTTGAGATCATCAAATAAATCAGAAAAAAAAGCAAACATCAAAATCTACCTCTTTTCATTCTAGTCAAAACCTCTGTTTTGGGGCCAGACAGAAAAGCTGATGTATATTAGTATTCAGAATGTAATAAAGTGCAATGTACTCCTAGTTTAAATCACTGGGCTTATAAGAAACTCCATTCATGTCGACTGGTTTGATAGAAATGGTTTGATCTTGGGACTTGAAGGCATGTGTGACCTTGATCTGTTTGAAATAGAGTAGATTATAAGAGAAAAGTTACACAGTGTCTCCAGTTATACCCAGACTCCTCGATTCAGAGCCTTTTCAACTTATAAAGAAAGCAGGTTTAGACATACAGAGGTCATGTAAAAGAAAATGTTAAATGTACTATTACAACCTATATAAAAATGTTGCAGGTATTCGAAAATTATAATTGATTTTGTTTCTGATTATAAAATAGCATAAGGTAACTGCAGAAAATTTAGAACATAAAGAAACAATACAAAGAGAATGATAATTGTACTTAAGGTAATCTGTATTACTTCAGTTCTTCATTTCTATGCACACATCACACACACACACACACGCGCGCGCGCACACACACACACACACACAGAAGAGGGTCTCAAATGATTTAGCTTAGCTTTGACTGATCTGTACTCTGCGATGACTGATTTGCAGTTTAAATTATGTCATTCATTTGAAAGCGATTTCTACATTAACATGTAGATTAGTAGGTGCCTATTAATCACCTATTACCGGCCACAGTACAATGTGTTGTGACATTTGCAGTTTCCATCTTTGTTCTTCACTATGGAAGGTTCAGAGGTTGATTGACATTTTAAACATCCCCTGATCTCTAGTTGTCTCAGGTACATACACATCTTCCTCCGAAGTATGTCACAGGTAGAGACACCATTCAGACCATCACTCAAAGGATTTAAACACCTGCTTGATGTTAGGAGGGTACGTGGGCTTGGAAGGGGATATTACTTTACATATGCTGGCATGTTACACAGTCATATGTATCACGTGGCTCATGCAGCTAGACTGATGAAAATCCTCACCTGACCCAAACGCAGACCTGAATCTTAAAAACAAGGTTTTGTCAAGAGTTCGAATGAAACACCAGCATGAAGCAGCACCCCCCCAGTGGCCGAGGCAGGGATGTCATTGGCAAGGCAGCAATAGAGGAAGCAATCCTCGTGGAAGTATTTTTGATGCAAATATCACTGAGGGTTAACAGGGGCGTCTCTGGCTTTGGGTTATGTCCATTCTGCTTTCTCAGGAAAGACTAGGTTTCCGAAAGTCTCATGTTTAGGAAATGAGAGGTTCCCTGTCCTAATCTAGCCAAGTCCACCACATTCTCCGAGGATCCTAACACTCACCTGGACACCTGAGCCTGTGCTACAGGGCAGTTCTCCTTTTGATGGAAATAACAATAGGTGTTATGAAGAGGGCTCCCTGCCTCCAGTATAACGTAACCTGGTAAAAATCGAACAGAATTAATTGCAGGATAGGGTCATCTAAGCAAATAGCACATTCTAGAACAGTCTCCCAAATAGCTTCAGGCTATGAATATCCTTGCTCCCTGAGAGGACAAATTCAGAATTCAAGACAGTCAATCTGTTAGTCTTGGCCCCTGTAGCTGAGCTTCCTCTTTATGCCTGTTTATACCTCATCATTAGGTTTTCAGCTGCTTTGTGAGATCTCCCAGTGAAATCAAATCCAGCTTGATTTGAAATTATTATCTAATCTACTATTTCACATCCAGGCTAACGTGTACACACCCAATCCTAGTACGTGGTTTAACCCCTGAGTTACCGGACTTCTTTCATAATTGATGCTGCACACTTTTATAAGAGGACAGTCTTCCATGTATGTTCACATCAATTTCTGAGGTCTCTATATTATCCTTTTGGCCAATGTGTTTATCCTTGGAGAGGAGTGCCTTAACTAATACAAATTCCTGAGTCTTAATACCTGGTGGAGCAGAAATTTTGTCTCCTGGCTCCTTATTCTTCCATGGGAATTTTAGAATTTGCTTATAAAGTTCCATGAAAATTCCTATTAGAGATTTTAATTGGAATTTCACTGAATATGAAGCATAAAACTAAGGGAGAACTGGTATCTTTAAAATTTGTCTCCATAACCTTGAACATAAATCTAATCTTCCTTTATTTGCAGGTTATTAATGCCTCTTACAGTTTTATGATTTTTCCGATTTGCAATTAATTTTTTATATTTCTAGATTATTGATATTTTTGATACTATAGTAAATAATGTCCTCTTTGTAGCTGCATTTTTGGTTTATTTATTGCTGGGGCATAGGAAAGCAATTTCTTTTTTGCATATTAATCTTTTGCTCAGTCACCTTACTATAAACTATTTCATTATTTCTAATAATATATCTGAATATTGCATTGGGTTTTTCTATGTAAAAAAAAAATCACATTATTTGTATTATAAAGACCGTTTTATCTACTCTTTTCTAAGCCTTATCCTTCTAATTTTTGTTTCCTTGTTCAATATGCTGGTCACGATCTCCCTGCACTGTCAAAATGATTCTTATATTACCGGACGTCATGGTTTTATTCTTAATATTAAAAGAAACACTCCCAGTGTTAAGTATATCATTTCTGAAATACAATGTTACCAGATATCTGGCTCATTAAGTTCTATCTCTTTTACTAGACTGCGAGTTCTTTAAAGACAAGTGCTATTTCTTGTGTGCTTTTATTTCTACAATGATAGCCCAAGGGCAAAAAGTTTACAGCATCGGGTATGACCACTAAGCCAGTCATGTCCAGTAGCAATGGTGATGTCTCTGATCTGGATCATGGGTCACCAATGTCAGTGATGCCTCCAGTGTGGGCAGGACTATGGCTTGTCAGTTCTTCCTATTAATGGATTCAGGAGAGTAATATGAAGCTAAAACATCTGACTTTTATGCTACATAACTTTTTTCAAAACTTTAAGTCTGATCATTTTTATTTCCTTAAGAAATGAATATATAAATAAGAAAATTATAATAAAAGAATGCTTGCTCAGCAATGATTAAAAATAGTCATCTTTGTCATGTTAGGTATTATATTATGTGATGGAAATATGATGAATCATAAAGCAAGTCTTGGTCATAAGGAATTCATTATTCACTTAGGGTAAGTTTCTTAAATTTGGTCGCATATTAAAATTACCTGTAAAATTTTAAAATATTTTGATGCCCAGGCTGCACCCCATACCAATGAAATCAGAATCTCTGAGTGTGAGAACACAGGAGTACTTTTTGAAGCCTCCCAATGATCCCAATGCGCAGGCAAGGCTGACAGCCGCTGAGTTAGGGAGCCTCGGCATACAGACATAAGACATCACTCAACTCTAGACTACACAACTCGAGTGCCAATGGAATGACAGAGATGGGGACTTGGGGCTTGAGAAAATGGTAAAATGGATTGTGTGTGTTATATCTAAAGAACTATTGTGTAACCCAAAGTTAGTACACGAAAATGTACTCTCGTTGACCTATGTGTTTATCTTTATGCCAGCACCGTGTCTTGCTTACTTTAGCTTTCTAATAAACTTCAAGATTGAAAAGAGTGAGTCCTTCAACTTTAGCTCTCTTTTTCAACATTATTTTGGCTATTCTGGGTCCCCTTGCATGCCTGTATGCATTTTAGAATTACTACCTTGTTAACTTGTATAAAAACACATCTGGAATTTTGATAGATTATGTTGAAATAACAGATCAATTTGAATATTGCCATCTGAACAAAAATTAAGTCTTCTGATCCATGAACATGGGCTATCTTCCCATTTATTTAGATCTCCTTTCATTTATTTCCACTATGTTTTATAGTTTTCTTAGTACGATTTTGTACCTATGGACTATTTTCTTAATTTCATTTTAGATTTTTCATTGCTAAGGTACAGAAGTACAATTTCTTGTGTGTATTGACTGAACTCATTTATTAAATCTAATAGTTTTTTCAGTGGATTCCTTAGGCTTTTCCACTTAAGGATTATGTTATCTCAAAATAGAGATAATTTTACTTCCTCTTTTACCTTTTTGTTTTACAGGCCTAACTGCCCCTGCTAGAACTTTGCATATAATGTCGAACAGAAGTGGACGTCCTTGCCTTGTTCCTGACCTAAAGGGAAAACTTTCAGTTTTTCACAATTAAATACAGGCCATTCTCTTTATTCCTATTTTGTTAAGTGTTTTTTTTTTTTTTTTTTTTTTTTTAATCTCGAAGGCATATTGGACTTTGTCAAATGCTATTTCTGCATTTACTGAGATGATTATGTTTTTTTGTATATCTTATCATTTTGATATGGTGTATTACATTCACTGATTTTTTTTCAGATGTTAAAACAATCTTGCAATCCTGACACAAATCTCACTTGGTTATTTTTTGTGATTATTTTTGTATGTTGGATTCAGTTGTTAGTATTTTGTGGGTATTTTTTATGTCTATATTAACAAGGGATATTATTCTCTGCTTTTCATGTGATCTGTTGGTCTCGTTTTGCTGTCAGGATAATACTGAGGCCATCTGGGCCTGAGCTTTTTTCTCTGTGGGAAATTTTAAAATGACTAATTCAATCCCTTTACTGTTATATGTCTGTTCAAATCTTCTATTTCTTTTTGAGCCAATTTCATTAGTTTGTTCCCAGGACTTCATCCTTTTTATGATCTTTTACTTACTACCATACAATTGTTTGTAGTATTCAATTATAGTCCTTTTTATTTCTGTCATGCCAATAATGTAAATTTTAATGCAACTCATTATTATCATTTTACCGAATGCAACCTATATAACTACCAACATATAAAATTTATAAAAAGGGAGCTCCTCCAAAAATCTCAGCAGTTCGGTCCCCTTGTCTTCAGTAAGAGTCCCCTTGGGGGCTCTTAGTAATACCCTATGATGTTACAGAACACAACTTAGAAGTCCTGTGTGTAGAGCTAAACATCATAAGTTAGTTTGCTGTTTGTTTCTGATCAACCTACTGAATTTTAGGTGTATCTGGGATATTTTGTATAGATGTTTGGACTTGAAATGTATTTTTCACTCCTTTCTCTAGAAGTGAAAATTAAAGCAAAACATCTAAGTGGTTAAGAAAAGAAATGCAGTCTTCAAGGGATCAGGTCAAAGAGACAAGTCTGGACAGCGTAAGCCAAGTCTGCAAGGTCAAGGAGGGGAAAACAGGAGTGTCTAGGAATGCACAACACTGTAGAGCAAACAGGAAATAATTTCGAAAAGATCCTTGGATTTGGTATCTTAGTATAGCATGGTGATTTGTATGATCTCTGATCAATTGCCACCAACTGTAATTATCCCTTTAGGATGTACCTCACTTGGCCTCCTCTCTCACAGTAGCCAAAGGCATCTTCATAGCTCCAGGAGATACTTACCATTTCTATTTGCTGCTTTAAGCCGCTCCTACTACTTTGATGCTTGGAGGCTGCCACGTTAGGAATCACAATCTTTATCACTTAACTGCTATACTTAGTGCATTATCTCTCTCTGGGTTTCAGCTGTTTCTGCTGTGCATTTGCTGGAACAAAAATCTCTTTCTGTCTTTGTGCCCAAATGGTTCAACTGAATAGAAAACTAAAGTATCGTCGCTTCTCCACATACTTAAATTCTGCTATCAGAAAAGACACATTTTTGAATTAGTTTTCTGTTATTTATACTCACTTCCGAATAGGTCCTGAAGCTGTTTATAAACATTAACCATGTATATATCAAGGCCATTGAAACCAAAAATTAATTAAAATGATCCCAGTGATGTACATTGAAAGGTAACTGTACCAGAAAAATTAGAATAAGGTAACTCCTGTGACTGAACACCCCTTTAAATCTCAAGACGCCTACAGATAAAGCCAAGTAGGAATATGGGGTAAAAACCTTTCTGGCCATTATTTTCTTCCATGTGATCAATGACATTTTTAGTTGCAGAATTAATAGAGCAACCAAACAGAAAAAAGAAAAAAAAAAAAGAAGTCACCAAGAGAAGTGTTTCTCAAATTTTAATGTGCAAAGAAATCAGGTGAGAAACTTATTAAAATGCAGATTCTGTTCCAGAAGGTTTAGGGCCTGAGCATCTGCATTTCCAAGTAGATCCTAGATGAAGCTGAAGCTCAATAAGATCCTTCTGAAGCTTTCACTGCTGGCTCACCCATGTGACAATTCAGCAAAGGACAATAGCAAAACCTTGTTTTCCATTTTAAAGAGAAAATGGAAATCAAAGTCCTAAAGTTAAAGATGACAAGAAGAAGGCAACTAGTGAATAATCTAGAATTTTAATTACTGAATTAATAATGCCCCTTCTTGTTCAAAATGGATCTCAGACATTTAATGTAAGATTTTCTAGTATAGCTAGTTTGAAAAAAAGTAGTCCGTAAGAATGCCAAGTAGAAGATCATATCAGCCCCAACAAAACCTGCAGCTCCGCTGTCAGCCGGAGCAGTGGGCAAAGGGAAAGGCGCAGCGATCTGAGAGGCTGAACCAATCGCAAGCCCCTTCTGGGCTGACAAAGAAAGTTCTCAATTAGTCGCTATGTGCAGTTTTGTCGGTGAATGGAAAGAGTCGCTATTTATTTGTTGAATAAAAGGATTAATACAAAATATAAAATATATAGTTCAGAAAACCTATAGATCAAATGGTCTAGGGTTGTATCTCTTTAAATCTATGTTATGTAAACAGAAATAATGTTTAAGAAATTAAAATTTGGCTAGATTATCACTGCTAGTGGTGCCCATTCTTTGAGATCAACCTTTCTTTGTTTCTTTCTTCTAATAGTTCCTCACACATAGCATGTATCGAGCTTTCCTTTTAAAATACAATGACAATCTCTCAGTTAATGGAACATTCATTCCATGATATGCAATGTAATGACTAACAGACTTGAAATTAACCTTTCCATTTCATATGATTATTATTTATTCCCCTTTGTGGTTTCTTCTTTATCCTCTTATTTTTGTTGACTCGATGAATATTTTATTTATTCTATTTTTGTCCTTGTTAACTTGGAGGTTCATTTACCTCTTCATAATTAGTAACCTTTTTTTTTTTAACTCAGACATAAATTTTTCCACTATTATTTGAAAACAGAATGCCAAATATCCCACTTCTCTTACAATTTGCTCTGTGCCTCAAACACCATTGTTTCCGCTCTCCATGTGTATCTTTCTTTTCTCCTTGATTCAGGGTTTCCTCGTTTAATTAATCCACAGGTTATCATCTCCTGTCCACTTGGAATCTCTGGCCTTGGAGGGATAATAAGTTTCCAAGTGGCAAGAAAGAGGGAAGAAAACAAGGAACCAGGAAAAGCAAGAGTGGTCAAATGTGGGATGCTCTCTTCTTCCTAGGGCCTGAACTTCGTGAAGGAGGCTACCATGGAGCCCGGCAGAGCTGAGGAGGTGGCTATTAGATCTTTGCCTTCATCTCCTCCAGCTTCCTTGGGTTGGTAGTGAAAATATGGGTGGGCTGAGGCAGCACACATAACCTCTCTCACAGACGCATAGCTGCGTCTACAAAAATTAAGATGCAAGACCCACGTTTCTTCTTGCTCTGTTCAGAAAAACTATCATGCCTCTGGAGCAGAGAGTTCCAAAGTGTTTAATGTGGCCCAATAGTAAGAAGCTCAGAACTCCACAGAATTTTCTACATAGGCCGTACCTGCCAATGAACACTCCTACCAACAGTGCCTGAGGACTCTGTTTCCTCCGCATCCTCGCCAACACTTGCTATCCCTTGTCTTTTTGATAACAGTCATTCTAACAGATGTGAGGTGATATCTCATGAGAGTCCTGATTTGCAGCTCAACAGAGCTGGAGAAAATGAAAAAGGTTGACTTAATTCAATTAATAAACTGGAAGCTATTTCCATATAACAAGTTGGTAAGGCAAAAAGTAAAAAGGTTCTATACCTCCATTAATCCTGGGAAAAGGTATAATGTTGTGATATAATAAGGATCATAGTTTTGGTCTTTGTCTGGTTCCCGGCATGAGAACTTCTAAAATCTTGGAACATTCTAAGTGATAGAGGTGACAGAAGCATCTTTTGTTCTAATGAGGCAACTCTTGGTGGTTCCGTAGATAGCTTCAGGCAGGGGGCTGGTACCCAGAAAGACCAAATGTTGATTAGAAGCTTGGGACTTTCAGCCTCCAGAGAGAGGAGAGGGATGAGGGGTGGGGGAGGTGAGTCAATGGTCAATCATGACTATATGATGAAATTTCCATTACAAAAAACACTAAATGACAGAGTTTGGGGACCTTCTGGGTGGACGAATGCACCCACAGGCTGTGAGGAGGGCGGCACACTTCGACTCTTCAGGAACAGATGCTCCGATGGTCGGGACCCTTCTGGACCTCGCTCTACATCTTTCTTCACCCGGCTGTTTGTTTATATCCTTCATAGCATACTTTATAATAAACCAGTAAAAGCAAAGTCTTTTCCTGAGTTCTGTGAGTCACTATAGTAAATTACTGAACCTGAAGAGGGGGTCATGGGAACCTCAAGGTATAGCCAGGAGTCCAGAAGACCCTGGACTTGTGACTGGGAGCGGACGTGGGAGGGAGTCTTATGAGACTGAGCCGTTAAGTGGGAGGTCTGCACTAATCTGCGTGGTCGGTATCCACTGAATTTTAGGACACACAGTTGGTATCTGGAGAGTTGAAGAACTGGTTGGTGTGGGGAAAAAAAAAAAACCTACACACATTTGGCGTTCGAAGCGCCGGGAGTAAAAACAGTTCCTGAAGGAGACGGAGGAATCCTCCACTCATCCTGCATTTCACGCATGTAACAGGATCTAAGAGCAGAGGAAGCGCATCTCCTCGTGGTCCTGGATCAAACGCGGCTGATGATCGATGTCAACATTTACAGTGCTTTGCTCCCTCAAGGAACACGTCCATGTGCATCTGTATTTCGTCCTCGTGGCAGCCCTTCGAGATAGGTGCTATTTTTGTTTCCATTTCCATTTCATCTTACATAATCTTGTTCTCAGATGTTAAATGCTTTTTACCCCTGAAACAGAAGCCAGTAAGTGGTTTCGTTGGCATTCAAACAAAATAAGATTCAAAATCACGGGCTCTTTCCAATGTACAACATTGTCGAGAATGGTATAGCCGCAGCCCCTTTGCTCCACGGTCTTGAAATCATGACTGAATTCTTCTCTGAAGAATATTTACTAAATAATCTCATTTAGAAAGAAATAGCAGCTGGAATGGCCACACTGCTAACTCAGTCAATCAGTTCCATTATTTACAATGAATACAAGCAAAGTGGGTGAATATTAAAAACATTGTTTCCTCTGATGTTGTGAAGAATTATGGAGCATGTGACTTTGCTCCAGGATCAACATAGCACAGCATGTGCAAACTTCCCCCTTAACGTTCAGAAAATAATCACTACGAGCTATGGAACATCTACTACTTTCCAGTCTCTATGTCAGATACTTTACGTATTTAATTTCTTTTAAAATCCAGCAAAGAAAATGTTATTTTCTTTCTACTAAAATATTATTATTTTTATCAACATATTATCATTTTCTCAACTTAAAGAAATTGCCCAAGGTCATAGTCAGCAAGCTGGAATTGGATCCCAGGTTCGACCATTGTAGCAACTTACAGCAACTTCTTTTTCCTCCTCCCTCCCCCTCTTTAGACTAACGTTTTCTTGTTCTTATACATTTGCTTTTCCCTTTCCTGATCCACTCTAGGATGCAAGGTTCTGCCCAGTAATACCACAGAACGAGAAAGCATTCTGTTTCTGGGAAAAGATTTGGGATGTGGAATGTAAAGCCTGATTTCTACTCGGATCAATAAGAAAACTTTGCCCCACAGACACTATAGCCAACAGAGAAACAGCCCTAAATTTATAATTCTGTTTTCAGAGTCTGTATTATGAGCCTGCTTCCCAGGAGTAGCAAACTTAGAGTGAGATCCTTGTGCCATGGTGATGCTCTCTGCACAGGATTTAACGATCTTCACTCCTACACCTGTATTTAAATTTCTAGTAGTGATGAGAACGAGAGTGAGGGTGTACCCGACTCCTCTGAGGAACAGAACTCTATTGCCCATGTTTCCACAATGACACCGAGTAGCTTGTCACTTGAGTAAACATATCATTGGGCAGCGCTGCCCACAGGTGCAGCATTATCAGGTTTCTTATTCTAGAATGTGTATATTCCTGCATAAGGAACATCTCCTATGGGAACCTTTAAGCATATAATTTCCTGAACAATATTTATCTTCCTTTTTTAAGCTGTATTACCTAGGGATCCATCAACTGATGGTGATGGTGATCAGAAGAAACCTTAATATTTAGAACACTGTAACTTCACCCCACCCCCGCAAGTACACCCATTTTACACACAAGAAAACTAAAGCTCAGAGAAGTTCAATGACTTGTCCAAGGTCATACAGTCATAGTGTTTGGTAGTTGTGCACCTGAGATCATAAACCAGATGTGTCAGCTCCTGGTCCGGAGTACCTTCTGACCCACCACCCTTTCCTCTGTCTGCACTAGAAGTTGAACAACCATGAGAATAAAAATAACTATGAATTTTGAGTGCTTACTGTGTATGTGGGCAATGTTTTAAGAGCTTAATATAATGTGGCTTATTTGATCCTCACAACACTGTAAAGTGGACACTATTTATTATTCTCATTTTACCTGTAAAGTAGTTGATAAATTTGCTCGAGATCATATTCTTGAACAGATCCAAAATTCGAATCCAGGCCTTCTGACATCAGAAGCTGCATTCCTACTACAGTATTAGCGGATTCCAACATGTGAACCAATTTAGAGATTTTAAGGCAAACAGAAAATGCATATTGTTGTCACTCGGATGGTAGAGACTGCAGCACGGGGATCCACTGAATATGCTAGTTTAGGCGGCATGGCTTGGTTTTCTAAGTTTATCCCTGGGTATAAATAGAATTTCATTAATTATGTCTCCATCCATCTGACAGCTGCAGTAGAAACACCATCAGGAGGCATTGCAAACGCAGTAACTGCCTTGTTCCTGGATGCTCACAGCACAGCACACACTAAAGCCTATAGAGGAATAGAGACACATAGACGCCTTAGACTTAATTCTCTTCCACGAATAGTTCATTTCTTTCATACCACCCATTCTTGTTACCTCCTTCGGAATGTTACATGTTGCTATAACTTTCACAAGCAACTATACTGCTTCGGTTAAGAGATGGAATAATGTGGCTCCTTATTTAACTTCTTTACCTTAATGTCTACTTAGAAGTACTTTAATGTGCAAAGTCCAAGATCTGACCTTTATAAAGATAGATTTATGTGAAGGGCTAGAAAGCATGGATTTCCACACTGGGACAGATTATTGCTCAATAATCCACCCCAGATACTGGCACCAAAACATATATAAATTTACCTATCTATGAGCACTGGTCTATTCCTGCCTGATGCATAGTAGGTACCCAGAAATATGTGTTGAATAAATTAATCTGAGTTGGACTATAAGTAGAGGATAGAAGGACCAGATCCAAACCTGAAATCAGAAACTAAAAATGGCAGGCAATTTCCTTAAAGGAGGCAAACAGAAGGTGTATACATAGCTGGCAAACGTCAGCGTAGAGGTGGTCAGGAAAGGTTTTAGGTTACGGTAAGGAATATTCAGTGTCCGGCATGCAGTCAGGAGAGGACTACTAGTCTATTGTCCACGTCAATGAGTCTCTGTTTGTTTTTTTTTTGTGGGGGGAGGAGGGAGGTAGATGCAGTAAAAGGGGTCAAAATACATAGTGACAGAAAGAAATCTAACTATGGGGGTGAACATACAAGGCAAAATATACAGGACTTACTGTTGAATTGTACATGCGAAACTTACTGGATTTCATTAACAAATGTCGCGATAAAAAAAAAAAAAGAAAAAGAAAAAAAAGAGAGGGAGGAAAAGGAGACGCAATGAGCCAAAGACGAGGAGCCCTGAAGGTGAAACAGGAGCCGTCTCAGATCAAGTGCCCTGAACATCTGCAGATACAGGAAGTGCCGAGGACCAGCATCCCACACCCGGTCAACGGAGAGATAGATCCCGCCAGACTGAGGAGACGATGGAGGGTCATAAAAGGCTATATATCAAAACACGCCTATCATCTGTTATGGATGAACCCACACGGAACTTCTGAAGCTTTCGGACTGTTACACTATGGGAGAAAAAAATGAAAGAGTCATCAACTGTCATATTGATTGAGAAGTTAAACCTCCTTTTAACTTATCACTTAATTGTTCCGTGACACTGAGAATGTTATACAACTTTCCGGGGCCTCACCTTCCTCTAACGAGGCCCGAGTAGTTAGACATAATTTATGAGCAGCACCTATGTCAGCTAGATGAGATTGGAAAAACGATTTGTTTGTATTTGACCAGAAACACAATATATGATAGTTATGATAAAGTCAACACAAACGTAGACCTCATTACTAGAAACAGAGTTCAGATCATGAGAACTACTAATCTATTTTAACTCAGAACACGTCTGGAGGGTTATGTTCCAATCAGTCTGCCACATTTTAAGAGAAACATGAACAAATTGCTGTTTTCGCTATTTGAAGGAAGGGGTCATGTCTGCGTATCTTTCTGTCTCTTATCGTACCACAAACAATACCCTATATTCAGTAAAAACTTGATCAATGCTTGTTGAATGGATGAGTGAATGAATGATTATAAAACCATGACACAGTATGTACGAGCACAAAAGCTGGTTCTGGAGAAGAATGAGTGAAATACAATGAACTTTTTCTCAAACACGCTGTGTTACTCCAGAGGGCAGACAGATGAACGCTATGAAAGACAAAAGCTGGCTTGCCGTGAAGAGGAGCTTCATAACCACGAGAGCGAAGGTGTGACTGCACAGGGGTGTCAAGCACGGCATGGATGACCGCTGGTCACAGCGGGCAGAGGGAATGTCCGCCTCGTGCGGGGAATCTGCCAACGTAACTATTTGCGTTATTCCACTAATAAATCTGTGATGTTATGACAACTGTAAATTGTAAATCCAGAACCTCTTGTGAGAATATCAGTGGGGTGGCATTTTATAGAATTTTAGAAATAAGATGTGTACGCACCACACCCACAAACTCACACACACGTGCGCGTGCGTGCACACACACACACAGACATTTTTCATATAGGAACCTTGTATTTAGGTGAACAGATGGAAAATTATTTATAACCTATCTACTTGTAGGAGATGAGACTACCAAAAAAAATGCAATTCATTTTATTTGGTTTTCTTAAATTATGAAAGCTATTTTTTTTTTTTTTAGTAAAAACATTAAAAAGTCGTTTGCAACACTAGGGAAAATATCAGCAGGATGCGTAGAATATGCGCACGCCCCCTGAGACACTGGCACAGGGGTCCTGCCACATAGCCCTGGGGGCTCCTTAATGCAATGCGAGTCTCTCCGAGAGTCTCCAAGTCTCCAGGTGGAGTCATTCGCGACCAGTTCTAAGGAGTCACCCATCTCTCAGGGCCCAGCTTCGGCTGAGTGAGGGTAAACAGCTGTTTGGACTGTAACGACTCGTCCATTGCTTGACTGACAAGGAATTTTCCCAACTGCCTCATCCAAACTGTGGACGCAGAGCAAGGAGCACATTCCTGGGATGATGCGAGGGACCTGCGTGCCAAAGTCCATGCCGTGCCCCCTGGGATCACCAGGACTCACAACTGGCTTGAAAATTTCACATATTCACTGATTATAGTAGAAAAAAAAATGGTGACTTGTTTGAGGTCATTATTGTAATTTTTTTTTCATCATTCATGACCTCCGTTTTTGTAAGAAGCATGAGCATGATCCCTGTGGTTGCCAGATGTGCAGGTAGATAACTTAAAGGAAACATCTTACGTAAAATCTGGCATCGGATTTCCGACACGACCTACAAATCCTCTGCAACATGACAGTGTAATTAAAAGGACATTGTAATGAAAATTTACTTAAGGGTTAACATTTAACCATTTAGCTGTTTATTCACTTGATCATAACAGTGCTCCCATATACATCCTCTTATAATCTCCATTCAGTAGAGAAGTAAATCGAGGCTCAGGATTTGGCAAGTATATGACAGAGTCACTTTCTCTTATTTCTTTGTAAAGTGTATTTTTCTCCGAAAGAGAAAAAACAAAATTGTCTTCTGTCAGGCCACACCTCAGCATAAAAATGCAAGGCGGGCGGAGATAACAACTCAACATCCAGGGCCTTTGGTAAGAAAATCAGGGTGCCAGCAAGAACTCTCTAATTTCTCCCGGTTGCCGAGGAGGGAGTCAAGGGCTGCTTTCCAGAGGAATGACATCAAACTTGAAAGATCAACCACATTATCCAAGCCTGTCAAAAGGAGTAAACAAGGAGTTGCCGGGATACAGAGAGGACCTGAGCGTTAGGACTACAGAGCTCGGGGAGGACAGGGCTGTGAAGAGGCCGCGGCCGGCGAGGTACAGACACAGGAAGGATGGAAAGGCACGGGCGGGGGTGACGAGCTGTGGCAGCACATCCCACAGGATGCTGAATGTTACATAAAGGGGCTCTGGCTGTTTCCTAAGAAGCGCAAGGAGAACACCTCGAAGGCAGTGGACGGATCCTCACTGCGAGGTGATCATGCGAGTTACGCTGTGGAGAGGAGCAGGGCCAGTCGGCAGCCTGGTGAAGAGTGTCCTTACAGTAATCTAGAGGAAATACGACGTGTGACTGAACTAAGAGAGTGGCAGTGAAATGCAGAGAGATCTGAGTAGCAAAATTGTGTTTAATTCACAGAATTTCTGATTGATGAGAGATGTGTTGTATGAAAGGAAGCAGAGTCAGGGGTCACATCTAAGCTGCTGCTTGAGCAGAGGGATTCAGGCTGTAGGACAGGTATCGATGCTAGCTATGGAAATATGACAGGAATCTTATCTTATTTATTCCTGAGCATCTCCCAGGCCCAGCCGAGGCTGCAGACCAGGACTTCGTAGTGGCTGGGCCCCGTCTTCATGAAGGGGACATTTCTACAATGCCACTTGTGGGTCAGAATGTAGCCTCAGAGAACGTAGATTTGTTTGTTGTTGTCGCTGTTTTTAGGCTAGGAGATTTTCTGAGTGTTGTGACTAGAAGGCGGTGGGGAGACTGAGGCGGAGTCACGAGAGTATTGCTGTGCTGGGCTGTGGAATTTAAGCCAGCGAGAAAAAGAAGTGAGACGAGGAAGCCGGCAATGCAGTGAAGTTAGAGGGCCGACATTGCTGAAGGTCCTTATACTATTGTGCGTGCATGTAATTGGAATAGGGAGCTACAAAGACAGGAAGTCGCAGACAGAGAGTAGACTGTCTGATATTAGATCTTAACAGTATCTTCTGTGTTTGGGTAACTGAAATGGGCGGAGGCGAGCCTCACTGGAGACAATGGGGAGAAGGGACTGAGAGCTTAAGTTACTAGATGGTGGACATTCAAGCCATCCAGGCTGACCAGAAGACTCAAAGAGGAGATAAGAGTGTGGGCCAGGTGCTGAGGCTTTCTGGAAGGAGACAAAATGACCTGGAGATTGGTAGGAGAAATGTAAAGGAGAGCAGGCTTTCTTTGTTTACATCACTGCGTAGAAGTCATTCTGGAAGCATTCACTGGAGAGGTTTGAGGATTTCAATATCCACATCTAGATGCCGAGGTCTTGAGCTGTGAAAAAGTTAAGTACCTTCCAGGTCAGATGTTTGCGGGTAAAATGGTACCCTCAAGGGACAGTAAGATGCCAGTTAAGATCGGGAGGTATTTAGGGAAGGAGCTGTGGGGAGAAGAAAATTATTCATGGCAGAAATGAGAAACGTGGAGGGGATGGTGAGAAGTTTTCGCAGAAGTGGGTAGATGAGGCGTTTGTGTCTGGGAAGAAGAAACACTGAGTGCCATGAATTTAAGATCACGAGGAGAGCTGAGTCAGGAAGGGTATACCAGCTTGGGCTTTAAGAAACAATGCTAGGGATTTCAGGTGTGGTGCGTTTAAGGTGACTACATTTTTCCCCCCAAAATGATTAATATGCAAATCTAATGTACACACGCTCAGGTTTTAGTGTGTGAAGGGAGTATATCTGAGCCTGTGAGGGCAAAAGGCACCTAAACACTGACCCCAGAAAGGGCCTAAGCTGAGGTTTCAAAATGGCGTGCAGAGCCTCACAGATGTGGACTCACAATGCGGAACTGATGAGCTGCACTTAATACCGTGATTATGAATGCACTATATTCTCAAGCAGTAAATGGATGTGAGGTCTCGTTCAAAGTTTGAATCACGTACAAACATTGGTGTCAACCACTTAATCACTTTGTTATGCTCCCCCAATTTATTACACTAATAGCTACAAAAGGAAGGAAGCGAGGTACAGAAGGCTTCAGGTACTTTAAGAGTACACACTGACAGCAGCAACTGACAAGGGCCTGATAAAGTGGGAAAAGATGGAAAAAAAAATCCCCCATAAAAATCAGTCACAAAATACGCAACTAACAGATTAGCCGGGGTCATTTAGTTACAGCAGACTGTCCCCCAGGTCTCCGGACAACCCAGTTACTGCAGAACACTAAGGAATAAAAAAAAAAAAAAAAAAGAAAAAAAAGAGTACGTCACCATGAATGAAATATGTAGACAAATAAGCAATCCAAAGATGGAGGACAGCTGTGAAGAGGGTATGTAGGACACGACGAGGCTGAAAGGGCCAAGGCAATCAGAGGGGGAATGAAGGAGCAGTGGGTCAGGGAGAGCTCGGTCCAGCTAGACGCAAAGTGAAAGGGCTTCCTGGGATGGAGCATCCAGGCCCAGGGCCGTGTGCCCTGCGGTCCATGGGCGCTGTGTATAGTTTCACAGGGCTGCAGAGTTAAGGTTGATGAGAAAGAACAGAAACTGCAGTGTTAAGGAGAGGCAGGATCCTGAAGCGTCTGTTGGAATATGGACTTGGGGGCAGGGAATGCAGATTATTACTGAAGGGTTCTAAGCAAGAGGCTGACCTGACTGGATTTGCAAGTTGGAAAAAGCGCCCTAACTTCGTTATGAAAATAAATGTGAAATAGGAAATAACTTGTTTAATACTAATGGATATTTCTAATGATGATTTTTAATTAAGATAAACCATATTCATGAGCACCTAAGAATATATGAGGATGTATAACATTTAAAGAAGTACATCTATCCAATTGAAAGTTTTAATAAAAACGAGTAGATCCTAATATGATCCCATTTCAAAAATTTAAGTTTAAAGGAGTATGCTACAGTCATTTGGAAATTCATTTACGGAAACATCTTTCCTCTCCAGTAATGCTGGACAAATTATTGTTTCCATACCATGCTTTGAACTGAGAACAGGCAAAATAAATTGTTATGACATGTCCTAAGAGTCTTCAAAAGATTGTCCATTCAGCATAATGCAGAGGAAATGGCCTACTGTTTTCTGCCACATTGCACTTCAGAAATAGCTAGCTACACAAAAGTTATAAATGTTCATTGCCTGGGAAAAGTATTTGGACCATTAGTAATAGCGATTTCTCCAGATACACCCAGAGTTCTACTTTGTTAAGAAGCCATTCAGCATGATTCGCTCATATTCAGATCTCATTATGCAGTGACATTAGAGGACCTCAGTGTGTGGTTCTCCCCAAGAGAAACCACCAACAAAATCTATCCATCATTGAAGAGCAAGCAGCAATGAAGTGGGCTGGGAGCGTTGCTAGGATACCTCTCCCATGGCATCTGCTTTAACTTGTGTTTTTCCCACTGCCCAGGAATGAAGCACAGGGTCATGAAGGTCCCACAGAAAGATAAATCACCGGGATGCCGGAAATTCCTCTATAACACCAGCCTTGAGAATCAACAGTCTTGCTGACAACATCGCATGCCACTCCAGGGGACACTTTTCATCAGGTGATTATGACCCCCAATTTATGAGCATGTAAGTTTCAGGATAACGACAATGAGATGGATGAGCACGGGTATAAATCCTAAAAGGCAGTATATAAATCTTAGAATTTCAATATAAACTTAAAATTCAATAGTCTAAGTTTTTACTATTTTTTAATATGAAAAAGAATAAAACAACACACTAGTTGTTAGTAGCTAGTAATTTACAGGCAAAAATTTCATCAAGTAGCTATGTAAATAGAGTGCATAATGCATGAGCCGAAGTAGTGAATTTCAACTTCCCGTCTCTCCTGAGGAGTTAATAATTATTATCTGATTCATTTGCTTGATAAACCTTTCCGAGCCACCGAAGGACACAAAGCTTTCAGGTGAAAAGTGTCCGCCTTTGGTGGTTTATAAGCCCGGTTGGAAAGACAAAACATTTTGTTCCACACGCACATTATATCTGTTTCTCGTTCTCTTCATTCATTTTCCCCATTTCTTTTTTAAAATTTTATTAAATTTATTGCGGCGACACTGGTTTCAAGTGTACAACTCCACAACACATCACCTGTATATTGTACTGTGTTCACCACCCAAAGTCAGATTTTCGTACAAGCTCTTTCTTCTTCTCAGCAGAAATCACAGTTATTCTAAAATCTTATATGTTATCTGTCTACTTTTAGTAAATATTCAAGTTGATTACCTTAGCTCCATGATGGATTATCCATTAGGCAGACTATGTACATGTTTAAGACCCCAGGAAAACCACCAGAAATATTCATATCCGGTATGGCTCCACTGGCCTTTTTTATGCTGGATCTCACCTACTCCCTAAGGCTAATAACCCTGATCTTATCGGCTACCTGAGCCATTATATTATGAAGGGACAAAGGGAAGATGGGATCAAAGTTTTTAAATCTTAATCACAACTTTCCCTAGGCTGCTCCTGTATTTTCTAGGACAATGGTGACATTGATTCATTATTGGGTTTATGCTTAAGACTGTACATGAGCTCTGATGAAAGGTATCAGCAGTCCACCAACCACACCTGTTTACCTCATCCCCTCCCTGTGAACGACAGTAAATGTGTATAAAACTGCTCTGAGTGTTTAGTAATACAGAGGAAAACTGCAGAAGACAGAGCCAACCAATCTTTCAGGACCCCTTTGTGATCCTGAGCTGGGGACAGCCAGCAACCAGTCTCTCCTTTCAAGTGGTAAACTAGTAATATGTTCTCACATTACGAAGCTGTAGGAAGCGAAGAGACACAAAGTTCATTATTCACACATTATTTCCCTGCATCAGATCATGGGAAAGGATAAGGAAATTAAGAATACGGTGACTAATGTTGAACAGAGAAAAGATTTGAAACTCGAGGAAGAAGAGGAGAAAAGGAACGTAAGCAAAGAAGAAGATGAGTGGATAAGTAGACAAGCCTAAAAAGTTATGAGAGAAAGCAAAGAAAATGAGGAAAGTTGAAAACAGCGAATGTGATTTAGTTGTATGTAAAAGCTATCATGTCTTCTTTTAAAATTCATAATATACCTATTTCTGAAAAAGACTTGGTGAGATTTTATAATAAACTAAAGGCATATAGAACCATCAATACAATGGTCAAGAAAACAGGAGTTGTCAAAAAAAGAGGCAGAAGTGATTCATAAGAAATGCCTAACAAAGAAACCTTCTAAAACAGAAATCGAAACTTGGCTCTAAACTTGAGCTTCCTGATAGCTAAAGAAACTACACACATGTACACAGTTACAGAGAGTGGGGAGCCTGGGGGGAAAACAATACAATTAACTGTCAAATTCCCTTAATCCTGAATCTAACAGGAATTTAGCTTTCGTGTCTTTATATGGAGACCTTCATATAATATAGTAAACAATATTTGTAATGGTTGTTTATGAAAACAGAAGTACATTACCTACTCTATATTAAAAATAAGGAAAAGTCTAAAAATGAACATTTAAAGAGAAAGGGGATAAGCGAATAAAAAGGAAAATGTGAGGAAAACACAAACTTTAAAGTGAATGGGCATACAGAAGAAAAACAGAAAATATGAAAAAAATATGTCATGACAACTGGAAATGTAGCAATACCTAAAGAAAAAAACAGAAAGAGAACAGGCATAAAACAAACCTTCAATCGAACTAAGTAATATGGTCCTCAGAATCCATATTTCAAGGGCACTTTAAGATGAGATTCTTTAAATACATGAAAAAAAATATTTCAATGAAGGATAAAGCCGACCTATTATAGAGTGAAAGCTTCTCTACAGGGAATAGTATAGTATTTAAAATGAGGATTAAAAAACAGATGAAGAAACACAAGCAAAGGCTATGAAAATTTGTCCTTATTTTCCTTTATCTTTCTTTCTAAGATAAAACTTGATTTTAAAGTGATGCAGACGTTTCTCAGCTTGAGATTCTGAAGAAGGCAAAGCAGATTTAATTTGTAGGCTTACATCGCTCCCAAGTGATGTAAACCAAGATGGTGCAAAAGGAAAAGCTAGAACAACACAGGTACCAATGAGAGGTACCCAGGCTGGATGAAATAGTGAGGATAACACAGTAATGGTTTCTGTCAATGGGACCTACCATTTAGTTAGAGCATCCATTCCTCTACTTTTTCCGATCATTAATCTATTAATTCAGGAATTATCTATAAGCACCTACCATGAGCCAGGCTTGGAGAGAGACGGAACCTATTATATAAAGATGAGTATGACGCAGCCATTAGGACCTATCTCATTCCCCTGGCTTCTGTTCCGAAGTAGAAAGTGTGATTCTCTAATACACGTTTTAGAGTAGTTATCTCATAGGGCTGAGAAAAAAAAGAAAAAGAGCTTCTTTCCAAATGTCTCCTGAGTTGGAAAACAGAATCGTGCTTGTCGTACGTTCCCGTCTGGTGTCATGCTGTACTGAATTTAGGCTAGTCGCTTCGCTGGCAGTGTGGACAAAAATAAATAATAGTAGGCATTTCTCTGTCAGCTTTCCTCCCTGAGTTCCTGAGAATTCTGCCTTCTTCTCTCGATTCAGTAGTTGTGACCTAAAATTAGGACTTGTTGATATATGTGGGTCTAAAGAAGAAATTCCAGTTGAAAGTTACGAGATTTCTCAATCTCTCTGTAAAGAAAAACATGTTCCAGTCCTTTGAAAGTCTTGGAATTTCTTAATAATATATGTGATGTACTAAGATCAATATGCTCAAATTACCGATAGTATCAATTTAAAACCTATCAGTCAATTCAGGGAAGGTATATTAGTCATGTCAATGATTCATTAGTCTGCATGCTTTAAAATTGAAAAGACTTTTCCTAGTGAATTATTCAGTAAATTTATCTTACGGCGTGCATGCACGGCCTTAATTAATTAATCCTGTTGCACCTGAGATTGATGATGCATAGATGTACTCTGTGACTTTAAGCGAGTAATGTAACTTTACCCAGGCATTTTTTCTTGTATCTTGTTTTCCCTGAATGACCAAAATAAGCTTTTACATCTCTCTTCTCAAATATATCTCTTTTCTCCCCATGTGCATTTTTTACAGGAATGATTTGAGTGTTGTAGTTGAAGTCTGTAAGTTAATTACTGATGCTAACTCTTAAAACTTCTGTGAATCACACACCTGGACATTTTGGTGGGTGCATGAATCCATCCCTTTAATCCGCTAGGGTATCACATAGGATCTCAACCTCTTCTGTTCTGAGAAGAAATCAACAATTATCTAAAAGAACTAAAAGTACCCAAGGACTGAATTTGTCCTTCACTCGGCAGAGTCACTTGCATTATAATAACAAATGTTGGGATGTAACTTATAATTTACCAGAACCTGTCATTTGCATTATCTCGTTTGTTCCCTCACAACAGTTCTATATGGGAGATAAGATAGATTTTGATTAATATTCGTATTTTAAAAATGAGGAAACAGGCACAAAATTCCACTGCTTATTAGAGCTATCCAATACACCACCGAGGTCACACTTGAAGTGTCCAACACCGTGTTCCTTCTGCGTAATTCTGCCTCGTTTACTTTGTGTGTCTTAAAGGGGTGGCCTCCTTTCACGGGCTGCTCCGAGTGCAGGTCACGTTGCCCCTATGTGATCCCACCTTCTGAAGTGGGAGAGGTGAAGTCATTCCAAATGGGGACCCGATGCGACAGCACTGTGGCATCGTCCAAGGAGCCCTACTGTGCCTTTCTGAATAAGCAGGCTGATGGCGTTTGTTCTTTTACTAACCACTGTATCGTATGATAATGAATAAAAGCTGTAATTGTTTTTCTTCCAAATATATCCTTTCCTTAGAGGCTGTTTTATGAATTCTTTGCAATCAACTGGAGGGTAGGTGAGTCTGATGTTGCTACTTCAATGATTGCATAATCAACTGAGAAAAATTGCATGAACTGGAAAACAGATGAAAAATTGGAACAATAATAACACGAAATAGATGGAAGCAGATATAAACAATTGCATGTGTATTTTTGGAATCCCAATGCAAGATAAGAGATTGAGTCAGGCATGAGAGGAAAGAAGTCAAAGTCAGGTTTCACCAGTCATATTTGTGTGATCTTTTGAAATGAGGTCCAGACTTCTCATTCAGTATATTAAAATGGCATTGAATGAATGGCCAGATGGGTACAGCACTGTTCTTGGCACAATGTGCTACCAAGCCAGATATAGTTCCTGCATTTGGAAATGGGTCTGGGGAAATAAGACTTGCGTGGAAAATAAACTATGGACAAAGAAAGACATTTGCGGTCACTCCCAGATCTGCTATCTACGTGTTGTGTCACTTCTCTGAGCTCTAGTTTCAAAATGTTAAAAACAAACAAACAAACAAACACAAAAAATAAATGTCGCTAAAGTGATGGACACTTGGTGCACTTCCAAAACGGTAGCTGGTTATTAGGTCTCCAGTCTCTGAGGGCACAGGCAGTTCAGCTCTATTCGCTGTGGGCATGAGCTGAAAAGAATTATCTCCTCAAATATAGACGAATGTGCTTTAGAGAAATTCTTCAGAAACTGGGAGACTACTTCAGCAAGATTTTTAAAGATTTTTTTTTTTTTGCTTCTGAAAAAGGATTCCTTTAAACAACTCCTCTTGTAAACATAGAAAACATATTTTGCTGCCTTGAATAATAAATAAGCTAATTTATAATTTATTTTTATTCTAAATCTTTCAATTGGAAAAATTCTAGTCATAAAGAAGGTGCTCCAAAACATTTATCATATAAATTCATTGAATAGTCTGTTTCATATCATGAATGTATTTGGATACTGAATATTCATTAAGCAGACATTTTGTCTTGAGCTTCACAGATTAAAATGTATTAATTACAAATTTATTTATTATAAATTAATATATGAAAATCAGTTTTCCACTTGCATTCTAGGTTTTCCCTTCCTTTTATTTTGTACATAATAGTAATGAGCTAAATAAAACTATGATAACAATAACACAATAACGCTAATTGAGGCTTCTCACGGGCCAGGCATCATGGCAAGCTCTTCGGCGGATTATTTCACTTATCCTGCACAGTAACCTATGAGATAGGCGTCCTTGTCACCCCATTTCAGAGGATGCAACTAAGGCATCGATAAATTAATGTTATGTATGTTGGTATTAAATTTATGTAAGGTCAATCAGCATCTTTTGGGTAGCAATGACAAGTACTTAGTTATCCTTTTAGAATTAATATGGTATTTCCATGGGATAATGTAGACTCTAGCCTTAGTTCTCAAAGTAACAATACTTTAGGTGGTAAAGTCTTTGCCACCTAATAAGCTATGTTAGAAGCCAGAAGTTCCAGGTTCAAGTCTCGCCTTTGTTACCCATCGATGAGAAAAAGGAGACCTTCTACATGGACTTAGGAGCTGTCCCCACCAACCGAGAGTGGCAATCCTGTTAAATATGATGAAGAAAGTGCACTGACAGGAAGGGAAGAGACTTGGGGATTGAGTCCCTTAGAGACAAGAAGCAGCGTTTATCTTTCTCTTTCACAGCGATATTTTTTTTTCCTGTTGTGACACACACGGGTCAGAGAAGGGACACTCCTTAGGGGATGCTCAGAAACTAACAAGCGATAAATATAATCTACTTCTTTTTCTCTCACTCAAATGAGTCCATTAAATTGCAAGTAAGGTTAAAATAGATCTGCTCTGATTTATTAAGGAAGGAAAACGTTCACAGACTTTCGTCCCTGAAATATTATTGTCAAAACGTTACTTGTGAAACATGTGAAACTTTGATGGAAACACAACAGAGAATCTAAGATAACTTGTGGTGTGTGCTCGATAAATATTTGCTGAGTTGAATATATTTAGAAGGAAGAAAAAACTCAAACAACTATTTTATTCCTTAACAACATCCAATATTAAAGAAGTAAATATTTAAGTGTATCTTGCTTTAAAAACCTCATAACATTATTGAGGGAGAAAGGTCAGAAACATATTAAAAGTATTCAAAAATATTTTTGATATAAGATTTTTTAAAATCGATATTTAAAAATTCCTTTTTCTATAAAAAGCCTCTCATAGAAAGGTATAAAAATTAAGATCTATGTTTTAGTCATATTTTTATTGCAAAGACAAAATTACAACAATGAAATTATTGTAAAGAAAATGGGAAATACTCATTAGCCTATTATTCTACACTTATTTAATTGTTTTGAAAGCACTGTCTACAGAAACAGATATGTAATATGGTTGTTATATGTAAAAAAGAAACATAAGATTTTATGGGTGGCCATTTGACAAGTCAGTGAGATCTACTAAAAAAGGAGACCTTCTTGTCCACAGAATATCTAAAAAGCTGCCTTAAGACTTGTTCTAATCCACACTTACAAGAATATTATAAGATGTATAGAGGAGCAAAATAAATACATACACACACATACATATAGGATTCACCTGAATCATAAATATTACATAAATTTGGAAAAGAAGACATTAATTGAACCGAGATATTTTATAACTCGGTCGTAACTAGTAACTAAGCACGATTTTTAAACAAATACAATCCTTCCACTCTCTGCCTCCAAAACAGTGTGTTCGTGAAGATACAGCCTGAGGATCCAAATATATTAGCGTCAGCACGGCTCGGTGGGGAGAAGCATGGCTTTGGGGCACAGCCCTGCCAGAAACCAGCTGTGTAACTTTGGGCAAGTTATTTAATAAGAATTCTGATTCTTAGTTTCCTCAAATGTAAATTGGGAAAGATAGTGGCATCTAATTTATAGAGGGGTTGTACACGTAGAATACTCAGGCAAGTACTAAATGTACAGAGAGTAGTAAAAGTTACCTTTGCTTTTTTGTTGTTGATTTTGCTGCTGTGATGTTTAAGAATATGACATCAGGTATATTATTAGGTATTATATGTTCAACTATGATTGTAGTTGTGTGAAATGATAAAATGTTAAATTTTAATCCATATCATTGCTGGAACCCAATATTTTGTTTGCTGGATAAAAAAAAATAATTTTTCAAATTATTAATTTATCATCATTGTATATCAAGGTTATTGGTTCTGTTACTGCCTTTTAAACTAAGCCTATTTGGATGTGATTGGCCAGAAATAGCTAGCTCTCTCTGGAAGTGACAGAAACAATGAAATGAGAGCTCTAATGAGCAGGAATAGAATTTGTATATTGGAACAACTACATTGTTAAGTAAAAACGAAATAAAAAAACGTCATTTGAAATGACAACTCAGTGACTATAATTTAAACCATTCAATTTGGTACCCTCTCTTTCTCTCTGTTTCTTGCTCTCTTACACACACATGCGCACACACACATGCACACACACCACTTAATTTTAATTAACAAAACCTTAGAATGATACAGTCAGGAGTTAGGAACTACTCATCACCAACAAAACATCAGTAGCACTGGGAAATAGGAACTCAAAAAGCCAGACTCAAGTTTTTGAAGATGGCTACCCGCTGCTGGGGAGAGAGGGGAGAGTGGCGGCAGGTTTAGCTGTGTCTAAGTATCAACACACCTCCAGTCACATTCCTTTTTATGTTCCCCCTTAGTAAACTCGAAAGGCTTTATTCTGAGAATCTCAGTGATGAAAAGAGATTCGCAGTCTTCACATCCCACAAAGGTGACAGGTGTAGTAGCTGAGCCAATAGAACATTTGGTGCTTTCATACAAGGACCTTAAAGTTCTTAAGGAGGATTCAAAATCCTGTCGGAGGATCTAATTGCAACAATAATTACCCGGCTTCAATTCAAACTGGCAGAAAATAAGGGAGCATTAAGGTCATATGGACACAGAATATTACTAAAAGAATCAATACGTATATGCTTACTATGCTAATCAGATTCATTGCTACCTAATACCTCCTGAGTATTTATAAAGTTATGACACTATATAAAGAACTGGGCAATATTTTAAATATTAAGAACAAAATGATTGGAGGCAGCTCTTTGTCTGTTTGAATTACCTGAATAATCTGCAATGTTGTATTTGCTGTTTTCTGCTTACCTGCTCCCATAGCCCCAACCGAACCCCTCAACTTGGCTAAAAATCACACCACATCACCCAACTACTAAATTTAAATGGCCCTCGGGGGAGGGAGAGAAGGGGAAGGGGAAGGGGATGAGGGAAAGGAGAGAATTTTATCTTAGAGGAAAATTTTACTCAAGTAATAAAACTTCTTTCACCCAGTGTTGGTTACACAATGCGAAGGACCTAGTACAAGATGATTTCATTAAAGTCAGTGCTTCTCCGACAAAAACGGTTGTTTATCCATGCACATTTGTATAGATTTATGCCCGTTATGTGATAGATATGTGTGTGAATTTAAAAAGGAAGTGCATTGAAAGGTGTACACTCAGGTTGTTTGTGTATGAGACTAACAGACGTGCTTGGAGAGCATGGGCTTCGAGAATATGTTCTCCCTACATGTGTATTTATGTGTGTATATATGTGCGTATGCATAGATATACATATAGAAGATCTTGGGATTCAATGTAGCATAATTATCAACCCGAATTCTGCAGCTCAAATTTTTGCATTCAGATACAAGGATCAACATTTATAAGTTGCGTGACCTTAAGTAAGTTATTTAGACTCTCTGTGCCTTAGTTTCATCTATAAAGTGGGCATATAACTGTACCTATCTGTGTAGTTGTAATGAGGATTAAGTAAAGGAATCTTATAAAAGGCTCAGCCACGGTACAGAGTAATAAGTAAATACTATTATGTATCTCCATCGAAAAAGAAACGCTACACGCTCTGTCTGATAAATACAACCGTGCTTGCTATGCAAGTGTCAGATGACACATGTGTGCATTTAATTTGTTCTTCTTTCTCCCCCTGTAAATGTTGGCCCCTCCTCCATTATTAGAATTTAGTATAGTAAGACCGGAAGGATGGAAGCAATTATCGAGCCCACGGTAATCCTGGAGTCAGTGAGATGAAATCCCGGTGAGCATCACGTGTGTCCTTGGTTGGTCAGCGTATGAAACATAGCCGCACACAACTAGCTCACAGAAATGAAGCCAAAAACCTAGGCAAAGACTTGCCAACTCCTTTGGGAAAACAAACTTGAAAACTCAGAATTCAAAATAATGTGAAAACTTCCCTGTTGTTCACTGCCAATATAAGGCATTACAAATTCTGTGTGTATTAAGGCATTTCATGTATAAATTAGAAATCAGCCTTATTTTTCATTCTCCTTAGATATACATTTCAACTCTTCCTTTCATCGACATATACAGAAGACTTGTACAGAATGAAAATAGGTTTTCTGCTTATGTTTTATAAGATAGTCATTAAAAAAATAACTTAATTTGCACATAAACATATTTGCAAATATGTTTTCCTTTTGTCAAAAATTCCGCATCGAAAATCAGGATGGGGTTGTTCATTTAGAAAAAAGAAATAACACCTGATCATTCAAAAATTCAGTCAATACAAATTAGCATACTGCTATGGTCAAAGAGAAGAAGTGAAAGTTCTTCAATAACTTGGTCAGAATGCTCACGCCTTCCCATTACATCAGGGTAAGCGGCCTCACCTCCACCACTCAATCGCTTGATTGCCAATTCACGGGCTTGTAAAATCTTCACCACAGTCTATATTTAAAAGCCCAGTTAATAAATGCTACCACAATACCATCTGCAATTCGTTTATTTATGAATAAACACAATTACATATGCCCTATCCTGCTGTGCCTTCAGGCCAAAAGCACTAAAGCATTGAGGCAGAACGGCACAGGACTTCAGCATAAGCACCTTGTAACTGCGCCCTTTGCTTTCCTAGGTGTTTGATCATGAACAGTCTACTCAAGGCTCAATTATTCTGTCCCCTTGGAGGATGCTGGTTAAAACTATCATCTCATACGGTTGTTTTGAGAATTCAATGAGATGAAGAATATAAAGGTCTGAGTGTTTCAGACATATATTAAGTCCTCGACCATGTAGTAGCTATTATTTTTCCTATGCTCCATGCCTAAAACTCCTTTTTTCCTATTTCCCAATTGGAAAACTTATATTCATATCTAAAATCAAGTGATTCATTTGTAAATCCTCATGACATCACCAAGGAAGTCAAGCAAATTATTCCTTATAGAGACTTGAGGAAGCATCTCTAGGGAGAGGCAGAATGATGCTGGTGGAAAATACAGCAAAAATTAGGTAAGAAATGAACTCTTCCCTGCCCTGGAAGAAAAGCTGGTTGAGACCAGCTTTCTCCTCCCTGAATCCCTGATGGCAACTTCATACTCTGAGGAGATGGGCCATCTGGTGGAAAATGGGGAGGGCGGGGCAAAAAAACTTGAGAAAACAGGGGACTAGGATAGTTTCGTCGGAAATTTTGGATCTTCCCTTCTTTTATTCTTTGGCCTGGTAATGCCTGTAGTGTAGGTACCTTTCGCTGACACAGGGTACAAAGCACAAGCTTGTTATCCAGGCTGGCTCAAGGCTTGAGAGAGGCACCACAGGACACTTAGAATTTTGTATGAAAAATTTGCTCTTTCCTGGATATGAATGAATTAGACATTGGGGGTGAAATGTCGAAATATAAATATAACTAGAATGTGCGAGGACATCTCAGATTTTGTGTTTCTTAATAATCGGAATGTCAAACGAAATGAAGTGCTTAGAGTACTTCACACAAATATCCATTTGGTGGAGTGATGAGTTCTCAGATTCCACCCAGGCAAACCAACCCCATTCTTGCCCAGAGAGAAGCCTCCACGTCTATGAACTGGTTAAGAAGCTCTCACAGTCTTGAGGGATAAAAGGTATTGCATTTGCGGTTTTCATAGTCATCTAAGACATTCATGCATGAAGGTAACAGAAAGATCTACATAAGTATGCAGTGACTCAAGAAATATTAAATTCATGAAATCAAGAGTAAGTATGAAAACCATTTTTCAAGAGACTGAATCAGAACAAAAAATTTAGAAATGGAGAGATCCTGTTATACAAGGACTTGTAATTACAGATACCAGTGAAATAAGAAGTAGGAAAGTAATGGCCACAGAGCAGTACAGGGTAACTGATGGACGGTCCTGGAATAAGAGAAAACAGGCAGAGATGTCTATGCATCAGTAATGAAAATACAAACATTTAATAGCAATAGTTTCACTCTAAACCTTCATGTTATATCACAAAAGGTCTGAAGCTCGGCGTGAAATAAGCAAATACTAATTCAAAAAGTATTACAGTTTATCCTTGGATTTGATAGTTACTATAAAAATAATAAAATACAATTTTTCAAAGTAAAACTAAGAGCTAATTAAATTTTAAAAACAGATACTCTCTGCAAACTACTATTCCTAAAGCAAAGGATAGAGAAGAGATTAAACATAAAGTATAAAATTAAAGCAGAAAAATGAAAACAAGAGAAAACAGGAGAGGATTAAATTGTGAATTTGAAAGCAAATATTCAAGGATTAAAAATAAATAAAACCCAATTACACATGACTTAAAAGAAACTGACCTCAGCAAAGTGGCAGACAGAATTCAAAAATAAAAGTATTACAAATGTTTCTCAAAGCAAAAGAAAAGAAACGGTAGGTGGCAATATCAGTTTCATATAAATTAAAATTGCAACCAAATATTTTAAACAGAACAGAGAATATAGAATAATAAATTATCTATAAAATTCAAAATGTCAAAAAAAAAAACCTACTAAAATTTGACCAAAACACAATAGGAGAAAGAAATGCAAATGCAGCTACAGGTCATGTAGATTTTTAAAAAATATGAATGAAAGTAATGAATAATAGAATGGATATGGGGAATACATATATATAACATGTTTGTATATGTGTGTATGTAACTGGCTCTCTTTTAATTATTTATTTATTTTTTTCTAAATTAAATTTATTGGAGTGACACTGGTTAATAAAATTGTATAGGTTTCAAGTGTACAACTAATACGTCGCTTGTCTATTGCATTGTGCACTTAACAACCTAAGTTAAATTCTCTCCGTCACCACGTTTTACTCCCTTTACCCTTATCTATCTCGGCTCTCTTTAATAAAGAGTAGAATCTTCTATTTAATTACCTGAGTAAATCAGAAACTGAAAAACTGAGAAAATTTTAAAAAATAGACATTATAAGGCCACATTTCTGACCAAAATGCAATGAAATTTGAAATTTATAAGAAAGTTTTAAACGAGAAAAGCAAAAAATATTCAACACTTTCGATATTAAATGTTAAAGTGATTATTGATTGAGTTAAAAGAAAAACCAAACTATAATTTTCAACAAATACTATTTGTATTGAGCATTTGATTTTGCTGTCATTGTACTATATTCTTACAAATAGATGATCTCATTTAATCTTGCAAAGCATGGTAAGGCAAGTATGTTTCCTATAAATTACAAGTGAAGAAAATAAGTTAAAGTTCCTGTCACAATATGTGAAAAAATCAAACCTAAGCCTGCCTTGCTCTAGGTTCATGTTCTTATTAACCAGAACATTTAAAAATTTTAGATGAGACCAAAGCAATTGTTTGAGACAAATTCATAGTTGTAAATGTTCTCAATACTGAACAAGTAAGACTTTTTTAAAAAGAAGAAACTAGTGTTCAAATCAAGATGTTTTAAAAAGGAGGATCACAAAAATCCCTATGAAATTAGAAAGAAGCAACTACAAAAAATAAAGTAATAAATTATAAAATCAAAAGCAACAGAATTAAGAAAATAAAAATTCACAAAACTGTGGCAAAACTTCCCAAGAAAAATCATGAGAAAAGCACAACTAAAACTAGACAAAGAAAAAAGAAAAGAACAGATTTGGAGAATAATCAAGTTTAACAGAATCATGTGCACAATTATTTGATAAAAATTGTAAACATTTTCTTTTCTTTTTTTTTTTTAGGCGAGGCAACCCCTGGTTGACTTCGCAGATTGCAAGGACCTTGTCAGCTTACAATCCCTTATGTTTTATTTTTTATGCCTACAGCACCTGGTCTTCCTAGGTGGTCTCTCATCCAAGTACTAACCAGGCCCAACCCTGTTTAGTGTCTGAGATCAGAGGAGATGGGGCTTGTTCAGGGCGGCATGGCCATAGACAAAGCATTTTCATTAAATAGATATTCAATAGGGAATTCATAATTTATCAGAATTAATGAATGGAGGTATATAAAATATGAATTGAATGGCTCAGAAAAATAGTATCAATTTTTTAAATGTTTGTAAAAAAGGATTTGAGCTTTTCACCAAAAAAGGTGGATTATTCAAACATTTAAAGAATTAATAACCCTCATGCTCTACGAACTCTTCAACAGCATAAGGAAAAGAGGGAAGCCACCAATCAATTTTTTGCAATCTGTGTGAATGATGTAAATATGAACCAAATGTAGCTCAAAGACATCTTTTTAAACTTTAAAGTAATCTCATTAGTAAATGAAATGCACAAAGCTTTGGTAAAATAGTAGCAAATGGAATTCAACAGTACGTTTAATAGAGCAACATATCAGGACAATTAAAACCACTGAATTTGAAAATGTTACTATTAGGAAAACTAAAATTTGATATAACAATTAACAGTTCCAATAAAAGTATATATAAAAATCCCAATGCATTAAAAACAATTTGAAAAAAGTCAATTTTATAATATCATATGTAACAACTACCTTAATCCAAATGCCAATTCCATATCACTGATAAAAGACTAATAGAATTCTTATTAAACTATAACAATAATGACTGCTTCAACATTATTGTTTTATAACAATAGTTTTAGTAACAGTTTTATAGCAGGAATATAAAATATCTACCCAATTTAAAAGGATGTTAAATAAATCAAAAAATATATTTATTGCAGAGACAGTTTTTCATTATTTATGAATAACATATACCAAGTCCAATAAATTCAAATTTTTGAAAAAAATGCATTGTTTTATATGCTAGACTCACCTACTAATTAAAACCCCTGCTATCCATGAGTAAAATCCACAAATATTGTGCTTCTACTCATTTTTAATTAGCTTTTATGAAGATTAATCTTTTTATAGTACACTGTGACACTGACTTTAATAATACCCATAAAAACAACATATTTTGATGCAGAGGTGGGAAGCGTGCCACCATTTTTGAAAGAGGGAAGAGATTTCTTTTTGAAGAAGATCTGCATACATTATGGAAGACACAGTTTAATTCCTGAGAAGATGGGGTTAGAAGTGTCCGGTGCTTGTGAACAGCTCAACAGCATGGAGTCCTCCAGGTTGGTGTATCTCAAAACGTGACCCACCTGGAGATCCATGGTGTCGAACAGTGAACTTTCCAAACCAGCAAGGTCTCCATAAAGTGAGGGGAGCGCCTTCCTCTTCACCATCGTTGGCTGGAGAACACACAGCCTACATCTACACTAGCCCAGATCAGGTTCTGTCCTTTGTCTTCTCTGTCAGAATTTCCTCATCCGTTTTCCATTTCTGGCCCACTTTAAAGCTCCTGGCCATGATGTATGCTTCCCAGACTCCAGATTAATGCCAAGCTTGAACATTTTGCCTTTAATAAAGAAAAATGAACAAGGAAACCAGCAAAAAATTTGCATGCTTTGTCTATCTTATCATCATAAAGGTCCAGAGAGTACAAAATGTTGGTTGCTGCATAACAAACATAGCAAACTGTACTTGGTGGCCAAACATTTGCATCTTGCTGTGGAATTTCAAAGTTCAATGACTATGCTTCTAATTAGTTGTTTTCTGTACTTATATAATCAGAAGAAGATGCCCAGGGAATAGTCATGTGTAAAAACTGACTTTGGGTTGGGACTCCAACCAACTTTTAAGGGCTAGTTGCCCTTTTACATTCACAGCTGTCCTAAGGCTGTTCCATCCTTACTGTGGCCTGTTCCTGGCACCCCTGGAGCTGCATTTCAAGGGATCTTTGGAGTCTGTTTGCTTTTTGCTTTTTGCTCTGCTTACGCCTGCCGTGCTCCTCAGCCCCTTACAGATGAGTACTCTGGCTGCTCCAGAGCTCTGCATTTACATCTTCCCAAAATACAGCCACTGTCCCTAGGATGTCCCTAAGGCATAGGGAGAGGAAGTGACTGTATAGATGGCATGAGTTTAAAGGACAAGGGAAGGATAGTGTTTAAATACACTTACTCTCATGCACCACTGGTGGGACTGCAAACTGGTGCAGCCACTATGGAAAACATTCTAGAGATTCCTCAAAGAAAGTAAAAATAGATCTACCACATGGCCTAGAACTTCCACTTCTCAGTATTTATTCAAAGAAAACAAAAGCACTGATTTGAAAAGACATATGTACCCATATGTTCATATATTCATTGTAGCATTATGTACAATAACCAAGATTCTAGGTGTCCATCAACAGATGAATGGATAAAGAAGATGTGGTGTTTATACACACACACACACACACACACACACACAATAGAATATTATGCAGCAATAAAAAAGAATGAAATCTTGCCATTTGTGGTAACATGGATGAACCTAGAAGGTATTATGCTAAGTGAAATAAGCCAGAGAGAGAAAGACAAATATTGTATGGCTTCACTTATCTGTGGAATTTAAAAAAACAACACAAACAGACAAAACAAAAAGAGATTCATAGACACAAGATCAAAGGAATGGTTACCAGAAGGGACCGGGTAGAGAGATGGGTGAAAATGGTAAAGGAGAATATAGTCAATAACATTGTGATAAGTTTGCACGGTGACAGACAATTAGAATTAGTGAGGTGATCACATTGTAAGGTATAAAAATGTTAAATCACTATAGCGTACACATGAAATTAATATAGCCAATATAACATTGTATACCAACTATACTTTAAAAAGATAGACAGATAGATAGATGTATCCCATCTGCTTTTGATTTTCAAATGTGTCTAACTGCAGCTATGTCTATTATTTTTCAATTAGAGAAGAGATAAAAATTAAAAGCTAATACCCTTGGAAGACACTACAGATTAACTTCTTCTTATGAAGTTGCTGTCTAAATCAAAACTCTTCTGAAATTTATACTAATTATTAATTCTGAACTGCTTCTGAGTATCTTAATTACTGGCAATGGACTGCAAAAATAGATAGGTGGGTAGACAGACAGTTGAGTTTAAAAGAAAGATCACAGTATGAATATTAGTAGCAAATGATTATTTTCATAGTTGATCTGAGAGTAGGCTTTGATGGTACACAGAAGATCCTGGGGCCTGTTGAAAGCCATGAAAAAAAACAATGATCTGGTAATGGGAAGCTGATGTATTAAAGACAGCTCTTCATTTATCTAATCTAATTTAACTAAGAATACCATTTCATTATGTACAGGAGGAAAGAATGAGCCAATCCACTGACAGTACTTCCTATCTGGCTATGAAATAGATTAGTACACTCAGAGATATGCACACACTCTTGTTTTATGAAACCTGGATTTCAGTCTCATCTTGGGGCTCTAACAATTTATAACCAGCAGCATCTTGGCAAGTCACTCAGCCCCTGAGTTCCTACCTCTCCATGTATTATTTGAAAACAAGAAGAGGAATTTTGTGAGGTATAAATAAGATAATGTGTGTGTGCAAATTCTTTGTAAGTGGTAAAGCTTATACATTTAAGAAAATTTTCATATTGTTGGTTTAATAAATTAACTCATCGAGAAGCTAAAGAAATAGGTCCTTACAACAAATGGGATCAAACAGCAGTTGTATGTTTCTAGTAATAGTAATGGAGAGGAGGAAGAAGGGCAGAGGGAAGGGCCAAAGTGGCTTCATCAACGTCCAAAGATCACTGATAGACACGTCACTGTACCCCAGGATCATGTGAGCAGCTGCTGGTCTGTTTCTCTCACTCAACCATGGCACATGATAGATGCTACATAAATATCTATCGAATGAAGAAATGCATGTTTTTCTTCCCCTTTGATCAGTATTTAGCGTGTTTTCAAATCTGTCTAGATGGCAAAACCACAATGACACTTGCCTTTCAAGCCCCTGTGTGTCTGAATTGCCTCAGTCCATTTCTACCTTGAGTACAGATACAAACCCACTGTACATTTCTTTTTCAAGAACCTATTAATTCATGCAAACAAAATGGCTCACTAGGTTTCTGTGTTTTTGTTTATTTAAACAGTCTTTGATGCCTTCTAGAAAACGAAAGGAGAAGTAATGAGAACAATAAAAACTAAGCACTTCTGATTAAAGGAGGTTATTCTTCTTGAATCAGATCCTTTTCAGTATTTCTCTTCCCCAAGGAATCTGCTAGAGATATTTGCATCAACACAAGCTTTTAAAGCTATGAATGTAACTATATCTAATGTTTCTCACCTAATCCATATTACTCTTTTAGTATCATTGCTTCCAAATATTAACTCTGAAGATTCTGATGTTCTCAAATACAAGTCTTTACCCTCAAGGAACTGTAAAACAGGGGATGAATTACTACATTTTATATTTTACATACAGTGCACATAAACACATCCAGAAGAAGGATGCAGAATTTAATATTCTCTGTGTATACCTGCTACATCGTTTTTAAAAGGAGTGGTGGAATACTTCTCATGCCTCTTAAATCAATGCCTCTTAATTGTTTAAGTGGACTGAATGACATATTCTGGCCCTCATGATATTAATTAGGTAACTAACAGATATGCAAAGATGTGACATATTTCTTAGTGGTAATTTTCATGAGAATAATAACTGATGTTTTGCATTTGCGTAGCACAACAAATTCACAATAAGCCATAAAAAGCCAACACAACTTTATCACATAAAATATATTCTCTATAACTCTTTAGCATTTTCTGTTCTTCTGTAATTGTTTTATGTTTGTTCTTATGTTAGCAACCAAAGTTAAAGCTCTTTGAAATCTTTCACTAAAGTGTTCATCTCGATAGTTAACAGTGATGGGTTTATTATTATTACATTTTTGGAGCGACATTGATTAATAAAATCATATAGGTTTCAAGTGTGCAATTCAATAATCTATCATCTATATATTGCATTGTGTGTTCATCACCCAAAGTCAAATCTCCTTCTGTCACCATACATTTGACCCCCGTTATCCTTATCTACCTCTCCCTCCCCCCTTTCCCTCTACTAACCACTAAACTGTTGTCTGTGTTTATGAGTTTTTGTTTGTCTTATCTGTTGCTTTCAGTTTTGTATCCCATATATGAGTGAAATCACATGGTTCTCAATTTTTTTCTGACTTATTCTGCTTAGCATGTGACAAATAAGAACTGTTCATTTTAGCCTTCTAATTTACCAATTTGTGTAGCTATATCACATCATCAATTTGCTACCTTCAGAATCTACTGCATTCAACAGACACTGAATAAAACCTTTATCCTACTTTCTATTTACTATGTATTAAGGTATGTCTTGTCCTTTCTAGCCAGCTACTTTTTCTCTAACCTTGATAGTGAATTAGACATTAGAACTGGCTCATCCTTTCTCTAGCGGGCTCACAGAAATGCCTCCAGATAATCTATTAATTAACACACACGCACACACACACACAATCAACACACACTTGAATATTCAAGCCACAGTCTCAGAGATTTAACGATGTGAAATATTTAACTGCATGAATGATAAAATCAATGTACCAAAAAACTGGTTACTGATAGGACTTAATCTCATCTGCTAAATGTTTTTAGCGCATGTCAATGGAGATAGCTTGTCAACAAATTAAATGTATTTTCTAGATTTTACACCACATTGAGAGCATTTAACGACTGATAAATTTGTGTTTTTATTTTTACTTGTAATTAAGTGCATGATGCCAACATGAGCTCATCAAATAAATATCCCACGCCCCCTAACAAAAAAATTTTGGACATGAGAAATACATAAACCTTGAAAAAATATTTCATATTCTTCCATGGTAATTCCGACCTTTTGTTTTTCTGTCAAATTAAGTTTCAATGCTTCAGGCAAAGTATCTAATGACCAAAATAAGATCGCGGGACTGCATTTATTGCCATCACAATGCGACCCAAAGTATTTAAGAGAAGCTTACATATCCCAGTATAAGCCAGCCTTTGTGATTCCACTGCAGAAACGGGCATAAAACTAGATAGGACGTTGAGTTTAGAAAGCAGTGACATTTGGAATTTTATTTTCTTGTAGCTGGCATTCTTATTTTTTAAAAACTTGCGAAGAACACACCGAGGGGTGATATAAATGAAGAACAAAAGTGGGGAGAAACTGTGATTAGGTTTACATGAAAGTAAAAATGGTGACATGCAGATATGCAAATTCGAGTTCTCCCATGTGAAATATCACAAAAGCCATGTCTGTTTTTACTTTTCATGACTATTATTAATGATTGCTAAAAATGGCTCTAACAGTGGTACAACCACACACCCTTTAATTATCCTCTGAGTTACACCTAGATATTCAGGAGGCAAACACAGAAAACAAAAGCAGGGAAATGAATAAAAGATAAACTGTTCTCAATTAAGGAAAGTGACCTAGCGCCGCTTGCCAGCTCAGGAGCTCATTGCAAATCTGTCCTTTTTTGTCACCATGTGGCAATTTTACTTCCTGAAGGAAAATAGTGTGAGAGCTGTTGAGTTGCAGACAAAAAATGCGTTGAATATAAACTGTTTACATGTGAATATACACACGCAATGGCAGTGTGCCTTGAAGGTGATGGTGAATACGAACTCCCTCTCTTCAGTCCAGATCTCTTTCCTGAGACCTGTATGTCTGACGGCTTACCCTAACGCTCCTCCAAGCACGCATGGGCTTTCCTCAAACTCGAATATTCAGAACTGAACTGATCATCCGTCTTAGGAGGCCGGCCCCATCTCCATCACCCGATTGCCTGTCCCACCTAACTGCTCTTCTGGTCATTTTGGGGGCCAACGTACCTCCACAGCCACTACCTCCACCACAAATACCCAACCACCCAGGCCAATCCATTCTTTTCTTGTCACCTCATTGACTGATCTGGCCTCCTTCTTTGCAGCTTTTCTTCTTTTGAAATCATTTTGCATTCTTCAATTAGTCATTTCTCTTAAACACAAATCAGTCATTCCTACCTTTTGATTAACCTTTAATGATGCCTTGCTCAACCTCAGGCAACATAAAAGGCTCTCGATAGTGTGTTGTTACTGACCTATGAAGCCACATCACCGCCACTGACCGCCCCATCAACTTGGTCGAGTTTTTCTGAACTACTTTACTTTTCAAACACATCATATTCCCTCACTAGTGATTCTTCAGCCTCATCTAAGATTCCATAACCCTACAGATATTCTTGCGTGCTTTTCATTTTTAGCTAAAACTACTCTGAATACGCAGAGATGTGTGCACACAAGAAAATACACACGTGCACGCGCACACACACACATACACACACAGAGGCAGAATTACTAGCTCTTTAAGCACTGACCTTTATCACTCTCTAGGTTGTAAAGACTTATAATTTACTTAAAAATCTTCCGGGCTGGAGAATATAACATTCTACCCAGAAAAATAACAGATTCTTGTGAGAAAATGAGCGTTCCCTTTAGAAATACTAGAAGATTTCATTATGTTTTCCTAGATCTAGATTACACCAAGGGATTCAGGGGATTCATGAGAATTCAGGAAAGCAACATTTATTTTCACCTTTCAAAATCATTGAGGAATCATGTTCTATCTATGAAAGAATTGTGGGACAGGGCATTTCTATACAATAGAAACTGAAATTGACTTTCCAGCTCCCTCTGATGAATATCGTCTCATGGATATTTTAGAGGTCATCTAGTTCAACGATCTCCTTTTCAGGTGAGGAGACTGAATCCCAGATGACTGGTTCTTTATGAACCAGTCTATTATTTTTATTTTAGAAAGATTTAGAGGTAATTCCTAACTGTTCAAATGTTTTCATTTCCCTCTTGCATTAGCTTACAAGAAAGAAACAAGTCTTTATTATACTCTCGAAGCCCTGGACTATACGAAGCATGGAACAGGCAACAAAAATTTTATGTTCAAGGAAACAATCCACCCAAGAAGTCCCCCCAACCCAGCACACACCACGCATTCATTCCTCCCAGCCCCTGAGAGAAGCCAAGCATTATATTCCTAAAATTACTGGAGACCAATCCATATTTTATATAATGGTGACTAAACTTTTTTTTTTTCCATTTAATTCTTTATTTGAACATCAAATAGTTAAGACTATTGCTTGGGCATCCCACTGGATTCTTTACTTTTTAAAGGTGCAAAAGAGGGTTACAAGTATTTCATTAAACAAAGCAAAGTTGCGACAAAACAGAATCACATCAATAACAGTACGTTATCAGCAAAAGGGCATATTAACCCATCAAACACTATTTGACATTTGAGCCTTTGCCATAAAAAGGACAAAGTAACTTACCAATGAAGTATCATGTTAGGGGCTAGAGGCAAGGTGAAGAGGGTATAAGAACAGGAAAGTTTAAACTGGGCGAATCTTGCTACTGCAACTGGGGGAGATAGATAGAGGACAATGGGCAAATTAAGAATAAAACTCCAACTGTTTAATAACAGAATTATTAAATTTAGTTTCAAAGAATCCATCCTAAGAAGTATAAACTGAGCCATAGAGAGAAACGGCATGGCCAAAAAAAAAGCAGAAACATCAGAAAAGGCTCACGGAACCTGCCTATCCGTTCTGCATTTTAACTCCTGGTCTAATGGGGAGATGGGAATGGAATGAGGGGAAATGTAGCTCTAAGCTTATACCAAGAAACAGCGGAGGACTGAACTGCTAAAAACTGGAAGATTGCAAATTATATTTCACTTTAAGAGCGTTCTGTAAAATCGTTAGAACTTAGATTCTGATTATATATGTGCAAAATTATGCATTATAGGACACATGTAAATTTTATCATATTGGAAATGAGATCAATTTTAAGCAAAAAGCTTTATGTTTCTAAACACAGGCCCAAATTAAAGATCAAATAAAGACTAATATTATGAAAATATTTTGTATAATTCTATAACATTGTGAGTATATATGCATACATTTCCAGGAATATCTGAATCCATACAGAAAAAAATATTCTGTTTTAATTTCTTCTGCTGATCCTCGAAAAAGTTTCCAACTCTAGGATGCGATGAGATGTCTATATATTCCAAAGCACTGCAAGTTATGGAATACCGACTCAGGAAAAAGAAAATTTAAGCGAGCTGAGCTGCAAATGTGAAGCACACTCAATGACAGCCTGCAGTGCGTTAGTTTCCGTATGTCGCTACTTGACAACAATGGCAATCAGGCCCTGCTGGAGGAATATGGTCCTTTCTGAAGAATTCTTGGGGACTGGTGGATGGGCAGAGTGAAGTGTTGGATGCTTATGCAATGCAACAGCTAACATAATTGTTTATAGTTTGAAAACATTAAGGACATTTTCTTTCTGATGAAGAAGTAAACACATACATGTTGCAAAAATAGAACTCCAAAATTTATAAAATGAAAGTTCACTATGTTTTTCTTTGAGACATGACCAGTATTGCATTTCTATATATTTGAAAGTTTATTGATTCACATGCTACCCTTGATATATCTATTATGATGATCGTGATGTTATCATTAGTATCATTCTACGAAGAATGGTCAGAGAGGATATTTTGAGATCACTTACTTTTGCTTTTAGCATTTTAAAATACTTTGTAACCTCCATGATTTTATATAATAATCCATATGAAGAGGTGTCACCTCCAAATTGAGCATAGTTTTTTGATGATGATGATGAAACCAAGAAGAGCCAACGAGACTTTTTGGTAGTAAATACCATGACTTTAGGGTAGGAGAAAACGTAGTCTTGAACTGGTCAAGAGTCAAGAGCAGAGAGAGCATATAGTGAGAAAAAAATGAAAGAAGAAAAATTGCAGACATAGATATAAAAGAAGGGCAGAATAAAATTCAAGGATTTATGGAGAAGAGTGTTTCACACTCAATAATCAATTACAATTACTTCCCTGTACTCCCAAGAGTTCCTTTCTTCCCTATCTACCAAATCCCTTCTTTTTAGCTCCTAGGTCAGCATAACCCTTCAGCCCATCCCCTATTTCCCTCAGGGAGGAAGGTGTTCTATGAATATAGTAACAACTTGAAATTAAGCTGAGATAGGTATAATGTCAGGTAAAAGGCTTCTTTGCCTACACCTCCTCCTCCCATAGGCAGCAGGACGGCAGAGATCCACCTCCCTGGCTTCGAGGTTGGATCTTCAGCGGTCTCAATGAGCTTGATTATCAGGCACAAGCCCTTGAAGAAGCAAAAACTCTATCCGGGAGCAACGCGGGAAGGAGAAAGGTGGGCCCAGGCAACCTTGACCTAACTGGTGACTCTGTGGTCTAAATGGTGAGCAAGTAGTAAAAGAAGGAGTTTGCACCACTATCTGAACTCTAAATCATTATGATTAATCAATGGAAAGATTATTTTAATTCAGGCAACTGCCTGTCCTGATGAGGCCTTCTAATGTAGGGAGGAGGCAAGAGAATTAAAATGTTAATCAAGCTACATTCAGAGACTGCAATATGCTGATCAGCCCTGCAGTCAGGCCAGGAGGACACCTTCAGAGCAAGGGAAGATTTCTTCTGGGATTGCTAACAACCCATTCCCCACACCTGTGAAGGGGAAACAGGAGCCATGAGTCATTCCCTGTGGTTAAAACCACGTGAAACCTAAGGATTCAAGGCTGGGAACTGCGTGGGCCTTTCGCGCTACATGTTCTTACCTTTTTCATGCTGCATACGCTTCCCCTTCCTCACTGTATGTCCACATCAAAGGAAGTGGGAACTAAAGGATGACATATGAACTGAATTCTCTGAACACTCAGGGTCCCTCTCTGAGTCTTTACTCTGTCTCTCCCTCACTGCCCCTCTCACTCTCTGCCTCTGCGAGGAGACCACCCTGTCTGTGGAGCGCTACCCTCTTCTACTGACCTTCTGACTCTAACTTTGGTGTGTGTGTTGAACTTTTTCTGCACTCTCTTGCCAAAGGACCCTCTTCTTCTCTCGGTACAGAGCTTGGTCCCCCTGTCACGTGGGGACATTTGCCCTGTCCTGCATCGCTTCCAGAAGTGCTGGAGCATTATGGAAAGAAGACGTTTGCTTCCTGCGTTCTCAGACAAATTTTTGCTGCAAGTCTTTGCAGTATTTCTCACCAGTGCAAAATGATCAGCCCTAGGAAGACCACAGAACTAAGAAAAACGTGCGTGGCACTGTTAGTAAAGTGGGGGAGGATGGAGGTCGGATGGGAAGAGGGTGGTGAGTAGAGTGGAAGGCTGTTCCAGGAAGTCTGATGGCAATTTCAAGGTCAGTGGAATGACAGCTTTAAAAAGAGAGGAGGACAGATTTTCTTTGTTTCACAGGACAGAGGACAGATGAGACATGAACCCTTAATCTAATGTCACTGTACAAGAACTGTGGTGAGAATATCTTATTTTTTCTTCCTTGGCATCACCCTTACACATCTTCAAATATCTGGAACTTTCCACCGTCTTGGTGCTTTACTCTTACGATATCTAGGCCCAAATTAACTTATCGACACCCATTTGTTTGTTTGCTTTTAGGCTCAGGCAATTATTCTCTATTCTGCTCATGCTATGGATGTTTGGTTGTTCATTTGTTTGTTTCCCTTAAGATTTATCTATTGGTTTGCACCATTTTGATATTCAGGGCCCATCAAGCATAATAACCCAGATAAGACGAATATCATTTCACTGATGAGTTAGATAATAGTTTTTCTTTGTCACAGAAAGTAATTCTTCATTCTGTATCAAAGCAAGGAAGATAACTGATATTAAATAAATTAAATGAACACAATTCGCCAACCATCAGTAATTTAAGAAGACAGAATTTCTCTAAATATAAAAAGAATTATCCAATGCTTGTGTCTTTCTCCTCATCTTTCAAAGTCAAGCTTGGCATTTATTTAAGACAATATGAGTCATTCATTCATTCGACCAGTGTTAAAATCTACGTATATACAAGATACCATTTTAGGCCCTGTGATTCAGTGGTAAATTAGAAGGCTCTTATCCCTGCCTTCCAGTGGGATATTAAAGACATAAAGTAAAAGTTACACAAATGACTGCATTAAATTCCAAGAAGGAACTAGACAAGGTGCTAAGATAGCTTATAAACCAAGCCATTATTTTAGACTGGATTTGCAGGGAAAGGCTTTTTGCGGAGTAGCAGATAATCAGACTGAATAATAAGAAGATGCTTTCTATGCTAAGCACGAGAAGGTCCTCTGTGACAAGAACAGTATATGGCATATATTCTGAGCAGAAAAGGGCATATCATGTTCAAAAAACTGAAAGGCAAACAAGTATGGCTAAAACGTGATTAAGGCAGGCTCGAGATGAGGCTGGAGAGGTGGGAAGTTCGAGATCCCGCACTGAAGACCATGATAAGGAGTGTGATGAGGGAAGGAACGAGCCATTGCAAACATTTCCCCAGCTGAGTGATCAGGCTTAACATCATCGACGACAAGTCATGATGATTGTTTTTGGGCCCAAGGCAGGGCTGCCCCAAAATATCCCATAAGAGCATATTGATTATTTTGAACTAAAGTTACTTGAAAAGCAACCGGTGATGGGAGGGCACATTGTCCCTCTGTTGTCTCTGTGAATGCAGGAAGTAAATTTCCCTGGTGAACTGTGCCCTCCTTTCCCCAACAGGACTGACTGGGACACTCTTATCACCAGAGTTAAGGAATTCAGGGCCCAAAGCCTGTATAAACGAACCTCGTTACTCCCTACTTATTTACTACGCCAAACTCTCTCCTTGTTTAGGTTGCTTGCTAAGGAGCACTCAAACCTAAGTTTCTCGGTTCTGTCAATTCTTCACAAATTTATTGTTTGTCAAAAAAGTATAAAAAGCTGCCTGCTTCAATAATTTCTCTGAGCATCATTTATGATCTCCCGATTGCACGTATTTAACTGGTTTTTCTCCTGTTAATTTGATCTCGTGCCAATGTTATTTTTACTCCAGGGGTCATAAAGACTCATGTAGGGTAACGGGGAAACTCCCTTCTCCAAAAGTGCCATGTACCCTTGATCCTCTGTGGTCTCCCTGCCCAGAAAACTATAGCCTCAGTCTAAATCATAGCCTCAGAGAAAAACATCAGACAAGCCAAAATTGAGGAGCATTCCACAAATTATCTGATCAGGACTCCACACAGCTGTCAAAGTCATCAGAAAACAAGGACAGTCTGGGGAACTATCAGTGTCAGGAGCCTACGGAGAACATGACCAGTTCATTTATTGTGGTACCTGGTAGGAATCTCAGAAGGATATTGGGTAAAAACTAAGGAAACCCCAAGACCGTTAGGGCTTTAATTAATAATAATGTAACGATATCGATTCATTGGTTGTATCAAATGTTCCATCTTAACATATATTGAAACAGAAAACTAGGTGAGGGGGTATACGGGAATTCTCTGCGCTCTCTCTGTAACTCTTCCATTTAATCTAAGCCAATGCTAAAATTAAAAAGCTTATTTTTAAAAAACGAGTCCTAAGTTTCTATACTTGGTGAACTAGTTGATGGCGGTGCTATTTCCTAAAATGAGAAAGACAAGGAAACAGAGTGGGGATGGATGCGGGATGACGAGGAACAAGTTTCGGGAGTTAGCAAAATTTCACTTTAGAGCACTTCAAGTTAGAGATGTGGTGAGGCACCCACAGAGACGCGCCTGTCCAGACGAGGCCTACGAAGCAAACGAGGAAGCGACTGGTGGGTGCAGGGGCTGGGGGAGGAGAGGGGGGGGTGTTACTGTGTAATGGGCGCAGGGTTTCAGTTGGAGATGACGACAGTTCTGGAGACGGACGCGGGTGACGTCTGCGCAGCAGTGTGAATGTACTTCATGCCACTGAACTATACGTTTAAAAACGGCACACTTTATGTTATGTACTTTTCACTTCAATGAAAAGGGTCAATGGCTCTGGGTAGCCGGGACCCAACTTATCTTCTATTATCCTTTTCCGTATCACACATGTAGTAATAACAAACCCAAAGTACACACGAAAAACAAGACGTGCTGAAAAGAACAGCGAAGGCCGAGCGGGCACCTGGTCTACGTGGAAAGTCAAGGACCGCGTCTCGGAAGTAGTGACTTTCAGTTGCTTGACTAAGTGCCCTTCCCAGGCAGCTTTTCTCTAAACACCCTTCGCCCCCTCTTGACCACCCCTAAGGATGACTATGCGACAAAAGGACAAAGAGACTAAGCTGCGTTTGAATCCTAGCTCCAGCTTTTACTGGCTCTGTGACCTTGTTCATAGTACTTGACCTCCTTAAACCTCATTTTTCTTCTTTGTAAAATGGACATAACATTTCTCCTGCAGGTTTCAGTGAAGACTGATTAAGTTAAATACATACATATATAGATGATAGATAGATAGATAGATAGATAGATAGATAGATAGATAGATACTGGACATTAAGGTGGACTTCTTGAAGGGTAATGAAGTTTCATTACTATTAACAGTGTCTTTGGATAGAGACATCTGTCATATTCTCTTCAGACGGACAAAGTAAGAGCTGCAAACCCTGCACCCCCTTCAGGCTGGAAGGTTTTATTACTCAATAGAGCAAAACCTATGGTTTCTGGCAGCCGGTCCTCCGGGCTTCGCCCTGGTAAACAGTGTTTCTCTCTGCCTCTGAGTCACAAGTTCCCTCTGCTGCAGAACATGGCAATTTTCCTTTTTGAGACTGACACCCTTTGGGGGATTCTGCAAAGAAAACCTATTTAATTTGAAAGGTAGCTAATGGTCACAACATACACTGTTCAGAACCTTTTTTTCTTGAATGTGATGATCAATATCATCAGTCATTCTTCGCCGTGCATGCACAGCAGATGCTACCTTGCGTTAGAGGCAGTGACGTGGATGACATCGAGGTGACATCACAGCGGGTTCCACGTGCCCATGGCTTTCCTTAGATCCCATTTCTTTCCCCTCCTTCCCAATGCATCTCGGCAAGATGCAACTCAGAGCTTCCGGAAGTCACATTTAAGTACGAACTAGACATTTCATAACTTTCCCCACAAATAGGAATATACTACTTCATTTTTAAAGGAATCTCCTTGAAATTGTAGCAATAACTTTAACCTGTGACCCCAGGTTAGAAAATAAATACGGGAAGATTAATGATGAGGTTCATGCTGGAATCTGATGGAAAGCCTGGGACCATCCGGCCATAAGGAATGCTGGGGCAGGGAGCATTCCTCATCCCTTCTGAGGTTACCTCAGAAGGCAGCGAAGGTATCACGTCTGCTCAACGTTTGGGAAACATCACTGGGTTCAACAGGAATAGGAACATCGTCTGACAAGACAAGAAACATACCTTAAAAATACATTAAACATAGGGAAAAACAGCATCCCTGTAAGAGTCCTATATAGCTAAACACGCCAAAATAAAAATGGTCAGAGGTTTTACTCGAATCTAAGTTATTGTGAATGGTAATAATTTTAGCACATACATTTGCACAGCATTTCAAGTGTTTACAAAATGTTTCCAAGCTGACTTCTTCTGACTCTTGAATAATCTTCCGAAGTCGGAGGTACCGGTAACACCCATTACGGACGTGGAGAAGATGCAGGGTGAGATGCTGTCCTGAGCACCACCCTTCTGGAAAAAGGTGGGGTGCACCTGAGTTGGAAAAACTGCTTTGCTTCCTGATTCTGTCAGATACTCAGAGTTGAGACTGCGTAAACTCTTATCACTTGTAGTCCTCACCTGGAAATCGGTGACAACTGACACCTACCGCACAGGATTGTGAAGTAAGCAACAGACGCAGAACCACAGGTGAAAATAGTAAATATTAAACGGTGTAACATGGTTATTGTCTTCCTGAGCTTAAGAAATGCTGGGCATGCTTCGAAGTCGAGCCACCTCTGTGTAAGTGGCTCCCAAAGCACCAGGAGCCACCTGTACAAGACCAGCGTTCAGTGATAACTGAGCACGCAACCTCACGCCGCCAGCCTTTCTCCTCCCGACACATCCACCCATCGGCACTGAACACCGCAACCACGTTCAAGAGCGAGAACGCTGAAGGAAATGAGGACAGTACGAACTGGGCTGTGAGACAGAAAAGTTTTGTTTTTTGAATAGGTGATCACTTTTAATTGGAATAATCACATCAACATTTCTTTGAAGCTCCCAAGTCACTTTATTAACAAGTATAACTATTCTTATGATTTTCCCATTGGAGGAAGGGAAACAGATCATAACCCCATTTCAAATTAAAGGGAATTAACTGTGAGCCACGAGGCTCATCAATAAACAAACAGTCTGAGGAGGAATGCTAATCCCTTATTTCTCAAAATTTGTTCCCTACCAGAGAGAACTTTTGCCCTGAAGATTGAGGGCTAATAATTGGTGTGACTTGAAAAAAGGTTATTCCTATTCATATATGTGATTGTTTTCTTAAAACCTGCTATATTTCTCACTGAATTCCCATACCTTCCAACACCACGAGTCAACTGATTGCTTTAGGCTGAAGCAAGGATTAAACCAGGAAGGTTCTGAGATATCACATCTCTCCTCTCCCCGGGGCAGGCATGGACACAACTGTACATTACAGCGACAGTCTCCAACCTTTGTGGCACCAGGGACCAGAGTTCCTATGCGCATCTAATGCCTGATGGTCTGAGGTGAAGCTGAGGCGGTGATGCTAGCGCTGGGGAGCGGCTGCAGATACAGATGAAGCTTCGCTCGCTCACTCACCGCTTACCTCCTACTGTGTGGCCTAGTTCCTAACAGGCCACAAACCGGTACTGGTCTGTGGCCTGGGAGTTGGGGACCCCTACATTACAGGGGAAGAGGGAATTCAACTCTTATCCATTTTAAAACAGTAAGGCCTTTCTTAGGCTTCATACTAGGGATCGTGGACTAAGCAAGGACTTGACGCTCTGGTCCTCTGTGGGGAATGGCAGCACGTGAGTAAAATTCAATGGTTTCAACACAGCAGGTCAGAGCAACATATCCAGCAGAGTCACAGAAAGAGAGAATGGGACCAGTGATCTTAATTTGGCCCTGAGGGAGTCCCAGAGAGCTCTCCTAGGGCCCCCCGGGGAAAATCTACGTTCCGCCCAGAGGACTTTCAGGTCCTACAGGTGGCTGACCTTCAGATCCATGTGCGCACAGACTCCCAGGCTGGGGCCGTCTCAGTGAACTGAGGGTAGCCATGAAGGAGCCTCCCGAGAGAGGGAAATCCTCCTCTCCACATCCGTTTCTTCAAATGTAAAATGAGGCCACAGTCAGATCACAAAATGATTCCAAGTAAAATTCTGAAAAACATATCCTGAGTGTCCCACAAAGAAGAGCCGCCTCACTGAGATCAAGCACCAGAGGCTTCGTTCTTGTCTCCCCTCAGGGGACACTTGGTTTCCTCAGGAGGGAGACAGGCCCCTTCCTGGGGGGCAGGGCAGTGAGGTTTTGAGCTCCACAGGAATCCCTGTTCTTGGAGGGTGAGCTGATTCAAGAGAAAAACTCTGGACTCATCATTCTTAACTTACTTCTCTGTAACCCATCTAGAGGATTTATCACAGACGGGTTTGCACATGACATTTGTTGCACACTCAGGGGCACTTCTGGCAATGACACAGAGGGTTTTCTGTGAGGAAGGAGGAGAAACACGACCGGGCAGGACTGGGGGATCCGGAATCCTCCTTCCAGCAGCCTCCCCCGGGACAGTCTGACACGGCTGATCCTGAATGACCTCAATCTGTTATCACCAACCTTTTGGAATTTTTGTTAGAATAAAATGAGGTGATAGAACTGATAACATACTGTCAGTGAAAGGCTTGCTTTTTTAAAATAAAGTATTGTTTGTTTCAAATCATTATTAACTAACCCACAAACATGACTTCAAGAAAGTGGGAACCAGGAACAAAGATAAAGAGATGGACATATGTTCTGAAATGCAAACTGAGACATCTGATCTACCAGCTACATTTGCGGGACAACGGAAGACAGAATTTCTCATTTAGAACCACCACAGCTGAATCGAGTTCTTCTAACCCAAACCATGTGACGTCAGGCCACTGCGCTTCCCCATCTTGCCTTGGTTCCATTAGAAATAAAAATAAGCTGGCGAGTTGCACTTTGAGAGGCACTACAGGCATCTGTGAAACTTCATCTAAAATTGGGGTCAGAAAATGGTTTTCGTAAAGCGCCAAATAGTGAATGTTATAGACACTGAAGTCCACGTTTGGCCTCTGTTGTGCATTCTTCTTCCTTTTTTCATTTTTAGTATTTATTATAATTATGTCTCAAGAGATTGGGGTAGCTTCTAAGTTATGCGATAAAAAAGAAAAATACATAAACTGAGGAAACCAGAGGAATGCAAAGCAAGAGTAGGAAATATTACAAATAGCAGGTAGAATCTCTAGTATGTTCCACGAGCATATCACACCGAGATTTTTAAACAACTCTTTACTAATGCAAAAAAACATTCTTGGCTAGAGGCCATATAGAAACAGGTTGAAAGCTGTACTTGGCCCTAATCCCTGCTCTAAAATAATGCAATGATGAGCTATAGTAACTCGAAAACCATATGCAAATACAAGGGGTTATTTGCTCAAACACACGCTCTTGTTTTTCTGACCTTCTGATGTGTACTTTACATATTTTAATACTTTTTCGTTATGCTGCTGTGGCAGTCATTGCTTGATAAGTGAAAGCAGTTATTCTCTTCATATCTTACACGTGCTTGTAGTTAGAATTATTTTATATACATCTGTATCTTCAAAATACCTTACACAATAAGCACTCAATTATAATACTTGCTGTTCTACCTAGTCTACGGTATGTTTGTTATAGGACCCTAAGCTGGCTAAGACGTTTCCACCAATCCGGTAAAACCCACCTCATTCTTTAAGTGCTCTACAAAACCAGGTTTCAGCGAGGTTGGCCGCCCGTCCTCCCCTGGGGTTCCAGGAGTCCTCAGGCCTCTCTCACAGCACCTGTGTAGTGTGCAGCATTGTTTATTCCTCACCTTATCTCCCAGGGCAGGCTGTACGGGCTGAGATTATGATGAATCATCTTTATGTCCTGGATGTCCAGCAGAGTGCCTGCCTGTACCTAATTTTGCAGCAATAAATGTTTGAAGAATAAATGAATAAACAAGTATTTCCTGTGTATCGATATCTGTGCCTCATAAAACACTTCAACTTTTTGTACAAAAACTGACTGAAGACTGCAAGGATACAGAACGATGAGATGGGAAGGATACTGACGTGAGTGATGGATTTTTTTCTCAGTTTTAAATATGGACACTGTCCACATTAGCTGACACCTGTGGAATTTGAGCTCTTTTTCAGACGAGGGTGGAGGTGAAGGGGGTTCCCCAGTCCTGCTCATCTCGTGAGCAAGCTGGGCTCTATCTAGTTCCTTTGGAAATCTGTAGGAGTTTCTACAGATGAAAAAGGTGGGAAACGCTGTGGTCCGATTAGTTCCTCCCTTTCTTCATCGTTAGTGTGCTGCAATCTGCCAAAGGAGAACTGACATTTGTGTCCAAATCTTTTTTTCATTGAGCCTATGTGAAGCTGAGCGAAACGTTTTCTACAAAGGTAGAGGCAAATTAGCTTTCAGTCTCCACAAATACAGTTTCACTGAAAGCAAACTTCCAGTTGTCTTCTGATGGATTACTTACTGGTACCAACTAATGGCACCAGCTCGTTGATGAGCCTGGGGAGCTCACACCAGAGAAACACCCAACACATAAACAAAAAGATTTCCTGAGATTTTTGTGGAAATGTTTCTATTTTAATTTTAGGTCTTCTTTTAGTGTGAAATTCTCTTCTAGTGAGGCAAGATAAACAGCTTCCTTTCCTGGCAAAACAGGCTTTTGGTTTTGTCACTGAGTAGCCCCTAAAGAGAATACAGTATTTGCAAACAAGGCGTCTGGCATGTTCTCCTGTACTTCCTTGTCCTCTCACAGTTCCAAACACCTCTTAAAATAGCTTTGCAAGTGCCTTCCCAAGATTCCCCAGGAGCACATCACGTTCCAGTGTAAGTGACAGCAGTCCGAGAGAGCATTCTGTCACCTTATCGTGAATTTCTCTGGACCATGAAACGCCCAGTGTCCCAGACAGCACCAATTCCTCAACTCACTACCACTTGCTTCTCCTTTCCACTTTCCTCTTATATGAAACAAAGCAGAAAGACAACTCTAAAAAAAATGGGCATTTCATTTTGTACACATTTGTGTCAAAGCAGATTACATTTATGGTTATCAGGGCTTCAAGATGGAGTAATCTGCTATTTGAAAGAAAAGTACATCAACAGAATTAAGAGGGATGATATCAAACTACAGCTTTCCAGTTTGTCTTTTTCTTACTTTAAAGATACTGCATGGACAATTTTTGCCAACTTGGCAGGTTATGTGACAATAGATTATCCTAATGTCCTCATGAAATGAGGAAGCAAAAGAAAGAAGTAGACTTTAATGTTGTTTTCTTAAAGGCTTTCTCCATTATACTTCTCTTTGCTTCAGTAAAAATCACATTGTGTAATTTGTTTTCAATTATTCTTTACTATGTCAAATAAAAAGGTTAAGCATCGACATTATTAAAAAATACTGGTCCAAATATATGCTAGGGATGAATGAAAACCCTAAATACATACATGCAATTAAGCAAAAATTAATAGATGAGATCTCCAAACTTCTGAAAGGCAGGAAAGAACATACTCTCGAGATTGGAGCAGCTCATTGAACAAGGGTTGATTCTTAGCAGGGACCCAGAAGAATGACATATGGCTGATCCACATTCTGACAGGTTGGTGCCATGTCATATTGCCATTAAAGTTTTGACAATTATTCCTGTTTTAACCTTGGCCTTTCCAACAAAAACTTACCATTACATCATGAGACTGCTTTGTAAAACGTCAGAAAAACAAAAGTGAGGAGATGGAAAATAAATTGGAAGCCCCACACAAATACGGAAGTATGATAAGGTTTTTTGTTGTTGTTTTTACCTCAGATCTTTCTAAGAAGGAATTCAACTCTAAGATTTAAAATAACCATGTGGAACATTTCATAGGGGTAGTCATGGCTGGACAATAAAACTGACAATGAGCTGGGTGTCAGGATGTTAAAACCTGGCTCTATCACTTCAAGTCATTGTCACTCATAGGACAATTCATTATTATTTCTTGGTCACAGTCTCATTAACTGCAAAATAAAGGTGCTAAGCTAGATGACGCTGAACAATTCACTAAATTCTTGAATCTATAATGCTGAAGGAACTAAAGACAAACTGACAATGGTACAAATTACACATTCTTAACCACTATTTTCTACTGCCTGACAATGGAGTATGTACACAAAATGTATGTTCAGAAAATAACTGTTGAATGAATAAAAGAAAAAATAAATGAACACTCCAATTCCATGCATAAGACCAAAGCCAGAGTTGGCAAGTTATCCGGAATAGCACTTGGGTTCATGACGTAAATTTTGCTCTGTCTCTGGTCGCATATATTATTGATGGAACCAAAAACACAAGTCATTGGTGCTGTGGATCCATCCTGGTGTAGGGAAAAAAGTGCTCTGTGGTCTGTGCTAGTGAAAATTTGTTCCAAGATATGTTACACACAAAAACAAACACAGTGAACCCCTTTAAAAGTTTATGTCCTAGATATTAATTAGATTCTGCTTAAATCAAGTAAGAATGCAACTATACACCTACAAATGTAGCCCACAGATAATTTTGCTCAGGCTTAGATGAAGTGTTGGTTTCAAAAGCAGGAAAATTTGCCAGAAGGGATTTTTTTTTTTTTTTTTTTTTTTACCTAGAGAGTTTCTTTGAGCTATTTCAGAAAATGATGACTTGTTATTATGAAACCAATAGAAGAGCAGATTGGAGTAGTAAGAAACTTCAGTCTTCTTGCAGAGTAGTGGCATAAAATCATCACTAAAAAAAAAAAAACATTTATTGGGTTCTGCTATGTGACAAGAATAGAGACAGGCACAAGATTCAATGCTGAGGAGAAGGTAAAAAATGCAAATCTTGACTGCATGGAGGTTTCTAATGAGATCAGAGACTATCAACTGCGGTTCCGTTGCACAAAGGAGTTGAATATAAAGCACCCGTGGAAGTTGAATGGCAGGTTCAAGAAAAGATGTCAAAAGCCAAGTTTAAAAAGTGGATACCAGTAGCCTCCAGAGCAAAGGACATGTCTAAACAGCTGGAACAACTAGACCAACGTGTGGAAGAGCATCAGTCTTCCTCAAGGCAGAGAACAGAGAAAAGGGCACAGTCCAGAGGAGTCCTGAACGGCCACTTAGACGTCTCTTTCCTCTTGAATGGAAATAAGAATACCCTGTCTGCTGTTGGTAAGCAAATAAGACTTACGGTGTTCCATTCAGGGGTCAGGAGAAATATCTTACATAAGTTCTTGGCTTTTTTTTTTTTTTTTTTTTTTACTTAGCTTCGTCATGAGCGTAACTGCTGGGGCTTGGAAGATCAAATGGAAAAGAAACAGCTCTGTGATATCCTTTCTTCCTTCTTCTTGTATTTATAGACTCAAGGGAGCAGAGAAGTTGCCCAAACTAGATAAATTAACCGTATAAGTCTTTCAAAAAGAGGTGAAAATTTTTTGTTACTTGAATTACAAAAAAAAAAAAAAAGAAAGAAAAAGAAAATCTTGTGAAAAAAAAATAACATTTGGAAAATAAAAATAGTTAAATAAAAATCCCAAGATGCCAAGTAGCGATGCCTTTTTCTCACGAAGTGATGAAACAGAGGCAAGGTGAGTTAGAGGAAAATGAAAAAGAGGTGGAATTAAACATTCAGAATGTAAGTTCGAGTCTATGGCCACACCACCCTGAACATGCTCAATCTCGTCAGAACTTAAGTTCTGTGGCTAATGTTAGAAAGTCCCAGAATTTAAGAAAATGAAAAGGTAAGATGAGAGGAAATCCAACACCATACAAAAATAAAATAATACACATGCCAAAATGAAAAAAGCCTTGCTTTAATTCATAGCTAAAATTTATCTTCAAAAAGTAAAGGAAACCATGTAGTGATTTAATGAAAATGTCACAGAAAAACTAATGCAATGACACATGATTCAGCATTAAAAAGAAGTGAGCTATCAAGCTATGAAAAGACAAGGAGCAAACTTAAATTCTTATTAATAAGCGAAAGAAGCCAGTCTGAAAAGGCTACATGCTCTCTGATTCCAGCTACATGACGTTCTGAAAAAAGCAAGAACTAAGGAGACATGTGAAAAGATGAGTGTTTGCCAAAGGTTGGGAGGGAGGGACGGATGCATAGGGAAGCACAAGGGATTTTTCGAGCAATGAAACTACTCTCTGTGATGCCGTAACGGTGGATACAGGTCATTAGACGTTGTCGAGACTCACGGAACAGACAACACAAAGAGTGAAAACGAAAGTAAATCCTGAATTCAGGTGGTCGTGATGTGTCCATGCGGGTTCATTCATGGCAACAAACGCACCATTCTGGCGCAGGACGGTAGCGGGGGACGCTGTTGGTATATGGGTGCAGGGGGCAAATGGGAACTTTTTGTACTTTCTACTTAATTTTGCTGTGAACCTAAAACCACTCTAAAAATAGTCTATTAAAAAGAACTAGTGCAGAGAGAAAAGTTATCATTCAATTATTATACATAGTAATGAAAAAAGTTTGAATTTTAGATAATTAAGCTATTGATATGGCTTCATTTTCAATTTTATTGGTAAAGTAATAGCATATGAGAGTTTGGGAGAAAAAATAATTTTAAAAGCAGTCAAATATTTGTTGCAAGTGTAATGAAAAAGTCACACTAATTTAATTTTTTTTTTTTAAAAAAAAGCAAACAAGGCTAATGGCTTTCAGAAAATCTGACCAATACATGGTGCAGTGATTTCAATGATCTGCAATCCCTAAGTCTTAGGAAAATCAGCCAACAGATTCGGTCATCATCAATTATTTCTGAAAATGCAGCTCTCACTAAGAGATGCCAAAATATAGGAATTAGAGCAATATCTATTAAAGAAGAGAGCAGGGACTCTAGTTATAGGCAACTCTCTAGATTTGACGTTTACTAAAATAATGGGACTACACCAGAAACCGGAGGGAAAAGATAGCAAAACTCAGGCACTGAAAAAGCCGCAGAGAGGCAGGAGCAATTAAGTAGCTGAGGGCTGAGAAACGAAAGCCAGATCCACGAGGAATGGACCATGGAAACTTGCATTGTGATAAAGAAGCTAAAATAAGCCAGTGAACATCAAAGGGGAGACATTTGCCAACCTCTCTTTCTTCCATGAAGAGGACCCCCCGGGATTCTATGTGAACATTTCAATGATAGAAAGATGTCATTTTATTTTGTCAGGAGTATGGAAACTTGCTGGGAAACAAAAATGACCTCCTTTCTATGCAGCTGCTTGAAAGAAAAGTAATTTGAACTTTCAGTAAATTCTTACAGAGATAGAAGCCAAGGAATCACCTTATAAAGGGGGAAATTTTAAAGAGGAATGCTAAGGACGCGAATTTCCTGAAGAATGTGTTATGTAACTAACAAACTGCGAGAGAGAGGAGCAATTATCACTTTAATTAATTAGGGCCCTGTTGTTGTTCCCTTGTGAAAGATAATCCTTGATTAAAAGTGTCAGTATGTAAAAATATTGACTGACACTGAAATGTAAGAGTGGGAAATTTCAATTAATTGTAAAAAATTAGCTGGTATTATCATTTACCAATAGACACTAATGATCCTCAGGAGACTTGGGACGCAGAAACAGAGTTGACAGTGGACATGTAAACAGGAACAGAATTAATTCACTGATGGTTCCTCCCTCGGAATAATTAGCTCCTTCGGCCTTTTGTTTTACTTCTGCAATGCAGAGGTTAATGTTAAGTAATAACAACTCTTTTGCAGAGAAATGGGATAGAACAATATAAAATAGAAGAAATCATAGAATAAGATTTTACTAACATAGTGTTTTTATAGTGAACAGAAACATTCCAACATATATGCTTGATAAATATTCATAAAATCATATTTTATGCCTTAGACTTTCCATAGCTAGAAGCCTTACTGAGACTCTTTCTCTGTGTGCCTGGAAAGAGCTCCCAGGGCCCATGAAGGAAAAAGCACCTTCAAATCTGAGGACTAAGCCGGGAGGTGGGTGGCCAAGATGGAGTCTCAATCTCCTCGGAGCCCGATTCCTCTGATATGAATTCTGTTTTCATGACTCCATTTTCTGAACACTGACTCAAAGCGTGACGTGTCTCTATTTTGTTTTCTTCCCCCTCTCTTTTTCTTCAGCGTTATCAGCATTACATGTCAAATAACATAATGGGATATTCTTTTAAAGAAACCGCTTATGGAATAGTAAAACCAAACCCAATTATTTTAAACTTATCTTTGACATTAAGACGTGAGGCTGATGCCCAAAGGAATGAACTCACTGCTAGAACAAGCTACTTAGTGTCAGTGGGCACCGATTCCTATACTTACAAAGAAAAAATAACAAACATCAGCCATATAGGGTTGGCATGAGGTATAGGAATGACATATATAAAGAAACGGCACAGGACCTAATACTTAGTAGACACTCAAGAAAGAGCGGCTGCCATTTCACTGTTTTTCGCTGTCATTATTACTATCACAGAAAAACATCTCGTCCAAAATTATGAAATTTTCCCTAACACAGAAATATCTAGTCATGGAAAATATTCAGTCATGCTCACTTTAAAATAAAAGCACAAGTTGTGACTCCTTGTTTACCTCCGAGTGACAGCCCTCAGACAGACAACAGAAATTAAACCTACATCACCCACTGCTCTCCGCCTCCAGTATTCCCAGCATGCAGATCAAAGGGGGAAAAAAAGTCTAATATTTAGGCTTCCACATGAAGACACAGATGCCCACTCCACTGATAAAATCTGATAGAAAAGTAGTTTTGGGAAACACTTTGGCCCTGGGGCTGGTCTTTATGTTCTCTCTAAAATGAAACCAAATGCATTGAAGCCTCCGAGGAACACAAGTACAGTATTCCTACCATTTTCTATTTTCAGGCTAGTTATATGGCAGAAGCCTCTTACCTCTGTAGCAGTGCCAAGGAAGACACGGAGTTTCGAAAACCATCGTCGTTTTCAGCAATATGAAACTGTGTGAAATTTATGTTCTTCCCTCTACCCATCAAATTATTTCATGCTTAGTTTTTATCAAGAGTGGGGAAAATTAGCCTTCAGGTAATTCTTTAGCTGCCCATCTCTCCTTCTAAAGAGCAACTTTGTAGTTAGTTAAATAATCAGGAAATAATAGGCCCGTCTTCCTACATTACTCCATCTTGCTTGTTGACTCGGCATAGCTGGGGGTGGGGGGTGGTAAGGGAAAGCTTCTCAGCTTATTAGAGTGGAAGAATGATATTCACAACCAAGGGTGAGTGATAAGGCCAGGACAAATCGTTATCACTTCTCTGTTCTTAGAGGGGGTGTTGTATTACCTCAGGCTGTTCCTGGGGATCATCCCACTGCACCAACATTTGCAATAGTAACAGCAAAACGCACATCCATTACCATTTAAGACAATTTCCTCCCTCTCGGGAACTCTTCCACCAGGTTGGGAGACGGGAAGAGGAAGAGGGCCTGGTGCGTGGTGGTCCAGCTAGGTTAGTGATGAAACGTAGACACGAAATGTCTATTAGTAATGAAAGGCTGGACAGGAGGGGGCACGGATGTCTTTGGAATCATAAAGGTATCTTCCTAGGAAGATATCAGGGGGATGCCTAGTATAAGTGCGATGCTTATAATGAATTAGATGAAGAGGAGGAGGGAGAAGAAGAGAAGAAGAATAAAGAGGAAAGAAGAAATATGTTGGCCCGATTTATTTAACATTACTCTGTACCAGTCATGACCCTAAGCTATTTATATGTATTATCTCCTGTGCAGTTAGGGACAAAGGGCTTGGCAAAAAGGCTTTGATCAGTGACGGAAGATCTTGTGTGGGTTTGCTTTTAGAATTTATCTTAAACAGTTGGGAAACAGTGAAGAACTTTTAATAAGAGAATAACACATTCACATTTGTGTTTCAGAACGGTCCGTCTGGGCGTGTGAAACATGGGGTGTACCAGGGAAAGACTGGAAGTGGGACCCAGTTAGAAACACAGGCTCCGGTGATGGTTCGTGTGGGATGCTAATGTTCCGACAAAGGTGTGTGGATGGAAAGGAGGGGATGGATTCTAGACAAGACTCAGAGACAGGTTTCACTTGGCGACACTGTCAGCTGGTGACAGTAGAATCTGGAGTGAGGAATAAAGGGGACATGTTTATAGCATATTGACCTCACTTCTAATTCCTGTGATCTGTGATCAATAATCACGTGCAGATTGATATTACTATTCACACAATAAGAGAGAGAAAAACTTCCAAATTCCTCCCATAAAACAACAACGAAGTGTACATATAATAGAATATAAATACATATAAATACAAAAATAGAATAAAAAACCATAATCTATAGGCGACAGTAGAAAAACATTCCCATTTTAAGAAGACTTTCATTTTGAAGTTTTCAAGACTTAAACACAGAAGATTCCATTAGATTCCTCTTCCAGAGATATCGCGATGGAATCTCTTTGTCTCCCATAGAAATATTTTCACAATATTTTCACATGTAAGGGTATATAAATACCTCCCCTTTCCTGCAAATCTCTAGAATTCTACATAGCAAACAGCATTTAATATGTCCAGGCAATGAATGTCTTCTACTAATCTCTTTGCTTAAAAATATACGAATTATCTCCTTGCTTTTGTCCGTTTCAAATTATAATTGAAATTTAAATCAAAGTTTTAAAAATGTTCTTGCCCTATCCAAAGTAATGTGCTTCCTGTCATTGAACACCAGAGGGCATCATTCATGAAAGTCTAGATTTGGGAGAGAGGGAGAAAGAGGGGAGGAATTCCATTGCTAATGAAAGAAACTGATTTTTTAGTGTGTACCCTTATCTACCATGAAACATTACCATGGTAACAAGCACCAGTTAAGATGACTGTATATTTAGGTCACAGTATAAAAGAAGGAGTTTGAACATGTTGGGGGGGGTGGGGGGAGAGAAGGAAATGAAATAAAATAAGACAAGAATATATAAACTGTGAAGGGAGGCAAACCAGCCAGAACTTACCTTACCTCTCTTTGCTAACAGCAATTTCCCAGAGTCACATTATGCCTTTCAAAGCAAAGGTGGATAACAAATTCTAACTAAAATTAAAAGTTTCCATTGAAATTCAGACCCTTAAGCACTAGCAATCTTAATAAAGAGGAGGAACGCATCCAGCGTGGCAAAACGAAGAAGCGATGGACTAGACTGGAAGTCGGAATGTGGGCAGTTCCTGGTTAGTGGCATCGCACTGGGGGAGCCTCTTCACTCACTTCAGTGCCTGTTATGAATTAAACTGGAAGAGCTCAAAATTCTCTTTCATCCTTTTGCACGAGACAAAGAAAATCTCAGTACAGCTATAGGTGGAAATAGCATCTGCCAAAACATCAGGTAATTTTGCAGACCTTGTTTCCAGAGGCAATCACTTGATAAATCGGAACGAGCCTGCTGTGCCAAGTAAGAATTGAGTTGGCACTGAATCTTCCTTGCTTAGGGTCTGGGAGAACCAACAAGAATATGCAGAGTTGAGTTAAAAGGATGGGGAGAACATTGCTGAACTCTGAACACCAGAGTTTGCCCCAAACGCAGGACAGAAGGGAGCTGCAAGTATTCACGGAAAGAGCCGGCGCAGCAAACGACAGACGAGTCCGACATGCTTGTGTTCGAATCCAATTTACTAGCTGGGTGATCTTGGGCCATTACCTGAACCCCCGAACTCTGGTTTCCTCTTTTGTCAAATGGGAAAAATAGCATCTACTTGATAGAATTGTTGCAATGATAACATGAGCATACTGATTTCATCTATCCATGTATTCAACGAATACTCAGTAACCTTCTAGGATGTGCCAGACACAACCTTAAACGCTGGGGATAAAGCTCTGACGGAACAGACATAATACATACAAGGTGCTTAGGACAGTGCCGGAGGCTTAACACACGCGCTTTGAAAATGCATTTCTAAGAAAAAATGGCCTGTTTCCTTTGCCCCTCACAAAACGCACGCTGCTAAAATTACCACCACCGCTGCCACCACCACGTGACCCAGCCGGGCTCTCAGGTATGTGGTCACTAGCCTTGCTCTGATACCCTTTAATCAAAGCTGTCCCAACACCTGCTCAGTGAACCAAAGGAAGACAAAACGGGGGCAGGCGATAGGACCTGACAGCCACGTGTTAACAGTTACAAGGAGGCTGGCGGTGTTTGATATGCGAGTCCACTGAGGTAAGTCACAGAGTCCGCATCATAAAATGCCCAACCACTATGAATATAAGTTTAAATGAAGAGAACCAGTCCTTCGGGGGAACTGGGTAACGAAACGTTTCTCTCAGGCCCTTGATGCTGCTGAGTAACGGGAAGAGAGATTAAGATACGATAACACGGCACGGTGTCACAAGGCTGCTGCACTCATCGTGGTGATCACTTCTTTAGATACATAACTGTTGAATAACTACGGTGTGCGTACACTTGAAACTAATGTAATATTGTAAGTCAGTGACATTTCAGTAATAATTTTTGAAAGAAAAACAAAAGAGTGGGGCTCGAGTGGTCGGGCTGACGATTACGACAGGCATACCCCAAACGAAGACTGCCATCGAGTGACAGAGGCGGAACCAGCACCGTGGTGGCCGGCGACAGCATACCCACAGAGTCCCACCCTCTCTTTTTGTTTCTTTCTTTCTCCCATTCCCTCTTCATTTCTCTTTTTTCTACTGTCCCCTTTTTCATCATTTGCACCTGCTTAAACTTTGCTCTGCGCTGTGGGTCAGAGACACACGAGCATCTGAATCGGCCCACCTGTCCTCGTCCTCTGAGGTGAACGCCATGCCCTCCTGGCCCTCCCTGCCAGACAGGAAGGAGGCTGGGACAGCTGTTTGCTTCCTGCCTCTGAAGCTGCCCCTTCTGTCTGTCCCCTTGGGCCTAGGGGCTGGCTACCCTGGAACTGGAATTAGAAATTCCCACTGAATGTACATCACCTGCCTGACCTTGGGGGCTATCATGGCAAATGAGGGAATAAGAGTCACATTTGGAGCAACATAATTTTTCAATGTGAACACAGCAATCTCTGCCCCCCCAAAGCTGAGACTGTGGGGATCATTCCAAAGGCATCATAGTCTCTTCCGCCTTTGCTCCTGAAGTCAGTTAAGAAGTGCAAACATGCTCTTTGGGTTCTCTTGAACTTGAACTATGACAGGGATATTTAAATCCACCTATATTGTCACTCTGACCCCCCGCAGACACCCTCAGCCACCCTCACATAAACCAACAGGCCTATTTCTTCCGTAGACAAAGCATCCGCCAGGAAGCCCACCCTGAGTTTCGGGTCCTGAGACTCTTCCCCACTCCCATCTCATTCAGAGTTTTAAAACGTCACGTGGACTTGGCCAGAATTTCCATGCCTTTTCAGGGTCAAGTTTTACTTTTCAGTTTTAATTGGCATAATTGTTTAGCCCAGTAAAGTATACACAGTCAACAGAATTCGCTTCTCTATTGTACTGTCACAACCAGAACACATCACTAATAATAGCAACAACAATAAAAAAGACACCTGGTTTTAACTTATTGCTTCTTTAGTCCTCGGCTGCCAAATTCTGCAAAGCTGCGACATCATTGGCACAAAATTGTTCCATTCATTTGACAAGAGTCTCAAAAGTACATTTTCTGAATTGCAACCTAATACAGTTACCAGTTCGAAACTGTCTCTTGGCCAAAACAACTGGTTTACTTCTATGATTATCAGGGCCCTTGCAGTTATCATCCCAAAGATCTCACACAGACACACACGCCAGGCAGACACACACGCACTTGTTTGTAGTTTGTAGAGTGAATCATCCTCCTTATTATATGCTTATCAATGAAAACATACTATATTTCTCTCCCTACCATATGCTTTTCAATACAATGTGTATATATATACGAACTTCCAACAAAATAAAACATGCAAGGCCTTTACGGGGTTGTGTATCAGGTGTTAAAGAAGTCTCCCCACTTTCAAAGCCCTCTCAAAGTCAGCAAAGCAGAATGAGCAGTGAGGTGCTAGTTCACCCCAGGACCCAGCCGGCCTGACTTCCTGGGTATGTTGGGGAGAGGCTGCCCCCTGCCCCGTGGGTGGACTGGCTTGGGGCACGAGGGTGGAAGCGTGTGGGGGGGGGGGGAGGCTAAGGGCCACAGACTCAGGCCTCTTATCGCTCCACAGGGCAGCGGGGCGGGAACAGCTGGGGACTTTTTCCCCCCAGAGCCTCCCCCCACTCCCAACCCAAATGGGAGGTTTTTCGCAGGCCTTTCCTGCGCCCACGGTTTCTCTCTGGAGTCAGGGCTGGCCCTGCGCTCTTCCGGCCCCATCTCTGCGGAGCCGAGGCCGTCGCAGTCGTGACCGTGACGGTGACCGTGGCCTTGGCGGTGGCCATGGCCGCAGGCGCGCGGGGGCCGTCGAGCCGGGGCTACGCGCAGCCGGTGTGCGGTAGAGCGTGGGGACGTGCGTGTGTGTCGCTGGCTGCGCGTACCAGGAGACGGACACACCACACGGCTGGCTGCCACCCAGCGCTAAGAAAAAGAGCAAGAAAAGCAAAACAAGCCAAAAAAAGAAAAGAGATGAAAGGGAAATAGAAAGTCGGCGTGGGGGATTCGGAGCTGAAGGACCGGCAGGCGGTGTTCTCCTGACGCGCTGGCCGCGCCTGAGCTGGCAGACGCGTCGCCCTCGGTGGCCTCAGTCACAGACGTGTCTGGGCCGTGAACTGACATAAGGACACCGGAGGGCGACTCGGGTGAGGTGTCGGCGGGCAGCGCTGTGGCCGAGGCGGTTACCCCCATGTCTCTGCGCTCCTCCCGCCTCTCCGCAGCGCACTGAGGCGACAGCTCCGTACAGGCCCCTGGGCCTGGGGCTGGTGAGCTCGGCCGACCCTCCCTTGGACGATCTGACGGCTCGAGGCAGCCGCGAGGACCGTGAAGGGCAGGAGGGTAGAGAGATGGGGACACTGGAGGGGGACCGAGGCAGGGTGTGTGCGTCACTCTCTGCCAATAATTTGGGGGGATCTCCACCCGTGAGAGCTGTCTTGGGCGAGCCCCCTACTGACCCGTGGGGGGCGCCCCAAGGGCTCAGGGCGGAGCGCACAGGTGGAATTTCCACGAGGTCCACCCAGCGGAGGCTGAGACCGCACCTCCAGGTGCCACGAGCTGCAAGTTACCCGCATCTGCCCAGGTCCGCAGTTGCGGACAGCGAGGGACATCGGGAGCGCAGGGGCCCCCTATCCACAGCCTCGAGCCTTGCCGGGGTGGCCCAGGGCCTATCGTGAGGTCTGGGACCTCGTCGGCTCCGGGCTGAGACCCTGTCCCCAAGCCGAGGCGGACAGCCGGCCGTGCGTGGAGCTGAAATACGGATGGGGCTGCGGAGAACTCCCCCGTCCTCCGACCTGGAGCCCTGAACCCCAGGCCCCTTGGCCGTTGCCGTGCACCGCAGCACCTAAGGGTGGAACCGGGGTGCTGTGCGGAGTCGGGGCGAGCCGGGTCTGTACCCCAAACGCCTGGAAGGCTCGGCCAGACTCGGGGCAGGAAGGAGCGTGCGGGGTGGGAAAGGGCGAAGCGCTTCTCGACTTTTCCGTGATGGCATCTCGGGGAGAAGAGGGGGATCAGGTGACCGTGGAGGGGTGGCGGGCTGGAAGAGGGGGCGACGCCCGGACAGGCGCGACTTCCAGGCTGCCTTCCACCTTCCGCGGGACTCGGCGACCCGCGGAATCGCACCCCCGGCCCGCGCGGCGCCTCACTTGCCCCTTCCTGCCAGACCTGCCACTGCTGCCCTCAGCCCGCCAAGCCCTAGAAGCCAAAGTTTCCGTTTGAGAATCTGCACTTGTGGAGGACCGTCCTCCGATTCCCCAACCCCCGACCCCTCCGCGCCCCGTTGTGGAGACTGGGAGGGACCCCGCCGTGCCGGGGCCCCCGGCGCCGGCGAGCCGGGCGCTGGGCAGCGCGGTGCCCTTACCTGCCGCCGCTTCGGCTCCGGCTGCCTCCCGGGCTGCGATCTCCTTGGTGCAGGCCGGCGGCGGCGCGGGGACCTTCGCGGGTTCAGGGCTGACCGCCCCGGCGCGAGCTGCGCACCGCTCAGAGTCCGAAGCCAGCCGCCAGCTCGCGTTCTCCCAGGATCTTGCAAGAGAAAAGAAAGAGATTAGTTGGTGCCACGACACCCAGAGGGGTGGGGCGGGGGAGGCGGGGAGTGAGCTGACCCGAAGGCTCAAGCGAGGGCTGGCGAGCTCCGGAGCGCGCGAGCAAAGTCGCGCACCTCGCACGGGTGGCAGCCACTTGGCGAGTTAGGGACCCCTCCGCGGTTCGGAATGAAGGGAAGCAGACGCTGCCCCCGCCCTCCACACCAAACCACCCAAGGAGACGCAAAAAGGACTTTCAAACCTGGCTTTTACGAAGAAGATGCATCTGGAGCGCGAAACAGACCCGAGATCTGGATGGACTGGCGAGCGCGGCGGGCTTCATTTCTTCGCCGAAGTGCTTGAGAAAGTAGTAATTAGTGTAGGGGCAACACCTACTTCGGTGCCTGTGGCTGTTTCCTAGTGGGATCTGCGGTTTCAAGGCTCTGGCCAACCCGCAGGCTGGCGTGTGTGCGTGTACGTGTGAGTGTGCGTGTGCGTGTGTGTGTGAGCGCGCGTGCGCTCGCTCGAGCGGGTCTCTGCATCAGGCGCCTTCGCTATGGCAGGAGAGCGGCTCGGTGTTCGTGAGTGCACGTTCCATTAGCTGCAACGGGCGGACAATTTCTGGAGAGAACATTTACAATTTTCTTGCAATATGACAGGATTAGTTGCCGTTGAAGGCGCTCCTCCAATGAGATCTTCTCTGCTCTCTGATTTGGCGGTTCTTCTGAGCAAATATGACAGCCTTTTCTCCAGGCGCCTTTCCGTTCCTCTCCATATCCATCCACAGAGCCCAGCTCTCCATCTGCAATTTCCAAAGCAGAACCTTTACACTTACCACCACCACCACCACCACCACCATCCAGCCCCATTCGTGCAAGTATATGATTGCTATTAAAGTGACAAGACACACTGGGAAGAATGCGATGTTGCTTTTCCTTTGCAGAAGGTGCTTAAACCCAGTTTTTCCAGGTGGGGAAACGCCAGAATAAATCCACTATGCTTTGTAAACACATAAACCTGCTAAACTATTCCTGGATTGTTTATCACCCCGGGACATTGACACATGTGTTAGAGGAGGGAGAGGTATTATTATTTTTTTCTTGTTTTAAATGTCAGTCAATGCCCGTGTTTTCTGTCACAGGCAATAGATCACAAAGTATGGTGCTTCATGGAATTTTTGGAGCTCCACGAAAAACATTATGATGCAAACTTTTTGTGTTCAGAGCAGCCTTAGATTTTTTATTTCTTCATTTTAATGAGAAATTCCTTTAAAAAGTACTCATCATTTTCAGGCACTAACCCATTTAATAAAGGTACGATGACAGTTCTAAAGCTTAGGACAAGACTTACGTTCATGACATTATGTGTATATATGAAGATAACACCAAGTATGATAGGTTTTACAGGCTGCATTTTCTCTCACCTACCTTCAGCAATCAAATGAAAAAGCTGAAACAAATTCAGTAACAGAATTAGATGCATCCCTTTTTATATCACAAAGACAGGCAAAGAGCAGGTTAAAGATGCATTAGTTTAATATAACCAATTAAATTCAGTTCAATTCTCCATGCCCGAGCCTTTGCTAAGTGTCAGAGCCTAGATAATAGCAAAGGTCACTCACTGTCTGTTCTTTATAAGGTCCAATACTACTGGCAAGGAAAGATACTCATATGAAACATCTACACAACAGTTGACAATCAAGATAATTAATTATATTGTAATAAAAGTTCATTGATAAATGGAAATTCTGTAGCTCAAAGTTTCTGCCCTTTCTGTTAACTCAGTTAACACCGAGCAGGACTCAGCACAACTGAAGTCATCCTGAAATAATGCATTAAATACCTTCGGCTTCCACGCCCTCACATGCGGCCATCACTGTGAGATAAAATACTTGTTAGAAAATCAGGACAGCTCTGTCGAGCTTTGATCTCAACCTCCCCCAGCATTTGGTCCATTACATCAAATATCTGATTTCATCGTTTACTCTCTAGGTGCTCTTTTGAAAATGAATCCACATTTTCCTTCCTTACTCCATTATTTCTGTCTGTTAAGCCTCCATAAATCCACAGAGTTGCTTGAATCTTTTTTGAACACACACACACACACACACACACACACACACACACACATCAGAAAAAGAAAGGGGAATGAGTCCTTGACTGGCAAGAGAGAAGAGGAAAATCCAGTTACCAGTCAATACTTTGTTCTTTCATATCATTAGTGCCTTCTTACCAACAGGGCTACCCATTCCAAAAAGAGTAACAAAGCAAAAAAAAAAAAAAAAAAATCAATGAAAGCTAACAAATATTTTCTTAAACCTGAATAAAACTGAGTCCATGAGTAACTGCATTTCTATGTCAAAAAGAAGTCACTATACTTATGGCTTTTTGGAGAGAAGCTAGAAATGGACTGTTTGCATTTTTAGCAAACAATCAACAATGATGACCATTGTCTTCTTCTAGGTCATCACTGAAAAAAATGTTTTTTATATATACTTGTAGTTGTGCCACTTGACATGTAATTTTGGAGAAATCATTTAACTGCTCTGTGCCTCTGAGTCTTAATTTGTAAAGGGGACACAGGAACACCTCCTGGGGTTGTTATAAGGAACAACAGGGTTAATTCATGGGAAGTTTTCAGAAGAGCGCAGGGCATAAAACAAATAGCCCTAATTGTTAAGACTGTCAGCCAGGAACTTAAAGCAGGGATTCCAGAGTCACGCACCTGACTACTGAGTTAGAAAACATGTAGGTGTGAATCTTGACAATGAAAACCATTAATATCACGTTAAACACTATTCATCTTAACATTAACCCCAAGAAACCCCATTCTTTTCCCCTTCTAGATCTTTTCTATACAAGATTATGTGTATTGTGACCATTTTATTGTTATCTCTTAAGATAGTTCGTTTTCTGAGATAAAAGAGTACTCCCGACCTTAGGAATACAGCGTTTACATTTATTAGTAACCCATGGTGTGGAACATTTTCAAAAGTGCTTTTTAAAGACTTTGTAGAATGTATCTATGGGTTTCCCTTTATCTACATGCCTATTTTCCACCTCAAAGAACACTAATAAATTAGTAATTTCCGCTTGCGAAGCCAAACTTCATTACCTGCAACTTCATACAGCTAGTTTTAGGCATGTGCTGAAAAGCTCAGAGGCCTGGAAGTGATGACTTTGAATCTTTGACAGAGTTCACTTTTGAATAAGCCTGGAAATAAGGTTACCACTAAGGTGAGGCGATGGGGAATGACTGACAGGCCTCATCCGCAAGAAGGTGGTGCATATTTTATTGTGCCACGTTGATTTCAGTGCAGCAATAATTAGCCTCCAGTAATTGGATGCGCAAATCAGCACTCTATCATCATAAGTGGATTAAGAGGGTGACAAGTTCAACTTGAGTGATTTCCCACCAGGTATGGCGGCCCTTACATTTTCTTAATTTTCTGCTTTCAAAGAATCAAGAAAATGAAGGTGAGGACTTTGCATTTATGGGGAAAATGAGCCAAGAGCTAGAGACCTTGCCTTGCCCTTCGTCTCCCACTCACCCAAACTGCTCAAGAGTTGAACTAGGAAAGCACAGCATTTATCAGCAGGAGGTTTAGGAAAGACAGGCCCATGTATCTGATGAATTTGAAGGGGTTCAGAAAAGGTTTCCCCAGGATGCACCACTTTGGCATGTGGATTATTTTGAGCTTAAGTCAATTGAGACCTTGCGGGCTCAAGATATGCTTTTACCTTCCCTTAAAGAATTAAAATTGAGGGCCTTGCCTGTAATAAGCGTTATTATCAGAAAGAAATTTTTGTGCCCTATCTGTACGGCAGAGCGAACATCTAATTACTGGCCATCTGCTCCTCTTATCGCCCTGTGAATTACCCACCTCCCCTCTGAAGCCCTAGGCTCCTATCTTACTTCTTGGCTCAAGATGGCACGTACACTCTATTTCCCTTTATCTTTCCGCCTTTGAACCTCTCATGTGCGTGGGGTTCTTGTACATATGAAATTAAGTTTGTTTTTCTCTTGTTAATTTATGTCCTGTCAATCTGATTATTGGACCAGCCAGAGAACCTTTGTGGGGCAGAGGAAAAATTTTCCGCCCCAACATACGCCAAAGGAAGCTTTCTTTTCCTTGATCTCCATTTGAAATATAACAATCCCAGGTTAAAGGCGGACATCCACCTGATGACATTCATGCCCAAAATGGCTTCTTCAGTCTCCCTCACTGTTTTGAAATATTAATAACAGTGCTATAATAAACACACTGTTCTTCTTAGAGTTATTTATTTTCTCTACAACCTTTTCAGAAAGTAATTTAAATTCTTCAGTTCTTTAGCTAGAAAAGATTATCTTTTTTCCTCCTAGAAAATCCTAAGCTTTCCTTTTTCAGACTCTGCAACAGGAGTCTCCATACACAAATAAGACTGATTCTGAGCGATGTTTGCTGACAGCCGAACAAACAATGCTTTGCTATTTTTTTCTTTTCCCTTTTACTTGAAATTTGGCACCGCAGCTGTTTTAAAGTCTTCCTCTCCTAGCGGTGGTGGTGTGTTAACCGGAGCCTGGAAACATTTACTGCTGCTGAGTCTAAAATATTTAAAATACAGAGCTCTTTTTCAAACAGGGAACACGAAGGAGGGTGGGGGGGAATGAAAACTCGCTCTGCAAAATGTTAAGCAGCTGCAACGGTGATAAATCAGGGTTAAGAATGCAGAAGAAAAAGGCCATTTGGGACATGTTTACTTAGAGAAGCATTCCGTGTATGTGTATTGCTCCTGCTGGGATGAAACAATGCTGGCTTCCTCTTTAGAGGTGAACCTCTAAGACGGAGAACTGAAACGGTTCGACCACATCAGAATCAGGGTATGTTCTGAAGAACAGCTTAAGCTCCCCCTCTGCCCAGCTGAAGTCAGATGCTGGGCTCTCCAGTGGGGATGTGATTGGAGGAGCTTCAAAGTGAAAATCTTACGCTCTTCTCTGTGCGTAGGGCCCCAAATTATTTGAATCAATGGCTCTTTTTTTCCCCCTAGTTTCTAGGAATACCTAAACTCTTTTTTTGCCTGTAGGGAAACTTGATTTTTTTAAAGAATTTAGAGTAAACTAATCACTTTGTCACATGAGAATTTAGATAATTTCCCAGATCATATACTTACCTAGATCTTAAGCTAACGAGAATGGCCCCTTCAAGGGACGGGTAGAAATTCTAACACATTTCAGAAAAACACATCCCAGGAGATACCACAACACAGGACAGTCTCCTCGCTAAATGTGATCTACCCTCTATTTCTTGAGAGAGACCGAGAGCATCGTGACGCAGAAAGGTGCGTTGTGCCAGGCAAGACTCAACTGAGCGTGCCTGATGTCACTCTGTGTAGACCTCTTCAAAACTTTAAAAGCAAACCCTTATCCCTGCTAGTGCACCTAAAAGTAGCATTCCCTAACACATCCCTTGGCTTACTGTGCCTAATAAAACGGATTCTGGATGCTTCGTCCTCTCTTCTTCATTTACTCAGCAAGGTGACAGGTTTTGGCTTTAGGGCCTCACTCACAAAATCTCATGAGTAATATTCTATGAATCCCTGCAGACAGGAATAAGTTCAGGCCCCAGGCAAAGTCAATGTACGTGCTACATTCTCACAAGGCTTTTACTGACAAACATTTTCTTAGAAAGTGAGTTAACTTAAAAACGATGCCCAATAAGCATGTACTGGTGATCGCTGAGTGTCTTCAAAAACAACCACTCTAAACCTACCCTTAGAGCCCACAGCCACACAACATCCTCTCCTTCTGTGGGTCCCTGGATATGGAGCACAGGTTCTCCTGCTTGATGGTAGTCTCCTGGAAATGTTTCTTCCTTGAGCAAGTCTCACACAAACTGCCATTGCTTCGCCTCCTTCAGCAGGGGACACTTCTGACAATGCCAGATCGTGTCTCTGAGATTTGAGTGTTTCTCAAAAGCCTACCATAAGCTGAAGTATTGAGATTGGTTCAACAGATATTTACATGTTATTCAATATTATCTTAGATATTAGGGTGGCCGCAACAACGACAACAAAAATAAGAAAGGATTCTTGCTGCCCAGAAGCCAGCGCAGTTGGAGAGAGCGACATAGCCACGACTGTTGCTCGTGGGCACCTGCGACAGCATTGCTGATGTCGTAACCCGTGGGGCATTCGTGAAAGGGCCTTGACACTTCTCCACCAGGGAGCCGATTCTAGAAGTGGATCCCACCTAAGGTAGGCTCTCCCTGGGAGTTGGAAGCTCTAAGTTAGAGCTTGGGAGGGAGATACTCTGGATGATGAAGCAATAATTAACATAGTTAAAGCAATCACCAGGAAGCCGCTGTTAAAACTGAAGACATGTATTACTGACCATTGAAGGGGAGCAGAACATGCCGCCCCAAATATGCCTCTTTGGCGAATGGAGTATTTTGAACTGGTTATTTTAAAGAAACAACAGACTCAGAAGAAGCTCGGAAAACTGAGTAGATGTGACCCATTTGGCCTGGGCAAGGCTACCCTTTGCTGATCTAAATAGCTCTCCAAAGACCTTTGGGGCACTAGCTTTTGCTGCAGTAATGGTGACTCTCCTATCAGCAGTAGTGAAAACCACGCAGTGGTCCCATGAAGCAGAACATCTTGCCTGGCAACACTGGTGCCATAGTTCCCTAGCAACATGCTCCAGCACCGAGGGACTTTTACTTTTGCGCAGGCACTAGGAAGTCAGCTTTCGGTTGGCTGGGCAGTCTCTCCCTAGTATCAACTCTTACAGAGGTACACTTCAACAAAATTTGCCTCTTATTCCTTTCATTTCCCCTTGCCTGAAACAATAGTGTAATTAATCTATCATTGCTTTGTATGTGTTATTTCTTTTTTGCTTCTTAAGAGACATTATCCTGTATGCTGTTGGCTTGTGAAATTTTAATAAATCCTGCAGTGAACCCATAATTCTGTCTCCTTTAACAAAACTGTCTCTGGCACATGGACATCTCCATAATTTCTAGGGAAGAAAACTTTTTGGTCAGGGCTGTTACAGCTTACTCTAACTGTACGATGGCATCAGGAATGAGGGTAACCTTATTAAGCACTGGAATGCAGTTGTTCATGGAATGGACTTCAAGGAATGGAAACCCGTTTTCAGACAGTTTATACGTTCAGTTTGCAGCATAGTACTAGTTTTACCTCTGGGAATGTTCTCTCAGGTTTCTCTACGTCTTGCCCTAGAGCTGGCCCAGAGTGATGAGTGAGAGAATGAATCCGGAGAAAGGTCATACATTTCCAAGATGAAAGTAGGACTATGCCACTCAGCCACTAAGATCGGTGCTTTTCTAGAAAGCTTCTTTATCATCATTTCTGAAGCAGGATGACCTGGAGAATACTAGAAGAAAATTGCTAGTGCATAAACTTGTTGTTTGGGCCAATATGTGAGAAAGATGGGATCTAAAAGTCTCCACACAGCAAAGTAAGGCTCGGGTTCAAACTGCCACTTATTAGATATGTGACCTTGTGCAAAATGTATAATTACTTTATGACTCAGTTCTCTAGTATGTGAATAATGTATAGATTCTGTCTCAGGGTCATGATGATGATTAAATGAAGCATTTGGGGGAAAAAAACATTTTGAAAAATGTGTGTTATTATTAACTGTGTATATGTGATTAAATTGTGATGTGAATAACCGATTTATTTTCTCCTCACCTAATTCCAACTTTCCCCTGGGAGGTGTTTCCATCTTAATTGAAAAACAACATTGACTTAGGAGAATACTAGCTAATATGTAGTTAGGGACAGAAAAAGTTGGGGACAGAGTGTTAAGCTTGTTTACTCACACCATGCCAGAAAAGAATATTTGTCTATCCTTACCAGAAAGATGAAGAAATCACAATTTCTTTACTTTCTTAACTCTCATCAGCTTATGGTATCAAATCTAGGTAACCCTTGTCCTCGTATGGCTCTCAATAAAAAAGGGGAAATTTCTCCTCTAAAACAAAGATGGCTCTCCTGTCCTGTGTCGAAAACACAACTCCCAACAATTGCTTTGCTCTGGATTCTAAAAAATACAAGTAGTGATGTCTGTTAACTCTAGAGACTAGTTTCTAATCCTCCAGAACGTAAGTATGTTGTGATAGTAAAATGATATAGAAAAACTCCCTACAAATCCATGCATTTATACAGAAAATTCAGATTTTCTTGCTGACTCAGCTAAATTCACCAATATTCTTTCATTTCAAGCCTTTTTCCTATAAACATTCTCTGAGGTCTAACTGCTGCTCTGTTCTTATGCTTGAAGTACACTGATTGACTTGAAATTCACCAGATAACCTTGACCTCACTCCCTTACTTTCTAGTGCTTCTGTGAAAGTTTGAACTTGGACTCCTCCTTCTTGAATTAAATTTTTTTTTTTCCTGGTCATAAATACACCTCTGCCATCTCTTTTAAATCTAACAACATTTCTTATAAAATCGAGATGTGCTCACTGCGGCTGTAAGCATAGTAGACCCTTATCCACAATCACCAAGCCAGTTTTGTTTAAGTATATCAATTTCTACTTTATTTTAATGTTGTTAATTGCTCATGACTTGAACAACTCTAGAGAGCATTTCTCAGGATACTATTATAAGAATATGACGATGATTCTCACGAGGGAATGTTAGGCTCATATTGGAATATGAGTTGTCCTTGGCGCTGGGCTTATGATCTGTGGCCAAAACATGATATGCATATTAATATAAGTGCATTATTTATATATCATTAAAAATAACCCCGGCACATTAAAAACATTTTCACTTGTGACTGCTTAGTGACAATGACTTATTATGTAATGTTAGAATTGGTAACATTTATTATTTCATTCTCTCTCCTCTCCAGAACTTTTGATTGTTATTTTCGGTTCTAATCTGGAGATATCCCTGGTGAATCTAACTTGTGACCTGAAAGGAAAGCAGTGAATTAACAGATTAATGAAGACGGAAAAACAGGAATAAGTTCTAACGTGATTGCAGAGGATGGAAAGAGATTAGGGTAGAGAAAAAGAATGTGGGAAGAAATTGTGAAAAAGGTACTTATCAACTGAAATTAGATATCCTAATGGAGCCGATACTCATGATTTCAAAGAGACACACAAGTAGAAAGTAGCTCCCTGTGTCCATCACAAAACGCGCCCATGGGAGGATGGGAAACTCAAACAAACGCTGTCGGGAAAAGGCCGGGAGCCCTGGTTATGTTGTGCTCCTTTGCTAAACTGCTCCAACATGGCTCTCTCAAACCAACGCGAAAGTTCTCGCTGCCTCAGATGCACTTTATAAACCTATTCTGTTGAGCTTCTTAGGCAAATAAGTAGCAAAGACAAAAATAGTCCTGAAAAAGCTCCTATTTTTTTCTTCTTTTTGCTCACATTCTTCCTTGTGCGGTGACAATCCTCTCTGTCAGCCTCTTTACAAACCTGATGGCAGAGAGGAAAGGAATTTATTCAAGAGAGACTGAGGGTGTGGTGGCAGCGTGGAGGAGAGAATTGAAATGTGTAGTGATCTAGTTGCTGAGGATGAGGGTCAGAGTCTAATTCCCCAAACCACCATGCCACAGTGTTTCTCAAAATGGATCTGTGGTGAACCAGAAACATTAATCTAAATGTTTTATTAAAGATATAAACAGTATCAATGCCAGTTTCATGAAGCACAGCAGTGCTAGAGAGACAGCACTTTTGAAGCGTTTCTGTGTGACTGTGTATAAACATGCAGAGTATTTATTTAGCCTTCAGTTACCTCTGAAGAAGAAAAGTGACCCTCTTGTACAGATAATACGTCATGATACAATTCCAAACAACGTAAATTTATAGATGAATGGTTCTTTTGGAGTAGAATTCTAGTCTCCATTCACCTTGCCCCAAGTCTGCTCCCATCATTGTTAATACTTATGTTTTTTCTTAACAGCACCCATCTCGACTTTTAAAATAATTCGCTAAACATGTGTCTATTTATATGCACATTTCTGTGTGGTGAGATCAGCAAATGACTAACTTCAGCTTTTCATAGAAAGGATGTAGCCTGTACCCAGTATAGCCCAACGGCAATAAGATGAATTGAGTGAATACATCTGGACACATCTGGGAACATCAGCTCTTGTAACCAGGTCACCTGAAGCACTGAAATCATGTACTTAGAAGAATGATCATTTGGCCAACATCAAAGGATGAACTCATTCTATATTTCTGAATTACTCTAGTATTGTACATTTATGGTTTTAGTCTTCATGAATTTAAAACAAATGTTAGCCACTTGATAGATCTTTTCTAAAATGTACTGTGAAATAGCCTGGCTTCCTAAATGGATTGCAACAGTGACATCTTAGGAGAGAGTGCCCTGGCTCCTAATCCCAATTCTTCCAAGACATATAGCCTTGAATAAGTAATTTAACTCATCCATGCTTCAATCCCTTTATCTGAAAAATGGCAACGTATTCATCCTGATTCTAGAGTATTTAAAAAATATTTTAGTACCTCAAGAGTTATTAGATTTTGAGAAATCCAGCTATTCATCATAGTCCTTTGGTCAATTTTATGATGACTTTTATAATCGTCAATATTAATATGTACTAAGTATGTCAGGTAGAAAAATGCCTCTCCCATCCAAAGATGTCCACATCATAATCACTGGAACTTCTGAATATGCTACGCCACATGGCAAAAAAAAAAAAAAAAAAAAAAAGGAATTTAGATGGCGAATGGAATTAAAGTTACCAATCACCTGGTCTTACAATAGGGAGAGTCTCCTGCATTGTTCAGTTGGGCCCAATGCAACACAAGGGTCCTTAAAAGTAGTGACTGAGGCAGAAGACACAGCGTCAGAGTAATGGGATGTGAAAAGGACCTGACTGGCCATTGATGGCTTTGATGGTGGAAGGGGACATGTGCCAAAATTTAGGCAGTCTGTAGACGCTGGACAACGTTAGAAAACAGACTCTCTCCTGGAGGCTTCAGAAGGAATGCAGCCCTGCTGACAACTTGATTTTAGCCCAGTGAGATTTGTATTGGGCTTCTGAGCTACCAAATTATAAGATAATAAATTTGCACTGTTTTAAGCCACCAAATATATGATAATTTGCCATAGCAACCATAGAGAACTAATATACCAAGTTTCCACTAGTGCTATAGAAAGTGATTTGCATTTCATAGGCTTAACAGTAATTTAGCTTGTCCAAATTCTCAGTGCTTATAAAGTGCTTATGTTAGTGGTAATATAATTGTGCCAAGTACTATGCCTGAAAGTCCGAGTCAAGTATAGTGGCTACAATAAACTTCCTAGGGTGAGGGGTGGAGTAGGGGGTGTAAAAGCTTTAAGGAAGCGGTGTATTGATATGAAATGTTCAGGACTTAGGACAGTTCAGCCATATTTGCCAGTTTTGAATCAGTACCTTGGAGAGAGAACAGGACACATGCTTTCGTAGTAGATTATCAAGATAAGCCCAACTGGTCAAATGTTCTGTGGTGCCAGCCTCTGTGAAGATCTCTGAGATTTGGAGAGTGATTAGGCTGAGCATAACTTGAGAAGGAAGTGTAAAGTCACCTCATTTTGGAGTAGCTCTTGCCTCATCATCAAATTCTCTCATCTGAGTTTTGAGAAAGCCAGTAGGAGCTAAAATGTCAGATTTACTCTGACCCAATGCTGCATACCACATGCAACTTCTGTGACATTTCTTGATCAGAACTGCCTTCCTTATGTCTCCCCATGTGCATCACAAATTCTGCCTTGAATCTCATAGCCCTTGCTTATAATGTTTTTTACAGTCTAGCAATGCTCTTGACTTAGAATAAAAGCAAGAGCATTGCTAGACTGTAATACAAGCTCACTACCAGAAGGCTTGGATAAAAAAAATGATGTAATTTAAAAAAAGCCAACATGTATTATCCATTCATTGAGTTAATAGACAATATTTATTACTGCTTATCATAAGCCATGTATGGTTTTCTGTGCTAGAGATAAATACAAAAATCACACTTTCACAGGCACGTTGTAAGAATAAGCAGGCAGTAAATAGCCTGATAGATAGATTAGTTAGGTTGGTAGGTAGGTAGATAGATAGGTAGGTAGGTAGGTAGACAGATAGATGATAGAATAATATCAAACAATGACAATTACTAAAAAATGCAAAAGCAAGTAAAGAGACTAGTTTAAATGTCTGTATGTCTCCTTCTTTACAGGCACAAAGTCAGACTGCAGTTGTGGTGAGACAGGGTCATGTGAATAGTCCTACTTATGAGGAGTGAACGGCACTGATGTGATTCAAAGTTGACTATTTAATTACCAGTGTAAGAACCTCCAAGAGCTCCCCTTCCTTCCCATACAGCAACCGGCAACAGTCAAGAGAGAAGCTCTACAGTCTAGGCCCCTGAGTGACTCCAACTAACCAGAGTGCATGTATACAGGGGTTGTAAAATAAAACTTTGTTGTTTTATGCCACAAATACTTGTCTTTCCATCTACAACATAATCTATACATTCTGACTGATAACGATAGGAAAGGCATGTCACTAAGGGGCTAAAATTTCATCAGAGACATGAATAGTGTTAATAAGTAATCAGTGTTAAGTTTTGGGGTAGGAATATTTCGGACGGTAGAAATAGCTGGTGTAAAGGCTTTGAACTTGTCTCAAACAGGCTCGAAGAAAGCACTGCACAAATCTGAACTAAGCTTGAACACGGATCATACCTGTGAACAATGCCAGTTTTCTTCTTGTCCTATTTCTTGCCTAATGATTACTATTTCTTCACATACTAATATTTGTCTCGAAAAACAGGGTAGATGTTTGAACCAGTATCTTTAACTTCTTAAAAATTCAAACCGAGCGATACAGCTGAGGATTTTATTTCTTACCTATACGATGATTCTATTCAGGAGCCATCACTTTTCTGTCACTTTTCTTACAGTTTTCTTTGTCATCCAGGGCAATGCTTAGGAGCCCAGGTAGCCCCAGAATCACTGTAATATCATTTTTTCATCCATTTGTTTATTAAATAAATATTTATTAAGCAACAACGATATGCCAGATTCTGGACAAACCACTTGAGATAAAATGGTAAACAAAGATAAAACTTGCAGTCTAGTGGAGGAGAAAAATATTAAGGAAGTAATTGCGCAGACTCAATGGGAAATGACAACTATGATAAATGTAATGAAATAGAGGTCATGTTGCTCTGAGAATACATAATAGGGAGATTTGAATCTGCCAGGGAGGTTGGAGAAGGGTTGCCTAAGAATGTAAAGCTTGAGTTGACAACTCATAGATGAGGAGGAATTAATCAGCTGAAGAGCGAAAGAAAATATTTGCTAAGAAAAGGGAACCACAGGTCAGATCTCCTGTGGTGGGAGAGAGCATGGGGGATAGAGGAAAAAAAAAAGATCCAGTATGAATGAAATACGGAGATTCATGGGATGGGATGTCTGGCATGAAAAGAGATGGGTTGGGCAGGCAGGACAGAGGGAAGCCATGCACTGAAGGATGGCCTTGTTTAGGACCTCTGTCTTTATAATCAAGTCGTGGGAAGCTATTGGTGGATTTAAGCGGGTATGAGGAAAGATGACTGTGGTCAAATATGTTGAAAAATGTTCTGGCTGCAACGAGGAGAATGGGTGGGAGAAAGGCAAGAGCAAATGCAGGTAGGTTGACAGGACCATTACCTAAGACCAATGAACAGCTTTGGGGCACTGTGGTGGAGACAGAGAAAAGTGAGGAACTCTAAAGTATCCCATGATGTGCAGAGTGGATATGGTGGGGGAAGAGGGAGATTTCAAAGCTGACTCTTTGCAATCTGAGGGGGCGATGCCGCTGAGTAAGACTGGAAACGCTGGCAGAACTGAAGCTCGCAGAGGGGGGTTCCAGTATGTCTACTGAATTTGAAGGACCTTTCAGACAACAAGAGGCATGACAAACAGTTAAAATTATAGCTCTGGAACTCAAATAAAGATCTAAGCTAGATATATAACTTTGTGAGCCATTTGCTCCTCCTGGGAGGTAATTGAAGCCTTGGGTAAGGCTGACACTGCTCAGGGAGAGATGGTGGAATGAGGAGGAACAAAGGCAGGAAGGCAGGGGACTGACGGAAGACGAGCACCGCAAGCAGAGAAAGGGCAGAAGATGCCGGGCGGGAACCAGAGCTGGACCAGGACAAACGCCAGGAATTCTGGGTTCCCGTCCACCACAGGCCAGGGACAAGGCTTTAAGAAGTAAGTTCTCTGCAAGAGAATTTTCTTCCTAAATTAATCATTCAGCTTATCTGCATTAGAGAATGAAGGACAGCTCTCATCTTAAAAATGGGCCACTTCTCTTTTTCCCATAAGTTGTCCCAAAGTTGAGTGTTTATTAACAGAGACTCGTTCTAAGCACATGACCATCGCACGCAGTGCACTCAGGGTTACACAGGTGATTAACGTACCTGTGGGAACAGGACATCAGCTAGCTTTAGGTTTTAAGACTGAAATAAAGCAATCGCTTGGTCAGAAAAAAAAGACTTCCACCAAATGTAGTGCTTGGAACATGTCTTTATGTTCCAAGTGAACAAGCAAACAGATATCTCTTTTGATTTAAAAATATATGTTTAAAAAAAAAACCATAAGATATGTTTCATGGGGGAATTCCTCAGACATTTAGATCCAATTTTTTTTTTCTTTTTCTTTGTCCATAAACTCTTATAGACTCTCTCATCTGATTGCCCAACGGAAAGAAGATTAACTGCATCAGATTATAAAAACTGCTAAGCGGGAATGCACACTAAGGAGAATGGAGGACCTGGTAAGAGTGGGAAAACAAACAAACAAACAAACAAACAAACAAACAAATAAAAGATTGTCCCAAGGCCTCAAGAAGCAGAGTTCTCTGTGGCCAAGGCCCCAACATACATCCATTCTCACCCCAATATCTCTTGAAGTTTTTCTGTATTAGAAGTTGGCTAAATACTTTTGGGTCATTCTGATGATCCTGTGGTTGAATTATGTTAATTTTACTCTTTAAAGGGGCAGAAAAACTCATACACATTTTATATTAACTGCTTTAAAGGAAAAAAATAGTAGTACTCGGAGAGTAAGCTTTAGTCATCTTGAAAGCTAACCTTTCCTAAACCTTTCATTAACATGTGAGCTAGTTAAATATATAAAGCATGGATTAATCAATGCATCAGATTAAAGGTCCCCAACCCTGAGCTGCAGACTGGTACCAACCAGCAGCCTGTTGGGAACCGGGCCTCACAGGTATAAGGTAAGCTCCCCAGCACCAGCATCACCGCCTCAGCTCCACCCCAGATCACCAGGCATTAGATTCTCACAGGAGCACCAGGCCCTGGTGCCACAAAGGTTGGGGACTGTTGTATTAGATAAGTCTTTCCTGCCTTTAGATATTAGCTGGGCGCACATTCAAACTTAGTGTATTAAATTTAATGTCTTGGTTTGGCCTGGCTGCCAAAATACCAAACTGGGTGGCTTAAACAACAGAAAACATTGTCTCATGGTCCTGGAAGCTAGAAGTCTGAAATGAAGGTGTTGGCAGGGTTAGTCCCTTCTGAGGGCTACAAGAGAAGGATCTGTTCCAGGCTTCTCTCCTTGGCTTGTAAAAGCTGTCTTCGTGTTCACATGGTGTTCTCCAAATCTGGCAAGACTGTCTCTAAATGTACCCTTTTCTTAAGGACACAAGGCATACTGAATTGGGGCTCACCCTAATGACATCATTTCAACTTGGAAAGACCCTATCTCCAAAAAAGGTCACATTCTGAAGCATTGAGGTTTGAGTTTTGACACTATGAATTTTGGGGAGATACAATATAACCCATAGAACTTGATATCTGTGCAATATGAAAAAGTAAATAATCTAATAAATGTTACATTTTCCACTTGCTGTTAATGTTGTTCAAAGCCATGCTATTTAAATGTTATTTCAGCATTACTGATGGGTTGCTTTAAGTTCACTTGCCTTATCTTCTTCATGTTGAAGAGCAGTGTTTAATTATTAATAATTAGCCGCTATGCTTCCATTATACTTATCACAGTTAGTCTGGTACTCCATCTTCCCTAAATATCACCTCCTCTAATCCTCTTGTAATCTTCTCGGGGGCAGGGAACATATATTGATCACCTGAGTATACCTATTGCATCTAGCTCTGTGCTTTGTACATGATCAGTCATTAATAAGCATTTTTTGAGGTGAATCAAATTGAAATTAGTTGAGATAATAAATTTGCTAGGTAACTATGGAACTGGGTGAAGGTAACTGACTCACAGAGGAGATTGCCTTAGTCTCATTTACCGAGTTCTAATTAAATAAGGTAATTAAAAAGTGATAAACAGTGGCTCAACTAGACCAGGTCTATCTATTTTGCTGCCTGGATATTCATTGGCCTTCCATTCCAGGGTGATCTTAATGAGCTAAAATGAACCCAAGGATTTGGTGGTCTGTCTTCAAGAGTCAGTCTTTTAGCATCTTGTACCTGGCTAGTGAGATTGGCACAATTAAAGATAACCATGCCTGACAGAACCTTCCCAAAGTCTACCTGCTATTAATTAAAATAAAAGAAAAAAGATGAACACATATACATTGTACATAGATTCTACATTGTTCACTAATCTACATGTAGGTTCTGATGTCATTTTAAGCGATTCAGGTCTCAGTTCTAATATCACCTTCAAAGCTGCTTTCCTGATGACACAATCTGAAGATACTTCTCAATCTCACTCATTTCCTGTCACTTTATCCTTTTAGAAGCTTCCTTTTTTTGTGCTGAGCACTACTGAATATAATCTCTTATATACTATCTACTGATCCATGCTCTCCAACCCTCCTCCTGAAAACAAACTCCACGACAGCAGATAGCTGGTATTCTTGCTTAGTGATGGCTTGCTCATCAGGCCCGACTATGGCAGGAACTCAGTATTTGGCAAGCACGCCTCTACATGACTCCATTTCCCCTACACCGGTTGTCTGACTCCTCCTCACTCATATCACTTAACTCGCAGTGGTTTTCTGGCTGTTCACCAAACACATCGACCACCACTTCCTGTCTCGGAGCTTTGGCAGTTACTTTCACCGCTAGCTGAGAAGTTCTGACCACAGAAATCTACATGCTTCATGCTTTCACTTCTTTGAGGTCTCTTCTCAATACACCCCTTTCTGTATAAAAGCCCCTCTACCCCTGAGACACTGATGTCTTGCTTTGTCGTATTTTTCTCCATAGCATCAGTCACACTGGATGCAGCATCCATTCACCTGTTGTACCGGATGCTGTGACACACCTCTCAGATACCCTTCGGGAACTAGACGCTCATCCTCCGAGCTGTGGAGTGTTGTCTACTCAGAGATCATGGGTAATAAACCCGCTTCACTCAATACTGTCCTTGGCTAAAAGAAGCTGTCCCCACTCAGGATTCTGTCCATTTCTAGGGGCGACCACATCGAGTACATGTCAGTGCAAAGGCCATCCCAACTCCACGCCTCTTCTGGGGTTTTCTGAGGCCCTTGTTGCAACTGAGTCTCAGTTTAGCCTTTCCCTCTGCCCAAACTTGCTTCATTCACTCTCTGACATGTGGCGATCCTGTTAAATCTCTTGTATACATTTCAGAGTCTGTTTCATGGACACAGAAGATGATTCTCCCATGGAGTATACGTTCCATGAGAATTGTGTCTTCATCTCTCTGGTTCACTCTTACCCACTGTTGCATCTCCCAATGTCTAGAACAGTGCCTGAAAGGTGCTTGATTAACATTTGTTGAACAAATCAATGAATGAGAAGACAGTGGTCTCTCCTAGTGGAGGAGAATTTATGGACATAGATGGATTGTATATGCTTTTACTGGGGAATGATACAGAGTGGTCTCCAGGAGCTGTATGCAACTCCTTTGAAGGAAGAATGCTGCCTCACTGTAAAAACCCCTATTGCTAATTTATCTTGCACATCTTCACTCTCATTTTTAATGTTCTCTCAGAAACATCCAGTAACTCCAGTGTGATCTCATAGCTCATTAGACCTTCCTGGAAACTAACTGAAGAAGGCACATGAGCGATTACCTCTATTTTCTAAAGGATGAGACTGAAGATTAGAAAGACTTGTCTGAGGCTACTTGTCATTAGCACATGGCCAAAGTGACACCCAAACTCAGTGCTTCTGAATTTTTTGTGCCATGTTCCTTTTCATTCTTCATTAAGAATAAATCCAGTTATTAATGACTGTACTAATTTCATATAAACATAAATATTTACAAACACACACAAACACACACACACACATACATACACACGCCTGACATACCAAAGTTTTATTTAAAACTTAATGTCCTTGTTTTAGTGACTAGGCATCCCTCTTTCATTAAGACTCACAAATTCCTCTGTAGACTTGAAACAAGTAGAAAATTAAATAAAAAGATTCTATTGCTTTTAAGACTCATTTGCAAAGTTCTTAATACACACTGCAGGAAACAGTAATCATTAGGCCATTGATCTTCACAAGTTTTCCCTCTAAGAGCCACCAATTAGTCCTGTTACTATAGAGATGTCAATATGACTTGTCAATATAACTTTCTTACATAAAGTGTGAATTTGAATAGAAGATATGCATGAAATATTCAATATATTAAGGATATATTTTATATGACATAGAGCTCTGTCTTTAAGCACCTATATATAAATACACAAAACAAAAAACAAATTCAATCAAGATGTGTATAATAATTCCAGTTAAGTAGTTTTTTAAAAGCACATTACATCCAGTGTCTTTGACTTCATAATCGGTCACTTGATTCTCATGGCAAATCACTGGGGACATCTTACTGTACGAGGACACCACAGCTGTTCTAGAGGGACGTGTTTCAGAGGACCGGGGCGGCCGACGTGCAGCGGCCATGAGGTGAGGCTCGGATGGCCGGCTGTGGTGCGCACAGCTGACTGACGCCTAGGTGCTGATGCTCCGGTTCCACAGAGGCCGTGCTTCCCACACACTGAAGCTGGCAGAGGCGCCAGCGCAGGCCAAGACGGTGACATGCAGGGCTGCTGGGTCTGGGCACTTTGCTCAGGGACTGCATGGACCTGGCTGAATCCATGGACCTGCCTGGAACTGTGTTAACAGTCCAAGATTCTTTTCACCCGATCCTCCTTCCGTGCCTCTTACCTTCCAAAAACGCGAGATCTGCGTTGCTGCCTCAAGGATCTCGCGTTCCTCCCCGCAGTGAATAAAACTCCCAAACGCACATCTAGGCTCATGCCATCATCTGCTTCTCAGCGATCCAAATTAGTGCGAATGGTAAAGGTTTTACATGTGGCAGAATGTCCCACCTCCACCTCACCATTTCTTAGTCAAATACAAGACTCAACACAACTTTCAAAATATCCAAAGTTTTGACTAGTCCTCATTAAGTGTCCGACAGACATTCAGAAATCACTCCAGTGGCATCTCACACGGGCTATATCCATCCTCAGGATGTGCAAAAAGGATACTTTCCCTAACGAGCAATTCTTCCTGGTTAATTTTTGGTATGGTTATAATAGGAAAATAACCGTGTGTCGAGACTTCTAGAAATTGTGGCATGATGTGAACAAATGTAATATGCTCTCTCTTCGCTTGAGAGGAACAAATGACATGGAGCTCTAGGTGAATGAAAGAAGACAGGGGAGGATGCTGGGGCCATGTCCACTGTCAGAACCGACAAGAACCGTCTTGCCCACCGGGCAGCTGCGCCTGTCGCACACACTGGAGGGAGGGACGTCACCTTCTGAGTGACGACCTCATCTGCAGCGATGAAGACATGCATCAGTTTTATTCCTTGATATATAGGTGGTTACGTAATACACCTAATAGTGCAATCACAAATCAATTTTTTTTTTTCTTCTGGAAACCATTTGTGTTTATGCCGATGTTTAGACAAGGATGAATGAGAGACCTCTTTTTGGTAGTCACTGCATCTTGGGAAACACTTACCAGAGTCGCTATGTTAAAAGAGACTGAGCACTTGCTCCCCCTCCACCACTGTTCAGCCATTGGCCTTTGGGGACATCACCACAGGCTCTGGGAGTTAAAGTCCCCTCACGTAGTGTTGTAACACCCAGCACCTTAGCTCAAAACATTATGCGTATTCCAAGGAGTCAATGTGTTTCCAAGGGCGGTGCAATTAAAAGGTTGGACAAGAATAAGAAGTATTTTTCCTCTTTACAAAAACAGTCTGTCATGAAATTGGCAAAATTTAAACTTTCCAGTATTCCACTTGTTAGGAAAAAACTGTACAATTTGAGCATGGAGGATGAGGGGTCCTCTGACTTTCCTTGTGTGTTGTTCCTAGCGCACTGTATTTGTAGTGGCTAATGCTGGGTAGATCATCCCATTTCCATTTGCAGGCAAGCCTACAGATTTTTGAATAAATTCTCCTATAATTCATAACTTAGTGACCAAAGCACGAATAAATATTACCTGGAGCTTATTTGAATCTTTTTTCTTTCTCCCACAACAAGATCCTGTAGTGACATTTACATTTCTGTTAGATATTTTTATTCCTCAACTAAAATATCAGCAACAAGATTACCTCTTCCAACTCCGAGGCTTCCATTACCTATTCTAACACCAGGTCCAATATTTCTCCTTTTTTTCTATAACCATGGCCAATATGCAAGTATTTTTACCTCACCTTTTCCACAGACATGTCCTCCAAATAATCCTCCCCACACTGTTAGTTATGTATTTCTTTACTTCACTGCCAAATTACAGTTCTTAAAGCATTAGTTTGGCAACGTAAGACTCCTATTCTGAAATCATCAATGATTTCACATTAGATAAAGTTCATCCTCTTTAGCCTGACATTCAAAGCCATCTACAATCTGATTCACACCTTTTCAGCAATATTTGCCATTATTCTTCTTCATCGACCTTTTTCTGTAGGGAAAAAAAAGCTTACCCACTAATTTCAGAATTAAAGTTACATCCTTCCACCTTCTTGTTCCTCCCCTCCAAGAAAGGCTCATTCCTCTTCAAATATCACTAATTTTTGAACTCGAAGGATCTTCAGAGATAACTAAAGCCCTTCATTTTAAACAGAGATACAGAAAGATTAGGCAGACCCAATTCTTACAGTGACTGAAAGCGCCTATTCTGGACCCACAGTTCAGAAATCTGATGTCTATGCTATTTCCACCGTCCATCACTTGACAGTGAGCTGGCAACTAATACGAGGCTAATACCCAGATGCCGTGCATTCTGATGCAGTATTCTCGGAGACCTAACTCAAGTGTGACCCTGTCATCAATCCTTCAAGATTAAGCCAGTTGGGAATTTGCTCTATCTTTTCTGAATCCCTACAGCATTTTAACTGTTTCTATAATTCACCTGAATATTAACCATTGTGGTATCTTTGTGATGTTTCTTAAGTTTTCCTATCAATTTTTTAAGTTACAAAAGTACTAACTACTTGCTATAATAAACTGTAACTGCATGGAGATATTTGAAGAAAAATCAGAAAGACGACTAACTATAAGTTACCTACCCAGAGTGAGAACTGCTAAGAATGTATTACGGTTGAGAATTATTTTTCTATGCATCTGCTAATGTATGCAGTTAGCACATCTAGTAAAAGCCAGTCTGTTCTTCACAGAGCTCACATTCAATCTTCTGCATCTAGTGTCTCTTTTGTCCTCTTCTCCCAGTGTGCATACATGTGCCTTTGCACGCGCACATACACACACACACAACTTGAATGTGATGGTATGTGTGTGTGTGTGTGTGTGTAATCTCTTGGATTGTTTCCAATGTTTCGCTATGATGAGCAATTTGATGAATTGAATATTTCTACTCATGTACAGAATACTTAAATAACATTTATGAAATTTATCAGAAAGGAATTGTTGTGTCAAAAATTTAGATTAAGTTTATGAGTTCCCCTCCAAACTTCGCCAACAGCACATTTGAGGATTTATTTTTCTTCATGTTCACCATTCTGTATGTTTCCAGTTTTTACCAATATGACTGATGGAAATGCTAGTTATTATAATATCTACATACTTACTTATGTATCTGTCTATCTACTATCTATCTATCTATCTATCTATCTATCTATCTATCTATCATCTATCTTTTCGACTGTTTTTAAGCTGTATTTCTTTTTCTGTATATACTTCCTGTCTTTTACCTACTTTCAGCATTTCTTCCATTCTTTCTCTGAGCATTCTTTTACCTGTTTTGCTATGAGTTAGCTTTGTTAAATGATTTCCCTTTTTAAAGTTGGAATGAGAACTTAGGACTGAGATTTTCTTTGTTTCTTCGGGAATTTTTAATACCGAACTTGCACAAAGTAGATGTTCAGTAACCGCTTACAGTTTGCCTTTGTGTGACAGATTGTCTAGCAATCAATTTTGAAAGGTGAATTAAACAAATAAGAGATAACTGAGGATAAATGCATTTGGATTATGCAGTTGAGAGGGCAGACCATGTCTGTGACAAGCCTTTCTCCAATCTAATGTCGTGTCTCTACAGCCAGGAGTGCATGGCCCTGACTGGACAGTAAGTTTACGCATCGTGGGTTGTAGGAGGAGGTCAGCTTTAAACATTCCATGGAGTTAGGGATGTTCATCTCCTTCACTGACCTACAAGATAGTGCTGCCTGGAAAACAATAACCTTTTTCATTATTTATTCCACGGCCTCCACTCTGTAATGATGCACATCCCCCTCCACTCTGTAATGATGCACGTGTTAAAGCTCCTCCCTATTCTGTGCCTTCGTGTTTACATTCACACCATGTTCTTGGCAGAAAACATGAACTACACCTGCATCGATTAGTAAGAGTCAAAGACAGTTCTTTTTTCTTAATCGGATGAGACAATACCTCATTCTTTACATGCAGAAGAATGAAAAAAATAATAGAATGAATAGACGTAGTGGGTGCGATGAGAGGGAAACAACATAATCTGTTCCTTCTGCCGTGAAGCCTGTGTCTATCTCAAGAAAAGACGGCCTCGTGGAGCCCGTGCCGCTCGGGATCAACCGAGTGCATATCGCTGGAGGAAGCGGCTGCCCGTCATCTGCCAAGCAAGAAAATCCACGGAATCTAACTCAAGTGCCTGTCAAATTGAATATTCTTTCTCTTCTGTCACTGAATTATACATTTTTCGATAGGAAGAATCTTGAGAAATTTCTCTTTCCTGAAGTGTGCGATACCCAGAGCTCTCTCCCCAACACTGTCAAGAGTGCCCGAACAGGCTGCTGCTGCTCGGAGTTCCCAGGGGGTAGGGACACACACCGCTGCTCTTCTTCCCCATCATTCCCGCTGCGTCCCCACTCCCACTCGACCAATCTCTTCCATTCCATGATCCGAGCCGCTCCTCAATTACCCCACCCCGCCCATCACCGTGCCTCTCTGTCCCCTTTGTGTCATGTAGCCCAACGACCCAAGGAGAGAAATTGGGAGTTGGGTATGTGACTGTACGTGTTTTATTTCTCAAGAACATTCAGGGAAACTTTATAGCCTTTCCGTTCGCCAGAAGAATGAACACGGCTCTACTTCCGCAGCTTGGACTTGCTCCTTTCCTTGGTGTCACAACCTCTTTTACCCTCTTCCTGTGTAACATCTTTATTACCCCCTCCAAGCAGCAGCAGCTCATTCTAACCCTGTCATTCTATAACGCTCCTCTGTGTTTTCTTCCTACTCATACTGCTGTCCAATTATCTGAATATTCCCCTCTGATATATTTCTCTTTTTCTCATTTATACTTCAGCGCTTTGGGTTTTTCTTTCTCTCCCCTCCCTCCCTCCCTCCTTTCCTCCCTCCCTCCCTTCCTCCCTTCCTCCCTTCCTTCCTTCCTAAAAGAATTATCCATCCTTACCTTTCTTCCCAGAGGCCCCTTAGGTAGCAGCCCTTGGTATTTCTTATGCTGGTTTGTTACGTAAAGGTTTTCTAAAAGAGTTGCTGGAGAGCCGGTAAGCCCTGTGACATATGACTATTGCTCAAGCAGTGGCGAAGCTGGAAGAACTGAACATAACGCAAGAATCTCGAGAGAAACAAAAGCTAACGTAAAATGCCACAAACCTCCAGTTCCTAAAGGATCTTTATACTAATATAGTCAAGCCTCGGTATTTTACAGAAGAGGACATTGCAGCTCAAAGATGATAAATAACTAACCTAGGGTCACATACCAAATGGGTGGCGAGACCGAGAAAAAGGTAACTAGACCCTAATCTCCTGCTTGCCACTCAAGTCCCTTCCTTGATTTTTCCTATTATGGCCACTTCACTATTTTTCCACGTCCAGAATCAGGCACAAGCTGTGTGAATCTTCTCATTAATCTAGGGAGTTACTTTCCGTTAAAGAGAAGTCAGTCTGACAACAGCTCGGGAGCTCACAATTGCATTGTTTTAAGAGCAAACTGCCTCTCTGTTCTGCCTTCTAAATTATAGGGGAGGAAAAATCCAAGCTCCTAACAAAGTTTTAAATAGACTGCAGCGAATGGCATGTTAATGTTGAGTACCAGTGCCATCCAGGAGAACCTCAGGGGCTGGGGGCTAGTGTGAGGAGGAAGCTGATGACTCTAAGGGTCCCTGACCAACTCGAAGCAAAAGAGGAAGGGAAAGAAGTCTCAAATTGCCTTCCTTTAATATCTTTACCGATCTTATTTGGTAAAGACATCCTACTCTGGGGAGTTCGCGATAGCTACTTGCAACTAATTTCATTGTGTTTGCAAAACTGCTGTTTCCAGTTTTGTTTCGAGTTCTCAGAGCAGTGGGAAAATGGAGCGAGAGAGAAGCGGGTGAAGAGGGGGCCCCCCAACTGCTGACATCCACTTCAAGAAGGCTGGCCTGCATTTACGGTCGCTTACGTCCATGAGGGCACCTTTCCTTGCACAAAGAGCAGACCCTGTTTATTTTAAAGTAACTTATGCATGCTATTGGTGCCTTATTTTTTATTTTTATTTTTTCACCTCAAAGTATTTGGAAGGAGGAGGAGTTGACATGGAAGGTTTCTAGAGGAGAGGAGTAAGCATTTTTAATTGTAGACTTTAGATGTTCTTTTTTATACAAACAAACCCGGGAAGCAATATTTGTGATAATGCTGTATGCTTTTAATTGCCTGGGACACAAAGGATTATCTCTCATTGGGGGAAATCTCGGAAACTATATTGCTTTAGTTTACATTAGACTTGCCAAATAAAATATAGGACACCCAGTTAAATTTGAATTTAAGATGAACAGCAAATCATTTTTTAATATGAGTTGTCCCCAAAATCTCACAGAGGCATAAGTACATTTTAAACATTTTCATTATTTATCCAAAATTCCAATTTAACTGGGTATTCTTGTATTTTTATTTACTAGCTCTGGCAATCCTTGTTTAGATATCAATATTAAACCAACTGTAGACTCACCTTCCTCTGGAATTTTATAAAAGTTCAACGTTGTGAGAAGCAGAGAGCTCCAAGAGAAGGAATTGAGACTAAAGTACTATGAAAATGATTTTAGAAGAATTTAGAAGTGTTTTTGGAATATACCAAAAAACTGACTTTACTCTGTAGACTGAAATTATGATTTTTTGCTATCGACATAAGGTTTGATAGTCCAAGATAGCAGTTAAAATTTTAAAGATCATTTGTTACAACAGCTGTGGTTAAGGTAGAAAGAAACAGTTTTTTACACACTTTGGAGGTAGGGGAAGAGGAAATATTTCATGGTTGTCAAGATTTGGGGTATAAATACAGCAAATATTCAAATCCATGATCAATCACTTTATTGGCAATATGATGTTGGCCAAGTATTTTATATGTCTGTGCCTCAGTTGTTTTATTGGTAAATATGGAATAGCGACACTGCCTATTTTATAGGTTCCTTGCGAGAATTAACGTGAATACATATAAATTGCTAAGCCCACTGCTCGGCAAATGAATGCCCGATAAGTAGCCATGACTTTTCTTCCTCCTTCCTCTCTAGGATAAAGGACAGTGGAACATTTGGCAATGTACTCCTACCCGGCAATGAGAAGAAACTAACTCAGATACGCATAACAACAACATTACTGAGTCTCCTAAACACACTTCTGAGCAAAAGCGGCCAGAAAAACAGAACAGCTCTTATAGTACAGTGGCCTATTTGACATCTGGAGTGAATGACTTTGAACATATCTCTAATATAAAACAAACATTGTTTTCAGAATATATGTGTAATATTTTATGATTTGCTTGATAATCAAAGAAATCGTTCCCCATACCTTTATCTTTACTAATTGTCTGTTTTCTTGATTTGTCAATTTTTGAGAAAGCTCTTGAAATCACCAAATATAATTATATAGATTTCTATTTCTTCTTCCATGTCTATTCATTTTACTTCATGTGTTTGAAGCTTTGTTATTAGGTGCATAGACATTTGAGTTGTAATGTCCTCCTGATGAATTGATGGCAATATCCTTTATTACTGGTAATATTCCTTGTTCTAAGTGATTTTTTTTTTAAATTCACAAAACTGGATTAGCTTTTCTGAAGTTAATATTATCATAGCATATATTTTAATCCTTTTATTTTTAATAAATTATATTTATTTATTTATAAATTATATTTTATACATACATATTTATAAACATAATATACTATTTAAATTTATGTGGACATTTTGTAGATTAAGGTGAGGAGTAGCTTATCCAGTCTGAAAAGCTGTGCCTTTTGATTGGTGAGTTTAAATAATTTATATTAATGTATTTTTTAAGGTTAAATTCTACAAACTTGATAGTTGGTTTCTATTTTTCCATCTGTTCCTTGTTCCCTCTTTTCTCTTTTTATGCTTTCTTTTTAATTGATTATCTCTTATGATTTCGTTTTATATCTTTCATTGGCTTTATATATGCATATTTATTTGCTGTATATACACATTAATGAATCCTTTAAGGTTTACAGTATACTACACTACCTCAGATACAATGTAAATATAAATATAAAATATAAAAAATAGCGTATCTCTATTGTTCATGCATCTGTCATTGTATAATTGTCACCTATTTTTTTAAGTTTTATTTTGAGTTACCTGTAGATTATTTACATGCCATTATAAGAAATACTACAGAGAGACCCTGTGTAAAATTTACCCCATTCCTCGAAATGGTCACATCTTGCCGAAGCATACAGTACAATGTCACAACCAGGACACTGATGTCGATACCGGTGCAGAACAGTTTATCACCACAAGGATACCTCCTGTTACCCTTCGATAGCCACGCCCACTTCCCACCCCAAAGTATTAGCCATTCGAATCCAGCAATATATAAAAGAGCTGATGTGTCACAAATGAGTGGAGTTCCTCCCTGAAATGCCAGATCGGTTCAACATTTCTGGTGCCAGGCAGCAAGGAATTACTCGAAAATGATGTCAAAGCATGCCAAAAGACAATGCAATATACATATGATGTATTATTGACTTGTACACTTGAATCCTATAGAATTGTATTAATCAATGACACCGAATAAATTAAAAAAAAAAAAAAGATGTAAGAACCAATCTGCAAGAGCTCCCAGTGGTTAAAAGCTAGAACGATCTGAGTAAGAAAATAAGTAATGATAGTATTGGATTATAATTCCCCAAATAAGATAAGTGTCCATGAGTCCAAACTGATATAAGTAAATAACTTAATAAGTAAATAAATGGAAGAGAATGGAAGGTTTTCCTTACAGATGAATTCCAAATATTAAATATAGAAAGATCGAGAGACATAAAAATTAACCTCAGTAATGTCTGCTCCAGGCATGATCCACTAATGCATGTTAAACAGTGCACGTTGAAAGTGTCAAGATGAGCAGCATAGCTGGACCCATCTCACGGACAAACCTTTTTACAGGCTCTCACATATCACGTGCCACCCCTTTACGGCCCTCGTCACAGTTACAATTGTGTATTCGTTTGTATGATTGTTTATTAATATTTGTCTCTTCCATCAGACAGTAAGCTCAATTGTCAGGAACTATATATACGCTTTAATTTACCCAGTGCTTAGCACAGGCTCTGGCACATAGCAGGCACTCATTGTATACTTGTTGAATATATGATCTAGTCTCTTACAAATCTGGAGCATCCAAAACTGTACAACTTTCCCACAAAAGAGAAAAGGAACACTTCCCTTTCTGTCAAACATGTTGGCAGGCAAAACATTCTCATTATAAATGTTATATGGAGAAATACTTTAAAAGGGGGAGCTTTTAGTACTCTGAGATCCCTCCTAATAAGATGCAGAAATGTGGCGGCATTTCCTCTCTGTTCAACCCCTCACCCCAGAAGAACTTCCAGCTACTCTGCCATGCAGTGTGAAGTCTTATGGCTCTTTCAACAGCTACATCACTCCGCACATAAAGAATAAGTAGATTGAGAAGTGCCTACAATGCAAGTTGAACAAGACTTTGTCTCCTTTTCTTTCCTTTCTCCTTTATTGTTGTCATTAATTGAAAGAAGTTAAAACCCATTTTGTGATTTGCTATTTAATAGGCAAATGATTCTTTGAGGCAATTCCCAGTGGGACTCACTTTACATTTTGGGGACATTCTAGTTTAGTGACAGCAGATGGAACATTGTAGTTAAAATTTTAAAAAGAGAGACAATGAAATGAGTTCCGGAAAGATAACAAGGCAGCAGTTGCACAGGCAAAAAATAAAATAATAAAATAAAATAAATTAGAAAGTTTGCTCTTTGGAACTAAAACCTGCACCCGGGGACCTGGGAGGCAGGGCGTGTGAAGAGAAGGGGAAGGAGCTCTTTGTTGGTTTGGATTTTGATAGATGACTTGTGATGGCACTGACGTGCTGAGAGTAGGGCCCCTCTGAGCTGATTTAATGTCTTGCAGTATCTCTAATGACCCTTTGTGGGGCGTGGGGAAGGAATGAGAGGAGCTGAATTCCTTCTGGCCCTCAGGATGGACCCCTTAGATCTCAGTACGTATGTGCATTTATTATTTGACTGTGAGATTGTTACCGGACATAAGTTGCTCTAAACAGAGAACAAAATAATTGGTTCTTTATTAAAACACTATCGGGTATTAATAAGCTAATATGAAAAATTTCAGATGACGAGTGTTCCCCTTAATTTGTAAGGCTCAACTCATCCCTTGTATGACTAATTTTGGCTAATTTTATAGCTCCTATTAGTTAAATGGATTATGAAGAGCCCATGATCAGGAATTTCTCTGCAATAAACATATTTTTAAACAAAAAAAAATGTATTCACACATGCATTCGTTGTTAATGTTTAGAAACAAAGTAGAGAGAATAAATATCATTCACCAGTAATCACGCCAACCAGAGATAATGGTTGCTCCCCATGCATATTTTTAAGTTATGATCACAAAGAACAATTACCAGCCCTGTGTTTATCAATTCATTTACTGTATCCTTAATTTTCTCATGTAATGAATGCATCTTCATAAATCAAATGGAATTGAGTATACAATAATTACATCAGTCGAACATAAAATAAAAAAGTTAAAAAAGACTCGGATTTCTAAGCGGTTTCTAAGTACAGTCTAAAGCGTAGGAGGAGTGGGTCCTGCATAAGCTGACCAAACCGCACCCCAAGTTTTCCCTATTATATGCAAGCTTAAAAGCTGAATACATTGCTACAGATGCAGTTTCAATAACTGGCAAAATATTTACTGCAAGAATTAACCTTACATGCAGCATGTTTTAATGGCAAGAGTTAATCTCACCAAAGACTGCCAATCCAGCTGTGGGTTTACCAAGGATAATTTTTAGAGAAAGGTCAAAGGAAGTTGGACATGATTTTATAGGTGCTGCCAAATCACTGTCTCCCTTCAAATTGCTCCAACATTCTCCTATGATTTTGTTTGAAATTTTGTCTATAGATGTTTTGGATTGGACGTTGACTTTTCCAGAAAGTCCTCTGTTGTAAATATAAGTACCAAGTCCTCGAAGGGATGGGGAATCACAGGAATGACACGTTTTAATGGGGGCTGGAGGATGGAGTAAAGGATGTGGGAGTGTGGTCCATAATGGAGTTCCGAGTCACCGAGCACCGGCCCCATAGACGTCCCAGAAAAGTGGGATCATGGGGCAGTCCTTTGGAAAATGAGCACAAGACGGGAGGAGGAGGTATGTCACACAGACCGGAAGATGGACACAGGAGGATTGGACGTAGCAGGAGCATGAGGTTTGCTGGACATGAGAAATCCTAGGACTTATGAAGCATTCAAGTTTGATAAAGTCAAGGTCAGGATATTTATCTACCTACCTACCTACTTACTTACTCACTTTATTTATTTATTTATTTGTTTGTTTGTTTGTTTATCATTTGCCACTCATGCGTGTAACAGTTATCATTACTCACACAGCAAACGGCTGACATCACCTGGCTCTTTGGTCTTATTGAGTATTTGCATTAAGATAATTTTCTGTTTTTCATTTATGTGATGGAAGAGAAAATACTGCGATAGCAGATTAAAAAAATTAGCTGTCTCAGGATGCATCAACCACAGTCTTCATCCTATTTGTGAAAGTGACATGTTCTTACAAAGTAATATGATCCTGTATAAAGTATTTCCCTCTGAAAATGAATCTTGACTCTACAGAGGAAGAAAGGTGGTATTTATCCATAATTTACAGAAACAATTTTTTAAAAATTTCTTAAAACATATTCTCACATCAACAACTAAAGAAGTAAACATGGCACTTAGAAAAACAAAAAACACAACCTCCTCACTTATAGGTGGAAAAACATGGTAGTTAGATGCTAATTAGCAAAGCTGAATTGTTGTAAGGGCCCTGATTAACTTGAATAAGTTGAGACATGTCTGTCTTTATTGTGATAAATATACTTTTGTAGATCTATATGAGAAAGCATATAGTTTATCACCATGAACTTTGGTTCATGTTTCCCTCCTCTTCAGTCCAATAAAATTTTCTCAAGGAGGTAGTTTCTATCAGGTTCGCTGAGGAAAGGAACCACCCAGCTGCGAAGTCTCTTATTCTTTGCCTCAAACTTCAAAAGTGAAGACAAAGTTTGAGAAGCACCTTTTACGTCCAGTGTTTTGCTGGTAACTGGCAGTTGGTTCTCTAGGGGGAAAAATCAGGGAGCCCTGATTTGTAGCATTTGTTGGTTTCTGTGGTGTAAATATTCCCATCCCGGCCAATTTCAATGTGACAACAGCTTCCAAAATCCCTGAAAACCTAACAATTGTCTCTCCTGAGCTGTTATAACCTGGTTCTAGCATACATCTGCTTTTTATGATTCCACCATGAAAGGCATTTATATTCCGTTAGCAAAAACTCAGGAAGATTAATCTAGTGTCCACCCTCCCTCTTCCCCTGCAGGGTCAAGAGCAAGTCTCCAGGGGAAAAGACAGAAACATCAGAAGCCAGGTAGCCGGGCTCCCTGGCCCTCGGGCCCTCCATGCCTACGTGTTTTCCTGAACCATGACACCATCTGGGTTGAGGAGGTCCAGAGAAGAACCAGGACCACTTAAGAAAGAAGCATCTTATCCTTCTATATGTACAGATATGAAAAGATTGAATGCAGAGTGGCTCTAAGTGGCAAGCCCACTTTGAGAGTTTCCAACAGCAGTTCTCGCCCCTAAATACATATTAGAATCAGCTGGGGAGTTTTGAAAAATTCAGTCCTAGAGATTCTGCTCTAACTCGTCTAGGGTGGGAGATGGGCATTGACATGTTTTAAAAACTCCCCAGGTAATACTCTCAGGTTTGAGAACCACTGGTTTTGAGGCTCCTTATAATTATGTTTCTAGAGAGATGGTAATGAGCAGAAGCAAATGTGTGGAGAGGCAGCTGGCGATGTGTGAAGGGTCGGAGATGTATATTTATGTTTTAAAAAGATATTCACAGTATTATACTGAAATACCTACTAGAGGTAAATAGTGTCATTTTGACAGACTGATGTAAAAGAAACTAGGTTAACATATTTCAGTTTTCTTGAGAGTTTTCTTTGCGTTCCCTGGTTTTCCCGGGACAGTTTCTAAAGCTCGGAGTTAGAACCCATAGGTGCTACGTCTTTACGTTTTCACTTCAGCAGGGCTTCTTCTGTCTAGGTTTTATAATGGCCTCACAGTGAGAGGGAGCACAAGAAGGGTCAATGAATTACACCATTCCAAAAAGGTATCAGACCATCTATACAGGACTTGCAAGAGTGATGTACGAAACAGTTCTGTGATGGTCACCAACCTCCAGGCTATTGAAGAGAAGTCATGAATCTTCTGAGGGAGAGTTTTTTAGGTGTTAAATTGTGAGATAGTTGCGGTATTTCTCCACATCTCCACCCCCCTCCCATGGGAAAAGGAAAAGGTTATTTCTTTCTCACTCCAAGTCTAGTGAGAGGGGTTTTAAGAGGATCACTCAGAGAGCTTGAGACATATCCCTCGCAATTCAGAGAAACACTAGGGACAGATTTTTGTCTGGTGTCTCAGAACTTTGAAGGCAAAAGTTATGGCTAGAGTTGATGGGAGAGAGGAAAAATCTCCATGGGTGTCAATTAAGCTTCCACCAGCAGCAAGACAGAACGTGTCCTGGATGGCGTGAGAGCCATGCAGTGGGGAGCAGGTCATTTTAAAAGGATCTCATCTCAGAGGGCTTCCTTCCAGGGAGAGGCTGTCTCAGCAGAAAGAAGCTGCAGTGTACCCTCAGACACAAAGGCAGAGGGAACTAACTGTTCCGGTGGCCACATCAGGGTCTGGCTGGAGGAGGGGCTGCCGCCTACCCTGAGAGAGACGCAACCAGACAATCCCAATGGAGAATCTCAGAGGTATCCGTCAAGTACCACGCAGGAAAGCAAACTTGCAACACCCGCTAACCCCAGAGAACACCTACAGCAGGCCACAGCTTGACACGCTAAGACCTCATCTGCCCCTGTTTTATTCCACAAGGCCCCTCTTACTCCTCCAGCCAGGGGCCAGACAACTTATCAACATAAAAAAGGTTCTGCTGACACAATGCCCCATGATGGGATCCTCCCCGTGGGTTCCAGCGCATCACCATTTTAACTGATGTCTGTGGCACACGGACGGGCATGCCCCTGACGGCAGTCCTCAGTCAAGCTTTTGTCACAAGACCTCGATACCCTCAGGTGGAAAGGACACTGCGACTGGGGCCTTTCTTAAGTGGTGACCAATACCCATCCCCTTCGGTCCCATCTCTGAAAGAAAGGCAGTGAGGTGGGGAGTCGACTGACGGAAAACGCCAGCTCCGAGGTGGCATTCTTCCGCCTGTTTTTAGCTGTCATTAGCACAAGTGAAAAGGGGACTATCACAGCCACCCTGTCACCCGTACCCACACTGCACATGCTGGGCTGCCGGGCTGGTTACAAGAACCTTTGTGTTGTCCAAGGTTTTGTTGACATTTACATCTTTTTGGGACAAACCACATTCAAATGGGACTCCTGTGCCACTCATGCCGGAATAAGGGCCATGGCCGGGGGACAGCAGACTTAAAGGAATGCTCGCAAAGACATCCAAGCTGTATGGGGAAAAGAGGGTAACTCAAGAAACAGCAACAGACAAGGAATTGGGGAAAAATTGGAGAATCCGATGTCTTCATTGAAAGATGCCTAGCTTGAAGCTGCATTAAACTGGGGAGGGATAAGTATTTAGCACATAGTTTGGGGTTGTGATTGAACTGGATTAAGAATTTTAATTATGGAAATGGAAACTTTTCTTGTGATTAATGGGACTAGAGGACTTTCTTAATATTCAAGACAAAGTAGAAGATCTGCCCAAGGGCAATAAAAATAAAACCTTGAGCCCAAGTAGTGGGTTTAGAACAATAACAGGAAAGAAAAAAGTTATATTTTGCTTCACCTTATTGTAACCTGGTCTTTCAATGTGCTAGCTGAAACTCAGGGATTCTGAAAGCCTGTTTAAAGCTGGAAAACTCACTAGAATATAATTCCTAACACTGTAACTGTAATTTTCCCCAAAGTAGTATAATCGAGATGAATGATGACAAAGGCCAGTCGCACTACAATGCACGTGTCACACCATGTGGTGGAAAGAGAATGAAAGGAAGTAAGAAAAACAAAGGTTCTAGTCGGGGCTGTGCCATTTTAAATTGTGCAACTTAGGGAGAGTAACTTAACTTCTCTTAACCTATGATGTCTCTGCAAATTAGAAATAATTTTTGCCTTGCCTGCCTCTCAAAATTATGGAGAGAATAATAGAAGGAAATGTTTCAAATAACAGCGAAGCTCTTTCAATGTAGAGTGTTAGAGTGACTACAGCATGACTCAAAAGCGGGGTACAGTTCAGAAGCCATGCTGCTGCTCTTCTTAAACTATTTTCATGGCCTTTTTTTGTGTGTCAGAAGAAGAGAATCTTTTCTTCATAGGATGTTATTCTCTCTGTTGATATCATCTAAGAAAAAAAACTATTAGAGTCTGACTTTTGTTACCTGTTAGAGCATTTCCCCTGAGAGGCAAAAATCAGAAGCAAATCAGAGAGACATATTTCCTATATTTTAAACTAACATTGATTTATGGTAAAAAACAAATGTGTATTGCAGAAATTTTGGAAATCTAAAAAATAGTATAAACAAAAGCCTCCTGTAACCCCAACATTTAGAGGACAATTACTGTCAGAATCCCACCAAAATGCAAACTCAGAAAGGCAGGTCTAGGCTTCACACTGCTGTATTCCTGTGCTTGGGATGGTATCGGGTACATAGCAAGCACTCGATACATATTTGAAAAAAACGTGTTAAAATTTTGGTATATTTCATTCTAGTTCATCTTCAGTGTGTGTGTGGATACGTGTACATAGATTTATCATCCAAAAATAGACAATTACAAAATTGGGGCAGTGTAGTACTGCATCTGTTGGGCTTTTTAGTTATAAGGAACAGAATAACTTTTGGTAACTCAGGATTAGCATAAGGATATATAAGGAAAAAAGCAACAGCTTGCAGGTACTCAGGAATATTCATGTAATTTATCCTTATGGAGGCGAGAATGTGGATTGGGGATGAGAAAGTCGTCCAGGGCTATCTATCAGGTTTCAGCAGGAAGATATTGGCTTCATGATCCAAAACTCTATCACTACTATGACTTGGGTGTTTTCCACATCAAGGCTGTTTTCTGGGCATTTTTTTGTTTGTTTTTGGTTTTATTTACATGCCTGCTTAAGATGGCTTAACTCTGTTTAAAAATTCCAATGACCGAATAGAGTAAATCTGTTTGTTCTCAGTAGTATCCCTGAATGGCCAAAATTTGTACCCAACACATCCTAGGCCACTGGCTAACCTAGAGCTTTGTTAGGTCAAACGACCACTATAGCCTTATCTGCTGTATCCAGGTCAGCAAGGGAATTCGAGGAAAACAACAAACAACTTTAAATAGGCATGTCAAATATTCTGAGGCCTGAGTGATGCAGAAATTATACTGTATATTATTCAGGAAACTGCTTTTTTATTTGACATGTAATTATCTCATTTAATTCATAAAGTCATAAAACTTGATTAATGATGGCTGAATAGCACCTCATAGCATGCATGTATATTGGAATTTTTAAAACTATTTTCTTATTATTCAATATTTAGATTGCTCCATATTCTCACTAGTATGAAATAAACAATTATGTTTGAAAATCTTCTTTTCACATCTTTAATTACTGCTTGGGATTAAGGTTCTTCTTGATCATGACAGTTAAGCAGACATTCCTTGTCCTTGACGACCTGATTGTTTTTGAGGAGATCTGGTCAGGTTGCAATCTTATTTTCAGGGCATAGATGTTATTTCTGGTATGGACATAACCAAATCTAACAAATCCTCGGTCATTTGAATTGCTTCCATTTCTCACTGTGAAAATTGTAATTCTGTTTACAAGAGGTTTCATTTTCTTCCTGATTTTATTACTACAGAAGATATTTCTGAAGTCAGCCTGCTCTTTCTTCCTGTTATTAACCTGTTACACTCCTCACTCACTCATCCTCTCTCCTTCCATTGTAAGGCTAGGCAAATAACTCTCTCTTCTCTTTTGCTTTACGAGACTCGGAAACAAATAAAAATTATGTTCTATTCAGAATCTGATTATTCTTTCTTTGTAAGCAACCTATTATTTCTGTTTGCTTTTGTTCTGGTTTATTTACTTTTTATTTTTGTCTCGATGTTCCTGTGATTGTTTACTCGTTCACATTTTAAGAGAAACAAATACTACTACATTTTATTTTAAATGATTTTAACTGACTCATGTTTTCTTTCACTCTGGATTTTTTTTTTCTTTTCTACTGTGGTGACTGTTTCACTTTCATTTGTTATTTTCTGTTCTGAAGAAAGCCGAACTATCAGTAACATATTCAAAATGAAATATATTTGTCAACTGTTCTTTTTTTTTTTTTTAAATGCAAATTTGTTTTCACTAATTTCTCCTTGTGCCTGGACAGCCTGTTGAATTCTGAATCTGGTTCTGTTAGGGGCAAGTTTTCTTTTCTCTTCTCTCTTACTCTTAACAGATCAGTCAACTGTTCTTTTTCATACTTATGTTTTCTTTACATTTTAATACGATAGTTGACATGCAAAAAAATAATGATAACATGAATGTAAGTTATAAAGCGTAATACAAAATACTAGCAATCCTGTGGTGCCGCTGCACAACTAAGACCTCACCATGCTCCACTCCTCCGCGCTCCCCCTTATTCCACTCCGCATCTCTAAGGAGTCAGTCTCGTTTTGTTCGGGCCATTCCTCTGCATTTTAAAATAGTTTCTTAGAAATTATACATCTATGTTAATGCATCCATATTCGTGATAATTCATTGATCCATTTTGCTTAATTTTAAGATTTATAAAAATGGTATCAAGCTGCTTATAGATTTCTGGGACCTTTATTTTTCCCCGACCATCTAATATGATGTTTTCCAAATTTTTCATGTTACTGTTAGCTATAGTTCATTCATTTCCATTACATTATATTAGCCCGTCATGTGATACACTATTTTTATCCATTCTGACGATGGACAAAGTATATTGCTTCCTAGTTTTGTTTTTAAACCTAGGGCTGTGTTTTTAAACAGTTTGTGTGTATCTTCTGATGCACTTTCAAGTGTTTTGCCAGAGTCTGTCCAAGAGTATAACAGCTTTGTCATAGGTAATGCGAATATTCATGTTTACAAATACCACAGTCGTCAATCTGCTTACATAGATTCATGCTCCCACTATTAGTTTATAAAAATTCAGGCTGACCCACCTCTTTTGACATTTTTAGAAGTTGTAATTTTTGCAATATAATTGGTTTAAAATTCTATCTCCTCCTGCTCTGAACTTACATACCTCTGATAGTAATATTGAGTGTCTTTTTGCATGTTTATATACCATGTGTGCTCTCACCTGTAAATAGTCTATTTGTGTTTCGGCCCACTTTTCTGTTGGACTGTTTTCTTATTGATACACAGAAGTTCTGTTAGAGAAGTTCCATTACTTGGTAAACTCTCTCATTTTTGTTTTAACTTAAAATGCCTTTATTTCTACTTTGTTCCTGAAAGGTTATTTTGCCAGATATGCAATTGTACTTGACAGTCATTTTTTTTTTTAATAAAAGAAATCAATTTATTCATTCCCATCTAGCTTCCATTGCTGCTTCTGAGTCTGCTGTCTGTCTAATTGGCATTCTTTTTGAGTCTATCATTTCTTTTTGCTCACTTTTAAGATTTTCCTATGCTTGTTATTTATTTTATTGTGATATACAGATTAGAAAACTTTTAATATTAACTTTGTGTTTATCTGATGTTCAAACCATCAACTGAGTTTTAGATTTCACAATTTTATTTCATTTTTTGAAGCTCTCCTTTTTAAAGATCTACTTTATTATTCTTACTTGTGCATTTTTGTTTTTGGCCTTTATTTCTTTAAAAGTTTCATATACACTAATCTATAATTTATATCTGACAATTATAGTATATTTAATCTTGGAATCTGTGTTTTTTGTTTTTGCTGATTTTTACTTATGATGCTCTGTCTCTTTGAGCACTTGTAGATCTCTGATTGGATATCGTTGTTTGATTCTAATTGGTGGGACGTCTGTGAGGCTAAATTCAGGATGCTTTTCCTCTAAGGAAAGTTAGTTTTGGTTTCTTCCAGAAGCCACAGTCTAGCACACGGGAAGTCTGAGCTTAGAATACAACTGTTGGCTCCCACCTGTGCCTTTCAGCTGGCTCAAGGCTCAGAATCCCAAAGGTGATGCTGCTGTAAGAGATGACCCACAGCTCACATCCAGCTCTTGGACTCTCTTCCACTGCTCACCATTCCCAACAAAATCCCATTACTCTCTGAATGCCTGAGTAGAATTGTGAACCCAGAAATGTTCTTTAAATGTGCCCTATTCAAGATACAAACAGAGGTTGTCTGAGCACCTGGTTGGCCACACTGCTAAAGATGGAAGTATTTCAACTTTTATGTGATCTATTTCATTTCCTCCACTTCTTCTGTATTTCTTTAAGGAATAGCTCAAGTTCATCTTGCTCATCACTAATTTAATTTTCTATAGTGTCTTTCTGCCCTTACTTGTCTCAGACATATTTTACTGTCCTTTTATTTTTAATTTTATTATGAGCTACTATGTCATTTTTTATCAGCATTTTATTTATAACTGCTTCTCATAGCCTTTTCTAATCTCAGATGCTAGTCTTATCAATTCGCTGTTCACTGCTCATTTCTTAGAGGTCATATTTTCTTCAGCTTTATAAAGAACACAAGAACTGAAGAATTCTAAATTTTATGTCTATTCTCTGAAATACTTTCTCAAAAGTATGTTAACCCTGCTACTGTTTTCCTCTTATGCTGCAGATATTATAGTTATTTTCTCTATTAGTTATCCTTGAAATAAGACCTCTCTTCTAGCAAAGCATAATATTTATTGAGATAAAAATGAAGATAAAGATAAAGCTTATTCTTAATTATTATCACTGTATCTCAATTATTGTTTGAACACTCAGCAGATATCCAACTAGAGAACTAGTAGATATACTGCCTAGTCAGATTTTCCTGGGTGAAAACTTTCTGAAATAGAATACTCTGGATCTTGTGTCTACTAGTCAGGGTTCTCCAGAGGAAAAGCACCAATGATATAGACATAGAGATAGATAGATAGATAGATAGATAGATAGATAGATAGATAGATAGACAGACAGACAGATAGATAAAGAAGAGATTTACTGAGAATTCGCTTATATGATTACAGAAGCTAAGAGGTCCCACTCTCTGCTGATAAGCCATCTGCAAGCTGGAGAACCAGGAAAACCGATGGTGTAATTCAGTACAAGCGCAAATGTACGAGATTTATTATAAATATGTGTCTCCAATCGGTAATATATATAAATGATGGGCCTTGACTTCAGAGTTTCTGGGAACTCAGAACAGACTTGTAAAACTCCTGTCTTTTCGCTATGACCCCATCTGTGAGTAAACCTAATTTCCAGGTAAATTATCTGGATCTCTTCAGCCATCCACCTTCACTCAACCAGTCGGGCTAACTAAACCTGTGCAGTCACTGTAGTTAACCAAGGGACCAGTTCGACTGGATTTTAATAGACAGTTTGAGATGTCTAAGAGATGCACAGGGCAATTGTCTCAAGAGCTTATAAGTTACTACGGTCCTATCTGGCATGAATTATTTTTCATTAGGGGCAATCTATTTGGAGATCACTTTTTCAATATCTACTTTAGTATACTTATAGACTATTTTTAAATCTTTGTATCTGATTTTATTATCACCAGACAACAGAAACACGATGTGGCAGAAAGATCAATGACCTGATATCAAATGAGTGAGGTTATAGCCCTTCGTAAACCACTGGTTTCCAGAACAGTTCATAACTGCTCTGAGCCCATCAGTAAAATGAGAGGCTTGAGCAGTAGGATTGCCACACTTCCTTTCACTGCAGTATACTGCCTGTAGCATTTTCTAATCTACTCATTCCAAAATGTATAACGAGTGTATCTAGAGGCAAAATGGATGCTAAAGTTCACATTACTATTTACCTACTCTATTCTCATGTTCCCTGAAACTTGAATCAGGAAATAGCACCAGAACTGTTAAAGACCAGAACCACAGACCCAGCCTATTTCATTATTTAACACACACAAATAGCTCTTTGCAAATTAAGGAAATACCAAAGTGCAAATATTTGCTGCCAACCTAAAAAGAGAGAGGGTGAGAATCTAACCAAAGTATGGGAAATCTACACAGATTATAAGAGGAAAAAAAATCAATGTTACATGCAGAGCATAAGCTGATATACTAGACATACAAAATCAACATTGATAGTTCTCAATATTCTGTTTGTCACTGGGAAATGTGAAGACATAATTTTAAAAGTTAAAGATCTACCGCCCCCAAGTGCTACCCTTACTACTCCCTGTTCCAACATTCTCTTGCCACCTGGCCTGACAGTCTCATTATCAGAACAATTTAATTGAGTTTAGGTAGAGGGATTTTTTTTTTCTCCAGAAAACTACTATTTAACAGCATGTACAACTATGGAGCGTGAACTCAAACTCACACTATAGAAGGAAACATTTTCTGCCTCTACCAGCATTTCTACTTTGACCCATCATGGGACCCGCAATCATTTTATAAGTTTTGAAGAAAATAGCTTCTCTCCTCCTTTCTGTCTCCTCAAAAAATGAATTAGAGAGGAAATGTCACAAAAAGAAAAAAAGAAAAGAAAAAAGACAAAGAAAAAAAAAAGAAAAAAAAAAGAAAAAAAAAAAGAGGGAGAGAGAGAGACTCGCTGAAGCCAGGAGCAGCTGTAAATGCGTTTTCTTCAAACAGAGATACAGAAGGTTCACAACCAGAACATTTATGTAGTTAAGTTTCCATGGTTTAGTTAAACAACACCAGCCTCCCAACAGCATGACTCAAATTTCAGTTACTTTGGTATATTAGCTGTGAATAATTGCATAAAGTACAAACTCTCCTGCTCGCTCTTTAGTCCAGAAATCACTATGTAAATAACAAGTGCACATTTTCCGCAGCCACCAATCATGTCACTTCTTTCAAAATCTTTTGGGATGGCTACTGCGCATCGGTCATTCTGCTCACCCACAGACAACAAAGCATGTAGTTAGTTGTGTTGCCTTCCGGTCTCCCTGCAATACACGCATGACATTCAGAAATAACTGAAAGAGGGAACTGGTCCACAAAGCTAAAAGTTCAGCAAGGAAATGAGAGAAGTGCTAGAAGTGGCCCTTGCATCTGACATAGATGAGGTTACAGCAGACACGGCTGAGCGCGGGGCCGCGGACGAGGCGCCGTCGGAGGCCTCCGTGAAGGCCCAGCGCCGGGCGCAGACGAGGAAGGCAGTTGTGGCCCAAAGGATGACAATGTCCCAGAGGAAGTGAGACCAACAAAAAAAACCTCACATTAAAAGATCTCTCAGACATCTTTCACAGCATTGAAAGCATAAGGGATAAAATGCTGGAAGTTGATCCGAACTTAGAATGCAGTGTGGCAATTTGCCAAGGCACAGGGACGATACTCAATCTTTATTTTAAGTTATATGACGAGAAGAAAAAGGCAAGCACTACTCAAATTACTCTTGATAAGTTTTTTACAAGTAAATACATTTTGATTCTTGAGGTTTCTATTATTTTAAGTTATAGTGTAGTAAATATACATGTGTTCAGTATAATATTTAAATAATGAACATTTTAAATTATTAAATTCATAATTTTATATAGCAATATCATTGCTTTATAAATGTATAATTGCAATGCTATATAGTTTAAATTGTCTTACGATTTAATAAAAATTCTATGATTTCATAGTTATAAAAATTGAATACACATTTATTAAATTTTAATTATATTTTTATTTCCCTGCACATTTATAATTGGCAGACTTTTTAATGATCTGACAGAAACGTGTTAAGGTTAAAGATCCACCGTGACGTCCCCCACTGATTATGAACTCTGCTTTGCGCGGTTCCGGTTCAGTCGCTTTTATGACCCTGCAGCGCGGTGTGGCGTGAGGGCTGCCTGTCTTTAAAACTGTAATTAGCTGCCCCCTTTTCCATCCTTTGGTCCTGATTCCTCCAGGCAGCTATACTGATGTCTTCTAGCTGTGTCTTCTGGTATTTATCTCCATTTTTAAGTAATGTGCTGTAATTGTCTTTTCTTGACTCATATTACAACCCCTTTTCTTAATCATTTTTTACTCTCTTTTCTTGGATTCTTTTTTATAGTAGTGTAGTATTTTATTGCTGTGTACTATTTTATTGAGTAAGTAGGATACAATTCGTTTATCCATTCTACTGTTGATAGGCAGTTAGGTATTACCTGTGTTTGCAATATAAAGAAAGCTGCCAAGAATGTTCTTTTTTTGTGCCTTTTGGAGGCCACTGACACCTGAAACATCAACACAGGGCTTCAGACTGAGTCTGCCTTTTCATGTTTTCATTCTCTTTCTGGTTCATGGAGATATTCACCTTGAATTTGAACATGCCTATATCTTTGTATTAGCTTTTTTTTAAAAAACACATCATTACAACACATCGTGAGTGTAGAAGAAAGCAGTTTCCTTATTAATTTTGACATTTGGAAATGTCTATAATCATCATACACATATTTAAACACATACACAAACACACGCACCCCACATTCAATACTGATATTTTAAATTCAGCACCTTTTCAATAAGACAGTTCTGGGGTTGCTATGTAAGCAGACCCTTACCTTTGAGCAGTCAAGTGAATATATAGGCAAACTGGTATTTTGCTAAATTTTAATAGTTAAACATATTGTCATTGGTACAATATGTATTGATCTTTATTTTACTAGATATCATATTTTACAAAAGCTGTTAGCTAATTGTATCACTAGAGTAAACAAGATATGAGGTGTAAACTACTCTAAAAATGTGACAAGCTATTTATAAGCTCTTCTGGAAACTAATTTTGCAGCAGATGTTTGCATACAATGTGCTAACTTCAAATGGTGCTTATTTAATTCTTGGAGGAAAATATATCCAATTATCCCCTATTTGGAAGAATTATATATTCTCTGGAATAACCCCAAGTATCTTAGAGAATTTTTTTTTTTTTTGTGATCTCATATATTTTAAAAATATTTCAATCATCCTTCCTGGACTTAGCAGTTTTAACGTGAAAGGTAACAGTTTGGTGGAAAGAGAATATCCCTTAATGTTAGATAAATCTGTGATCTAAAGCTCACTCTGTTATTTTCTAATTGTGCAAACCTGGGCAAAATTAACTGCCTCAAACCTTAGTCCTCATTTATTTGTTAAATGGAGATGACAGTGACTATGTAATTTCTAGTACTCTGAGTAGTTTTATTGAGATAATGACTATAAACTTTACAGATGGGACCGGTACAGAGTTGATGTCCCATATGTGTTAGTTTCAGTGTCTATTTATCTCGCATCTGTGAGATTTCATCCTCAAATGTAAATGTGGCAATTACGTGCTTCTCCTTCCAACCAGTCTTAATGAGTAAGAGTATGCTTACCAGCTCTGGTGTCCCTTCATGTCAGAACAAGAAAAGCTGGATCAGAAATAGATGTGACTTCTTTATGTGTGCATATGTTTTCCATTTCCTATTGCAGCTTTGAAGAAAAAGTGTGTGTTTGGGGGAGAGTATTTTAAAAATAAGAGCTTGTGGGAAACAAGGCATTTACTTAGTTATTCTGCAAGATGGCCCAGGAGGTGCTGCTCTACTTACACAGGCTTCGAAGACAGAGGATTCCATAATGAATCTCTGTTCCAAGGAGATGTTTTATACCTCTAACGTATTCAATCTGTGACAAACGCCAAATGGAATGAAAGAGGTGGAACAAGGCTCAGTGCATTTGTTTCCGGTCTAAACTCACCCTTGAGGTCCATCAGGGTAGAATCTGAGGTATTCTGCCAAAAGACGGTTTCTATCTTTTAGTCACACAAACACGGTGCTGTGCTATGAATGCAGGTGCTTTTTGGGGAACAGGTCACTGTTTATTTTGCAAATACAAATCAGGTAAAGAATGCTTGAGCAGAAAATGCTGAAGGTGTTACTCTAATGCCAATTATTTAGGGTGGAGGGTACAAAAATGTCCTCTAGGAAACACACATACACACACACAGAGCAAGAAGACCTGGATTCAAATCCCAGTTTTATCTCTTTTGACTCTTACAGGACCATGAACAAGTCAGCTTTTCCAAAGTTCAGTTTCATCACTCCTGAAAGACATAATTTTTGCCTGTCTGACAGTACATGCCACAGAGATGTCAGAAACTGAAACATACAGGTTTCCTTCCACCCCTCCTTGTGTAGCTAATGCTAAACCTCATACTGGAAACTCTCAGACAGTTTCTGTGATGGGTGGAAGAACTCAAATTTCAGCATGGCAGGGAATAGTGAATTTAATATGGAATTAAACAGTGCTATCAAAGAAATTTTGTTTTGTTTTGTTTTGTTTTAAATTTGGTTTAACCTTCTTAATTTTAATTTTCAAGGAAGTTAGGAAAACACTCAGAAAATCTGTGTTTACCATACTATACTTTTTGTCATTACTTTATTTACTTTATATTTTACTTATTTATATTTTTGTTTGATATTAGTTTCAGGTAAACAGTACAATGGCCAGACATTTCCATGGTTTATGAAGTGATCCCCGATGACTCCGGCGCCTGCCTGTCACTACACACAGCCATTACAACAATACTGACCATCATTATTTCAGAGGGTAGTCTTTCTACTTATAAAAAAAATTCGCTATAAAATAGAATGCCATGTTACACTGGCAGCAGCATCATATTTCTCTTATTTATGTGTCTCTCGATTGTATCATTTTCTCTTGTGCTTGATTTAATCTCATGATGCTTTATAAATTTGCTGTAGCCTAAGTGTATGTACAGTGTGTATAAAGTCTACAGTAATGTACAGTAATGTCCTAGGCCTTCACACTCATTCACACTTACTCACTGACCCAGAGCAACCTCTGGTCCTACGAGGGCCAGACGTACTAAGTGCCACGCACAGGTGTACCACTTTTATCTTTCATACCATATTTTTACTGTACCTTTTCTATGTTTAATATGTTCAGATACATGAATACTTACCATTGCATTAAAATTGCCTACGGTATTCAGTACAGTAACATGCTGTACAGGCCTGTAGCCCAGGAGCAATAGGCTGTACCATGTAGCTAGGTGTGTAGGAGGAGCTACCATCCAGGTTTGTGTAAGTGCACCCTGTGGTGTTCTCACAATGACAAAGGCACCTCATGACACAAATCTCAGAATGCGGCCCCATTGTTAACATGTGTATGACCATACTTTAAATAAGTTTTGTATAAGATGTAAAGGCTTCTCATATAAAATTATTAGAAAGAGGGGTGGAGACAAAAAATCAGAAAGAAATGAGGTGCTTCTTCCTAGAAAGGTGAAGAGAACTTGATGGTGGCCTAAAATGTGATAATCTGGGACCAGCTACATCGTTTTTTTTTTTTTTCCTTTCTGGTATTAAATAGTCAGAAATAGTAATAATTTGGAGTTTATAAGCAAAAATACAGAGACATATGATCAACTAAACATCTTATACGTCGCCATTTCGGACAGTACCAAATCCTTTACCGCGTCTGTACTGCGTTACCTCCCACATCTGGAAGGCGTGGCTCAGTATACATCGCCGTAAAGGACATGCTGGTAAGGAATGGAGATTTAGTGGGAGAGTTAAAGTCAAAATTTTGAGCTTTATTTTTTTCTCTGTCCTTTTGTCTATCCCATTCAGAATCTGTACCTTCTTCCAATTTGGAACTATCTGTCCATGTTTTACTTTGTCCCATCCATCTTTCCCTCTAAACTCACTCAGAAAGCTAAGCAGAAATCAGAATGAATCTCAGGTAGAAAAGGGCATGGGACAGGTTGTTTGCTGGTAATATGCAGATAGAGAGGCTTATGAGGATCTACCCTGTGAAGATGTGGAGCCAATTGTGCATCAAAGGAACAACTGACCTACATGGCAGAGTGTGACTCTGACACTCAAGAGAGTTGATGTTCTGACTCCAGCTTTGCCACTAACTAGTTGTGTGATATTAGGAAAAATCGACCCCTTAATACATTGGTTTCTCCTTTGTTGATGGAAGAATTGAAATAGAAGATTTTTCAGTTCCTCTTAGACACAAAATTACTACTTTCTTCATTATGGTTTCTTTATAATTCCTCTTCCTATACATCTTAGCATATAGAATAGGAGTTAAGAGTAGGGGATTCAGAATCTGATCTGGGAGTAAATGTACATCCTGTCATTGATTAGGAAACTTTTTGTGCCCTAGGAACATTCTTTATAAGCCTCATTAACCTCATCTATAGAAGAAAATAGAATGACCTCATAAGGCTGTTTCGAGGAATTTGAAAGACATCCATATAAAAAGCACCTAGACCACTCTATGTGTTTAATAAATGAACATTACTATTATAACTGATCTAGACTAAATGTATTTATTTTATATAAAGTAGTCTGCTTAGCATCTTTGGTATTACATTCCTCTTAGATGCAAAGTTCCCATGTGATACATTATAATATTGTATTTCTCTAAAATGCTCCATATCTGTAGCATATGATAGCTAGAGATAACTTCTAAGCTACAGGCCAATCCCTAAGCCAATGAATTGCAACAAACACCTGACTGCTATCTCCCCTCTGTGGCATTAAGAGGACATCTACACTGACAACACGGAAAGATGGCAGGAGAAGTGGGATGAAGGGAGAGAAGACAGTGAGTTACGTAAAGAAGACCAGCCTAGGAGTTAGAAGGTTTAAAAAAGGCAAGGCGAAGGGATAGCATGAAAAAGGAATACTGTAATTCGAATTTTTATATTTTTGTGTTTTCCAATTCTTTTACAGAGGCCAAATGATATTTTTAGAATAGGAAAAATGGCATACGTATACAAGAACATATCACTGTAAGAAAACAGTACTTTAAAAATCCAATGGAGCTCCTGAAGGGAGAAGAGCAGAGGCTAAGTGGATGTCTTTGCCCTCATTTAAAATCAGACCTAAGGCATGCACACGAAGATGCTTTGGCACATACCTCTTCAGTCATGCATGTATTTATAGCTATCCTTCCTAGAAAAAGCATCTCTCTACATTTATTTACAGCTGACATACATTTGCATTCACTAAACATAGAGATCTATTCAATCGAATATACGCACACACAAACTCTTATTTGTATGCATCCAAATACACGGGCTTGCAAACACAGACACCCACACCCAGAGAAAGCAGCCATACCAACCAGCTGAAACGAACTCTTCGGTTTTAGTGGAAGAAAGGGAGTGTTTTTCCTCACAACAATCTTTTGAACCTTTGTAAGTACGGTCTTTTTTTTTTTTTTTTTTTTTTTGCACTTATAAAGTTTGGATGTGTAAGAGAACCCAAGTTGCCGTTAAAATAGCTTAGGATTTTAAAATTAAAAATAAATGTTATATAGTAAAATTAGTTTTTGCAACCTCCTTCTAGAATGCTATGTGCAATGATTTCATAAGTGCTTTTGGATGGTGCAAAGCCGTGAGCTGTGGGCCTCATTACAGTTTGCTGGGCTGGCCTCAGGGCAGCGGCAGTGAGAACTGCCTAGTGCCCGATGAAGACGCTGAGGAGACGATGTCCTTTTTGGAACAAAGACTCTCATCTTTGGTCCTATAGACTTGTTTAAGAGTTAAGAAAATGGACAGAAGCCCACAGCAGTTGCCTCATGCTTGCCAAGCTACTACAGATTTCAGAAATAAATACTTATTTCTTTTTTATATTAATATAAACTTAAAGGTATTAAGTGACATAAAAGTCATAAAGCAAAAGGGAAGAAACTTACATTTATGAAAAATTAGTGCCCAAAATTTGCTATCTGCTAATGTTGATGAGAAGTTTTATAGTCATGGCTAATTAAATCAGCTTCCACACAGGGAGTAAGGGGTGACTCCGAATGTCTTAGCAGAGAGAAGTCAGAGATGATTAGCAAAGCGTCCAAAGAACAGCAGAGTGGTTTCCCTTTAAGGCAAAAAAAGAAGTATCGAGGGGACAAATTTATGCTTCAGCTTCTGAGATTAGCGAAAATGGTTTTAGCTCTCAGAACGGCAGCTCTGGTGCAGAGTCCTCCAGGCACCGAGTTAATGATGTGGCTGATTGCTTCTGCGCACGGAGTCATCATGACTGATGCTGGGCAAGCTGCTTAACCTCTCTCAGTCCCAGTTTCCTCATCTGTAAAATGAGGACGTTGGAACAGATGACTTCCGAAGTCCCTTCCAGCGCTCACATTTCACGATTTAGTGCCTGACTGGAGATGCAGCCTGTTTAAGAGGTACTGCGCATAGCCGCGCATAACACAAAGCAGTCCTGTGCCAGAGGGCCAGCTTTCCTTCATGATCGGAAGTAAAAAGAGCTAGCTGTAGGCAAAACAGTGAGTAATCCAAGTTTTATTCAACCTTCTTTAAGTTTTGTTTAAACCTGACTTATGCCCTTTTGGATTCTTTTTCAGGTTGCAAGGGCTTCCTTGCGTTTCCTCATTACCTTGTCTTCACATTTTGCTTTCAAAAGCGTACTGGGCACTGGTAAGCACGGAGCAATGCTTATTGGGTAACTGATAACCTCTCTAAGGTCTGGGTGGCTGTAGGTCGATTTGGAAAAACGCTCAAAGGTAGATGGTGACACTTAGATTTAGTGCAGACAACAGTTACAGAATCCAAGAGAAGAGCCTGGCAATCAGGTTCAGAAACCCAAGCAAAACACTGGCAACAAATCTGAGAACTCACCGAAGATAGGAGGATAAACCTGGTAAACTTGGGTGAATGAGAACCTTGATCCAAAAACCTTCTCACACAATCCGGAAGAGTTATCAAAGCATGTTGTCATAAAGGGCTAAAAAAGCCCAAGTTTAGTGAGTATGGGGCAGAAACGGTTGAATTAATTATAATTGCCATGTAAAGGGGTATGTAGGCATATGGCCTTACAGAATGCTTCCTACTGCTCCTAAAATCTTACCAAACCTTCCTCTAAGGCTGACTCCTGAGGAAAAACATCAGTTTGTCTCTAATCCCTGAATGCTAGCTGTGTTTTTCTGAACCCTTTTCTAAACTTCCTTCCATTTCCTAGGGAAGAACCTTTTGAAAGACCCTGAGCTGGCAGGGAGAGATGGAGGAGCCTGTGTCCAGAAGGAATGAGTCCAGGCTTCTAACCAGGAAACCTGAACTTGGAGCTCTCTTTCCTGAGCCCTAGTTTGTCTTCATACCCAGGTCATGATCCTGTGCCTCTTCCTCTTCCCCTCCATTTTGTGACTGTCCATGGTCAAGCACACGATCATGTTCTTAGGCTTTTGACCACAGACCCAAAGCCGAGTGATGGAGAGTTACTATAATCACAGTCCTTTTATCATCGTCTAGAACATTTAGTATCAAGTCTCCAAGGAGGAATAGCTGAAAAGGCTCCCAGACAATTCAAGTAAGAGGCAAAGACAGAGAAGAACAAGAGAGAGCTGCAAGATCTTAGCGCTAAGCCATGAGATCAATGAAAATTCAGAATTAGAATGTCACCTTTGAATAAGTATTACTGCGAATATGTAAATATAAAGAATATGTTGGTTTGATACAATTTAGAGGTAATAAAGATTTTTTAAATTTGACATTACTATGAAAGTAAGAATTTCAAAATTTACATAAATTAATTTTTGCCCGTGCCTAATTATTACACAGAATATTACATAGCAATTAATCTATCACATTAGTGACAGACAGCAGTTTGTTTTATTTGATTACGACATTAAATTCTGGCCAAAGATGCTATGATTCTATGTCTTTACAGTTCATTTTTGGAGGAAGTACAGTTATCTGTTCATAATTCAAAAAGAGATTAGAGGGAAGAGTGAATGGTTGAATTGTTGTTTATAGATTTAGTCTTAAAGATAAATGAATATTAGCTTCTTTAAGATCTCCACTCAGAGCAAAAGATGAAACTACTGTTTTTATCCATTTTCAAAACATTAGAAATAAGCTATTCTTATATGAACTGGGAGGCAACTCAGTGGCCTAAGTTTTGTTACTAATTGCTCCCTTCATACGGACATAGCTTGGAAGAGAACCAACAGTCCTATTCTATTATTTCTACATACACCGGCTGGAATAAACCCAGGCTGAATATTTTAAAATAATCACAACCTATTTTTCTTTACTCTTTAAAGCTTTTCTATTGAATACAGAATTGAAGAGTCCCTTATAAAATTATCAAGGGGCCTTTTAAGAAATTCGGATGAAATCTTTAATTTAGACTGCAATTCACTCTTCATATTTAAGCCAAGTGCAGAAACCTAGACTGTTTTCCAAGTGTCCTTGGCTTTTCATAAACTAGCTGCTGGCCCAGCGGTAATGGCGGCATGTCCAGAAGAACTGGGGCGTAGCTGAAAGGAAGGTGTGGTATGTTTAACTCATGTGGGGACCAATCAGAACACAGCACTTTACTATAAAGTACAGAATAAGCCACATAGTCTCCAAAAACTAACAAACAAACAAACAAACAAACAACCTATAGGTAGAAGGGGTCATAAAAACTATCAATGATGGTACATAGAGACAATGCCAAAGGGGTGCTATAGAAGTGAAAATATCATATGAGAATAGAAATGTGCTTTCAAACCTTACCAATTTGTATTATGCCTTCACATTTTTACCATATCCACATACGACCTGTGTCTTTGAAATGATAAAAATAGTGCTTTTTCTCACCCCAAACCCATAACCCCAGTCTGAGAAAAACAGCAAACAGATTCCAAAAGAACAGCATCGTGCAATATACTAGCCCAGTACTCCTCAAAACTATCAAGGTCACCGAAAACAAGGGAAGTCTGAAAAACTCATAGCCAAGGGGGGCCTAGGAGATGTGACAACTAAATGTAATATGGTATCCTAGATGGATCCTGGAACAGAAAAAGGACATTAGGTAAAAAACAAAGGAAATATAAATGAACTATGAATTTTAGATAGTATTATAGCAATATTGCTTCATTAACTATAACATATATGGCATAATAAATTATTAATAATATGGAAAATGGTGTCTGGGGTGAAGGGGTAATATGGGAACTCTTAGTATTATCTGCTTAATTTTTCTGTAAACGTAACATTGTTCTAAAACATAGTCTGTTAAAAAAAAAAAGTAGCAGATAGATGGGTAAGTAGATTCCACCAAATGGGTGGTGAGTTTACCATGACTCTCCTCCATTATTTCCAAAACTAAACTCAATTCAACCCCTAAATCCTGAAGTGCACATCGGAGCAGATTGAACTTCTGGAGAAGCCTCTTAGTCTGGCTCAAAAGATCAGGAAAGGGTCTTCTAACACTCAGATAAAATGGAGGAAATACCGCCCTTTTATTTTTTGGCCTCCAAATAATCCTATGATATAATAATAGCAGAGGTGATGGGAACCCACAGAAGCCTAAAACTCTGAAAGAAAGAAAAAAAAAATTTCTCTCCTATCAGAGAGCTGTGGTCCCAAAGGAGCAGGGGGAAACTCTCATTACTTCTCTGTGCCTCTGCTCTCCAGCCTCTTGACCTCAGACTCAGGAACAGTCCAAGGAAGAACACAGCACAACAACATATATAAAGCCTGGCTTCTGCAATGGAGTAGCCAAAAAGGAGTGCCGAGGAGGTTATAAAGAGGGAAGACCATAGGAACGTGACTCCCTAACGTCCTTTATGAACACCAGGGTTCGTCCCTAAGCTGAGCTCATATGAATCTAACCCTAAATAATGTATGTAGACTCTAATAATTAAAGAACCAAGGGATGGACCACCGTTCAAGTCCCAGACCAGCCACTGGGTGGTGCACACACGGCACGGATCCTAATAGTACAGCTAAGGCTTTGAAAACTGAACTGACATTGGAATCACAACCTGCAGAAAGTTAGGTCAGGACTTGCAGCCTGAACCCAACCAGGATGATTGCTTGCTTAAAAATATAATTAAAATTCTCTATAGAAATTTAACTAAACAGTCTCGTAACATGACATTTGAAATGTCCAAGATACAATTCCGAAGTACTCAGCATATGGAGAACAAGGAAAATCTCAACTTGCGTGAGAAAGAACCAGACTTAAACACTGAAATGGCACAGATATATATTTTTCTATCTAAAGAATAACCAAATGGAAATTTTAGAACCGAAAAATAACAACAACAACAACAAAACAACAACAACACCTCAATGGATAAGCTCAGTAGCAGAATGGGAAAGACAGAAGAAAGACTCAGCAAATTTGAAGATAAATCAGTAGAAATTTTCCAATATAAACAACAAAGTTTAAATGGATGGGAAAAATTAAATAGAGTCTCAGGAACATGTGGGAAAGTACTAAAATGTCTAACATTCATGCTATTAGTGCCCGAGAAGAAAAAGAATGCAGTGCCAGTAAATAAATAAATAAAGATTAAAAACTTCTCAAATTTGCAAAAGAAAAAAACCTACAGATTCAACAAGCTCAGCAAATCTCAAAAAGATGCTCTCTCACCTCCCGCCAAATCCACATCTATATATATCATAATTAAACTGCTTATAACCAAAGATAAAGAAAACAATCTTAAAAGCGGCCAGGGCAAAATGATGCCTCCTGTTACTGGAACAATGATTCAAATGACTGTGGCTGTTATGTCATAAATCAGAGAGAAAGAAAAATTAGCAACAACATTCCTGCATGTTAAATGGAAAGAAAAATAATGGAGAATTTTATATCTAGCCAAAATATTCTTCAGGAATGAAAATGAAATAAAATAAAATCAATTAGGGAAAACTAATGTATATTAATAACAGACATGCTGTCATAGAACTGTAAAGAAATTCTTAAAACAAGAGAAAAAAAATACCAAAATGAAACTTGGAACATTAGAAATGTTCATATCAGTTAATATCAGGGTGAATATAATAAACCATTCTTCTCCTATTTAGCTGTATAAATACGTTTTGACAGCTGGAAGCTAAAATTGTAACACTGACGAGGTTTTCAGTGCATGTGGATGTAATGCATAGACAAATACAACATAAAGGGGGGAGGGCGGAGAGATTTATATGGTGGTAGGTTTTACTCGAAGGGGTAAAACATCAGTAAAGTTAAATATGTGTATTAAAATACCTAGAGGAACCAAGGGAAATGCAAATTAAAACCTCCATTAGGTACTTCTGTCGACTTACGAGATGGCTGCAATACAATATGCTGACAACAGCAAGTGTGTGCGAGGAAGAGGATCAACTGGGGACACTGTGGGCGGGACCGGGACGCGGGCCAGCCGCCCAGGGCAACAGCGTGGCGATCTCCTACAAAGCTAACACCCGCTCACCATGCGACCTCGCAGTCTCACCCAGGTGTTCAAACTAGAGGAAGGAAAACTTATAGTCACACAACTGTACACAAAAGTTTTTAGCAGCCAAATGGCTTTTAATGGGTGATGGGATGAGCAAATCGTAGCGCATTCATACGCTGGAATAGCACTCAGCAATAAAAGGCAATGCGCTCCTGATGCTTGCCACACCTCGGAAGAATCTCAACAGCATTTTGCTGATGGGAGAGAATCCATTCTCAATCCGTTCTCAATGATACGTTCTATTTATGTATCATTCTTATAAAGACAGAACTATATCAGATCAGCAGTTGCCAGGGGCAGGGGTAAGAGAGAGGGTGTGACTATGAACAGATAGCGAATGGAAGTCTTTTAGGGTGATGGAACTGATCTGCATTCTGAGTGACATGTCAGCTATGCAAATTTATACATGTGTCAAAAGACAGAGAACTGTATAAGCACAAGTTAATTGTATTGCATGTTGATATAAAAAGCATATTTTAAAAAAGACATTTGCAGAGATAAAAACAAGATTAAAATTAGAGGAACCAAATAAAATCTATACCTGTGTGGGCAGCTAAAGTAATAATATAGAATATCCCGCTTTTGAAATGTCTTTTGAACTTGAGAGGTCAGAGATAGCAACCCAATAATGCTAAATTCACAGAATGCTCTTCATCTATGGGATAAATTAAATATAAGGATATCACCAGGCCAGATGGCATTCACTCCATATGTTTTGAAGAAACCCTTTTAATGAGAAACTGGTTCCTATTCTCTTGAGGTTTTCCAGTCATTATCTGTTTCACCTCTGAATTTCCACCTACCAGAAAACCTAGAGCACTTTTCATTTTCTGGCATTTTATTGACAATCAAAAGCACTTGTAAATGTGAAATTTACATTAATAATATGAAGTCCAAAAAAGACAATGTACACTTTATTCAGTGAATGCTTGTTCACAAAAGTTACCCTGGAACAGTTCTATCTGTTGTCCTGTGAAGGGGTGAGGCAAAGATGACTTTTATAATAAGGACCATTGGTGCCTTGGATGCCAATCTCTTGGCTCCTTTGAAAAGTATCAGCAGAAGATGAAAGCACCTGTAATCATGAAGTGAATTTGAGATATAATATGATTTATGCAAGTAATTGGCATAAAAATAATAGGAGGAAAAGAGAAAGGCATTCTGGGTAAAATAGAAAAGAGAAATTGATTTAAATTTTTGAAAACTTTCCTTCTAATTATACCTTATATTCATGTTTATTTATTTCCTGTCAGTGGAGAAAGGAAATTAAAAGAATAATTTTAAGATAGCTTTTTTTTTTTGAGTAAATGCTTTTGCAGCTCTTTCTGTGTAATTATCCAGCCACGTTATTGAAGTAACTTGCAAGGATCAGCTCCAATCTCCATTGTTACTGAAGGCTGACATTTTTATAATTCTCTTTCCTGTTCTCTTTGACACTGTTATGAAAATCCTGATATGACCTACCTGGAAGAAAATAGATTACTCAGACTTCAATAAAAGTCATTTTCCAATGTGATTGATTTTCTCATTTTGCTGAGGACTAGTGGTTAACAGGATAACTGTTTCTCTCCCATATGTCAGAAGAATTTGAAAGAAAAAAAAAAGAGATTAGCTACTTTAGTACATTATTTCAGAAATGAGATGCAAAGTTTACAGGTCTGGAAGAGAACAAATGAGAATGAAAAGAGGAATTTTGACAACTCAATCTACAGAAAAATGGCTTTCCTAAGCAAATGCCCATTTATAAAAAGTGATCATAGATCAAGGGTTCTGTTCCATCTGTAATGACAGACATTTCATTCACATAACTCAGCTTAATTCCCCCAGTAACCTTGTCGAGTCAGGTGTAACAGGGCTGAAGTAGCCACTCATTGCAACCCTTGGGTATGATCTACAGTTTTCAAGCAGTGATTGAGCAGGTGAACTATAACAGCCCTTCTGCGGGATGCTGGACTGAACACGGCAGACAGAGTCCTCCCCTTTAGTGTAGCTTATGTTCCATGGGGGAAAAGAGATATTAAAGAAATGATTATGTCTAGAAGTTTTCAAAAGGGGTGACTATCAAAATGGAGATCAGAGAAAGCCTTTTCAAAGAACCGATGTTAAGACTGAAACCCGAAGGATAAATACGAGTGCCCTTGGCTGGGTGAGACGTCTCCTCAATATGATGTTGGGTCAGATGTCTCTTCGCTATGATGTTGTGGCCCGCCCATCCACCTCATCACTGTGACCTCGCTAAATTCCACCATGCGATCCATCAAGACACTGTCCTGAATGGGCTCACAGTAACGTGGTAGAAGCGTAAAAGTAGATGATGAGGTTCAAGGGCACCAAAAATACTTCCTGGTTAATAATTTGGGAGTTTTTAAAATTACTATGTTTCGTGAGCAAATTATTGAGACACAAATATTCCTAGACTATAAATAACAATTGACACAAACGTGGTGCTTACTTTGTGCCAGGTCTTATTCTCAAGGCTTTGTACACATTAAGCTCATTCTTATAAGCGCCCCATGGAGTAGACATAAGCATTGTCCTCATTCCATAGATGAGAAAAAATAAGGTACAGAGACATTAAGAAAACCTTTAAGAGCACACAGAAAGTAGGTTGTGAGACAGGATTCACACTAAGGTCCATTTTATAAACCTCTTAGGCTCCACAATCATGTATCAACCAAATGAAAATAAGACCCTATATTTATAAAACATATGCCAGTTGTCAAGGAGAATTTAGGGGGAGATGGGGAAACAGTGTACAGGGAAGCAGAAAGAACCAGTCACAGGGGGATCATTCACTCCTGATAGGAGAGATGAGAAGATATAAGGAAATACCACACTATTTCCGTACAAAACAAAATTCAGCACCTACTGTATGTTTTCACGCATATTAACAGTTACAATAATTCTGACTAGATACAGACTGATGGTCCAACATAAAACTTCTTGGAGTAAAAACTCTCATAAGAAAATCTGAAAATTATGGCCTTATCTCCAGAAAAATCTAAACGTATACTTTTACACATAATTTTAAGGATTTACAGTCCTATATGTCACCTATGTAGCTCACCATCGTGGGGACCCTCCTTTTGTTGTTAGTAGCTTAAATATGTTGAAATGATTTTTATCAAAGTGCTAAAACCAAAAAAAGAATCTGTAATCAGTAATAAGAGTTTACTACAGCAAGTTAATGAGAAGGTTCTAAAAATTCCAATGACCAAGGAGGCAGTAGAGAAAGATAATTCATTGTAATATCAATGAGTATCTGTTCTCCTGTGTAGCCCTCACTACTGTCACCCATAAGCAGATGGTCAGGTCATTATATTCTTATATTCCTTGGTTTGTGTGTTTTTCTGGGTAGGAAGTAGAATTTATACTTAAAAAGATTTCTAGTGGTTTTTGTGAAAGTCTCAGGACTTTTGCATCTTTAATGGTAGATGTCCAGAAGTGGAAAGAGAAAGCAAAAGACTTTCAGGGAAGGAAAGGAGGAGAGAAACTGAATTCCAGCTTGGGGTGGACTCTGTTCTGCGTCAGCGCCCCAGCGGGCAGTCTCGGCGGTGGTGACTTCAAGGGGAGAACAGAAAGGCAGGACCCTGAGCACAGGCATTCCTAGGCCCGGGCAATTTTTATGTCCCAAGAATGTCATCAAATAGACAGTTGCCAGAGAGTAACGACCACGAAACCTTGGAAAATACGTTGCTTAGTGGCAACTAATGTGGATCTAAGTCTGAAAAGACCTTCTGAAATATTTGGTTCAAAACAAGACATCAAGACCTTTGTACGGCGATTGGAGAGGTGATCCCACAAATAGCTCATACCAAATTTCCAGATGGGACTTAGATCCAATTTAATTTGACCTAATGAAAAAAAAATAGTGTTTTTGTTATTTTATTTTGGCGTACTTTATTACAAAATGAATACTGATTTTATGCAAGAAAGAAGAAATTTCACATTTGGTGAAGTAAAACATTTTGATATTGTATGAAGTACCTGAACTGAATTTAGACTCCAATCAAGTAAACCGGATACTAAGGTGGATATAACTATTGTGGAAAACCAAACCAAACCAAACCCTCTCACCTCAAAAGCACGCACTAACCCTCACATAATCCCCACCGGCAGGAGGAATGTGGGTAGGGATGCATTGCATTCCACGTCCTAGTAAAAATCAGACTGTGGGAAAGGATCAAATAAGAGTGGGCCTGTTTTGTAGTTTGCAAGCCTAATTCTGACTGAGAAATAGAACGAGGAGCCTGACATGAAAATGGACTCAGAGAAACCGCCCCGATGCTGAACGCCGTCTGGGCTGCCCCTTCTGGCATTGTCGCTTTGATCCCCGTCCAGTTTCTCTGCATCTGCTGCCCTTATCCTCCAAGGCACCCACTGCACCTTCCTCAATCAGCGCGCCAGCGTGCGGGCTGACCCAGCGTCCCAGAGTGAAGTCAACGCTAACGGTTCCTGTGATTCTGGTTGTTCCTGCTTTATTAATGTTTCCTTCTCTCTTTAATCCGCCACCAAACTCATTTTCACTCTATTTGGAAACAACCCAAAATGGTAAATTATTTTGTGCTTTTCTGCAGAGGTGGGATTTAATTGGGTTCCTTGACTCTGTTCAATTCCTGACACATCAAATCCTTGAACGTGATGAACAGACAACGGGTGAGATGGTGAAGAACGGAGCCTAACGCTATGAAATTACGCCGGAAACTGTTATGCTGCTACCCACGTCTCCTTTCACTTTCCTTCCTTCTTTCTTCCTCCCTCCCTCCCTTCCTTTCTCTTTCCCTCTCTCTCTCCTTCCCCTTCTCTCTCCTCCTCCTTCCCTCCATTTTTCTTCATTCCTCCCTCCCTTTCTCCCATTCTTCCTTTCTTTCTTGTTTTTGCAAAATATTTCCAGAATTACATGGAGGAACATTAAGATACAGAAATACAGCAAATAGAATTAATATAAAAAGAATCTAATTACAATTCTGACTCAAGAAAATAAAACAGAATAAACTTCTTTGCAACTTTATAAAGAGAATATCGATAACATTTGGTTCTTTCTACTGACTGAAGAAGAGTTAAAAGAAATGCCAAGTGCACCATTTATCTAGTGAGGCATAGCACACCAGCCATGACTCCTCTGTGGGTGGGGCACTTCTGCTCATCCACCCTGGGTCCCTCACCGATCTGCAGCCAGCCCGCCCCTTGCCCCGGGTTGGAGGAGCCAAGACAGCCTCACTCCCACGTCTGGGCCTTGGCGCTGCCTGTCCGCAGGGCTCCCTGTCTGTGTGGTCTTTCACCATTCACGGGTTAGGCAAACTTCTCATGATTAGGTGGGAAGCATTCCAAGGGGACAGAGAAGAAACACACACGTCCATTCGAGGCCTGGGCTGTGCGACCTCCTTTCCACCACGTTCCGCTGGCTGAGGAGCAGGGAATCGGACTCCCCCTTTCCACTGGAGTGTCGCGATGATGTGTGCTTACGTTTTATCTATCTCATCAAACGAAGGAAAATGTAGATCAGTATCAAATATGTCTAAATCCCATGTTAGACTTTTTAAAGGCAGGGAATATTTATTATATTTATTTTCCAATTTCAAGCTCAGAGTGCTGCAACATAGCATATCTGTCTGTCGAACAAGTATTGATGTACTATGGACTGAAAAATATAACAAAAATAAAACAATCCTAAGAATTCCTTATAATTACCTTGTAAATGATAGTTTTTCTAGTTGTTTGTGTGAGATCATTCACTGTGTGAGATTAATCTGGGCAGACCTAACAGAATTTAATTTCAAGCCTTTTTGCAAGGAACACAGTTAGTTAGAAAGAATGGTTTGAGGCATTTTAGATTGAGACTGTATTATGAACAAAAATCAAAAAAGGGGGAGAGGGAAGACACATTCTTGAAATGAATGAAGAATTATCAGGTTGAGCAGAGAAGCAGAAACTAGTGGATTTTTAAAAAGGCAAGACAGGTAATATGAGATCCAAAGTGACAGAAATGAGGAAGATATGAAAAGAAACGACAGACTTTCAAAAAGTGACTCAACACGTTCCCAGTGAGAGGTCTTTACGTTCAAACACTAACAGAAGTCGTTACCAAACGCCGGATGTGAAGGGGTTCCCTAGAACACCAAGGAAGGCGCAGTAAAAGGGAAAATAATAAGAGAATGCACTGGGCTCAAGCTCTTTGCCTCTAGACCCGAACCAAAGCAGCTCTGGGCTCCTCTCATGCTGGTCCCTTGGTTCTCCGACACCCTCTGCCTGTCTGACCACTGCGATGCATGCCACCTGAGGTTAACTCTTCTCACAGATTCTCCTCTTGGCACCCACTGACTGCAGTAAATCTCACCTTGCACTCTGCAGCCTATGAAGCATCGTTCGCTTGTTGACCCTGTTCTCTATCCCTAACCAGACTCTCTACACTCCTTAAAGACAGAAAAGTTGCTATGTCTTTTCCTCTTTCTTCCTTCGGTGATGATATTCAGTAAAATCTATAATTTCAAATAAACAGAAACATGTTAAAAGTTTTTTCCTTGCACAGCAATAATACGCATGCCTTGTATTTTCTTATTTTCTTCTTTAAAATGAGATCATTAAAGCATTTATACCAGTGCCAGACAATACGAGAATTGCTAAATGATATTTTACTGTCCTTATTACCATTATCATTATTACTTGTAGGTAACTTATAAGCTGCTGCACAAAATCAGGCAACACCTCTCCCCATAGATCTTCTGTAAGCCATGGGCGAACTAGCCACCTGTACTAACTGATTTACATAATACCCATTGTACATTGCGCATGAGGTAAGTTTGTGTTTTCGGCGGTAAGCAAAATAGACATGGTTCCATGCTCCACGGAACTTACAACCTAGTTGTATGGGGGGAGGGGGAGCGGGAGGCACATATTAAACTAATAGGAAGCACATTACGAACCTCAGCAAGTGTTGCGAGTGGAAAGAACAAGGGGCTATGGAAAAGCACGCGGAAGAGAGGGCAGCGTACGAGACCAGGTGGGCAAGGGATTCCTCTCTGAAGAAGCTACATTTAAGATGCAATAAAAAGTAAAATGAATCTAGCTCGGTGAACAGTGGTAGAACAGTGTAGACAGAAGGAGAGCATAGGGCCAAATGCATATCATGGAAAAAGTACAGCAACTTGTAAAATAGAAAAATTTTACTCTTGGCCTCTGGAGCTGGCGGCATGGGTTCAAATCTTGGCCTGCCCCTGTGCTGGCAATGTGATTCCAGGATGTCTACTCTCTGTTGTCTTAGTCTCCTCTTTTGATGAAAAGAGTTATTAGTAATTACCTTACGAGGGAGTATGAGGATTAATACAAAAGCGCTTAGCACAATATCAATGATGCTTTATCAGTATTATTGGAGAAACCTGGGATGGCTGACTCATTCGACAAATGTGTGCTGGGAATCTATTACGTGCAGACCTGCTGGTGATGCTCTTGACCTCACCTGGGTCACTGGCCCCTGTATCTCTGGTACTAACCATGTTTTTCAGCCAGGAGAGCAACATCGCTTCTCATGCCTAACTTTCTTGTAAGAGTTCCTCGACAGAGCTGTTTGGGTTCCTAATAACAAAGGCCTATGCTTTCCATCTATACCATAGTCCTCTCCCAAACCTTGGAACTCTATAGGTGGAGCCTGGAAGAAGGCAAAGGACGGGAGGGTTGGATCAGCAGGCCATCGCAGGGTCTCACACCGCATGAGGACCGCGCGCTGCTCCTGTTTACGCACTGCGGCCAGCCTACACCTTCGCCTTCGCCTTCAGGCTCAGTCTCTCTCCGCCGGCCATCTAACACTCCAGTCCTCTCCAGTTCCTCAGAAATCTCAGCCACACTTCAGGTGCACAAGCCTCAAGTCTTTCCTCATCCAGCCCCAGGGGGGCTTGAGAGGCCCTGGCTCAACCACAGTGTGGATGCAGGAGGGTTAATGTCCCCCTCCCCACCGCCGCCCCGGGGGTTGGGGGCGGTTCTCCACCTAAGGTGGCAGAGGCTTCTTTTCTGTTGAATGCTTTCATAAGCACTGCACAAATTTTTCACAGCAGCCCCAGTAGAAACCCCAATAAAAACCGCATATTGGTTTTTCCTCTTTCCCTGACTTTTGAGAGCAGTTGCTTCCTGTGACAGCCCCTCAAATCACTACTTACGCTCTAGCCCCCAAAATAATGGTCACCTCTGCACCTCACAGCATTTTTATGTTTCCTTTCTCTCTTTTTAAAAATACAAATATTATGTCATTCTAGAAGATATGTAATAAAAGCTATTTTGAAAATGCAAGAGAGAAAAAAATCTTAAGTGTGTATATACATATATATTTTTTAATTCTTTTCCCATATATATACATATGTACACCCATCCATATATGCATATATATATATATATAATGCATAAAATCAGACACACACAGTCTTCTGCCATGATTCCTTGTATTTAAAGTAAAGGAATTAAATTCTTTGGAAGTCTGAGAATACTAACAATTACATATTTTAGAAGTAGAGAGCAGAGAACTTACCGATGCCTGCCCCCTGTGTAGCGTTAACTATAGTGGATGCGCACACATGCAAAACAAGAACAGCATTCTGAGATTATATTAAGTACGAGTGTTCTCGACATATCACTTAAGAATCCAACTCTCTACCTCTTCCGCCTTTAACTTAGACAGTATTTTCAAAAACCACTGCCATCTCCTCTGCACTTCATATTATTTTCTCCCCATTTATTTATTTTAAGAATATAAATATTATGTAATTCTAGGAGCTGAATATATTCATTTGTAAAACTCGAAATTACTTAATCGGAAAATATCTATATGTCAGCTATATAGACAGTGAACTAATTGTCAGCACTTTCTGAAATGCATGTGATTTCAAATAGTGTGCCTGTTTTTTTTTTTTCCCCCCCGTCAGTGAATTTATAAATATATGTTTAAGGTTAAATACAGTCACCACGTTAAACATGAAAACTGCCATCGCTCACTGCTGCCCCTTACCTTCATCTGTCCTCTTGCTCCAAGACCCCCTCTCTGATGATCAAGGGAGATACTTTAACAAAATGGAAAGGTGAAGCTTATTGACTGAAAAAGTGGGTTACAGAAATATATATATAGTGTGTGATTTTACTTTGATAAAAAGAGACAGACGTGTGTATGCTTTATTCATCTAACGAGAGAGGGTGGGGGAGGGAGAGAGAGAGAGAGAGAGAGAGAGAGAGAGAGAGAGAGAGAGAGGACTCACCTTGCTCAGAGAAAAAGGAAGAGGAGGACGAGGATGGAGGGGAAGCGGAGGCGAGATCCAGAGGGTATACACCAAGGTGTTAACGTTGAGTATACATTTTTATTATTTTATGTTTTTTATTATCTGTACTTCTTGACTTTCCACAATGCCTAAGTATAGCAAATATGTGTATATATAAAAACAACTTGAAGAAAGCACTAATTTAAGTTTTGGTTGAGGCAACTATTTTACTCATCTGAAAAAGAAATAAAAAGAAAGAAAAGAAAAGAAATATGCAGTCTCTTGCCAAGGATAAATCAACTCAGATGCCAACGAGAGACTTCAAGTTTGCCTGGAATTCCTAAGTTAATGAACATTGAGTGGCCTCTAAATTTGGAAACCTGTTTTTCCCATTGCTAACAATAAGTCCTCTGTACTATCGTACATGAAGCGTCGGTTATAAATGAGCACTGTAAGAACAGCCTCCCGCATTATGGCTGCGGGGTTTCGGACGCCCGCAGCCCACTGCCTCCCCAGCCCACTGCCTCCCCTGCCCTGGAAGCCAGAACTCTTCCTGACGCTCTTCATTTCACTCTTATCACTCCCAATTCTCTACCGGGTTTGGTCAATACTCAAACTAACAGGCATTTTATTGAAAGATGTTAAGCAAATAATACACCTATTTTACACCCTCAAATCATCTTTGGTGTGTTCAGTGAGTTGATTTTCCTTCTTCACATTTAAGAAGTATACTTTCTTTAAAAAAGAAAAGAAAAGAAAAGAAAAGAAAAGAAAAGAAAAGAAAAGAAAAGAAAAGAAAAGAAAAGACAAGACAGGATGACAGGGAAACGAGCGCATGCCGTCACTAATAAAAAGACAGGGTGCGGACTCCGAGATGCTTTGCCTGGGACCCCCAGCGCCTGCGCAATGGCCTGGGTCACCTCCCTGCACCTTCCCGACCCACTTACACTACAGAAGGCCTTTCACCGGGGTGTGAAAAGTGTTACTCTTCAGCTTCATACGAAGCAAATGGCCTCCCCGGGGCATTTTGGTGGAAGCAGGAAGAGCCAATAGTGTGTTCCGAAAAAGACTGCCAGAGATACAGGGTAAAAGGTAAAGGTTATTTCTATGTCTCTCCCTCTCCCCTTTTAATAGTGAGCATAGTTTTCTTTCTGCAGTTGAGGAGAGAGAGCGGGCTGAGCTCCCTGAGAATGATGAGTGTGTGGGCACTCAAACTCTATTATTTGTAATGGCTGAGAGCCTTGCCAGACTGCTGTAATGTATTGATAACTTCGGAGAAGCAAGGAAACATTGTAAGATTTCATTTACTTAATGGCTTACAGATTAATTGAGTTCCATACAGCCCTGACTGTGGCACAGATTTCTTTATAACATATTGTACTATTTCGTAAAACAGTACAAATGATTCTTTCTTATGTAAAGACAGCTTTATATTATCCCTCTAACGTCAACAAAAAGTAGGATTCCACCCTATTGAATCCTCCCATGAAATACCCCAGAACACAGAGGATGACTTACAAGAGTGCCTTTCAAATTGGAGATGCTTGCAAACGTACTTAAATTAAGAAATTAGTTATTTTTGTTACTCTTTTTTTTAATGGAAAATGAAAAAATATTATTTGACTTACTTTGGTCCTTAGAGAAGTTTCTATTCTGTTAGTTTTACATTTAAAAGATGCTGAAGAGAATTAAAGTCAAAAAGCTTTTGTTAACAAGCTTTTCCCCGACATAACAAGACCTAAGTTGAATAAAGTCACTTCAAAGAATTATTAAATAAGAAGCTTAACTAATCCATACCCTTCTATCATTTAGAAAACAAAATTAAATACAGTCCCATAAGGGTTGTCAAAATTCAGAGGGGCAAGCAATCCACACAGGTGACAGGAGACAGAAAATTGTCATTGCGAATAAATCAGGTGTGTTTTGGATGCTGGGCTCAATTTGGACAGGTAGAGCTAGAGTATTTATGACTAACTCGCAGGTAAGGGGCATCGGGGAACAGCCGGTGGCAAAGAAGAAACCAGGCCTCTTGGAATAGCGATTCCACGTGAAAGTAGGTAGTGAAGTTGAAGAGTTTGGGGGCACGGGTTGGGGAAGTTGGTAAGATAGAAAGCGGAGAAAATCCTCAAGTATCCACTTGAGGAATTTAGATTTGATCCTTCAAGTGATAAGCGATCACTGGAATTTTCTGAAAAATTCGGACCATCTTTTCCATAAAGAATGGGGCGAAGAAAGACATGGAATTTAGGAAAAGGAAGGGCGAGGCGGCTACTTGTGATTTTCTCCGCCGGTGAGGATGGGAGTGGCAGACACCGAGGGAAGCCCGGACCGCAGCAGCAGCCGCGAGCCCCTGGCGTGGGAGTCGGCGGGGCACACACCCGACGACGGTGGCGGCGGTTGGGTTCTTTAAAGCACTAAGTGGGCTTCTGGCAGAAGAAACCACACAGGAGGAAAGAGTTCAGGAAAAAAAAAAAAAAAAAAAGATAAAAGAATGATCCTCAAAGCATGGGCTATCCTCTCAATTTTTTTTTCCCCGTTATAAATGGCTGAGAAGATGAGGGGAAAAATAATATTTTCAATTGGCTTGTCGATTTGGAATCAATCAATTTAAATTAATTTAATGTACTATTAAATTTATCTCTTTTAAATTACTATTAATCAGCTGACCTCATTCCCCCAGTTCCCTAATCTTCTCGCGGCCCGGTCAGACGCTTCCATACCATACACGCTCACCGACTAGCGTTTACTCTGTTACACTATGGATTTTCCTACGGCCCCAAACTTTTCCGGTGCTGGCTGTGCTCCTGTTCGTAGCGTTCCTCTCTCTCTCTCTCTGACTGCACCACATGGTACATTATAAATATTTTAGTATTCTCATAATTCCAGTGTTCTATGGCTAAAAAACATTCCCCAAAAGGATAATTTTATATCTTTCATCTCCAACTCCATTTATCTCCTCTTAGCTTTTAATTAACAATTAAGCTTTTTATTGAATGGAGAAGATGAAAACAATTTGCATGAGCTTTATTAAGCACTTATCTTCACTAAAGTAAATGTCTCGCGTTATCCTTTCAATTCTCAAAAAATTAATTTTTTTTTTTTTTCACTTCTCGAGGCTGAATTCCCTCCCCTAGACACCAGACTCGTTCTGTTCTTGCCTTTTCTGGGGTTTTGTTTCCACCACAGATATTCCATCTGCTCTTAAGTATGTTTTAGCTTACTATTTATCTTTTGGAAAAATACACACCATTTAATGAGAGAAAACATTTGTTCTATTAGTCAGTGGGATTTTAAATGTTTGGTTTCCATTTTCCAAATTTCTATTAGGGATTCTTATTCAGAATGGCTGCCTATCCATCCATGACCACCTCTCCTCCTCCTTCAAACCTCACAGAAATGTGAGAATATTCTATAAACAATTTTGCACCACTAAAGCCATTATGCCACTGGAAAGCCAACGAGATATGATTACATTGTCAGAGCACAGAAGGGTTTTTTACAGCATAAAACAGACCATTTATGAAATGCAACCAAGCTTAGTCTCGTACAATTCATGACAGGCAAACAAAATGAAACAAACAAAAAAAAACAGGAAAAATCCACCAAATAAGTGAACGTACTGGGCACAATTTCCATAGTTAACCTATTCCAAAGGCAGCTGGAATGGGGCGTGGGACCGGCCCTGTCAGGTGGTCAGCTGGCTGGTTAATTCGGGGACTGTGGGACAGCTGGATCAGTCTCTCAATAAGCAATTTTCCTAGAAGCTAAAACTAAGTACGTACTACTCTAAGTAAAATGGAAGCTCTGCCCAAGCAGACTCTCTGCATGGACAGTGGGTCAAGAAAAAGCTGCAACAGTGGACAAAAACTCTTAGGCCCATAAATTTCCTTCTCCTTGTAACGAGAACCCAGACACACACAGCCATCTTCATTTTCACCAGGCCCCGACCCTGCTCTCAGCCAGGGTCCTTCATAATCAGGTCAGCATTCACTGTGGCAGAGAAAGCTTACTTGACTGTGGTTTGTAGATACCTCAACCTAACATGTGGATCAGTCTGGGCTGATATTACAATTAGGAACAAACTAAAACCTCAAACAACTGAAGAAAAATGAAGGCAAAAAAGAGAGACAACAGACTGAATAAATAAACCCCCATGGAAACAGAAAGTAAGAAAGTAAATGGAAGAGAGCATCCAACACAGCATACTTCTAAAACAAGAACTGGCTACTATGAAATAAAAGTAACCAAGGAAACTGTGCTCTGAAGCATTATATTGAAAACAAAACAAAAAAAAAAATAAAATACAACTTTCACTTGAGTGTAACCAAAGTCGAATGATGCACAGGGGCAGAGTGACATTTGTCTTAAAGACTGTACAGAGGTATGCCTCAAAATTAAAGAGATAAAAATTATGACAGGTGAAATTATGAGGATGCAGTTAAGAAACATGAGAAATATACCCAGGAAATCAAATAATCATTCCAGAGGGAAAGAAGAGAAAGAATGGAGTGGAAGGAATGATGGAAAATAAAAGAAAATTTATCCTCCAGAAAATACATGTGGTGCCATAGCAGACTGTCTAAAGGTGACCCTGTGTCCTGCAGGTTCGCTGGGCAAACTGGCTTCTCTTATCTCTGGGGATGTTGCACTAACCTTGGCTTCCAAAGCCACAGGGACTGCAAAACTCTCAAGCGCAAGGTCCCCAGGTGCTAGGCAGCCGGTTTCCCAGACAACTCTTACAAATGGTGGGCGCCATGATTCCTCCTTACCCAATGCCAAGAAATCTTTCCCGCCCCTGAAAACACTGTCCTCCTGTTTGCACCACAGCAAAGCAGATGCGGAGTGAACGTGACTGCAGCTCAGAGTCACGCTGTGGGCCAGGACGGTCTTCTGTGGGTCGCGGGAAGGGAAACCTGTGCTTGGCTTGCGTCTTTTCCTGTTGAGCCTAGACCTGTGAGTGGCCCCCCTCCTCAACGAATCCTGTTCCTTAAGCCACACGGAGTGGCACTGTGATACATCACAGACAGACACCTGGGAGGGAATCACAATAAACACCTGAGTCTTCAGAGAAAAGGCCTCACCAGATGTTTTACAAGATTGTTGGTTATTTAAACACATTCTGGAGAAAAGGTATTATCCTCAAGGATAAAAGGGAATATCTACATGTTTAACTTTGGATGGATTATTTTATATAGCCAGTCAATCTCTAATTTAATGGAATTTACAAACAATAATTAAAAGGAACTTGATAGGCCATTTAAAAAATTCATTTGGAAGGAAAAATATAAAATAACAAAAAAAATTGTGAAAATATAATGTGCTGTATGGTGAACGCTGTTCCTGTCTACCCAGATCCCTCTCGAGGACTGAGGACAGACCGTCCTGCCGTGTAGAGTTCTGCCAGTAGCCCGCAGCAGCCTGTCCTCTCCAGAATCATCTCTCAGCTGAAGAAAGCCAGGTTACCTAGTTTGTGTTTCTTCTAAGAGGTAACCTGCATCTGATTACTGGTTGATGCAAGAGTATCAACAAACCTCAGCCATCTCACCCCAATTTTGGACAAATCTAAAGAAGTCTCCTTTCTTCAGAGCTCCCTGTGGGGCCGACTGTGGCTTCATTGTGAAATCTCAAGATCATTTGCTCCCTCTGCCCGTACCTGCCTCAGATGCTGGTCACTAGAGCACTCACTCATAAACTTCCTGCAAACTACTGTCCCTCTCAGAGCCTGTTTTGGGAGAACCAGTCATGCCCTGGCGGGTGCAGATGTCACAACCCAAAAACACAGCACTTTAAACACAAAGGTACCAATACGTCCATAGACAACTGACTCAGGAAGAAAACAGAAGAACCAGAAACAGACAGACACATATCTATAGTGAGGTGGTATATCATAAAGGTGTTTTTTGTTGTTGTTGTTTTTTTAAATATGGCCAGAAAAAAAAGATGAACTTTTAAATAAATGGTTGGGGACAATGGAGTCTACATATCAAACAAAACGAAACAAAATGAAACAAAACAAAACAAAACAAAAACATAATGTAGTCAATTCTCTACCTTATATAAAACATAAAAACAAATTTCCCATAAATCAAAGATGTAGAAAAAAATCAAGATCTGAGAACACCTAGAATTAAGTATCAGATAATATTTTATACTCTTGGATGGGAAGGGGCCTAAGGTTTTTTTTTTTCCTCTCCTCCCCACTTTGGGAACAAAATACAGAATTCAAAGGACATTTTGAAAAAGTGATTGCCAGATTTAAATTTTCATTTTTTTACCTTTATGTTTTGAAATAATTTCAGGCATACATAAAGTTGCAAAAGTCAAACAAAGTATTACCATCTATGTGTCTCCCATTTTAAAGAAGAAAACTGTCTAATATTTAGTAGTTTTCTTTTTTACGGAGGTATAATTTAGCAAAGGTGAAACTATTTGTATCCTAGGGCTGAAATAATATGTAAACATATTGTGAATAATGAGAGCCAAGTTTCTCACAGTCAGAGAAAAAGTTAAATAAAGAAGAGGCAACACTCGCTTAAACTGGGTGGTAGCTGTAGTATTAGCAGCGATCCACAGTTGCACACAGACAGCCGCCCAGGCCTGGATTTCTCCATGTGGTTAAATTCTTCAAAATCAGATTTCATTTCACTTTTGTAACCCAACCTTTTCTCAATGTCAATTATTTGGCATAGCTTATTTTATTTAAGTGTAAGTGCTTGGAAGTTTAAATCTTCTCTTAGAAATTTTCCCTTGTTAATGCACAAGAACCTCTGACATTTGAAATTAAATGCAAAGTAATAAAGTGAAGAAAAACATTCTAGACAGTATTGATGAGAGATATTAGGAAAAACTGCCTCCCCTAATCCCACTAACATACCCCGTAATAAAAATCATCAGCTTTGTCTTTAAGGACAGATTAATCCTTAACTTCTCCATCTCAATTAATTTTTCTCTCTGCAAACCCATAACCCAGACCTCGGCTAAAGAGGCAGAGTCCTACAGCTACGTTTGTACCGGTCTAACTTTTTAGACCAGGGATGCGTCCAATCAGATCCTCTTTTGTGAAAATTTAAATTAAGGACCAAGAAACTAAGCATCAAACTGTGGTAATGAACTTGGGGTATGTGGAGGCCGTTCTAGTCCCCGTGCACTGATGGGGTTTACGATGATACTTGTTGTTACAGAGAATAAGAATGACAGAAGACCATGCATTTCTGGAGTCATAGCTAGAAAGTATATTAACCTGTTGACTCTTCATGTCCAGTAAGGTCTAACTATAGTTATAACTGAGTTCAATTAGATGCCCTTTATTCTTTAGTATGTAATATCCTCCTTGCTTAAGCTATCTTAAATAGGTTTTGTTTCTTGTGATTTATCATATCTGGCAAGATGTTGTTTCACTGTTAAAATTACAATGGGGTAATGAAAGAAGTCATTACTATGTGAATCTTTAGTAAGTAATGCTTTATGACTATCTATTGTGCTTTCAATCAGAAGAGTCATATTTTTATTAGCAATATTAACTTAAACTATTCTATGAAAAACGTTAAAGCAAATATAATCCTCAAAGGTAACCAAGAAATCTTCTGAAAGAATTACTCTAAGATATATGTAAATTATATATGATATATATCATTATGTATAATTATGTATTTACTTATAGAAGTATATTTATAATATATAAAACATAACAATTATTATATTGAAGTTAAAAAATGAAGCCTTTTTACTGATGTTTTCTCTATAATTATGTATTCTGTGTTGATAAAGATACTTTTAAACATTAGCCCAGATGTTTTAATAAAGAAAAGATATAAAGAGAAGTGTTTCAAGTACTTGGAAATAGAAAAAATATATATATAAACATGGTCTTCAATGGACCTAGCATATTTGAAAAAATCTGTGCTCAAAATAATTCTCTAATGCATGCTAATGACCTGGAATCAGAGAGCTCAGAAATATGCAGCTGATTTTTGTATAATGAAAAAGAAATTATCGATAATCATTATATTTAAAGTTATCCTTTCCAGAAGTCAAAGGAACAAATCTCCCTCCCCAACACTGTTTTTTTAATCGTGCCTTGAATTGTGCCTTGGAACATTCTGCAATCCCCATCAGAAGTATTTTAAGCGAAGCTAGACCTGGGGAACCAAAACATAAACAAGTATCAAACGAATGAGGAAGAAGCTTAGGAGGGTTAGGGAATTGGGGACTTATTTCTTTCAAGAATCATTTTAGAAGATCTGAAGCCTGCAGACAGTGACGGTCTATCAATTTTCCTCTTAGGCGTCCTTATTTTTTCTTAGTGTTCAAGCAAATGCAAAGCCAACCACCAAACACTCAGCTCTGAATATTCGCTAATCAATAGACGGTTCTCCCTGGCTGAGGCCAGGATGAAAACACTCCAAGAAGGAGGCCACTGTCATTACCCTTCCTCCAGTCTTCACTTTATTTGCACCTTTCCTGATACGACCCTCCCAAATAAGCATTTAGTGATCACTTTTTTGAAAAGGAAACACACGCAATTCCATGTAACATTATGTTCTTAAAATATTTCACAAAGAAATTTTACTTTTCCATTATGGCCAACCTAAGCTTAAAGTCAGTACAATAGATAATTCAGATGAGTGATGAAACTAACACTTATCACACAATTACAGTAATTTTGTGCTAGATATTCATATTTTTGTAACAGGAATTAATAAACACATTCTTATCCTCATTTTGCAGAAGGGAAATTAAACTCCCAAGAAATTAAGTGTTACCCGAGGTAACATAGTTAATTAGATATTAAGTGATTAATTACAGGACTTTAAAGACACCTGTAAAATATCAACCACCCACTCTTCCTCTATTGACGAGTAAAAGTATGTTCCTTTAAGAATTTGGCCAGCCATATTTGTCTTAGATGGTGAGTCTATCAATTGTCCAAAAAGTACTAAAAGAGGAAGAAAGAAATCAAAACTATATTTATATTCATTTTACAGACTTGAAATGTAAGTTTAATTATAATTGTGTGAAAATACATTCTTTTTAATTATGCTATTATTAAAGGCGAATCATTTTTTAGAATGACAGTATTAGCTGTCAATTTGTCTGAAGTTTGCCTTCCCTAAAATATGATCACGTCGTTTCATGCCGACTTTTACATATGCTGAACTGTGCCACTTGCTCTGATGCTTATGCTGCCTCTTACTAACTACTCACAAAATGTATCAGTGTCTCAGAAATACTTTAATAAAACACAAAACTAGTAATGAAACGCATAATATGAATTACAGAACTCAAAAAAATGTCTCAAATTACATCAGGCAAGAATCTGCTATGAAAAAAGCAAATATGTTAATGTAGTGACAAGTTAACATAAAAGTGTGATTATTTATAAAGCACCTAAAATGGAAAATTTCAGTCAGGATATATGATAATAAATATCTAAACATTGTCTATTATTAGACTGAAGAGCCAGTTAAACATTGGCATAGAGCCAATAAAGTCTGTATAAGTAGACTTTTTAAAAACACAGGATGACCTAAAGGGTTTCTTTTCCTGAATTAGTAGATTCCAGTTAAAAAAAAAAAGATGAGTTATAAAAATAAATACAGAGAAGAAACTAAAGCTATCCCTGTATCACTCAAAATTGCAGTCTTGAGTTAAAACAAGTACAAATCACAGTATGGCAAGACACTTGCAAAATCAGGTAGAAAATTAAGAATTAACGTTTCGTTCAAAGAGAAAACAGAAAAAGTTAATGAGAAAATTAGTGAAACTTCTCTCATTAGATGATGTTTCGGTTATGACACAGTGCTCATGACATACAGAACAGAAGAGCAACTGTTATCACGTGGTCACCGGATATTTTGGTCCAGAGCTGTATAAAACCCTGACGTAGGGGATATGATCCTGCTCTTAGAACATATGTGGTACCTACACTGAGGAGAAAGTCTCGGTTAGAACTTCTGTGACCTTTTATTAAAAAAACCCAAATCTGTTCTTAAAATGGGAAAATATATTCTGTTTGGTTTATATGCGTTTTGTGTGCCAAAATTTAGCTGGAGAAGATGGTGCTGATATCGGTAGTGACAGAGAGGCAGCAACGTGTGTACAGAGAAAGCGCTTTTCCATGTGAGAAAACGCTGACCCGAAGCGCCTGTCCACACAGAGTTTTAGTCCCCAAAAAATGGCTGGCAGTCAGAATTAGATTTCTGGATTATGATTCAGTGGATGAAAGGAACAGTGAATTTCTTAAACACGTTCGAAGCACGTTTTCTGGGTCTGCACCTTCGTAGCAGGCCGGGCCAAGGAGCAGGTGGCAGACAGCAGCCCCCTCCGCACGCGGAGACAAGCACACGTCAGCGCTAGGGACGCTCGCCCAGATTCAAATAGCCAACTATGAGGTGAAACCATTCCTTAATAAATATTCTCATCTTGGAAGTTCAAATGGTCCTGTGATTTTGTGTGGCTTGCTCGAGTGGCACACACTAGGCATAGATTAGTGACATGGTGTTGAGTATGAATGTATTATTTAAGGATCTTAATATTATTTTTGATATTGGGGATAAAAGAACAACAACAACATATCTGAAGGAAAAACGTCTACCTGAGGGTGTATTAGTCAGTATTCTCCAGATGAACAGAATCAATAGGACATACGTAGATTATCTATGTATGTATCTATGTATGTATCTATTTACCCATCTATCTAGAAAGATAGATTATAAAGAATTGACTCACGTGATGAAAGCAGCTGAGAGGTCCCACCATCTGTCCTTCACCAGTCTGCAAACTGGAGACCCAGGAAAGCCAGTGGTATAATTCGGTCCAAGTTCAAAGGCCTGAGAACAAGGGGAGACAACAGCGTCAGTTCCAGTCTGAGAGGAAGAGAAAATGAGATGAGGTGCCTCGGCTTAATCGCAGAAGCACAAAGTGCAAATTCCTCCTTCCTCTGTCTTTCCTTCTATTTGGGACATCCGCAAATTGGATGATGCCCGTCCACGCTGGGGGGGCCAACTACTTTACTGAGCTCACCTATCTAAATGCTAAGCTCATGCAGAAACACACTCACAGACACACCCAGAAATGATCCTGACTGCCACTTCTTGGTCGACTCAAGATGACACATGAAAATTAACTACCACAGAGGGTAAATAACTAGATTGTTGGAAGTTTTGTCTTTTCCTAACCCTTTATTATGTTCTTCACTCACTCAAGAAAGAAAACAATGATAAATTATTAGGGATATTTTAAAATCACATTCAAATGACACTGCGGAGTGTAGAAACTCCTGTTGAGTGCTCAGGCGTTCTATAAAGTAGATGAGCAATTCGTTCGCTGTCATTCTTTGAGCTTAGCTAGTCAAACTAACAGTTTTTGACTGAAATATACCTGCCAACTTGGCATCCAGAGAGGAGTGCTGAAAGGAACTATTTACTCCATTTGACTATCCAGGACTATCTGACAAAACCATCACATTCTGGCTGCTTTTCCCAACATTCTGCAATTGTATCTTAAAACATTTTCACTTAATGGAAATAAAGAATAAGAAATGCAAGTAGAATCTTGTTTCATTGCTCAATTTCCCCAGCACCAATACAGAAAAAGGTACATTTATTCCTCTGTTCACAGTTAGAAAACAGTGTAACTATTAAAAATGTACACTTATCTTTTCATTCTTAATTTAATAATATTTTACTAAAACTTATTTTTTAAAAATAAAATTGATAGTGCATTTACAGACTACCCCATGATGGCGTGAAGAGGCCACGGGTTTGAGTGCGTGAGCGTAGACCGTGACTCTGCCCTCCGCTACACAGCTCTCTCTTCCTTCTCTTTGCTTCTCTTGCCCCAGAGAAGACGTACAGAAGGGAGAGAGTTCCCGTAGCAGGCCAGGGCTCATTTCATAATTTTAGATCAACCAATTCAGAAGATTCTACTGTAGCTTTGGAGCCTGCTCCCGTAAATGAGCGATTCCTCCCTCGAAAGGGCTTTAGAGGGATATGTCAAAAGTGCAAAAGCTATGCAGTGTATCTCATGATAAATAATATGACAAAACAAGCCCAATATTTGGGCCAGAAGGGTTCTCATACATCATTTACAGATTTTTTTTTTTTTGGTAGAGTTCCAAGGGTTTAACTTCTTACTCTGAAATACATAATTACATAAAGGTAAATCATGGATTCTAATTCACTATTTTGGTCTGTATCAAAGTTCAGTGTTCATTTTCCCTTCCTCTAAAACATTTTTTTGTGTGTTTTGTTTTCATCTAAATGCTCTTGAAAAATACAGCAGATATGTTCCTGAAGATATTGTGCAAACCTGCTTAATGTGAAACTAATCACAGTGCAAACATATGAGACTACTCAGTACATTAAAAAGAAAACATATCTTGAATGTTTTGTGCTGTAAAGGAGTCGTAGGTAATGGGAATAGATCATGAAACCTATTCGTTAGGAGTTTGACTTTCGCACACGGGCACAGTCTGTATTTCCAGGTGCCGTGGCCCTATTTGCTCTCTTTATGAAGGACAGCAGCTCCCTGCGGTTTCTGGAGCGCTGAGGGGGTTTCACTGGTCCCCTGCTGCTGCCGCTGTGTCCTGCCCACCAGGGACCCTGGCCGCCACCACCACCCAGGGCCACTGGCCCCAAATGAATTAAACATCAAAACCATCTCGGAGGTTTTCTAAATCTTTATGCTCAGGCTGCAGCCCTTATCAATTAAATTAGAATGTCTAGAGGATGGAAACTGGGTTTGGGAACTTTTTAAAAAGACTCCAGGTGATTCAAAGCACAGCAAACTGCAGGAACCATTCACCTATGCCCCGGAGCTGTCAGGCTGCCCAAACCATGCAGAGCCTATAGGTAAATGGTGTAGGACTGTTTCCCCCATGTTTTCTGTTATAATCTGTTCTTGGGTCTACCGGTCCCTCTTGGCTCCCAGCCTCACAACATGCCTTTTTCTTCACTCCTTTATTCTTCCAAGGACTGGAAGCCTCCAAAACGTTTTCCCGGACTCCTTTGCTTACTGGGTGTTGATTAAATTCGGCCAATGGGAAGCACTGGCAGCCAGTTGGGAAAACAGGAGAAAAAGAAAAGCCCCTTTTTTTCCCTGCTTCTGGGTCAGGCAGCTGCTGAGATATGAGCAGTGAGGCCGCAGTGTTGGGGCTCTGCGGACCCCTGGTCCTAGCTCCGTGGTTCGGCGGCTCTGAGGCTCCCTCCTCTATGGCTCCTAGGAGACGCATCTTCGCTTTTCAGCCTAAGCAGCTGAAGCGCCTTCTTGCATTTACTTGCACTGCCTTCTCCCTTCGGGCTCTCCTCTTTTCCAACAGTTTAGAAACACTTAGCTGCCTCATATCCTTCTGAAATACCTAATTTCTTTTTGGTATCGAGGTACAATTGATGAATCACATTGTAAGATGTTGAAAGTGTACATCATGATGATTTGATATACATTCTAAAAGGATGCTTCCCATCTAGTTAATTTATACACCCAACACCTCATATATTTATCTATTTTGTATGTATGAGAACATTTAGGTTCTACTCTCATATGATGTCTTTGGGTAAATTAGAAAAATGTACTTCCTCTAGGCAGATTTATTTTTTAAAAAGAGAATAAAGGTTCTCTCCAGGAGGATACAGCCCAGAGGCACGCATTGGAGGAAACGGATATTCTCTTTGTGGGAAGGAGGAGGCACCCCCTTCTCCAGTAGGACACAGTGCCGTCCTGAGGCCAGCGGAGGAAGTGTCACGCCCCTCTGTCCCCCTCTGCCAGGCACCTTCGCACTGCACCATCTGTCCGAGGCCACTGAGTGAGTGGACCGTCCTGAATCAGGCTGTGGGAACTTTAAAAAGTGAGATGTACAAAGGTATCTGAGACATTTTAAGGGGTAAAAAGAGACGGTACATTCACTGAAGAAGATGGAAGGAATAGTGAACGTATAGGAAGAATAACGACGCCGTGACATGCTCCCCAAAACCATGGGAGGCGTTCGGGGAGCCGCTGTTCCACAGCACTGATGCTGTAGGGATGATAAATAGATTCGAACCGGTGTTAAACTAGTAAATGATTCTCTCAGACGGTTTAGTCGTTTCCATTTCTCTCTGGTGCAGGTTATGTCACCCATGAAAACATCGCTATGAAAACCTGGTAGGAACATATTTTAATTGCAGACAAAGCATCTTAAAGGAAATCAATCACCTTCTTCTAATCCAAAACTATACACCGAATTCATTTAGTTTCTGAGGATATAATACACTAAATGTCTCAGACTTTACAAAATAAAATTGTATTACCTTTTTTTTTCACAATCTTAAAAAACATGTATCACTTACCTAGCATGCACTCACTGCAATATTTTCTGTGTATTTCTAATCTTATTTGTATTTCTTTTTTGTATATACTTATAAATTTAAATACATAGTCTAAATAAAAAGTTAATTTTTTTATGGAAAATTATATTGTATGTCACACCATCCCAGTTTCATTCCTGCTACTTTCTTAATCATTAAAAGAAGGGCTTTATTGACTAACATTAATCTGGGGCACTTTCCAAAGGGAAACAAACCGAAATAGCCAGTACACTTCAATAGATCACAACTTTTTATTTTTAAATTAAAAGTTACTTTTATTTCCTAATTACAAAAGTAATACATGTCCATCTTAAACGTCGGATAATGTTAGAATTTGTTCTATCATAAAGGAACTTGACTGGGACCCAGAAATAAGACAATAAAAATATTCCCCAATGCAAAATTAATTGATTATATAAACAGATAGTTAATTTTTTATAACTAAAGGGAATGAAAGCATAAGAGCAACACCGCTGTTTTGCGTTTGTTTTTAGAGCATCTAACAGTTTACAAACACCTTTATATACTTAAATATATGTAGTTGTTACTGCTCCTGTTACTACATTCTGAACACCTATGTCTGCCTACTAAATCGTGACTTGATCTGTTTCTGAACTTTAATTCACAGAACATATTGTGATCGGACAGAACAAGGTTATCTTGTTTGATTCCAGCATTTTCAAAGAAAAGTTAGTAAAGTCCATGCTCATTATTCCCTCTCTCTCTCTCTCTCTCTTTTTTTTTCTTTTCTTTTTTTTTTTTTTGCTACATCTACAATTTGTGTTATTTCGAAGGACAAAAACTGGGCGCTTAAAACATAACAAAACAAAATGTATTTTCTCACAGTTGTGCAGGCTAGAAATCCGAAAATCAATGTGCCAGCACGGCCACTCCCTCCAAAGGACACGAGGTAGAAATCTGGTGCGTGTCTCTCTCCTAGCTTCTGGCGGTTGCCAGGAACCCCTGGCATCTCCTGGTTTGTGGTCCATCACTTCAATTTGTCTCCATCTTCCCCGGGCATTCTCCTCTCTGCGTGTGTCCGTATCCCTGTACCGTGCATCTCCATCTCCTTCTCCCAGTTGCCAAATGAGGGCCCACCCTAACCCAATATGATCCGTTTTAACTTGATTACATAAGCAAAGACTATTTACAAATAAGGTCACATTCAGAAGTTTGATTAGAGGTAGGGGAGTTAGGACTTCAAAATATTCCCTTGGGAGACACAATTCAACCTGCATTGTTCTGTGGCATTTTCTATTGTCGATGGCTTCTTTCTAGAATATTTCTTAATTGATACCTCTCTTAGTATTTTATCACATTGAAGATTAAGATAGAAGTAGACATGTCTTAGGTTTAAGAGAGAGAATCGAAGACTAGAAGGGGTGTATGAAGAATAGATACACCCCCGTCTTAGCATAATTCTCCACTGTGCCCCCTGGACAGTGGACCACTGGGTACCATGTTTACTTGACTATCTCCCGAGCATTCCATGGCCTTGAAATATGGTCCCCTGACCCAGAAGCCTGCTTCCCTTGGTGTTAACCTCTCTCTCAAGCTACATGAGTACCTAACATCTCAAGCTAAGATTACTAAAAACAGTACCTGATGTATATTAGGCCCTCAACAAACACATAATACATGGATGGATAAATAACTGAATGCTCTAAAGTATAAGAAAAATCTTACTTGGTCCTAGTTCTGTCTAGACAAAACCTGGCATCACTGAATGAAGAATGTTCCAGGTGAGCAAAAGTGATGTGTCTCCCTCAATCCTGTGGGAATACTCTAGAATGAAGAGTAACACTCATAGCTCACGACATTACAACTGAGATGTTAAATGAACATGATGAGTCGGATATAATAAAATGAAAATATATTTTTGTTCTCTACTATTTTTTTTTTCAATGAACTAACATACTTTGAGTCACAATGCACATGTCTACTTGTTAACGAAGAAGCCTGGTCTCCGGTTTTGTCAGAACCTTGAACCTGGTCAACTCAAAAAGTACTGCCCCCTGGACTCTTCCCTGTTCCACCTTCCCCTTCTTGCAAATCAAGGCTTTTGGTCCAGTTTGACTGAATTGAGAGAGACCATACACCTTTCTTGATGAGGAGAGAGATTAACTGACTAGTCTGCTGAGCCCACCTGACATTTAAATCCTTCTTTTGGGGGCACTTCTGTCAGTCCCTCTTCCCCTCCACTGGGCTGCTCCAGGTGGGCTGTGTTCACCTTCCTTATCAGGCAGCTGCACCTGACTTAGCCTTCTGTTTGCTTCTGGATTCATCACACAAGGAACTCTCCCTGTCGAAATCCCCACTGCTACTCCAGGCACGTGAAGCACAAGTTTCGTAACAACTCCAAGTCAATTCACTCCTTTGACTCTGCACTTTGGGAAAATTCATAGGAAAAACTCAGACATTCTTTAAGATGCTACCTTTAGTCTTTTGGAAGAGCACAGTTTGCACTGATGTTCCAAGTCAATCTCTTTCTCTCTCCTCCTCCTCCCTTCGTCTCTTAAGATAACCCAGACTTTTATCAGACACTTTATCCACTGAGCATCCTAATTCTAGAGAACGGTTTCATGACACTGCCTGTCACTCAGCCTGATGTCAGAAGAGAACATCCCCTCATTCTGAGAAAGCTGGACACAAGAGTACGGGCGGCGACTCTTCACACGTCCGCAGGTTGACCTCTCACCTCCCAACCTGTTTCTATCTTCCCTGCGAATTTGAGAACTTGTTCACTATCTTCAGACGCCTGCTGGGAAATATCTACTCAGCAGTCTGGCATATTACTTTGAAATTCCACATCTATTAGGTCTGGTTGACTCAACTAAAACAGAGAAACGAAGAACTCAATTGTATGAGTGTTACATCAGTAATTGAGAGTCTTTGTTTTTTCAGTAGTACAGAGTAACTTAGTAATTGATAAATGGCTATATGCTGTTTTTTCCCCATTTTTTTTAGGTGTAGAGTAGTAGCAGTTAAATGCAAACGTGTGTTAACTTCTAATCATGGCTATGAAAGTTATTGCATGGCTAAGACACCATATTTTGATGACTACCTAGATTAATTATATCTTTGGGGGAAAGAGCCTCTGGAGTGCTCAGTTGGCAAATCTAAATCCCTAAAATAAAAATAAAAATGATTACCAAATAGCTAAAATAAGTTTTAGCTTTGAACTTCGGTAGCAAATCTACTAATTTAAATAAGTTAGTAAAATGAGGCACTGGCAACATTACATATAGCCACAGTGATGTTAAAACATAATTCATATTAGAATTTGCTTTCCTTAATCCTCCGGTGTCTTCTACCTGTACTCACAGTAAAATCCTAGGTCCTCACCATATTCTGCAAGGCTTGCATGTGATCTGGCCTCTGCCGACATCCAGACCTTTTTCCATCCCACTCTCCCCTTAAATCACTACCTTCCAGACACGTTACCATTTTCCATGCCTCTTTAGCTTGCTGCTGTTTAGGGCCTTTGCATTCTGTCATGCCTCCATCCCAGCGGTTTTCACTCGAGAGCAATTTTGGCCCTGATGGGACATTTGGCAATTTCTTGAGGCATTTTGGTTGTAATAACTGGGTAAAGACTACGAATGCTGCTAAATATCCTATTATCACAGAACCCCCATAACAAATTATTATTTGCCCTCAAATGTCAGTACTGCCAAGATGAAAAAGACCTGCTGTGTCTGCACGATCTACCTGCAGAAATCCCCATAGCTTCTCCTCCTTCTTATTAAATCCTCAGTTCAAAGCTTCTGTGAAACATTCTTCTAAACGTCTAAGCCCAGAGCCTACCCAACCCACTCCTAAGTCATCACTAAATCTTGCTTATGATGAAGTGTATTGTTTTATCGTCTTACTCTCCCACAGTCTCTAGCTCTAGCAGGAGAGATCTTGCTCTTCACTTTCACTGCTATACACCTTGCTTCTGAGCAGCGCCAGGCACACAATGGCATCCAGTAGATATGTGTTGGATTAGTGAAACAGGGAATGAGTTAATAAGTAGCTTAAACATTTTTTTTCAAGACTTTTTTTCCTGAAACACTTTGCTGCATCATAAAAAAATGGAAAAGTAGTTCAGGAATTGATTTGCAATAATTCAAGTGTTTTCAGATACTATAGATTAGCAGGCTAAAATTTTCAATGGCACCACTCATGTTTTAAAGCCCAAGTCAATCAGAAGAGAGCTGGAACACAACACACACGACATTTACAGTAAAAATATCATGTTCACACAATGATAACTCACACTTCCACAGAAGTAGCTTAGTGCTGCAATGAACAAATCCTACTGAATGAGTGGCAAAGAGGGAAAAGACCAGCAGGTGCCTCATGAGGACAGGAGGGGACCATTGCAGGAGCTCGGGATTATTACTTTCATTTTTACCTCGGAATTTAGTCAGTCCATTTGCTATAAATCTGTCAAGTCAGTTGTTTATGGGTGCCACCTTTCTCAAAGCACACCAAATGAATTTCTTCCTTCTGGTTTGGCGCCTAGAGTAAGGATGACATCCTTACTCCCTGTTGGCTTGATGGTTCGGCCTTCGACCTCTGTTGATCATTCAGCAGGAGAGACGAAGGCATTCCCTTATGCAATCAGAATGCTACTGAATTTTGCTCATTTTTCTTTACTCAAGTCTGAGTTTCAAGGAAGCAAGATTTTCCAATTTCCAAACACTGGATACACAGGAGTGTGGGATGGAGGTAAGGAGGAGACACCAGGAGGAGGGAGACGAAATCCGCATCTCATGAAAGTGCCTGGACTCGCCCCAGTTTTAACGTTAGTCGAGGGGTATATCCTCTACAGACTGATGATGGGAGTCTGTGAACCTCTCGAAATTAAATTTAGAAGAATGCTTAATGTACATGAACATTTCATTCTGAGACGAGTCACCATTACTTTACTGGAAGGTCTGATATTTCCCCTCTTTAGGCATTCTGTACTCTGACAATATTCCCTATTTGATGACATAGCAGTCAATTATAAAATCAGTATAAACTGGGGCCTGTTTTAATGAACTTGGTAGAATCTGCTGATACATTATTCCCATGTTCCCTTCTTTTTAGAAAGCATGAAGATTTAGTAAAGGAGCCTATGACTCACCCAAAGCCACAGGGACTCTTTGGGCTGGTAAGAAACTATTCCTGAGCATCCTGCTGCATCTGCTGAGAAGAGATGTGACATGAAGAAGAAAGGAGAGGGCAGGTGCTGTCTCCTGAGGGCAGGTGCTGTCTCCTGAGGGCAGGAGTTCCCGCCAGCAGCGCGGAACAGGGACGGAAGGCCTGCCTCCTCCAGGCCGACCCCGCCTAACTGTCGTTCCTTCCAAATATCACTTTACTTCTCAAAATAAATGAATTTACTTGATGACAACATCTGTGATTAGCGTTCATGGAAAAGAGGGCAAAGATAGGGCAAGAGGCTTGCTTTAGAAGGGAATGGCGAATGAAGCACGGTAAAGCAGGACAAAATCGGGAAATTCTGTTTTCACAACTAAGCAGTTAACAGACTGCAGAGTCTGAATTTGGAGGAGTAAAGGATGACCCACGTGAGATGCTCACCTCCTTTGTCATCACGTGTTCGTCGGTCTCACTTAGAAAAGGAGCTTAGGTTTTAAGCTCCCTTAACTCTGTTCGAAACTTATGACATGTGAGGAGGGACGGCAGTTATCAGAATACTGCCAAGTAAACTTGTAGTAAGTGGAAACCATGTATAATAAATAAAAATGCTAGCACTTCTGCATCTACCTGGATAGGGATTATTTATGTTAACTTTGCCTATTACTTTACTTCACATAGAAATATGCAATACTTGTGCAAAATGATCCCATACCTGGGATGGGGGTTAAATGGACATGCAATCCTGACCTCTAGGAGTCAAGTGAAGCTTTTTTGGGCATTAGACTTGCAACTCCATTACAAAGACTTCACAGACAGCCGAATTCCTTAGTATGCAACCCTTGACCCTCGCATCAAAAATGGATTGTCCTTTTCAAGAAGATAATGTGTGAGTGGGTCATATCTCCCTCTTTGAGGCTGTGAATCTGAAACAAAGGTGACAAAGAAGTTGATTGGATGTATTTATGTTGAGATGGAAAGATAAAGACGTTCTCAAAGAAGAAAAACCAATGACTACTAAGGCTGGATTTCACACCAAGAAAAACTGGAGATCCAAATATGTTTACTTTTTCTAAGACTTTGTGGCAACTGTACCTATGTATGAAAAAAAAAAAAAGACCATTGTGTTGTAAGACATATGCCTTGTAAAGAAAAGACTGTAGAACCAAGTCTTGGGTTATGTGAAAGTATTAAAAAGTATTGTGAATAATTCTTTTTGAAAACTCTATAAGCAGTTCTGGGCATCTGTCAGAGTAAGAACAGATGAGTACAAAAAATCAACCCAGTGAACCTGTCTCCTTGGATGAAGAGGAAGTGTCTCTCAACCTCGCATTTAAACTGCTTGAGGGCATAGCAAATACATGTGTTCCCTTTCTTTGATGTTCACATCTGTAACTGTGTGGTTCCACTTGGACCTTGAGACAGATGGCCATGAAGCCACCCAAGGCATTAACAGGGATCCCTCTGAGAGCCTGGCATAACCTTCCAGAAGAATAGCTCTCCACCCGCACAGATGTATGGCAGGTAGTCACCTATGTTCTGAAATCTGATAGGTACTCGAAACCTTCACTACCGTCCCCCCATCATCACAGTCCTGAAAAGCTTTAAAATACCAGGAGTCAATTCCCTCTGTATGGGTTTTCTAAAAGTTCTTAATATTAACATTAATTATGCTAGTCTGATACTGATCCAAGCATTTTGTTAGCTAGCTCTAGCTGGTACACAGGGCTTTGCTGTGTTATTTTTATCTATTTTATTTTTTTTCTGACTAATTCCCCTGTCATTATAGCAAAAAGTGATAAACACAGATCATTTCTGATGCAGAGTTAAGGAAAGAAGGAAGGAGTAAGAAAAATTCTGTTCATCGGATTCTGATTATAATTTAATAGGAGAAATCAAAGGAAATTAGGGTGATAATTCTAAATGTTTCTTCTGTATGTATTTCCAGGTGAGTTTTATGGTTCTATATGTTCTCTGAATGTATTTCACACATCGATTGTTGTTTCAAACTCACCTTGTCCTTGGAGACCTCAGTCCCACAGTACTATGACCTACCTAGGCTGGTTTTCCTCTAGGTCAACTGCATCATTGTCAACCTGGCACCTCTTCATCATAATGGTGAAAAGATCTTTCTCCTCTCTTCTGAGCTACGGCCCCTCCTTCCTGAATCATACATCTCCCTCTTTCATAGTTTATTTTCATCTCTTCCTAGGAAAGGGCACTTAGGAGATAGATCGAGGCTTTATAAATTGACTAATAGCTTGACTGAGAATAGAATTTTAGGTTGGATTCTTTTATATTTGAGAACAATGTTTCATTATTGTCAAATTTCTACTGCTGTGGAAAATTTTGATTTTATTTTTATTTTCACTGCTTTCTACGTAACAAGTTTCCGACCCCCTCTTTGGAAACTTTGATAATCTCTTATTTTCTTTTTTAAAAAAGTTTACAATAATGTGTGTTGGTATGAGCCTGTTCTACTGTCATGAGTTTGGGCACTTGGTAGGCATGTTTAATCAGCAAACTTATTTTGGGTTTTCAGTATTTCTCTTGAAGTATCATTGGTGATTTCCCACCCGCTGCGTTTTCTGTTCTCCTCAACAGAGACTTCCTGTATTTGGATATTTAGACTTTATGACTGATTCTCTAACTTTATCTTACCTTTTCTATTATCTATCTTTTTATTTTTGTTGTTATTATTCTACTTTCTGGTAGTTTTCTGAAACTTTATTTTCCAAAATTTCTATTACTATTTTCATTTTTGATCTTATATGTTTAATTTCCAAGATTTGGGGAAGAGAAGAGGATTGTTTTATAATTACTTTCTGAATATCCTGGTTTGTAAATTAATATTGATGTTAATTATTAAAATAATTAATCTTCTCTCTCCCCCTTCTGCCCCCTCACCTTCTCTATCCATCCATCCATCCATCCATCCATCCATCCATCATGTCAGTAGTACACTGGTGGGTTACTTGGTAAAGAGACAATCACTTGGTCTCTTTTTTCTTGCCTAAGTATTAACCATTTCAAAAATAAGGCAAAAGAAAGAGGAATATAGAAAACAAAATAAATATTTTGAACTGTGAATGATGATACTAAATAGTGTTTCTTTTATCTGCAAGGAAGTAGACCTCATATTACTAAATCTTAGAAAGAAGAGACTTAGGCACCAGCCAGCAGTGCTGGACAGGAGCAGGACACCATCCCTGAGACAGAGCTGCTAGGGATCCAAGACACAATGCATGGGACCTGCAGTCTGCAGGCTCCTTAGAAAGAAAGGAATCTGCTGGCTACACATGCCCTCTCTCTCCTTCCAATCTCACTCAGCAGATAGAGCATTCCACCTCCTCTCAGGTGGGGTTATCAAGTAGGTAGCAAAAAGCCAAAGAGAGAATTATACCAAAGGATCTCCTTTTACATGGAGGCAATCATCAGGAGTAAGGTAGAAGCCTACTCAGGTTTTATTCTCCTAACTCACTGCCTTAACCATTAAAGTAGTTGGGAATGTGCTACATCCCTCTTGGAAAGAGATCAGCTATCCATCAGAACAATCCTCCACGATGCCACTCTGCATTTTACAACTTTTTGGCTTTCCTCTTGGATATGGGTTAGAAAAGTGCATTAATTAAATCATCTCCAAGGCCACGCTGTACTCAAGGCTGAAAAAACACTCTTTATTCTATTTCTCTTTTCATATTATGTCCAGTCCCTTTTTCAAAGGCCCTCGAAGAGACCAAACGACATCACACACATATTTCAATAGTAAATTACGTAAAGATACTATAATATTAAAATTCCAACAACACAGAGGTGCTTCAGATACAAATATAAATCTGCCATCATCAAATTCCCTGGTAGAAAACAAATCCAATTATTAAATTCCATTGTAAGTCAAAGCCCAAAGATCAAAAGATTTGTAGATCCAAACTAAATCATATTGTCCTTAAATGTTAATAGTCAGTCCAAAGAAATTTAAGTCCTCCCCAATTTCTTATTTCTCCTCAATTTCAAAGCTTAGTCGTATTTGTCTAGTTGGTCAAATTAGTAGATAAAAGCACAGAGTCTGGATTGGATTGCCTAGGTTAGAATCCTGTGGGCATTGCTTGATAGTTGGGTGACCATGGACAAACTATCAAATCTATTTGTCTCTCAGATAGCCATTCTGTTAAACGAAAAGGATAATCATATGTATCTCACGAAGTTGATGTGAGTTTTACCTAAAGTGATATATGTAAAGTCCTTAAGAGAATGTCTGGGATGTAATAAATTTTACATATGGCTTTAATATACTTTCTTCAGTGGCTTTAGCCTGGACTATCTTCCATAGGAATGGATAGAATGTCTTTGAGTCTTTGGAAGTTAAACTGATCAGTGCCAAGTCTCTGAGATTGCTCATATTAGAATCCATATCATTAATAGGATTTCTCAAGAGTATGACAACACCAACTCTACATTCACCAAATAATAAAAAATCTTCAAGGTTTAGAGCAGTTATCCCAGGCAAAATTACATTACCAGAGCCCGTATTTGGAGCAGGCCAAAGATCATAATGCATTCTCAATGGTAATTGATTGAGAAAATAGATAGAGAAAACCTTTCTTTAGCCTTGCCATCATTCAACTAATTCAGAATCCATGACCTATGAATTTAAAATGTCCATCAAGATGTTAATTTGAGGACATGCATTTTCAATAAATGGTGGGGGGGGGGGAGGAAGGAATCTACATGTCTACACGTACGCACTAACTCTTCTCCCATCAAGTGACATTTGTGTAATAGTGGCTTTGCTTATCCAATATTTTGAACTTGGTACCTTTATTTTCCAGTATCTTGAAAACTTCTTAATTTTCTTTCCCACTTTGAATCCCTCATGTACATGCGTCTAGGACAAAATTAAGTGAGAGAAAGACAGAGACAGAGAGACACTAGCTAACTGTAGCCAGCTACTCCTTCGGCTTATATAGTAAAGTCTTATGTGTTTTGGTGAGTTGCACAGTCACGCGACTATCATTACGATCAAAATGTATGAAAGTTTCATTGCCCTCACTAATTCCCTCACTCTTTTTCAAGTCTCTCTCATCTCTAAGTCTGTAGCAACTACTGAGGTATCGTCTGCCCCTACATTTGCCTTTTTTAGAATGTTGTATAAAAGGAAACATATATTACCTTTAAGTCTAGATTCTCCTTTAGCTTAATGTATTTGAGATTCCTCCATGCTGTTGCAGGTATTAATAGTTTGTGTCCTTTGTTGCTGAGTAATAGTCCATTATATATATTTATCATAATTATGCATTTATTTATTAATGGATATTTGGATGGTTTAAAAATTTTGTTATGAATAAAGTCATTATAAACATTTGCATACAATTTTTATATTAATATGTATTTTTGTTTTTCTAGGGTATTTACCTTAGAGTAGTATTGCTCAGTTGTAAGGTAAGTATATATTTTACTCTCTGAGAAACTAGCAAACATTTTCAAAATGGCTATACTATTTCACATTCCAACCAGTAATATATCTTTGATTAATCCTGGGTAATTTATTCAGATATATAGTTAACTAATTTTCTCTTTATATCTTATTTATATTGCTATCAAATTCACTGAGGTTGTTAATTAAAAAAAATTAAGTGTATTATTCAGATATTAGAATTGATATAAGACGACATAACACTAGGCAACCAGTACTACAAACAGGGCATAAAAATAGGAAACTGCCACCTCTGTGCATTTGTAAGGTGTAAAGAAGAATGTCTTAAAAGAGGAATCATATCTGTCAAGGTCTGTGGCTCACTTCCTGGTAGCATTTAACCCTTTACAGAATCTGTCCAGTCATCTTTTGGACAGGAGATACATATTAGAATTACACACATAACAGAGGAAAAAGGTTAAAAGGTCACCTAATGTACTCATGGGAAAAATTCATACATCCAGCTGGTAGTAGAACATGAACAAAGACCCGATTTGGTATTAGGTAAAACTTGTGAAGTGTTTCAATAGACATGCAAATCCATATGAGCTCATCACTCAGGATCTGGACATCTGCAGCCAAAGGGATCAATTCTTATTTAGTTTTCTGCCTTCTTCTCTTCTCCTTATCCATTATCTAATCCCAGGCCCCTCATTAATATGGATGTGTAGGCTCTAATTACACTTGTTATAGTATTAAACTAGATAAAGTTGTTGCAAATGTTCCTTGCTGGTTTTGCATTTTAAATATTATAAATCTAAATCCTGTTACACTGCAATAACGAATGTCTATTTATATGGATTTTTATACCACATTACTCTGGAATATGCTCATCTGTAACTTATCATTTTGGATGAGCTGGGCTGGAGTTCACATGTATTCTCTTCATGAAAATATATTTCTAAACAATTGGATGGTATATACAAACCAGGCAGAGAGGCTAACCATTTTAAGAGAAGAAATTATTTTAATCAACATAGAGCATCTGTGTTTCAATAGTTGACATGTTAATTACAAATTTTGTCTTAACAATAAAGGAAGTATGGATATTTACCAGGCAAAGCTTTGATAAACTGGTTCAGACTTCATGACAGCAGAATGTCATTTTAAAATGTCACAAATTAAGACATTACAAATTCAGAACCCATGCTACCATTTCATTTAGTTGGAGAGAAGTAGGAGGTTGGACTAACATTTTAAAAATTATATTGTGAATTCACTCAGTCTAACAAACTAAAAAAAAAAAAGTAATTATAGAAATAGTTTGTTCACGTATCTAAAGAGGCTAGTCTGGAGAATGAACAGATTAAGTCAAGTCTAACCCTGTGTAGTGCAGAACAATGAACCTTGAGAGTTATCCAGTTGCTAACTTCTGAGTCTCTCTCCCTTTCCTACGGAACGAGTGACCACTGTCAAACCCCATGTCGTGAGCCAGCTTCCCTAGGAAAATTTTCCTGACCCAAAGTCTCAATTAGATACCATTATTCTGTTCTCCCAAAACACTTGCATAAAATCTATCATGGTACTTCTCTCATGGCAATGCGATAGTTAGTGCACATATCCAGACATCATATGTCTAATGCTCCTGAATTAAGGTCATTCAATCTGAATTTACTCGAAGGTAGAAACCATGTCTTTACTCTCTATATTCTAATGTGAACACATAATCTGGCACAAAGTAGGCACTTTCTAAATATGCGGAACATGTAAGTAGCTAGAATTTAAAGCTTCGTTCCCTAGAAATAGACTGTAATTCTAGAAATGTTTGGTATACTTAACAAATTTTATCAGCACAATTTTTATCATTCATACACTTTGTTTTATAGGGAAATTTTTCAGAGAAATGAAAAAGAACTTAATTCCAACAGTTACTTTTTTAAATTGATAGGCATCTTGCTCCAATGTATTTAATGCTTTCTTTAAACTTGTCTGAAAACTGTGCAAACTTCATACAATTAATCAGTTCTATCCTATTGAGTTAGAGAGCCGATTGATTATACAGGAATAAGAAGTGACAGAAGACAGTCAATTAAGAGGAGAAGAAAAGAAAGCCGAGATATAAAGCATTATTCAAGAAATGATGCAGAGTCAATACCGACACACATTTTTAAGTACCTGCTATCAACTTTATATTGTATTTGATGCCAAGTTGAGTTTTATATGGATCCACAATTCAGAGAGTCCTAACTTGAGAATAAAAGATAACAAAGGATTTCAGTTCTGTTAACATGTTACTAAGGCCTAGGAAGGGAAGAAAGGTACAGGAAATTTTCTTCTGTACCCATTGTATTTCTAGTTTAATAGATGATCACTGATAGAAAGGGTATACCTATTATTCTTGTTCTGCCACTTAATAAGTATATAGCATAAGGAAAGTCACTTAGTCATGCTAACTTTCAGCAGTAATGCCACCATGCAGAATGGTTATGAAGCTTAAATATTGAGAAGAAAAGTATATAAAAATACCTGGTACATGATAGGCACTCAATTTAGGTTTTCAGATAGTGTAGTATTATTGTTCTTTCTCTTTTATTCTGTATCAAAATAGACTTCATATTATAAGAAACATTCAAACATTTTCAGAATTAAAATATTCTTTTATGTTCTCACATAATTAAAGGTATTTTTGGTGTGCCTGGCATGGGTCACCAATCCCAGGAAACAACAGGACAGGCTGGAATGGAACAGTGGCACCGCCGGGCCCAGCTCACAGGCGTCTGTGGTGCTTTGTTTCATGGCTGGGGTGTTAAATGGTTTTACCTCCTCTCGGTTCTGTGTTGGAATACCATAACTGATGCCTCTGTGACCCATGCAGGATTCCTGTTCCCCTTAAAGCAATTACTGAAGTCAGAATTCAAATGGCTCTCTGTTCCTAAATGTGTGAGGGCTCTTCTCACTGCTTACAATACTAAGCAGGAAGGTAAGAGAAAACGGGGGGCAAAGAACCTTGCCCCAAAATCCACCAGCAGTGAACTATGCAAATGTCATCCTCCAGAGAAATGACTCCCCCACCTGATCTGGAACAATGCCCGAGATGCACGCTTAAGTGAGGGGAGGGGTTCAAGATTCAGGTGGATACTCAACTGTAGACTGAGATTTCTTAAGTCCACTTACATATATGTAAACACATGCACATGTATATAAACCCACAGAAACACCCTAACAAAAACAAGTGACAGTGAACTTACTAACACCTACATGCATTCAAAGAAGTGAACAGAGTAGTTAAAGATGTGAGTGAATAAGCAGGAGGCCTGGCAGGGAAGTAAGAGAGTGGAATGATGATGGACGGGGACCACGGCAGATAATAGACAGATAAAGGAAATGTGAGTGGGCTCCACAGAGACCAAGGGATGCTAATGTGCAATACGTTTCAGCTTAGAACATGAACACGACCAGTTACAAGAGCCAGAGGAATCGCACCCCTTTTCATGAGTGAAGATTCTAAATTTATCTGTGCTATTTGGAGCCATCGTATTCAGCCATGTTTGGCCTTCTCCAGGTGCTGGCTGTCTGATACCAACGCGACACTGAATTTGAAAAGACTACATCTGGTGATTATCTATTTTTTAGGAAAATGAAGAAATCCTTCTGTGCCTAATAGCAAATGCATTAAGCCTTCAAATGGCAATATCTTGAAAGCAATAATCACACTCACCTTCCAAGTGCTTCTTTTGCCTCTGGTCATCTGTTAGGCTGGAGTATCACTTGACACTCCACTCGACATCTCTGCGTATCATATCACTGGGATGTAAGTAACCCATTTGAAACAACTAAGGAGTTATCTGGCAATTAAAAGTTTGCTAGAACCCTATCTATGGTATTCTAACATCTCACCATTGGGAAGACTCTCTGTACAGTGAATACTTTGTAATTTATGGAATTAACTGATTTAGGCTCTGTAGAACAGAACCCCATTGACAGCTATTATGTTGCGGGGGCAGTGTGGACTCCCTCTAAATCAGCATGCCTGCCAGGATTTTATTAAGATAGATACAGCGGCCTGATAGTGCAGGGAGCTCTGCCAAGTGGTCTGGCCTTGTGAGAACTGACTCTGCCCATGTCGAGAATTTTTCAACCAGCCTGGGCTGGGAAACAGAGATGGAAGAGCTGGCACCGTGTGATGAATCGTGCTTATCTCTGAGGTTGATCTCCTGTGTCCCTAAGCCTCTGGTTCTCTGGGCTGGCAAGGAACAGGCATAGGGAGGCCGCATCTCACATCTGCTTCCTGTACTCCTGGGGCCGGAGACGGCAGCACCGGTGACGCCCTCCTTCATACATCTGGTCCTTCCAGACGCTGGTACCAACAGAATTCCAGGAGTAAGTACCCATGACGAGGGCAAACTATACGCTAGGTAATTCCAACAACTTGGCATTCATTTTACGTATGAGCAAACAGGGGCTCAGAAAGGCTGGATGATGGACAAAGTCCATCTTGCTAAGTAAGTGGCTGGACCAGGGTGGATTCAAAGCCAGTCAAGACGACCATAGAATCATGGGAGTTTATCATGTCGGGCCTTGCCATACACATTCATGTGAGATGCGATTTGAGTGCAGCCACACGACAGCAAACCGTAACCTGCTCCAGCCCGAGAACCATCTCAAGGGCGAGTCAGGGAGGAGGCGGTTTTGGAGTAAACACGGGCATCCATTCCCCTGACAGATGGCTGCCTTGGTGAATCTTCCTTCCAAGGATGTGACTGCCGACAGGGATGCAGAGCTTCATCAGGCAGGAAAAGTCACGGCACAGTCTGAAGAGGTGTCTGTTTTCTGGCAAATCTCTTTTCTCACCAAGCGCAGTCCCAGAGGCTGGAGATGAAACTGAGAAGAATGTTCTCCCTTTCCTTTCCATTTCAGAAGGATCGAGGGCCAGCTAACTTCCTGGTTTGGAGGCAAAGCAGTTTTTCTCCACAACCCTATTCCTGCCGCCACAATCCGCAGTGTGACTGACACATATTTCTTCCTCCTAAGCGGTGTAATTTACGAGAGCAAGTACACCATTTCCAAAGTCAGAGCAGCACTTTCGGAATTAATACTATTTTAAGGTTCCAATATTTTTAAAATACGGCATCAGAAAGTAACCGAGACACAACTGAGAAAGGGGGCTTGGATGCTCCCTAGTGTTTTTGGCAACGGTGACACCGAAAACCTTCGGTTGTGCTGGCTTCGCTCACTGGCATGTGGAATGCTGGCTTCACTGAGCCCTTCTCCAGCGTCAGATGGAAAACAGTCTGGGCTCCCAGCTGCCCTGGGTCACTGCCCCGCCTCCATGAAGGAGGGTTATATCAGTGGCTGGGGCCACCAGCTTCTCCTAGGCATGAGGATGATGGGTACGAGGCAGACCACACACTTCTTCACATGGAAACTCTCTGTACTCAATAAAAGTGCAATGTAAAGGTAGCCAGGTAAAGGTTTTAGAGGACTACCAGGGCAGGTTTTCTGTATAAAATTATCTGGCTCTCAAAGGACCTTTGATTTCTCCAATAATATTTCTCTATGTTTTTGTCTCTTAGATTGAAGAATAGATCGAAGATGCTATAAGGTATCTTCAAAATAATGCATTTCAGCCAACACACGAAGGGGAAGAAATGTTCTTCCTTCCTTCCAATTTAATGGTAAAGCTTCGAGGGGGAAGGATTGTGTTAGTTTCTCTTTTTCTCTTTTTATCATACAGTACCTAGTATGTTTCTTGTATATGATGGGCATTAAAACTACTTACTGAATTTATTAAATTGCCTCAAGTCACACAGCTAGAACAAGACGAATTGAGGCTGGAACCCAGATGTTCTGATAACTAGTTATGTTGTTTTCTCATTACACTACAGAGTCAAAATCAGAAGAATAAAAATGTATACCTATATATTGACTATGCTATGTAAAATTTCAAAAGATATCTTTTGATGGTGGTTTCATTTCTGCTTCCTTAACTTCAGCATATCCTAACACGCTCCTTCATATTACAAATTGCCCCCTATATTGTACTAATGATCAAATGACAAAGCGTGTAGGGGTCTTTAAGGCACCATGTTCAAATAGGTATTATCATTACTGAGGCTCTCTCTGCTCACGTGGTTTTAGGCATAACCACGGTTAAGTGGGATGAGTCAAAATTCTTTTGATCACTGAGCCTTCTGGTATCACCTCAGAGGCAATGCTTGCACATTTACTCTAGAATTTTCAGAACATCATGGAAGCTGAAATTAAGCACCACAGACAAATTTGTCAGTTAAAGGGAAAAACTGAAAAGAGAATGTCACAGAGGTAACAGAAGGGAAGCTTTTACAGAGAAGGGACGGCAACAGCACCAAGTTACTGAGAGAGGCGGTCACTGCCGCTGAGAAGGGGCCAGGGAGTTGATGAGGGAAGTGCCAGGTGCTGTGAAGAAGGAGGTCGATGGGGGGAAGCTGTGTAGAGGGCTCAAGGCTTAAATAATAAAATACGTTAAACCTGGTCTTGGGAATCATTCAGTGAAACACCTTGAAGTTATATCTGAGGACACGAAGAACAGACAGACGAATCGGAGAGACGGTCGGTACGGACCCAGGACTTGCATTCTGATTGCTTTAGGCCAGATTGCTGTGCAGCCACCTGAAATGGGGCGGCCACTCAAGGACAAGGGTGTGCAGCAAAGTGACAGAGGCGCCCGGGCTCGGGGCGGACAGAGCAGGAGTGGCTGACTTTGGAGAGGAGAAGGTGTTGTTCAGTGAGAGAGAAACCACAGGAAGGAATACACATGACCGCGGTCGCTAAGAACTGCGGAAGGTTTTTTATTGTTCTTTAACCAGCCTCTGCTTTCCCGGACTTCCCTGAACCTAAAAGCTTTTTTGAGATGACCACATTGTAAGTTGAGCGAAGGTGGCAACGGGGCCTACTAACTTCCTGGCCAGTCATTCAGTTTTCTGGGGGATGAAATGACAGAGCTGAAATCGAAGTATTTCATGTCTGCGAACAAACTGGATTACTGTCTGGAAAGCCAGTGACTGAGCCCCATCTTTAAGAGACTCAGATATTCTATTGAGAATAAAAATAGCATCGATGCGTGATGCCTCTAGTTTGTAACTGCAGGGTTCTTAACAGCTATGTACACGTGTGTACTTGCATGGGGGTCTCTGCACTCATGCACACCCAGGTGTTAGTGAGTGCAATAGCTAAGTTTTAACTAGTTATTTGATATTAAAATCTTATTAATGTCCATAACATATGGACAGCATGACTGGCATCTTTAGGGCTACTAAGACCACGGAGTTAGATAAAGCTGGATTTGAATCTATCGCTTTATTAAGATTCCTTATCTCTTGTATGAGGATAACAATAAGGATATTATATATCTCCTAGCGTTACTGGGGAAATGAAACTACATGACATATACAAAGCACTGGCTTTGTATGTATGAGTTCATAATATATAATCTTATTGCTGTTATTTTTTTTTTTAAGTTTTAAATTTGGACACTTGTTTGTGTTTTCTACACAATCTAAGAAGAATAGAAAAAAGACACAAGGATAATTAACATTTATTAAGAACCCCCTGTGAGTCACTAGAATTATTATGCCTCACATCATTTAATCTTCTCAACAGTGTATCACGTAGGTATTATCATTCCTATTTCATGGTTGCAGAATGTCAGGTTCCAAATGCAGTATTTAACTTGCCACAAAGTCGCACGGCTTATCATTGGCAGATACAGGATTTGTAACCAAATCTGTATCCATATTGAATAAATCACATGAATTATTCCTCTCATTTGGAAATTTGCTGGCATGAAAGTAGAAGGTTCTTATGTGTCTAGAGTGATTTAACAAGTCTACTTTAGTTGCTGGAAACATTACAAAAATAATCTCATAAGCAATAGCTTGATCTTTGGCCTTTGCATCCTTACAGTCTGGGAAAGGAACATCATCCTTGAACTGCCACAGGGAGACCCTCTTCTCCTGGGGAGGAAAAAGGTACTGATACAAGCCCAAGCAAATGGAAACTGTCACCTGCACAGCCAAATCAGCCTGCCAGCCAGCCAGAGTCAGACAGTGATTGCACAGCTGACATCTGTATCTCATATTAATCAGAGTGTCCCAACTTGGCCAGAGACACAAAGACACAGACAAGGAAGCAGCAAATAACCCCAGCTCCTCCGTGGTTCTTCCATCTGTCTATCAGAAGGGCATCAGCATGAGTATCACTAAACTGACAGATTCAAGGGAAGAAAAGGCCATCAGCAGAAGGGCCAAGGACAATATCCTGATCCACGTTAGATGTGCTCAACATTCTTGTTCGGGCAGGGTTTTTATAATTTCGTGCGTGTCTGTCCTTAAAAGTCACATATGTGCTGTGTTTGTGAGGTATCATGTCCCATTCCTTCAGCCTGTGTTTGCAGCCCCGTCATGCTCTCTTGGGGCTCCACAAGTACGAATGCTGAGCCTTGGAGATGTCAATAACAGAGCATAATCAAGTAGAAAACTGACTGCTTTGAACAAAAAGTAGGCCACTTATTGGTGTTCTCCTCCATTTCATTTTTGACACTTTTGATTCTAGATTGGGCTTCTGTCCTGACCATTCCTTTGTATCCTACCCTAAAAGAATCCCTGAAAGTGAGGTTCCATTGAGCTCAAGAGCCCACATTCTCTCCTCCTCTTCACTGGGCTCTACCCTGTCTGCTGCTCTAACTTTTACAAAAGTGGTCTCCAGGCTCATGTGAAAGAATCTATAGAGGTGTCAATAGAAAAAAAAATTTAACAGATATAATAAGAAAGCAGTTAAGTTTTATAGATATATAAGCACATATAAATACAGATATTTCTATCTCTATCTCTATTTCATCTATATCTAGAGAGAGAAATTGATACCATCACTTAGTCACATGTCATTACAGAAAGTGAAGTATCTTTAGGAAGGTTGGGATGCAACACTTATTTGCTATCAGAAAATTGAGACACTTGAAGTTTGTGTATTTCTGATTAAGTAAATTTATGCATCATGCCATATGATGTACCTTAATGAGCTCTCGTAAAACACAAAGAGCCCTGAGAAAGTTCCTGTACGGAAACCGTGGCTTGACCCTCGTCCAATAACGCTAGAATAAATAAACAAGAAGATGGCTAAGCTGACGCTTCTACTTTAGTCCCTCTCTCTGTGCAACATCGCCATCGGCAACTGTAGAGACCGAAATAATTACTGCCAATAGTTTGCTAGCTGGCAGATCATGGAAAAATCAAGCATACGATCTACCTCTGTCAAGTGAAGGAGATGTTTTAATTATAGTTACCAAAATACTTTATTTTTAAAAGAAACTTGTACTATGAAGAAAACATTTTTTAGATTGGCTATTCCCAAATATGACCATGATCATATAATTTTTTTGTTGAATTTAAGGTTAAATAAAGCTCTAGTTAGATATTTTAATAACTTAGGAGTAAAATACAAAACAAACTTAAAAACATTACTTTTCAACCAATATAAAAATGTTCTATATAAGGTTGGATTCATTTCCTAGGAATATCAAAGTACAATGTTTTCCTTCAGAGCCACAGGAAAAATTTATTGTCACCAGGGAGGATATAGAATAATTATTGGGTTGTGTACAAATATATGGATAGAGGTATCCATAAAATACAGCAGAGACATGAGAATCGGCTCTGTGGCAGGAGTGTGTGCAGCGGAGGAACAAAAAAAAAGCGTAACACTCTGAAGTTGGCCCTGTAAGAAGGTATCAGAGAAACAATGGGGAAATTATTTCAGCAACCAGAGTCCTAGGTGAACAGCCTTTGAAACACTCATGCGATCTTCGGGGTAGGTGAAAGAGTGTGGGAAGGAGAGATGAGCGGGGCTCTCACGTGAGGACTTGAAAGAGGAAGGGGGCGTTGCCGCGGGACGGGACAGGCTTGCGTGCCAGGCTGCAAAGCCTGTTCGATTCTCTTGGCAAAGAGGAATAATTGAAAGTTTTAAGCTAAAAAGTAATATATGTTATCACGATGATCACTTTGATATAAATCAATAAAATAAAGATATATTGGTGATACGGAGGCTCATGAGAAGGCTATTAATATAATTGAGGAGAGCGGTAAATCTTTAGGGTAACTCTATGACTCCATATATTATTATTATCTTTGTGCTTCTGAAGTAGATATTACCCATGGTGAACTAAAATAGACTCGGGCCATTAAAGAATTAGAGGCCACTCTGGAATCTGCTATTAAATCCTACCAATTCTTTTTACTTCTTATCAAAAAAGCAAAATCATAAGAAAAAAAATATTTATTGGTCAATTCTTCCCCCCAAAATGTTAATGATTATTAGTTTACAATATTTGTACTGGTATTCATGCATTTTATGCTTTCAATAATTAAAACATTAATAAGAATTTAACCTTGCAGAGTTGATTAGGAATACACAAGTGTATGCAACAATAAGATTAATTTAATTGCCACTTTCTCTGTTAATTTATAGGCAGCATTCCAAACTGAGATGTTCACGGGGTGGGCAGTTCTTTTTACATAAGACTTCTAAGGAAATCACTAAAGTGCCTTTACAATTCCGATGAGTCCAAGTCCAATACCATCTTGGTGTGGGAAGGGGCACATGATAGCAGCTATTTCTGAAATACTATGGAAATTCCCAACACAGGAATTCTAGGATAACCTGGGTCCTTTGAGGTCCAGTTCTACAGGCCCAAGAATTCTATTCATAGAAACTTAATGGGCCGACTCTGATATCTGATATATGTGGGTCCGAGTATCAGCTCTGCCCTTACTAATCCATCAATAAGCTACTACCAGCCTTGAAGGAGTTATTCAGCAGCACCTAACTTCATTAAAGTGCTGTTTGAGGAGTAAACAATTGAATCCATGTAAATGAGTTGGACCAGTGTCCAGCCAGTAGTGTATGTTCAATACATTGTAGCTGTTCTTGTAATCGCCTGTTGAGAAATCATAGAATTGGAGCAAAAAGAAACTTCAGCAATCACCTAACAACCATATGACTTTACAACTGAAAAAACTGAGGTCCAGACTGAAAGTATTTGCCCAGGGTCACATTGCTAATCCATCACAGAGTCAGGGCTGTATCCCAGATCATTTAGATTCCGGTCTGGTGTCCTTTCCACTAAAACACGCCAACTTCAGTGCTGCCAGACGCACCAGCACGCCGCGAGGCGCTTCGAGCAGATGTGCAGCGGTTCTGTCTGCATAAATGCGTGTAGCTCGAAACTCAAGCGACTTGGATGTGCCCGGGGGAACGGGCGGAATAAATCACAGCGAGCCTTATACTGTGGCGCAGACTGAGGAATCAGCACAATGATAACCTGCACCGCTCTCTTTCCCCTCCGCATCCTTTGAGATTTACGGATCTTTTCCCAGAGGAAGCTGAAAGACTGGTAGTGTGAGACACAAGCCCTGGACCCCAGCGGGACCAGCGACTGAAGCGGCTGCTGGAGCCCCCGCCCTGGGGCCGAGCAGCCCCTGCGTCTCCAGCCCGACAGCGAGCTGCTGGCAGCGCCTGACCCGTCAGCTCCTTCACTCCCCAGAACGAGCAAACAGTCGGGGCCCTGATCTGAGACGAGGAAAACAGCCACGTAATCAGGAACAGCTCTGCCACCGATGCGCATGCAGCAGCAGTTTATGACAACGGAGAAGAGGCGTGTGGCTGGCAGAGAAGTCCGTATTTACATTAAACAGCTGCGTGAATAAGTGTCTGGCTCATCCTCAGGGCGAGAAAATCTCCCATCAGGACTTTGCTCCAGCAGTGCCAGTTTCAACACTAATCACGTTCAGCAGAGAAAGCCTTCGCTCTCTTTTAACACGGGAAATAAATATAATAAAAATAACATTATTACTTTAAGTGGAAGAGGTATCATCCAATTCAATCAATATTGATTTTCTGCTTAGAAGTCTCCACACGTGACTAAAACTAGTCACCTCTGACTATATTTCATTCTTATGCATTAAATTTGACTACTACGGAATCTGATCATCTCTAAGGCCCCTTTCAGTCTGCATAATGTTGTGACACTGAGTTTGCTTGTTTAATTATACCTATATATCTAATGTATTTCTCCATGATTGTTTACTAGCCCATAATAGGTAGGGTTCTCATTGGTCCAGATTCCAAGACCAAACCACTAACACTGCTCCATGTCTGCATCCTGATGGGATGACAGTGTCCCTAACTTAATAAATACTTTTAATGAAGAAATAATAATGTTAAAGTTCTCTATTTTAGTGACACACTTAAAAATATATCAATATAAATACAAACTAAATGTAAATTATTTACCAGTACAAACATATGCAACAATACAACATATATATCTTGAATTGTCCACTTAAAACCTATATAATTTTATGAACCAATGTCACCCCAATAAATTTAGTAAATATAAAAAAATAGTTCTAGTATAAAAAGAGAAAATTTGGATGAGACTAACTCTTGGAATGGAGAGATGAGAAAAGGATTGGGGAGGGAATCATATGGGAATTAACCTCTTTCTGTATTTTTTAAAGAACATACATACCACATATGGAAAAATGTACCAATAGTTGGCCGAGTTGGCATGTGGGTACCTAAGTGTTCATTATATTAGTCCCTGCATTTTTTCCGTATGTTTGATATACTGTACCAGACTTTTCTTAGGATAATACGTGCCCATTTTACCGCACCTACCACTTGCATCTACCCTTTGAGGAAGATTTGGGGATGTGTTGATCTTAACCATTTTCACATCCTAGTACCTGGATGTCTTTGTGTGGTTTTCTTTGGTTTCATAGTTTGTGAATTCAGATGGCTTCATAGTGTGATGCTTAAAATGATTAGAAGATAAAAAAAACACTGAGAAATCGTAATCATGAAGGAGTAGGCAAATGAAGAATGACATTTAACTATTCTCAAATTTGGCTACTTTCTCCCTTTACATGCAATTGGAATAAGATAAAGTTCTCTTGCTAGCAAAGAAATATTATTGGGTAGAGAATATATTAATATACTATTTATAGTTTTCTATTTACTTGATTTTAATGAATTATTATGCCCTTTTCCATTCACACTGTAAGGAAGTTAGGAAATTTTCCTTTTCTATTATTCAAAGTTTTGGTTTGGGGAGCTTATGATTCATGAAGAAGAAAAAAAATTGGAAAAATTCCCCTAGCAATATACTATCTTTAGCAAAACAAATCTTTCTGTGAACAGAGGAAATATTTACTACCAGCCTAAGATAAATCTTAAACATTGACAACTAGATCTATGATAACTGTGAAGTTATGTGATGAGATACTCATTTTTAGTCGTGAAAAAGGATCTGTAATATTGAGATGAAAAGGCTATCAGTTCGTTTGGGGTGGCTATTCCAACACACCACAGACTTGGTAGTTTAGAAATGAAAATTTATCATTCACATTCCTGGAAGCTCTAAGTCCAAGATCAAGGTACAAACATGATCGAGTTCTTCCACCCTCATGACCTAAGCACCTCCCTAAGGCCATCTCCTAATACTACTATTTTGGGGGGTTAGGATTGCAACACGTGAATTTTAGGGGGATACAAACATTCATACCACAGCAAAGACATCGGGTGTATTTTCATATTTTTCCTCTCTGCTATTGTTTTTGGCACTCCAGAGTATTGAAAAAGCAAATGCAATTTGTTGTGTGGTTTTACAAAGTATTCGAATTTCAACTTGTAGTGCATTTACTCCGCTTACTGCTAAGAACGTCTCTCAGTCTAAATATCTGTTTTGCTTAATTCTCAAACGTATGCCGAGGCCTCCTGCTCGTAATCAGATTTGGGCCGGGGCCTTGTTCTTTTCGCCACAGTGAACGGCGACACTGCCAGATTCGGTTAGTCTGTCCATTCGCACAATCCGTAAATCCTACCTGCCCATAAATATTCTCCGATTTGAAAACTGTTCATTATTTCTGAGACAGACGATACTGCTGAAAATTAAGTCAGTTCTTTCCACTCCTCCTGGCAGTGACAGTTTAACATTTAAATTTCACTAATTATCTTCGTTGCTCATTATCAGTGTTTTTTTTTTTTCATCTCACCTTTCTATGAACATTTTCATCATTCTAAGACACACAGTCTTAAAGTACTTTTCAAATCTGTGCTTTTCAGCCAAACTAATGTCAGGCATTTCATATCTGCCAAACCAATAACCTCCCAGTTCTATGTTGACAAGACCATTCTGCAGTTATTGAAAGGAAGGAGAAACCAGTACGTGACGGTATCCTGGATAACTTGTGTCTGGGTAACTCACAACTTGTTCAAGGTGCTAAAAGGGAGAACTGGGGAGATGCCTGAGAAAGCTTCCTTGGTGGTACCCACTGGGGCAGAAGACAGCCACTGTGAAAAGGGCACAGAGCTATAACTGCACCCTACGGTCCCATCCTTCCTATGCAGCGAAAGACTTAATATTCAGAAAAATGGGGCGGGGAGAACTGTCTCTCATAGATCACCAGTAAAAATCCACTGTAACTGAAAGAAACAGAAAATAATCATCTGCTCCTGGTAAAGGGGAGAAAATAAATCCTGGACCCAGAATGACAGCTGCAGTAGTGGGTGAAGAACTTGAGGACTGCAGTGTGTGCTGGGACCGAGGCTTAAGCGAATGTCGCGGTGACTCCCACTACCAGAGTAATGATGACTAAGCGAAAAGAAACTCTGACTACTGCTGGAGGAGCTGTAAGAAACACACTCCCTCGAGGTACATACGAAGAGGAGACCTGATGCTGAGCGGAGAGTTGACACTGAGACAAACCCTCCGGCAGATCAGCCCCACCCTACACACCAACCATCGCTAGAAGAATTCGAAGCCGGTGGTGCGTCCAGGGTGGCCACAGTGACAACAGACATCAAGCTCAGAACAACATCTACTACAAACCTCCGCACCACAGTGCGAGTAGAAGGAAAGCGTGCCAACTTCTATGAATAAAAGCTGTACTGCTGTCACGGGGGAAGAAACTTCCCTCTACACTTCTAGGTTCTTTCAGTTGGTCTAGTCATTAAATCAATATGAGATCAATTAACAAGAGAAAATAACCAAATCTGATTACATACATATGTGCATGAACTTCACATATATAAATGGTTTGGAGTCAGGAAAGTAAAATGAGGTATATACGGCATCCTGAGCCTCTAAGGAATGAGGTCAGAAGACCTGGAGCTTCAGAGGGGAGGATGGTAATTTGAAGGATAATAAGAAGAGCAGATATTCAGTAATGAGAAGTTTGCCCTGCCCTACAGATAGGCCATAAAAGTTATTTCTGGTAGTAGCTCTTATTATGGGTAAGGTTACAAATGTAAATTCTTTAAGGGAAAGATAAAAATCTCTCATGCACCCGCGGGGCCCTGACTGCCTTCAGTTGAGTACAATCCACGTGCTGAAAGGCACATCTTGGGCAGGCCTGCTCTGAACCCCTTCACTATCCTACAAAAGATATCTGTCTATTAACATAGAAATATCAGGCACGCTAGAAAGAAAGAAAAAAGCAATACACTCTCAATAGATAAATCAACAGAATTCGATTTGGATAAGATGAAAGTTGTTGGAACTCTTTGACAGGGAATTTAAATTACCACGATTAATATGCTAATTTTTCTAATCAAATAGACGGTACACAAGTCCAAAAGGGTAACCTTAGCAGAGAAATAAAAACTATAGGGAAGAATAAAACAAAAATTGTGTATTTTTATTTTGCTTCATTTTTACAGTAACCTGTGAGTGATATGTGATAATAGTTTTCCCACTACAAGAATTATTTTACAATTTCCTTTTGAATAATTTTTAACAAAAATAGCTGAACACTTTAAAGATAGATATAAAGTAATAACGATCCAGTAGTTTTGTACTCTATACGTCACTGAAAGTTTGTAAGGAGAAAAAAAGGAAGAAAATTTGGACAGAAAAGGGTTTCAGAAACAATATTCTCCAGTGTATTGAAAGAGCCTTCCAATAATCAATAATCTTCAGGTCTGAGGAAGAGGAAACACTGAAAATGCCTGCAGCTCCATACTGTAACTGGCAATTAAAATGACATATGTATATGAATTATAAGACATGCCCTTGATGGGGATCATGATATGCCATTGCAAAACATGCCACTTTGACATAATGATTATTTTGAGCTGAAAGCAATTCAGAAGCAGCAGGTACAAAAAACCCTGCCTTCTCCTTCTATGCCTGACAGCAGGGCATAAAATTCCCTCTGGAAATGTGTCCCCTCTCCCTGGTACCAGTGGGAGATTGAATATTATGAATTTGCATAAACAGGATGTTCCTAAATAACCCTTATCCTCCATTAGTTTCTTCCCATATTCTTATAATTACCTTCCCACATTTGACTGCTTCTAAAAGCCTAAACCCGTTCTCCTTTTTCTTGTTACTTCTCCACAAATTTGTCGCTCTTAGTTAAAATGGTAATGTAAGACTCTGGTTCTAACCACTTCTTTGAATCTTTACTATTTTTCTCTGAGGGCCCCCGAATGCACACATAATAAACTGTTTCTCCCGTTAATCTGTTTTTTGTCAGTTTAATTTGTAGATCTCAGATACAGAACCTGAGAGGGTGGAAGAAACCTTTTTTTCTCCCTTTCGCCCTCATAAACTTTTATAAAATCAAACTTGCCATGCTCTGGAATTGTCATTCGATTCATTGGAAAAAAAAAAAAATCCTGTTTCTCCAGAATAAAAAAAAAAAAAAAATACTGTAGTTTGAAGACAATTCTTTCTTGAAAACTGTGGGACCTCAGAGTTGATTGACCCTTAGAAATGAGCCTCTAAAGCTTATATAGTCGGATGGGCCTGACCAAATACCCTATGACACAGGAGGCAGAGAACAACTTAACGTTCCCAGCTTCGGCTCCCTGACTCACTGCACAGAGACAGGAAACTGCTTTGACGAATAAAGAAAATCATTTTACCTTGAAGATGTCAGCTCTACAACAATATGGTGCTCAGTGTGTTTTGCTTGGTCATTTTCTGAATGTAACAGCTCTTGGAAGATAACCATTTAACTCTTGCTATTTATTGAAACAGTAAATTGAGAGGTGAGCACACTGACTTCCTGAAAACTTTAAACTGACCTCCTAGTGGCTCTATAAGCAAAAGAAATAGAATGAACAATAGCCAGAAGACTGAGTCATCCTGCAGAGAAAGCTTTCAAATGCAGTGTGTTCACCTTATTTTCCACTTTAAGAAAAACAGACGAATGTAAGAAAAAAGGCGGTATAAAGCTGCTCTTTTGGGCTGTATTTTCACAACTTATTTGCAAGAGGAAGACATCCAAATCTCTCTCTCTCTCTCTCTCTCTCTCTCTCGCTCACTCACTCTCGCTCTCACACACACACACACACACACACGCACACACACACACATGCACACACATATAAAATAACACCCATATTTAGGCGCTAACATCAGCAAATTAATGTATCACACTTTTGATTGCATTTCTAGTCCTAAATGTATTGACTCACCTAAGAGCCTTCTGTTTTTATCACATTTTCAGACTATGAAAGTGATTGCTGGGTCTACGTTCTCAGGCATGCACATTTTGTGAAATTAAAACATATTTGAGAAATGTAAACACATTTGTATTGTCTAAGGACTATAATCAAGGATTGAACTCTGATTGGATATTTTTTTTAAAAAAAGACAGTGCTTCATAGTTTGAAAATCTGTGCATGTGTAACATTTCATTTAATCATCACAACCCAGTGGGGTTGATATCGCTATAATTCTTATTTGATAAATGGAGAACCTGAGATACACAGAGGTAGTTTTTGTCACAGGGTACAACTGGTTATAAACCACAGATCCCTTTTCTCAGAAGGCTGTGAATAGACATTTTGCACCATGTATAATGCTGGGTGGTAGATGAGAAAGAAAACTAAGGCACAACGCCAATATGAAGGAGAAACAGAAGAGTAAGGAGATATACAAAAAATAATTAAAATAGAGCACTGTTGTTAGCAAGAAAGTTAAGTCCAGAACGCTATGGAAATACATTTTTTTTTTTTTAAAAAAAAAAAAAAAGAAGACAGCTAATCCAGTTTAGCTGTGTGTGTGGGTGGGTGGCTGGGTGGCTGGGGGAGGGCAGAGGGACAACTACCAATAGGTCGATAACGAAAATTTTAGGACCAATGAGGTTAATTAGATGAAGAACTGCGCAAGGCAGTCAAGGCAGCAGCAGCAGCACATAATAAAGAACAAATTTCTACATGACTAGGGAACCAAGAAGTCCACCAGTGGTATAAGGTGCCGGCACGCAGGGTCCCGAGTGGAGTGGCAACTCATGAGACTGCGGATGTGGACAGCCGGATTAGGGACGACCTCTCTGGAAGGCTGGAAGGCGGCCTGAAGCAGTGGAAAGCCGGGAAGGTATTTTAGTCAGTTCACAGCATTCCCACATTGGCGGGGGTCTGGTTTGGGTTCTGTGTTTTTCGTTGTTTGTTTTAACGCTCTGGCAGCAGTTGGGAGACGGTTAGAGAAGGACAGGGCTGGAGGCAGGTGACTCACTTAGGGGGCTGAAGCAGTTCAGGGTCTCCCTGAAGTGCAGTGGGGGCGCTGTGACAAAAAAACGGCACAAAGGATATGAAGGTGAAGACAGAGCACAGGAAAGCTCCAGGTGTTCAGACTTGAGCCACTAGGTGGATACTGAAGACATAAAATGCCCTGAAACTCAATTCTGAATGTGCTAAATTGGAATGTTCAAAGGGACATTCAAGTACAGCTGGATACGTGAATCTGGAGGCCAGAAGCCGTCACTAAAATGACCGTTTATTTCTGTCAGTGTTTACATAAGCAAGGAAAAGAAGATTAAAGCCATCAGAGTATTAAAAGCGAAAACAGAAAAACACGAGGATAAATCTCTGGAGAAGAAGAATATGTAAAGAAATCTCAGCAGGAGAGAGATCCTGTGGACAAAACTGGAAAACTGACAAAAACCCCAAAGAGTTATGAGTAAGGTGGGTGGTCAAAGGGACCGGGTTCTACGGTGAAGCTGTCGCTCTTGCCAGAGAGGATGATGGACGCTCGTACACTCATAGACCTCATTAGCATCCTGGGCAACCCGCAGGTCACGGATCAGTAGTATCCACTCTTCATGAGAGGACAGGGCTCTTAATGATGGTGAGAAACAGTGTCAGTCTCAGAGACTCAGAATGCGAAGACGAGAACCGCGCTGTGTTCCCAGACGGCTAAGCAACCCCACAGCGGCGCCCGCCGCCCGCCTCCGACTTTCCTGACAGCAGGACTAGTCTAGGTGACTGTGCAGAGCATCCAATGAGGTTGCCTCTTTGCTGCCTCCTGGTTACTCAAATTCCGCGTGCTGTGTGACCACACGTCCTCTAAAAATCTCCTTCAGACAATACAGACTCACTGACCCTGCCCTTTGTGTCAGGCAGGAGGGTGCTCTGAGGCCTTAAAGACCGGAACGACCACTGTCGTCAGCGGGCTCACCCCTGGGTAGCACACAGGGACACAGGGACACGCTTGGACTGGCACGCCTTCCTCCCGCTTAGCTCTGCTGGAATTGCTACACGTCCTTCAGTCTGTGTTCAAGTATCACTTCTTTCTGGGACCTTGAATGACGAGGTCGGCAACAGACGCCACCCCCTTTGCTCTGCCACAGACCCCCTGACACATCCCTGTCGGAGACCTCGCCACGCCCCACACCAGCAGCTGTTAATTGTCCAGCCATCCTGTTCAACTATGGTCTCCATGGGGTCACAGATTTTCCTCTTGTTCTTTCCCAGAGCTGAACTTCATACCATTCATTTCCTGATACAAGATTGCTAAAAGTCTGTCATGAGTACAAATGACTATATCACAATGAAGAATGTATCATAAAAGAACTATAAATAAAGTTCTATGGGAGGTCGGAGGAGAGAATATGAGGTAACATTTGACCTGGGCCTGAAAAGATCAATAAGATTTGAGTGTCGGACATGGAGTGAGGGAGGTGCTCCATGCAGAGGGATCGCGTGAACAAATCAAACATTTTACAGGGGCTCTCAGATGCGGTGGATAAAGACGGCTTAAGGGATAGACTGAGAAGAGAGGTTAGAATCCAGCTCTGGAGAACCCTGAATATCAAATCCAGGATTTTGCTTATCCACAACCACAGCCAAAAACAGGTACAAATGCATCCCTGTAGCTATGAAAATAGGCAAGTCTTGGCATTATAATAATATAATGGCAAATATAAGATAAAAGCAGAACCAAGCTTTGCTCTTAATAGACACTCATTTTCATATAGAGCTTTTGGGGAGCTCTTTCAAATTATGGACTTAGATTTGGAGATGTCCCACTGACGGATGGGAATCTGAAGTCAGGATGTTTCCATCGGGGGGACTATATGATTTCAAAATCGGTTGGCAGTCCCAGTTCAGAAGGTGGGTACTGGTCAGCAGTGGGAGGAAATCCTCCAATTCTAAGAACAAGGGCCAGTGAGTATGGGCAGCTTCCCAGGCAAGACACCGGCCTGGTCATCTCTAAGACTGTTCCCAGACGCTGGTCATGCTGACTCTGAAAGGTACAGTGGAGGGAAAGGACGTGGTTTGTTTTACTGAGGCCTGGAGTATTTTCAAGAGTTCTTGCTTCATGGGTCCCATGTGATCACCTGTGTGGTGACCTGGCTACAGTAAAACTCGCCAGCATGGAGTCCGCTGTCTCTCATCTCTCGGGAGGCCAATGGGGTATCGAGTCCTTTTTGTTTTAGGTGGTAGCTGCAAGGCCACTAGATTGCTCTTACTAAGCTGGGGAATGTCATTTTGGGCTGAGGGTCTTGGATTTTTGTCTTGATAAAAGGCTCATCCATCTTTAGCTGACTGTGCTTGAATGGCACGCACATGCAAGCAGTTTCCTTAGTGGAACCATTCTAAACTACTATCAATATAAATCTGAAACTTGATTAAAATACTGTCGGGGGAAAAACATGGTAGTATAAATGAAACAAGAATGTCAGAATGTTGATAAATGCTGATATTAAGAATATATTTGTTTGTACATTATGAGATGCACATATGGTGGTTTAATATACTGTTTTCCTCTTTTGTGTGTATTTAAATATTCTGAACCAAGAATTTTTTAAAGGCAGTATAAGGGAACATTTGGACTCCAACAAGCAATTCACTTCACGCTGTGGTTTCCCCAACCCACTGATGATGCGTCACTAGCTGCGAAGTGCGGACAGTCAGAATTCACTGGGTGACAGAGGCAGCTTCGTCCACCGCCCCTGGGGGGTGAGGAGGAGATGGGGGAAAGCCGGTCCCAGGCTGCACACCACGTGCCAGTGACACATGTGATTTGTTAAGACACTGTTACGATACATGTCACTGTGGGAACAATAGTGGACACTTCTCTATGTAGACCTGACAATCACAGTGAAGTACTGGTGCCTTTTTTTTTTTTTTTAAGGCGAAGTGGTTAAACTGCGAAACAGTGCTGTGTAACATCCCTGCCTGCATTAAGTTTGCTATATGGAGACTAATTTATTTCTCTACTCCTGGAAAGTAGTAGTTTCAATTGCATGGTTGTGGTAAGTTTTAGGATGACAGTCATTTCTCAGCAACACCCCTGGCCAAACGCAACAGAATCCTTCAACAGAGGTCACAGTGGTTTCCGTCTAACCAGCTTGCCTTCTCACTCATGCTGGGTTTAAGGAGCTCAGAAAGTCCAAATCGGTTAACACAGTCTCATAAAAGAACAGCAAGGCAGTCTCTCTGTGTCTCTCTTTAGTCTGTTCTGAGTAAGCAGAGGCCATAATCTGCTCTGTGCTCCCCTCTACCTCCTTGACATGGGATAAATTTCTTTGCTTGTATGTGTGTGTCCAAGCTTCCCTGCCGGACCTTCCCAGGCTCTGATGAGACAAGTCCCTTTCCCTTGGCTATGAGCAGCCTTATTAGTCTCTTTGTTTGTTTGTTTGTTTTTAACCTGAGGCTAATACACTCTCTTAGAATTTCCAAAAGACTTTTTTACTTTCAAGCATTAGAGACCTGGGAACTCTATAGATATGACAGCTTATGAACAGCATAGGTACCAGGTATGAGGCATTTTAGTCTGATCAGTGACCTGGCCACTCTAAGGCCATTATGTCTCACAACTATTACAGTCACCGGGTCACCAGCCACCTTGGAGATCTGCAGTCATCACCTGGAGGGTGTTTCGTCACCAGGATGGCCTGCCAGAACTCATTCATTCCTTAAAGCCATATGGCAATAAAATGTGGTGTGTCCACGGTAGTCAGCACGAGGGACACAGGAACACGAGCTACTAGTGACACACCGGGCAAGGTTTATTAACACATTTACAGGCAGGTAACTAGCTAAGCGTATGTAACCCTCCTAGTTTTCACTACCCCACTGGGAGGCGTGCTTAAGCCAGGCACAGCTGGACGCGCCCGGAGTGTGCTCCAGGACAGGGACTCTGCTCTCACCACCCTACGTCTTTATAAAGTGGGATCGGAAGGGAGGGGAGAGGCAGTTGCTAGCTGACCAAGTTACAGGGGAAGCTCCACTGCTGGAAATAAGATCTTTTCATACCTGAGTTTAAGCAGATGAGTTTGCATACTAATGCTCTTGGTATCAGCTAAGCGCTTTGAGTTCCCATAACCTCAGTTTTGCTTCAAGCGATCGTTGAGAAGCTTGCAGGAGGGAAAAGGAAGAGAACTCAGTAGGACCATAGGAAACACAGTATTTGTCTGTCCTCATGGTATGTTTTTGCCATCTGCTTTTGTATCTACTGTAGCATTATGCCAATGTTCCTTACAGAGTGGTCTTCATACCACTTTTAAAGAATAACTTAAGGGACTTGTTAAAAATGCCGGTGCCTGGGCACCATCTAAATCCTCCTAAATCTGAATGTAGGAGAATCCTGCCCAGAAATCTACTTATTTAACAGGCTTCCCAAGTGATACATGGGGACGCTAAACTTTGAGAACTACTATTCCAGACCAGAATTTCTTGAACCCACCTGGTCACCTGTGACCCTTGTTCAAAAGGCAGATTCTTGTATCTCATTTTACACCTACTGAATCAGATCCTTCGGAGGGACTTGGAGGAACTCGTATCTAAATCACCTTTACATTCTTAATTCTAGCCCAGTGTTGATCAGATAGTAATAAATAAATAAATAAATAGATAGATAGATAAATTGTGGCTGAAAATATAGTTGTGAAGCTATTTGAAAAACTTATTTAAGAAATAATGAAAAAATGAGAGTGAAAATATAATTTTTTAAGTGGAAAATTACTTTCCCAGGAGAAGTAACCTGAAAGGATGTAGAATCAAAATAGTACTGATTTTAGAAGTTAAAAAAGAGAGAGAGAGAGAGAGAGGATTTTAGGGGGAAATGTATTAACACAATCGAACACAGTGAAGAGATCACGTAAGATAGTGGTAGGGAACGTCGTCCTCTCTGGCTTACACGGAGTGTCCCGATCACCGATGGTCAGTTTAAGTCACAGGCGCAGGGTGTGAAGGATGTGGCTGCACCATTCTTGGCTGAGAACAGTGGATGTCGGATGGGTCAGGGTAACTGCTGCAGTTTACTCTACCAAGGGGGGTGACGTCAAGAGGAAGGAGACAGATAGGAAAGACAATAACTTGAACAATAACAAAGTAAATAAAATAATTCATTTATGGCAACATGAGCATATTTTTAGATCAAGGAGGAAAAGTCAATGGAGAGGGAAAACTTGGAAGTGTAAGTTAAGAAGAGATTTCTGGACTTAAAGACTATTTTAGACTAGAAAAAAATATCTGTTTTTATCATTACAAGATCTTTGCCAAAATTCCCTATGTGCAACCCTGGACACGGGCCTTCTGTGAACCTCATCAGGCCAAGACCTACACTTACAAAGCTGAAGTGGACCTTCGTGACCTTTATCTCTATTGGCAACACTCTCAGATATCATCTGCTATCCCACCAGCAGATGATAATAGGAAAGATAAGTCCAAATTTCTCTCTAAATTCTAGAGCATCCCCGCCGAGCCTCTAGGCTTCAGAGGACCGCTGTCAGGATGGGAAAAATAAAACCTTCCAAGTATGAGATGGCGCAAGGATCATTTCTTCCCCATAATTTGTGCATAGAGCAGTTAACCAAGGTCAACTTGGCATTTAAAAGGGCATTTACATTTGAGACTTGAAGAATTAGTAGACATTAGATGGTCCTTGAAGAGAAGGAAGATTGTTTTAAAAGAGAAATGGTCAATGCACTTGCCCGGGACAACAGGGAAAACAGTGTTTTTCAATGATTAGAATAAGTTCCGTGTAATTGAAATAAATGATAAGATCAGTGGTGCAAGATGAGCAAAGGAGGAGAGGAAGAGCAGACACTGCGGACTCCTCCAGGCCGGAACAGGAACTTGGGGACCTTACGATTAGAGCGATAAGAAAGCATCATAGCATTTTAATATCTTGAAGGTTTTGATTTGTATTTTTAGAAAAAAAAATCACTTGGGTTGTAATACAGAGCACTGTTGAAGAAGACCTTGGCTGCAGCTAGGTGGCCTTACAGTGTTCTGCTGGTATAGCCCAAATGAGGAAACATGGTGGCCTGAGTTTCTTTAGTGGCAGTAAGGGCAGAGAAATGACAGTAAGTGAGAGAGAAAGTTCAGAGGGGAGAAAGTCTCTTTAAGAATCTACCTTTCCTATGGGAAGGAAGAAACTTTCTTACCCACATTTTCAATATGTCTCCTCGCATGACTTTCTAACTTCTTTCTAAGAAGAAAGAGGCTAACATTATGGTCAAAGCTAAAGATACGCAAAAACAAAACAAAACAAAACATATTTACTAGTGTTTACCATTATTATGGGTTAGTGAAAAGAGCCATGGTGCATCTCAATCTTTCATTTTCTGCCTCCATAATATTTGCATAAGAGCCTTGTCTCTAGGGGCGAGCCAGCGAATCAGGGCCCCTTTTGAGGTCCAGCCATCATTCTATTTCCTCACAGACATGCCTGAATATATAGAGCCCAATAGTGAGATGTGGGGGAAGGCAAGAAGTATCAACAACAAACACTGTGATAAAATTTTCACAGAGGAGTCCTATTTTATGGTTTGGATGAAGATAATTGGGGACACAGGTATGGACCTGTCATCCTTTTGTCAGATGTCTGATGGAAACAGTTTACTCTGCAGTCCTAGGCATTTTACACTAAAAGGACAAAATGAGAAACTTCACTTAAGTTACTACTCTCCAATATGCTTTCATTTGAGAAATTGTCCATGGAGTGTGGGAAGGAGAAACATATTAGGTATTTGCTCAACTGTCAGTTAGATGACAAATATCAGTCAGGATAGACTGGTTTATATTGTAAAAATAAATAACCCCTAAAAATCGGTAGCTTAATGCATCAAAAGTTTATTTCTTGCTGCTGGTATACGTCCAGTGTGGGCTGAGGGGGAGTCTGCTCATCAAAGGGCTTAGGGACCTGGGGTACTAAAGCTTTATGTCAGCATGTGCTACCCAGATCACTGCAGAAGTGAGAGACAGGTGATGAATCCCTCACTGGCTTTTAAAGGACCCACCGGGAAAGGATACATGTCATTTTTCCTTACATTTCCTTGCCAAAGCAAGACTTAATGTCAAAATATGGTATGGAGGCGCAGTCCAACCATACGCCAGGAAGGTGAAAAGCCGTAAATACTTGGTGAACCTCACCAATAACTGCCATGTGATACCTCGTTTTCCACTTAGCTTCCCATTCTTTTGTTTCCGCTCATATGACTGAGAGATGTGGAGTAGCAGAAAGAGAAGAGTGAGTTTCAGTGAACGAAATCCCACCCCAGACTCCTTTCAGTACTGAGTGGTATAGTCCAATGGAGCTGATGACTGATCGTGAGGTGGGAGGGAGGGGGAGAAATTCAGGACCACGCACAGGTTTCTGTCCTGGCGCATACAGCAGGTGGTGGTGCCACCTGAAGCACAGAATCAGGGGATGCGGCAGCCCATGGAACCTCTTTAAATTCTGTATCTTATTAAACATACCTCCAAGTCTTGTCACGTTGCATTGCGAATCCAAGAATGGAGGAAATACTTATAACTTTTAGATTGCGATAAGTGTATACTTGATCATACATGAAATTAGCTATAAACATCTTGAAACATTTCACAGCATTTTTTCCTACAGTTGTAAAATTTCTTAAAAGGACAAGTGCTGTTTCATGGAAAAACCAATGACCACCATATAAGGTCACATTATTTCCCATCTCCACCCAAAGTCAACCTGCCCCAGCACTGTCCACCCCATTTCAGTCACATTACGTCTTTGAGGACTTTCATAGAAATAGAAAACACAAGAGGAAGAGAACGTTTCAGAGAAGAAACAATTCATTTTGTGCAAAGTTGAAGCATCTGAGTAGAAATGTCAACAGGCAATGAGGCATGCGGGTTTGCATCTCAGGGGAGAAATCTGGATTAGAGATAAATATTTAAGCATCAGCAGCATATAGACAGTAATTGAACTATGGTAGTTAATATTCGTACTTCTTCCTCCACAGCCAGACTTCTGAGTGTTACTGTTTCTCCTGGGGCCTTGTAATAGATTCAAAAAGTTCTCTCTTAAAGGCACAATCTCAGTTTTCTATTCCAAGTCATCAAACTTATGATACTTTCTGTTCCTTACGCATAAATGATCAGTTAGAGACTGAAACGTTATTACTTTGAGGTGACGGTCGAGTCCTTGGTGAAATCCAGTAATGAGTAAAAGTGTTAGATATTTAGATGTAAGTGCTCAATCAAGATAATTTCCATGGTAAGTTTTTTATCTGTAGAATATTTTAAAAGTATGTGTCTACATAATATTAAGGATGAATAAGAATATGATTATAAAAATTGGGTTGTTTAATAAAACTGCTGTTCAATATCCAGTAATATACAGAGACTAATAAAGGCATTTATATTCTTTAAATATTTTTCTTGAGATGTCCTTATTTGAAGCAATTTAACCATCACGTTCTTTAGAAGTCTGCATTCGAATACTCTTACTCTGCTTGGTTTCATTTCTTGGCTACATACTCAGGCATATAGGCCTCTTTGGGAAATATCAGTACTCGTGTGTGTGTGTGTGTGTGTGTGTGTGTGTGTGTGTGTGTGTGTGTGTGATCAGACCTCCCATCTTTTATATGTCATTGTTAAATATCCCATAAATCAATGAAAGAAGTTCTTGAAGAAAGAGAAGTAAGCGAAAGCTAAAGATGGAGCAGAACTCAAGTTCTGAACTTCTACACAGTCAGTAATTATGTCTATTATTTTGGGGGAGGAAAGAAATAATTAATCTCTGTTTGACTATTCTCTATGCATCCTGTCTTCTCTAATAATATTCTCTTACCAATTTATATTCCTCCCTCTTAAATATTTAAAAGCCTTCTAATTTTCCATCCAGTTAGTGTACTTAGGCAGATGCAGCAATGTTTAATTAAAGGATTTGCCTTTACCTACAGTTTATAAAAGGTTTTTTTAACCACTTCAGAAAAACCTTGCAAAATAAGTTATTATAAAATGTTAAAATGAGTTTCAAATTTAAACAAAATATCTGGAGTTATATTACTGTGACGTCCCAGCGCCTAGGTTTATTTGTGGTCTTACCTCTCCACTTTAGAGCACCTGAATGAACAAAATAGATCTGTGACTATGGAAATATAGAAAAAGAGACTACTTAAACTACAAAGGTTATAGAAATTTTTAAGTTCAAAAACTATATGCTTTTTCAAAATATGAAGTTGTAAAAGCACAGTAAAATATAGTGACATGAAGATATTCATAAGTGACTGAAGAACAGATTGATTGTACACTTTACTCTCTAATCAATGCTTTTTCCTATAATTTCATTCTGTCTAAATATATATTTTAATTAGTCACAAAGTGTTTTTCTATTATAAAAGAATATTTGATATCTTACTAGGACTGTTTTTTCTTAATAATTAAAAACTCATCCAAAAACCCTGTTTCATTGTTAATTTTTTCCCTCTTCTGTTATCAAACTTTATAATCCTCAATCAGCTAAGAAAACACTTACGTGTATTGTCATCATATATGAATCTTGTCCTCTTACCCTGAGGGGATCATGAGGGAATTTGCTAAGGTGAGTTTAGAAATCGAGATATGCTGGACTTGCTGCGTACTCTAATTCTGCCTCTCAAGTAAACTAATAGGAGAAAATAATGAGGTGAGTTTGCCATGTCTTCATTCTTTCTAAGTTTATCCTAGCTGGTGCCGATGCCATTTTCTCTTCTAGGTGCTATAGGCTATTTAGCTAAAATCCATTCTAAAACTTTTTTTTTTTTCAATAACAAACAATAAGTTTTCATGTCATTTCTGGGATCCACATTCCCTTTCTTAAAACAAAAACAAAATACAAAACAAAACAAACCAATAAAAACCTGACGAGTTTTCACATCTTCGGACTTTTCTTATAAGCAGGCCATGATGTCTGCCAGCTGCAAATTCTCTTAGGTTTTATGTGTCTGATAAAGTATTTGTCTTTATTTTTGCAGGAGATTTTCCCTAAACATAGAATTTTCAGTTAACAGTTTTTTTCTTTTGTCACTTGAACAAAGGAATTCTATTGTTTTATGGCTCGCATGTATGACAGGAAGTGTGTGCTGATTCTTTGTTTCCTTTTTCTCTGGCAGTCTTTAATAGTTTCGTCTTCATGGCTGATCTTCAGCAACTGTACTATAGTTTACCACAGTGTATTCTGTGCTTATTGTTTGAATATTTGAATATTCTACTTGAATATTGTTTCTTTGAAGTTCTTGGATTTGTGTGTTTAGACTTTCCATCACATTTGAAAGGTTTTAGCCATTAATTCTTCAAATATTTTTCCATCATCCTCCCAATTCCAATTCACTTGCTACACTAATTGATATTTTTGCACAGATAACTGAGTCACTGTTTTTTTGTTTTGTTTTGTTTTTTCTTTCACCGCTTCATTTTGGTAGTTCTACTGCTGTCTCTTTCAGCTTATTGATGTTTTTTCTGCAGTGTCTAATCTGCTATTAAGCTCATCTGGTGATTTTTTTTTACTTTGAATCTCTATTTTTGATCACCAGAAACAGTACTTGCCTCTTTTTTTTCTCTTTATTATTTCTCTTCTTGTTATGTTCACGTCTTCCTCTAATTCTTAATCATATTTTTATAGTATTTTAAATTTTATCTCCACTAATTGTTTTATTTCTCTCCTTTGTGTGTCTATTAATATTGACTGAATTTTCTCCCAGCTTTGGGTCATATTTTCTTGTTTATTTATGTTTTGGGTGATTTTTTTATTTGATGTATAGCTTGTAGATGTTATACTGCTGATGTCTGGATTTTATTGTTTTCTTTAAAGTGTATGGAATTTTGTTTTGGTTAGCAATTATGTTACTTACAAATCAAATTAGTTTGACATTTTCCAGGTTTGTTTAGAAAGTTCTCTAGGAGTTTTAAATCCAGAACTATTTTAGCCATACTTCTAAGGCTTTACCTGAGATTTCTATTAAATGCCCTTGTGTTCCAGGGAGATTTTCTTCTCTGAATAAACTTAAATATGTCCCAGCTCTGGATGAGCGTTGGGAATTGGTGAGCTTTCAGCTTCTCTGACATTCTCTGTCTGGCATGCGAGCTTCTTACTTAAAAACAGACTCGAGAAGACTCATGTGGATTTTTTAAATGTTTTCCTGCCTAGCTGCCTATTTTGTAGTAATCAGCTTCGAAAATTCTGACTTATTTTCCTAAATTCAGAATTGTTTCAGCTCTGCGAATACCTAGTGCTTTGCTTGGGGTTCCCCTTCTCTGCACCACCAACAGAAACCGGTGGCTCCACAGACATCTGGTTCAGTGCAGACTGGTTCTCACTGGTTCTCCTCCCTGATCATAGACCTGTGTTGCCAGTTGTCCAATATCTGAAGCAGTCCAGGCTTTTAGCTGTTTATGGTAGAAAAACAAGAAAAATTCTACTTTCTTCCTATGGCTTCAGTATCAGTATCTTCATTTTTCCATGCAATAGCAACTTATGCACTACGCAGATGTTTGATGATGCAATATTTCTTAACAGAGTGTCCCATATTGTTATGGAATTTTCCACTAGGTTGTGGTCCCACTTGTACATTTTTATATTAGTTCTTTTTTAAAAAAATATTACTCAAGGGTGTCAATAGATGATTTCTATAACAAACAAGACATAGATTCTGTCCTCGAGTGGGCCACAATCAGTTTATTGACTGTTACGTTGACTAGATAGTTGTCCAGTCATGCCAGCAGGAAAGATAACAAAGTCTGAACATGTGAAGAAATGACAACTACATCAATGCCTGACCTACAGTTATTTTTAGATACCTTCAACTATAAGTTGGAACCTAATTTCTTAGGGCTAAAAATTTAAAATATCAGTCTTAAGACAGATGAAATATTGTCTTTCTCACCACAGAACAACTTTGTGTAAGAGTGTTAAATTTCCAGGGCACAAGGCCTAGTACTAATGAGCAAAGATTTAGTGGTCTACTTACATGTTCTCTAAGGAAAAGCTTCTTTTTGCCTTGAAATGCAGAAGTGGTTCACGGTTTGTTTGTTTTATTTTTCGGTGGAGCAGATAGATAACTTGGAGAAGAATTGCAAATGCAACAGAAGCCAGCAGTAGCCCACATAAGCCTTCTCTAACTCCAGCTCTAACTCTACACAGCCTTCTTCTGCAGTGCCCATAAACTTTCAGAGAACTGTAACAACTTCCATGATAAGTGACAGAAATTAGTTCCAAATGCATTACGACCAAAGCAGCAGCATGTTACGGAAGTTATGCTGTAACTTCCACCAATAGAACCTTATATATCTTAAAATCAGGACCATCATTTCTTGGTTCCTTCCTCAAGACATTTATATGGTGACTTTTCAGAAAAGGAATCTTTCCTGCTACATACATCTCCTGTTGCCTTCCTTTACTGTGAGTTCCAACATTACTTATATATTGTGGATGCCCTAGGTTTACATGCAGTGATACCAACTGCTGAAAAGGAAAATGATGTTAACATACTAACAAAAAAATTCCCTAACTTCTCTCTTTCTCCAACTCTTGCCAAGTGACATTAAATCATTTTCGTTTTTGTTGTGCTTAGAGATCTATATCTACATCTATGTATCATTTCTTCTCCCAAACAATTAATCCAAACCTGTCTCTTTGAAGCATTAAAAAAGTATTGTTTTTTAAATGTAATTCAGTGTGTGTTCTTGCCAGATTTAGGCCTGTGTAATTTAGAACTAAATAAAGTTTGAGCAATCCCTATGTTCCCTCCAACCTAAGTAGCAACACCTTCTGGCCAGTCTCAGAATTTTATCGGTTACCTTAACAACTGCCCACAATTTCACGAGTAGTCTCTTCATTAAAGTGTCTTAATTGGAATAATCTGGGATGAATTTTGTTTCCTATCAAGAACCCTACTGATATAACAGGTAGTTGTTATACCCATTAGAAAGGATTCTATTTTTGTTTTCCATTTTGAACAATAAGTACATAGATGTAATTGTGTAGGTGTTTACATGAACACAAGCACTTTGGTGTAGCTTGAGAAAATACAGATTGATTCACTGAATCGGAGATGTTAAGAAAGCCAAGTTGATATGGAACACTGGCATTGAAATGCATACAGAGTTCCAAAAGGTACTGAGTTGCTGTTTCCAGAACGAAGTAAAATGGCCAGCCAGGTGCTTGTTCTATTCCTAATGTTCACTAGTCAAAGAGCGGTTTTAGAAAAATCACAAAATCATAGCATGCTGAATTTTGGTGCACAGGAGTCCATGAAGGACCTTATAGTTATGAATCTATTATATTCTTGAAGTGCCCTCATGATGGTGTTGTTAGGTGGCGATTAAGCCTATATCTGAACACTACCTGCGAGAGTAAACTAGTTCCTAAGATAGGCCGTTATAAATTTGAACAGTTTTAGCTACTGGAAACTTTGCATTCACTTTCACAGAAACATTTGTCCAGTTCTGCCCTTTGGTGCCGTTCTCAATATGTCTAATCTCATTGCCACGTGATCATCTTTCAGGTATTTGAATATACTAGTTACTGTCTCATTGAATTTTCTCTTTTCAACTGACTTTTTCAACAGCTTGCCAAATTCCTCCCTAGTTTTATGATCGGATAGGACTTAACATCAATTTATTTCTATTTCCCTAGCTCTTCATTGTCCCTTGAGAAAATTTCCTTTGTCGAACGCGCTCATTTGTAAAACTCTTGTGGGGACGCACTGCTGCATCATTCTGCAGACACACAGATGGCCAGAAATCAAATCTTACCTAATTTGGCATAAACCTATCTACACTTGTCTGTGATCACTCTTTATTCTTCCAGGATTATATCTAGGTCCATACGAACAAGGAGGAGAACTGTTTGGTCTTGTCCATTTTTTACTTCACCCTAGCTTTATAGGAAATACATTTTTCCCAAATAATTGATCCATTAACAATGGTGTACATTTCTTGGGCACCAATCAGGTTTTGAAAGGTGGGATTCCCACTTCATCAGCTCTCAGTTTCTGACTCTCCTGTTATCTACAGTTAATCTAACAGACTTTGCAACCAGTTTCCGATTTTTTCTGATCCCTCTAATAACATCTGTGTCAACTGTGTTGTTCCAACACATAAAGCCTGGAATGAAATATGTTTTGATTGTAGGAAATGTTCGTTCAAGGATTTATTAAAATAAGTGTTTACTGAATATTTCCTACATGCTACGTCCTCTGTTCGAGCTGGGCATAGGAAAGAAAATAGAACCTGCTCCCTGGTCTGACCTGACCATTGGACTCTTCTCTTTCCACATGTATCTGGGCTTCAGCTGTGAGGCGCTCTGTCCCATTCTAATGAGAAGAGTTTCAATATTAAGACAAAAATATCCCCATAACCTTCATAATACCTCTATTTTCTCATAAGCAAAGGAAAGAAAAGATAAAAGATGAGATATATGTAGTAACACAAAAAGTACTAGCTGCAAGAATCGTAAGTATTAAGTGTGCATTTCAAGTTATAAATTGTCACTGCAATTTGTGTTTGTTTTTCTGACATTTTTATAGTTCTAAGGAGCAGTGAGACAGCCTCTTATATGCCAAATATTATGTATTAAAGCATAACAGTCCTAGTGGCCACAACTGGAATGAGACAACCCAGTATCATAAAAACAGTGCTGGCCTGAAAGCCACAGGTTCTCACCTCACCTCCATCTCTCCCAAGTATGTGAACATGAAGGATTCTTATCATGTACTAGACCCTCAAGTTATCTCCTACAAATAAGGGGCTGGAATTCGATGGTCTCAAGGTTCCTTATAGCTCTAATTTTCTGATTATACCAATTGCTTGCAACGCTGGAGAAGGACACAGAAGGAGCCAGCTCGCCTGGTTGCAAAGGCAGCTAGCTGAACGCTGGCACAGGAATTCAGGACTGTATGTGGGAACATGTGATTATAGTACAATCATTATGATTCATCAAGAGAATAAATTCCCTTGTTGGTTACACATACACGCTCCCAACCCTTCCCACTCACAACTTTTACTTCCTGGTTTAAGAACGGTCTAAAAGTAGGGAAAGGACGTGGGTGGAGTGGGAAGAAGGGAGGGGAGGGAGTGGGAAGTGTTCTCTATTTGGAAGAGATATTTGGAAGCTCTTTTTCATGCTCATTTATACCACCTACGGTGCTTTTATCCTCCCTTGCCGAATGTTTGATTATCCTAACCAAATGGAAAGTAATAAGTCAAAATAGTTATCGTCACTCCTTTTCAGGCATAATAAGCTCAGTTAAAACATTTTCATACATACACGAATGATGACTTAATTCACTGAATAAAATGAAAAGAAATCAAAATTAAGAGACTCAGTCATGCCAACGAGAGACAGGGAAAATCCCACAGTAAGGCAGCTCAATTTCTATGTCTATGGGTAAGAAAGAAATGACCGAAATTGACTTTTAAGAACAATTTTCCACTTTTCGTTCTTCAATATAGTGAGTCCACTCTCACAGTAATCAAGTAGCTTAAAAGCAGAGCTGATCAAGAAGTTTTATAATCATATAATATTCAGCTGAGAGATTCCTGAAGAGCGTAGTTGGTTTGGGTACAACCTGGATCACAACAGGAAAATCAAGACTTGAAGTTCTCAAATATTTGTAGGATGTTTATGAAAATAAGGAAGTGAGATTTAGCTGGATTTCAAAATTAAACGTAATTTCTGGTGGGAACAAGAGAGCAGAGACTCATTTTTCCCTACTCTACCTCCCTAAGTGCAACAAAAACAACCTGAAAAAAAGACAAGAGGCAATCAAAGGAGAACCCTGAGAAACGGAAAGAGTAATGCAAACTGGCTGAAGACTGAGGAATAGTATCAAGGGCTTCTAGGACCTCCCACGCAGCCGTGGCAGGCGGTCCAGACCCTGTGTCTCCAGGAACCCCCCCGCTGGCGACAGAAGGTGGCCATTAGGGACTGAATGTCTGCATTCCCCCACTCCAAATTCATGTGTGAAGCCCTAACTCCCAATGTGATAGCATTTAGAACTGGGACCTTCGGGAGATAATTATGTTTACAGGCAGGCCCCTCATGACCGGAGGAGAGAGGGATCTTGATCTCTCTCTCCATGTGCCTGCAAGGAGGGAAGGACATGAGCGCACACAGTGAGAGGGCAGCCAACGTAAGAGCGCTCGCACCAGCGCCCGCCCATGCTGGCACCCTGATCTCGGACCTGTGGCCTCCAGAACTGTGGGAAAATAAATGTCCACTGCTTAATCCGCTCGGTCTATGGTATTTCGCTACAGCAACTCGAGCTAAGACAGCGGCCTAGGCAGGCCACCTGAATGGAACAGGAGCTTCCTTAGGTGGAATGGGAGCTCTGCTGACAACCCGAGACAGACTGGTGGCACCAGCAAGGGGGACTGATCAGGGGCTCGACTAACAATAATTGGCAAGGGACACACTTTCCTTCCCTACTCAACCTGAGACTGCTGCCCCTACTGAGGGACACCAGTGACTGTCAGCACCTGAAAGGGTGGCATTCATTTAGTCATTCAGCAAATATCTGCTCAGCAGCTATTTTGTGCTGTGGACTGTCCTAGGTGCTGGGAATGTCAATGGAAAAAATACGCAGATCTATTAATAACTATACTTGAAAATATTATTCAACTAAGAATTTTAAAGAGACAAATAAATGAGAATAATGTAAAGCTAATCTCAGTAACTTTAAACACAGATATTTATACATAGATTCAAGTTTAGGTGCTCGTTTTGAAACTAATTTTTTCTAAGACGCTAGTGAAATCCTTAGACTGGGATTACTAATATAATATTCTCTGTTCTCTTCTGCTTTGTCACCGGGCTTTGCAAATGTTCCCCTTTGTGCCCCTTGCAGCGATAAGCCTGGCCAGTCTGTGCTGAGTTAGCATTTCCTGACAATGGTGCATTTTTATTAAGTAAACTCCAGACTATATGAATTTTACCAGAATTCTTAGTCTCTGTGTCAACAGTTCTTCACAGCTTAGGTTTAAAATACAGTTTTCTACAAGACTGCTAACAAGACTGTTCCTTCTCAACATTCTCTGTGAAATACTAGCTCCTGCTTTAATCTAGAAAAGGCATCTGTTGATGTACTGAGCCGGTGTTCTGCTCTGTGATCAGCGTTCGTGGGCCTCTTGCTTGTCTGAATATTCTCTGGGATCTGCCCAACACAGTGTCAATGGAAATAGTTTAATATCCTCTAACTTGTTGGAAGAGAAAGTAATTTCCTAACTGAATTCAAGCTTATAATGTAGTCCACATGAAGCAAAGCCATGGAATATCTGTTAAAGATCCAAGTGACTACAGTTTTCTGAGAGTTAATTATTTAAATATTTCAGGCTAACTAGCTAACATGTTCTCAGGCAAAATGGGACAGCACATTTCTTTTTTTTTCCTCCCTGTATCATGTTTGCTTCAGATATAAAATATTGTCTATTCAATTTACAATTATGGATATTGCTTATTAAGTTTAAAATGATTTATTTTTAACTTTTTAAACAAACTTTTTTAGAATCATTTCAGATTTATAGGATAGTTATAAACATAATTTGGATCATTCCTGTATAATTCTATTCCCTCATTGTTAACACTTGAAATTATTTTGTTACATTTTTCAAAAGTAAGAAACTGACACTGGTACATTAAGTAAACTCCGGACTATACGAATTTTATCAGTTTCCCATGAACGTTCTCTTTGTGTTCTATGATCAAACCTAAGGTATCATATTGTTTTTAGTAGTCATATCTCCCCAATCTCTGGTCTACGACAGTTTCTAGTCTTTACTTGTTTCTCATGATCTAGGCAACCTTGAGTCTTGGCCACGTACTCCATTAAATGTCCCTAATCCAAGTTTAATATAATGTTTATTTTCTCATGATCAGATTGAGGTTATGAGTTTTTAGGGAAAATATGACCAGATCGTTTTTGTCAGGTTTCTTCAATGCAGACTCATCATTTTTCCCTTTCCCTACTCTACTCTTTGGATGTGTAGCTCATTTATGTTTATTTTTAAATGAATAAGTTACCAAAAACATAACAATACTTGTATACCTACCACTCAGATTTCAATAAGTTTTAAAATTTAGTTATTTTTGCTCCAGTTATTTTTAATTACAAGAAAAATATTACCCATTGAGTTGATATCCTTTGTTACTCTGTTATTATTTTCTAGTTTTACAGAAATAAACTCATTAAAAACTAACGCTGAGTGAAAAAAAAACAAATTTTATGTCGATAAAGACAGCAAGATATTTATATAAATTTAAAATATAAAATTATTTTATAAACATATATGTACATAGTATAAAAATCATAGAACCAAAATACAAAATATTTTAAAAGTTCTTTTTTTCACTCAATTTTGCTTCTTGAACTTTTTGTTTAATTATATCACTTAGTTATCCTTTAGCAAAAGTATAAGAATACTGAACTCTCAGTTTGGGCTGTTCGAAATTATCTTTATTCCACTCTAAATATTGTATGATAGTTTAGCTGGATGTGGAAGCCTAGGCTAAAAGTCATTTCCTCTTAGAATTGAAAGATAAAGATCTGATCGAATGCTATCATCAGACTAAAAGTAATTTCTTTTTCTTCTCTTTACTTTTAATGTTTCATTTCATGTCATAGGATTTCACTAACATATATCTAAAATAAGATTTTAGTTATGTTGATCAGAAATTAATGTTCTCTTTAATTCTTTAGCTGGTAGATAGGGCTCATCTAATTTGCATTTCTAGAACAAGGCAGCCTTCCATTAATTCTGGATTTATGGTAATCGACCAGGTTCACCTATGCTTCTGAGCCAAATGCCCTTCTTTTTTTAACAAAAGGTGTTTGAAGCTTGTTACTAAATATCAAGGCTTTTATACTTTTGATCTTTTATTGAGTATTTGCACCTAAGCTCTCTCTGTTCTGTGACTTTCTTTTCCCTCTTTATTTCAATAAACTGATACTTTTCCATTCAAAATTTTGAACATGTGTATTCATTTAAAATAAATTTTATCTTATTTTATCCAGAATTTCTAAGTATTTGTAGGAGAGAGAATGGAGTAGCTTTGTCATGTCATGGCAGCCACACTAACTGAAAGTACCTGGATACCATTTCTGTATAAGATTTTTTTCCTATGGAGATATAAAAATAATACTGACCAACAACCTAATCTCCACTTTCTAGATGAATGAAGTCTAACTGAAGATATAAGACACACGCCTAAACACATACCTCTACATATAACATGAAGGGGAAAATGTTATCAGGAAGCATTTCATAATGACTTACAGTATAGATTTGTGGTTAGAGTCCTTGGCTCTTAAGCCAGAATGCCTAGAGTTGAATCAAAACTCCAGCGTCTGACTAGCATGTAAAATTTTTTCATAAAAAATATCAAAAACTACTTTCAAAATTAATCTATGACAAGAATGATTTGGCAGAGAGTGGATTTTGTGATAAAAATTTGTCTTCAAACAAGTTGCACTATGAGTCAAACCTACCACGAGAGCGAGGGCTACGTGCCTGCCTTCCCTCTAACTGGCTGAAGCCAGTAAGAAACTGATATTTTCCCAAGGAATTTGGAGAGCATATTGGACAGCTGTCTGCTATAGACTTGAGAACTAATCAGATAAAAGACTTGTCAGAGAGGACTAAAGTAGCAGAGATACTGTGTCTGGGAAGAAACTCCCCAGTTGAACAGAATAGTGAGAATCCTGGGGACTAGATGTGGGAACCACAGTAATACATACAGCTGGGCTCGAGTCACTTGGCCCTTGTCCAACAGAACCTTTGGAAGATAATGAGTGGACTGCTGAAAAGCCATGGACTAAAGAGGAGTAACTTCTGAAGAAATAGAATGTATCATTTCACAGGAGTTGCAATCAGAAGAGTCTGGTAAGAAAATGTGCATAAAAACAAACAAACAAAATAAGCTTAACACATCTGCCATTCCAGAGAATGGGAAGATATTTTACAACAGTATCTCAGTCAGATGTGAACCTCTAATTCCACTGTTACCCTGGCAGGTGGTGAAAGAGATAATCAAAAAGGAAAGAAAGAAGGCAGCCACGTCCTCTTTCAATCCTAATGGCTCTTCCTCATAAGACACTGCATTCGCGCACTTCTTGAATTACCCGAGAGTGAAAAGCAAAGTGACAGGACTGTCAAATTTTAATTCGGTGGCAGAGGGAAATTCTCCCTGGCCAAATAAAATTAAGAGGACAAAGCATTTTTCCAAACACATATCTCAAAGACACTCCTTTTCTCTAAATCCTCTTTAATCCCCTATTAATTTTATAATTTCTGATCCAATCCAAATTCGAATTAAAAAATTTTTAAATCCATACTTTGTGAACAGGATGTCATTTATTATAAATATTGTGACATTACTGTTCTTCTACTGATGAGCTAAGTTAGTTTTTCTTTTATTAAAGATGTTCATTCAACAACATATTATATATTGTAATTTAATATGCTATATTTCATAGTTTTATTTTTTCTTGACCCAGGTATTAAGAGAGTTTTACGTTATTTCTATTACTATTAATTTCTACTTCATTGTGCTTATACTCAAAAAATAATTTTTAATTTAATCTTTAAGAAATTAATATTATCGGTGGGATTAATTTTTAAAACCCCTGTAACTACTAAAACAATATATTCCTTTGTAAAGTACATTTTACACATGTTGTTCTCTCAATCTTTCTTTTTAGTTCCCTTGTATATTTGTTTTGTAAATTGAACTAAATAAAATTACAACTATTTCATTTGTAAACATATCAGCATATATGTCCATCAAATAAGAACTCTAAAGATACATACACACACACATATAAAAACTCGATTTTTTCTGAACCAAATATTTTCTTGAACTATAAAATTTTTCTGAGTATTTTTTGAACCAAAAATTGGGGCAAGTGGTCTGACCACAGGAACAACCACCTTAAATTAACACTGCCTTTCCAAATCAGGAATACATCATTTTTGAACCTTAATTCTCTTTATATTCTCTACCAGGTTATATTTTTTGCTGGTAATGTCAAAGAGGGTTTCCTGACACAAGGACTTGAAAGATCTGAGGTTCCTCATGAATCAGAAGGTTCATAAAGCTAAGACATGGGACCAGTAGTGTAGTCTTAAAGTCTCAGAAGGTCTTAAGGGTCTTAATGGATTCACGTCAGCCACATTATTATTTCAATTAACGTTTGAGTATTAAAAGAACTGGGTTAGGGACCTACGCATCATTTTAACACCATCTGATACAATGAATTCTAAATAGATTTTTAGTACATGCCTTTTTAAAGACAACCAGATTGTGCTCACTTCCTGTCTTGAATATTTTTCCTTTTTATTTCCTCCAGTTTAAGAAGACATATTTGAAATTCTCCACTTTCCCATAAGCTTTACATGTAATCGAAAACAGATTTTCAAACTGCTTCTGGGCAAGCCTTAGAGTTCCATGAGTTGCTTCATGTACAGTCCCATTGAGACTCTAAGTGAACAGGAATCTGGACCTCAGCACCATTTTACTCAAAATAGAGTCTAGTGACAGGTTTCATATATAATTCAGCTATTTGGAGGCTTTATCTGAAAAAAGAAGTGTCCTGTTCTTAAAAAGAAATTCAAACTCGCCAGCTTAAAAATGTATGTACTCTCCTCATTCTCTCCCTACTAACCATTTTGAACATGTCAAATATATTAGTTCCTCCTTATCCGCAGGGGACATGTTCTAAGACCCTAGTGGATGCCCAAAATCACAGATAGTACCAAACCCTGTAAATACTGCTTTTTCCTATACATACATGCACTTTACAGCCTCTCTTCGGCATGTTTGAATTGCCAGCATCACTAGTGCTTTGGGCCATTAGTAAGTAAAATAAGGGTTACCTGAACGAGCACTGTGATACTGAGACATAGATCTGAAAACCAGCACGGCTACTAAGTGACTAATGGGTGGGGAGCGAATACAGCATGAAGATGCTGGACAAATGGACGATTCACATCCCAGGCCGGACAAAGCAGAATAGCAGACAATTTCATGCTACTCAGAATGGCACACAATTTAAAACTTATAAACTGTTTATCTCTGGAATTTTCCATTTAATATTTCTGAACTGAAGTTGACTCCAGGTAACTGAAACTGTGGAAAATAAAACCACAGATAAAGAGGGACTACTGTACAGCCTTAGAGGAGGTAGAATGAGAAATTTGCACTTTTCTTTAAAAAACAGTCATACAACAGCTGTATTCTGAGTTGAGAACTCTCAGCCTACCACAAAGACACATATATATCTAAAACCCAATGGCAAACCAAAAGCTGAAGCACATGCACTTTTTTCTGAAATATACTTTATTTTTCTTCTTATTGTTATCTCCATCATCATCACCAGGTTTTACTATTTTACTATACCAAGATAAATAAGACATCCTGAAGGAGAAAAATTTTGTACGTGTGCATGAAGCACTATGGGAAATTCTCTGAAGTAGCAAATTGGCTCTTATAGAAACTTTTCCTTTTTAATTAAAAATGTTGGCCAATAAATTCTTCATAGAAAAAAATTCCAGCTCTGAAAGTATAGCTGAAGTATTTTCTTCTCCATTATCAGATAAGAATCTCTGTCTTTGAAGTTATTTTCTAATGATATTTAGTGCTTAAGAAACAAAGATAACTTAGACTATGTCAGAAACATAACGAAGAAATAGTAAACAGAAAAGCTTTATAAATTTCAAACAAATGCCTGCCAGAGGCTATTTTAGACATTACATATTTACATAAAAATAAAAAAGTTATATTACCATGATCTTAAGATAATACTATTTAAAGAATTCCAGGAAATTTATACCAAATATAAAAATACATTATTTTCTACTATATAACTTCATATTCATATATGGCTTTATAACTTGGGCACAACTCACATCATTTAGATCTTCCTTCATTTGGTTTAATAACACCTTAATTTAAAAATCAAATATTCAGAAAGAACAACTCATTATATTAACCAAACTGATGAGAGAGTATCTTGATTTGGGGGGTCATTCCTTATAACTGAGGAGCTAATTTTGGTGTATCGGGTACAATGTCAGAATTTTCCAAATTTTAATATTTTGTTCCAGAGCTTTCCTAGGCATATTTGAACATGATAGGCCATGTATTTTCATTTTATTGGTTGGAGAAAATAACAAAAATAAACACTCAGCTCTTCGAAAGGGCGGGATCAGTAGTCGGGGAGGAGAGGATGAAAGGACTCTTGGAGTGGGGGTGGGGTCACCTTCTGGTCACCTTCCGATTACCTGCTCGTTTATTTTGTTGGGAGCTTTATATGGATATGGACATAAATGTGACCAGCTACGAATGGCCCACCGATAGCATGCCGTATTGAACAGGGCCGCCTTTCTCCTTTCTTAATTCTGTTTCCTGCTTATTTTTTCCCACTTTTTAGTGTTTGGGCTTCATACTGGGTCAGGAGCTCCTTAATGAAGACTCACTGTCCACTGCGACGGCTGCTTCATTTTAATTCCTTTAAAACTGACCACTGTCTCATTTGCTTGACATTTGTACATGATCTGTATGGCTAACACTTTAAAAAATTGTTTTAGTTTGGGGTATTGTTAAGAGTCAAGGCTTTGAGCACAACACATTATTCTTACAACACTGTACAACAGATCTCTAGAGCTTATTCACCTCACTTAACTGAAACCTTATACCCACCGATTAGTAACTCTCGGTTCCCCTAACTCACAGCCCCTGGCAATCACTATGTTATGCTTTGATTCTACAAATTTGACTCGTTGGGATACTTCATATAAATGGAATTGTGCAGTATGTGTCATTCCGTGAATGACTTATTTCACTTAGCATAATGTCCTCAAGGTCTATGCATGTTGCTGCACACTGCAGAATTTCCTTCTTGCCTGAGTTTGCCAAAATCTGTAGAACTGAAAGTGCAGAACTGGGCAGAGGTGGTGGCTGCACAGCACTGTGGCTGCACTAAGTGCCGATGAACCGTTCGCTTTGAAAGGGTTTATTTTATGTCATGGGAATTTCACCTCGTGGAAAATTAAAGAAATAATTTTTAAAAAGAGAGCAGAGGTGTGGATTTTACTATTTATAAATTATACCTCAATAAACGAGAATAAAAAAAAAAAAAGAAAAAGTAAAGGCTTCGGAGTCGGAGGACGCTGGGTGCAAAGCTGCCTTTGCAGTGTATCAGGGCTCTGTGAGCTCGGGCAAATTATTTAAACTCCCTGCTGTTGAGTTTTCTCATGTGTAAAACTAACAGCAATACTGTTGAGGGTGAGTGAGCTGTATTGTGATGAAGATAACATCATGGAATTTAACCAGAACCACAAGCCCAAATCCTCCCTCAATGCGGTCACCTCTGCCCACAAAGTCCATGAAGCTTGTGAAGGGCCAGCTGGGGTTCTGAGTCCAGACTCCATGACAGAATCTGGTGATATAAGGTGGAAAGTCTGCTTTTTCTATTTTGACCTCAAATAAAATCGGGTCAGACCTATTTCATTCATATTTACCTCAAAGTCTAAATTTCATTTCAATTCAGCATTTCAATGGTGAAAATACATACATACATAAACAAACCAAACTGTACCTCCTGGTGACAAAAGAGAAGGAACAAGAGAGATAAGGCCACTTGTCCCAAAGCTTGGAATGGAGCCCGCGCCAGCCCGGCCGAGGCCTGGTCACCGAGTGGGAGTGGGCAGGAAGAACGTTCTTAGCTGTCATTGTGTTGGTGCTATGCACAGATCCTTCTGCATTAGGACTAAGGTCCGGCATGAACCTGAACTCTAACTGGTCTACATCTGGGCATTTCCTTCTTGGGGTCGGGTAACTTGACCTTAATTCCAGCTCATTTTTAGGGAATGACTGAGGAGAGGATTGAAAAGGAGCAAAGAGGAGCCTGGCATGCCTTTCCCCAGGTGTCAATGAATCCCTTCCTAATTATAAAGACTCAATGAAATAAAGTCTGGAAGGAACAGATAACAATGCTGAAAACAGATCCAGCTATTCTAAGGAGAAGGCGGCAGAAATATTTATTAAATCGACTACATCATTTTGTCAAATTGTCTCCCCTGCTTTCTTCCCTGTGACTCGCTGCAGGGAGCTGGGTTTTGGGGCTGCACTATGACTTTGTAAGAGATCGCTGTATTTTAACCTCTTTAGAAGCATTTACCTTAGAGCCTTGTGCAATCAGGACTTAAAGGTAAAACGATCTGTATCACTGCTTTGAAAAGCTCAAGACCATTCTAATTGCCTAGCAGGAGAGAGGGACGGTGCAGAGGGCCTGAACACTTGATGAGCTGTTGTGAAAAGGGTTACATGTATCTTAGCTCTGTTCATTCTTTGAAAATCAGAAAGCCTGACAGGCAAGCAGCTGTGCTGGTGCTTTTCAGGCAGATGAGCTTAATACTTGCCATTGACGTGATTTCAGACACATTGCCTTTCTGGAAAAGTGTCTGTATTTAAAAGAACAGGCTTTTGTTATCTCTTTTCTTCCAGTGAATAGTGAAAAAAAGATGGTCTCTTTGAAGGGGAATTTTGATGTTCACTGTCACTTAACACATTTGGAAATGTAGGACTAACCCCACAGATACTGATCATTTTTCTCCTAAGTACGTACTGTGCCTACAGTTCTGGAAGGTGTCAACTTCAATCTGAATCTTCCTACAACAGGGATTTTCCTTAGGCATGAACCATTGGAAGCACAAATAACAATAAACAATTCCATCTTTTTCCTATAAATTTTTTGTTAAGTAAGTAGCATAGATATTTTTATTGGACATTTGTAATAACCTTTAGGAATACATTAAAAAAGATGTCATTTAGAGAAAGATTGAAAGAAGCAAAAATGTAAGTATAAACTGACATCTTAGACACTGTCTTTTGCTATCACTCATAAATAATCTCTTAACTGAAATTTGGTTGTCTTTCTAGTAAAACTTTGACTTTTTCTTATTATAAGCTTTGGAAAAATATATGCCAGACCAGTCAGTCAGCTGTAGTTTGTGTTTCAAAAGTCTTATCACACTTACTTCAGCTTCTTGCTTAATTGAAAGTCACTAATGTCAGGGTTTCTTACTGGTTTTCATGTCACTTAATTAGCTTGCTCTGTTATGCAAGAGGAATTAATCTAATATTTTTTTTCGTTCTTGTTCTGTATTCTTTTATTTTTCTAAGACAGAATATATATACCACTTTTTTTTTTTTGACAAACATAAAGTCTGTTTTCAATTCGGTGACAATTTCTTAGCAATGAGAAAAAGTTAACTTATCAAGCAACTCGGTTATTAATTCGGTCAACTACCTCTACCTTCTTCGCCAATATTCAGCTGACGCTTCATCGCTTCTTGGCCTGGGGTCCACAGCTTAACACTCTGCTCAAACTGTTCTAAAGGAAGTAATTATGTCTCTAAATATATTCATTGCCTTTATACAACCTTTCTTAAAACTATTTGAAGCTGATCGTGCTGTTGCAGAGAAACACTGAGCATGCCGAATAACAAGGAAACAATCTTTAAGAAGGAAATCCCCGCGAATAGAGATTTGGTGTCCTATGTTGCCATATGTACAAAATATTCGCTTAGTTAAACTCCCTGTTGAACAAGAGCTACAAATGCACCTCTCTTTTGCTATTTTTCCCTTTCAGCTTCTGAAAAATTTTAAAGATTAACTAAGCTCTAGGGAGACATTCCAGGCTTCTAGGGGAACAGTGTATCGCTACAGACTTTATAAAAAAGGAAACCCCACATAACATTATTGCCTTTATGTGATGTCTTAAAAATAAGTAAACTTCAAAATCTTAAGCCAAAATTACACTTCAATTATTTAACATGTCTTTGATATCTGATATAATTTTTGTGGATCTTATTTGGACATCTGTTGTCATTCTTGTATAGATCTTGAAATAACGTTTTATTTGAGAATTAAGTCTGTGAACTGAGCAGAAGTCTATGACAATCTAAACCTTCAGGTAAGTAGCCCATAAGAAGATCCTGTGTCCTAAATGCAGCAAAGATATTTTCTTCAAAGTTGGACAGAGTCAAAGGCTTTAAATTGTTGGCACCAAGAAATTAAATAAAACTTATACAAGAATCCAAGATTATGTAATTTGTTAATGTTACATGGCCATTTGTTGAAATGTATTAGCCATTCAAAGTTTCCAGATTTTGACTAACAAAAGAGCAGTGTATCAACACAGGGGAGACAGTGTGTGAGGGGTGTGCTGGTGCACAGAGAGAAAGAGAGAGGAAGAGGAATGAGAGAGACAGAAAAAGAGACAGAGAGTCAGCGAGAGAAAGAATGAGAAACAGAAAAAGAGACCGAGAGACAGCGAGAGAGAGCAGTATCCTCTGCGGTGTGTCTCAGTGCTACTGAGAACATCTATGTTTAGCTTACATCGTTTAAACTAAACAACTCCAGAGAAAAATATTCTGTTTGGTTATAATCAAATCATGGGTTTATTTTTTTTCAGGCAGCAAGGAGAAGACTAGTTATCTACTTTGGAGACAGGTAGATCTGGTTTCAACCCTGAGAAGCGATTTAATCTCTCACACCTAAAACTCTTCAGTGTAAAATCAGGATCATGATCTCTTCTTCATAATCTGTTGTAGGACTAACTGAAATATCATATTTAAAAGGCTTAGCATGGATCTCAGTACTGGGAGTTATTTTATTTATATACTATCATAAAGTTTCTTCCATAAGACAAAGTGTAGGTCTTTATGGCTATTCTGGCCACTGTAGTAATGAATAAGCAAGGCAGAACAATTACTAAGACTAAAACAAAATGCACTCGAATAACTGATGACGTGACTACCAACACAGGCACCGTGATCCATGCGACGCGGCAAAGCGAGAACGAACCACGGCGGCTTCTGGAAGGGCGGTGTGAAGAGCTCTGGGGACTCTCTCCACAGCAAAACAACTGCGGACGTTTTTAAAAAACAGTAACAATTTCAAATCTCTAGAAATTGCCCTAAAAGCACACAGCCGAAGCAGACGCATTTATTTGGGAAAATCTACTAAATTTTGGCAAGAAAAGCAGAAGTCTGTGACATTTGTGCCATGACCCACTGCCGTTCTCCCTCCTCCCGGCTCAGCAATATAAAGGTCTCACTCTGGGCAGCTGCCGCTATGAACTCAAGGTCCCTTCTCCCTCCAGATAGCAAACAAGGACCACAGCACCTCCTGAGGAGGGGCCGGCCACCGGCATTCCTCACCCTTCTTGGCTCTGAGTTGCAGAAACTCTATTCCAGGAAAGAGTTTCTGAGCGAACTGGGGCTCACTCTTCACCTTAGCCCGCATTCTCAGCGGGGAGATTCTCTCGGGAAAAGATGAACAGAGCTCTGTTCCTGTCAGCCTGCGTGGGGTACATCCCTGCGCCTGCTGTATGCCATCGCCGACCACAAAAGACAGAACGCACTTCATAGCCATGTGGCTTTCCAGAATGAACGAGTTCTAACAGGACATCCTGGGGGTGGAACACCCTCCCAGGGATGACTGTCGATCATCCAGATGGTTGTGGGCTAAGCAACTAAGAGGAGATGGCAGCAAACAAGCTAAACCATAAACTAGCTAAGAGTTTAGAACCAGGGAAAGAGGCATCAGAGAAGAGGCCTACTAGGCTCAGCACAGACCTCAAAGATGGCCTCCAAGGTTATCTATATGAAGGGACATGAATTTAATTGGATCAGACTGTGGAACCATTTAAAGTCCAGGGCGTTCACACGAACAATAGAGCAATTGTTCAGCAATTAATGGAGGATAACAGCTGAGTGTGATACCAGCAGAGGCAGCTCGCACAGCGGAGACGTCAGGGAGAGAGGCAGGCAGAGAGAGCCTGGCTAGAACCGCTGTCGCCCCAGGGTGGCTGTGTGCTTGCCTCAGGCAGTGCCCTCTGTAAAAGTATGGGGTGCGGCTGAAGCATTACTTAGAAGGAAATTTTCCTAGATAAGTATAGGAACTCTGTAGGGAAAATAGTTTCAAAATAGGAAAAAAAAAACCCCTAAAATATGAATTTACTGTAGTTAGTAACAGACTGTTACTTTATAATCATAATTCTTATACTTTTAAGTTATCAAAAAACACGAGCTATGCTCTTTTTCGTCCACAGTGTAGTTTCCTTGAATAAAATGGTTTTTCGTTTGTTGTGACTTTTTATTCATATTCATTCTTTTCACCAGATTTGAATATATTTGCTTATTTGTATTTATACCAGTAATAATAATAATAATAATAATAATAATATCCTATAAGCAAAATCCCTTGCTATTAAATGAGCCTCTCATTTCCTTTAGAAGTCTACCTCCTCCCCCCTTTCCATAGTGATAACGCCCTCCCATTCTAATCTCATACTGGATTTCATATCCAACTGTCACAATTTGAACATTCTCTATCCATGGACTTTACTATAAACAATATCAGATCTTAAAATCACAGGGCTTGTAAGTGACTCCAGAAATTATCCTGAGCAATTCCATATTTTTATCTTTGTTTGAACCTCCCATCTCATTTCCACAGATAAAAATTCTTTCTGTTATTTCTATTATTTGCTTTGATAGCTGACAATTGTATGTGTGAAACATCTTTGTGCAAATTATCATTCCATTTTCAAAAGAAGTAGAGAACAGCTATCTCCTTCCTTTTAATATTCTTTTATAAATGTGATTTTGTTTGTCACTTCTCTCAGACATCAGTTTACTACAATAAATAACAAAGACTTCATTTTATGTCAGTCAAAAAAATAAAACAGAACGAAATTAGTAAAAATTTAGATGTATAAGAGTATATAGGCGACCATTTAACCCAATGTAACATTAATAGCCGGCATTTACTGTTCTAAGCAATTTATGTGTTCTCTATCATTTAATATTCCCAGCAATACTTTCAGGAAGTGGTATTATTGCCTCCATTTTACAACTGAGAAAACTGAAGCATAGAGCTATTATTTGCTCAGTCACAATTAAACACATTTTAAACTATGTTAAAACATTTAAAAATTGAACAAGTAGATTGAGAAAGAAAACTGAAAACAAAATGCCTGAAAGATAAATCAAATAGCTGATATTTTCTGCTGATTTGAAGTGTAAGGAAATTTTCAAATATACACGAATGTAGAGAGCGGTGCGTTAAATCCCCTTTATCCATCACCTAGCCTCAAAGACCACCAACTCCTCACCTATCTTGCATCATTTATTCCACATTTTACTCACACTCCCTTGAGTATAATGCCAATTTCAAAACTCATTAATATCCTATAATTTTTCCATAAACACTGTTTTACTACTCACTTTTTTTTTTTTTTTTTAGGTAAGCCAACCCTAGTTGATCTCACAGATTGCAAGGAACTTGTTAGCCTACAATCCCTTATTTTTTAATTTTTTATGCCTACAACCCCTGGCCTTCCTAGGTAGTCTCCCATCCAAGTAATAGCCAGGCCCCATCCTGCTTAGCTTCTAAGATGAGATAGGATCAGGCTTGTTCAGGGTAGCATGGCCCTAGACAACACTATGTTTTAAAGATAATGACCCTTTTAACATAATCTCAATGCTCTTATAATACTTGAAATAAACAATAATCCTTTAATCTGATAAAATGTAGTGTTCGAAATTCTCTGATAGTTTTTTTCTTTTGAGTTTGTTTGAATCGAAATCCAAATAAGGTCCATCCGATGTGATTGGTTAATACTATCTCTTAATCTATAGATTTCCCTTCCATTATTACTTTTTTTTTCCAGTTTATTCGTTCAAGAAACTACTCCCCATGGACATGCAGCATCTCCTCCACTTTGTATTTCACAGATTATATGATAGTGGCATATTTCAACAGACCCCTCTATACCCAGTACTTTTTGTACTTTCCGTAGCTAATTCTACAGCCTTGATCACTTTGAAGTTTTAAACTTTACCAGAAATACTTTCTAGTAGCGTAGACTTTTAAAATAGAAAAATGATGGTCTTCCTAGAGAACTGAGAATGCAGAGAAAAATCTGTCAGTATCAATTCAGTTAAGATTAAACATAAGAATGAATAGAGAAGAAAATTTTCCCTGTAATTTAACATCCAATACAGATTCTAGAATGTGGAGGAACAGACTACTTAAAAATAAAAATATAAAAGTACTTCCCTGAAGCTTGGTCAGAGTTTATTGGACCAATCAACATGGATGAACCACTTCCCAAGGCTTAACTTGAAATCTTTCTAACTGATTCCCACATTACAAATGGGTAGACTTTGTTCTTTGCTTGTTCATGGTGTGTGTGCTAACAGTCACTATTAGAGTTAAGTCCAGCATCATTTATCACACATTTTTCAGTGACATTGTTTAATTTCTATAAAAGAGAACATGAAATCAACCGTGAAAAGTAAATAGTATTGGCAACAGGAGCAATCCCAAGTTTGCCTGAGAAAAGGAGAGAGTAGAGAATTTGTTAACAGTGTTCTGAGATTTTTTTAACTTTGAAAATCTGTAGAACAAAGGCAATATATTGGCATTCATTTAAAATCCAACTATGTAGAATGGATTGCAAGAAAGAAAACTATGAGTCATACATTTTGTAATTTCCCATCTTCATGCCTAGGAGATACGCAGCTCTTGTTTTTGGCCTACCTACATCTTGTTAAGTCTAAGTCTAAAATGTTTGGCTTTGTATGAACTGGCAAGAGGTCAGGGCAGTGGTCCAGGAAAAAAATACCCTTGCAGTTGAATTGCTCTGTTATGTCATGATTATTCTTCCTCTCTTCTCACCCAATTTCATATGAATCTCTATTAATGCCACTTCTCTGATACGAATGATGGACAAGATACAGATTTCTATGCAGGTTTGTATGGAAATCGGCTATTAAACTCTTCCTGATTTCAATCTCCACAACATCGTATCTGTATTCTTTATACTGGAAGATGACTCTCAATCTTAATTCTGCCTTTTTATACCCTTTAGGGAATGCTTAACATATTTTAATGGCATGGAGCTCTCTGGTATGTGAATCTCATTAGCTATGCAAAAGTAAAGTTCATATTCATCTCTTTACCATGGTCCATGAGAGGAAAAAGAAGATCTCAGAGTTAGAGCTAGTTATAATTTTGATGGAATAGAAACAGTGTCAAGAATATGATATTCCAGGACACGGTATTCTTAATTCAAAAGATATAAAGGGTACTATGTCAGATGGGTATTTGACTTATCGGGGTGATCACTTCATAAGCTATAATAAATGTCTAGTCACTATGTTGTACACCTGAAACAAATTTAATATTATATGCCAACTGTAATTGAAAACTTAAACAAAATTTAAATGAATAAATAAGAAAAAGAAATAAAGGCTACTTGATATGACAAAACTCTAGTCCAGTCTTTTAGGTGGTGGAGTCCAGGTTTAAATCTTAGATCTATCATTTGACCAGTCTCATGCTTTTGACATGTCTCTTACTCTGAGAGTGTTTCCTAAAAAGTAGAATATGAGAAGAAAATTTCTTGCTTCTCAGTCAGGGTAGGAATGTCCCTATTCTTATCATCATCTCTGAGGTGTGGCCTGAATGTATACAGTGATTTCCATAGGCGATTCTGGTGCACACCCAGACATGACAACTACTGCCGCGTAGGACTTCCCATCGTTATTTTAATATGCATGTCTTTGATAACTGAACATAGTTCTATAAGCTCATTGACCGTTGTGAGTTAACTGAATCATGTGCTTTTGCTCAAATTTCTACTCAGCTGGTCTATTTATTTCATTGATTTCTAACTGTTCATTTTTATACTAACAATAATAACCTATAGCATATGATCTGAAATTTTTTCTAATTTTTTTGCTCTCTCTCTAATGTATTATGGTGATGCTTTTTGAAATAATGTTTATAAATAGTTGGTAATAAATACTAGCTTTATTGATTTGTATATTGCATATGTGCAATATACAGTGCATATACACTCAGTCCTACCTTTGCATGGTAGCTGCAGGATTACAAAACTGTACAAGCTAAAAGTGAGAATATGATAATAACATATGGGGAAAACTATACTCGTTATCTTTAAAAATTTTTTGTTGAAATATTAAAAAACTCCCTTATTTTTGGTCATAAATGTATAGAAAATGAAAAAATATCAAAACTAATATTTGCTAAGCACATTGCCATTAAAAATATTGTAAACATTAAGGAAATGTTTTACTTCTTTGCTAAAAACAAATGTACTTTTCAAGAGTAGTTTGAATAATGCTTGCATTCTTGTATAACATATGACTCAGAGTGAGAGCTTTTCTACACCTGGGTGAATAGTCATTCTCCTTTCTAAGTGTAGATTAGCTTCTAACATTTTATCCTTTGCACTTTCAATGTTGTGAAGTATCTCCAAGAATCCCTTTAATGGGAAAGCTTTGCCAGTGTTACTTGCTCTGGGACATCTACACCCTTTTTCATTACAATCACTTTCTAATTTTCATGTCTTATCTATTTCACTATTATCTCTTCTTATCTCTAGGCTACACTTTCATCTTTGGTGACCAATTTCCTCTTCTGATTATTCATTTTAGTAAAATGTCACATGGGTTTATCACTGGGAAACAAAAAGAAAGGCAACCAACAACTCTCCTGTCTGTGAACAATGTGCAGTGACCAATTACCTAGAGAGTTTGAAAGGAATGACATAGTCTCTTTTGCTGTCTACCTTTTCATGAGAGCCTTTAACTGTTTAGCATAATTATTTTAAATTATCTGTCTGCTACTTCCAATGTCTATGTCACAAATCTTACTCAGATGACTGTTTTGTCTCTTCTGTGCTTTTAATTGCCTTTTTTGTATGCCTTTTTAGTTTTTTGTTGAAAACCCAATATGTTCTATAGAACAGAAGATACTGAAGTAAAAAATATTTAATCATGAAAATGAACATGACTTTCCTTCTGTCAGACCTTTGGTGTGGGAGTTTTTGTCAGTCTAGTCAGGAGCATTGCTTGAACTGAAGATGGTTGTTGCTCATGGTTATCCTCAGCTCAGCATGAGCTCCCCATTTCTCATGCGATTTGTGCTTAGGGTGAGGACTAACTAGCCAAAGGACTGTTCTCAATGTCTGGCCCCTGCCTGGCTGCACGCCCCCTCACTTGATGATGAGTCTTTTCTTTGGGCAGCAGCTCAAAATTTGTGTCTTCCAGCAGTCTGAGATGGTTACACTACTATTTTCACTTAATGCTTGTTAGTGTGATGGTGATGGTGGTTGGGCTAGGTGTGTGTGGAAGGGGGTACTGTTTTCTGATATTGTGATTAAGCCTCAGCCTTAGGCAGGCACTGTGTACCTGGGTCTCAGGGGCATGGTAATCACATGTTTCTGCCCTTCCTGGAGATACGATCACCATGTATTCCTAGACCTGCCTTGGATGCAGAACTTTTTTTTTTAAGCTTCTTTTTCCTCTTCCTCTCCCCAAGCTGAAGGTCATTCTCACCTGCTCTCTCTGGTGACAATTTGTATTTCCTCATCAGATTAAGGCTTTTATTCTTTCGTGGAGATAGAGAAGAGTGTGGCTAGGTTTTGGCAGAGGTTGCTAGCCTCTTCCTGCAGCCAGCACCACAGGGTTATTTTCCTCAATATTCTCCCTGATCTTCTCTGTAAAAGTGTCTGATGTGGTTCTTGAAGGAAAAGTCTGAAGAGAAGTGTGAAGCCCCTTGTGCCCAAGTTCCCTGTGACATTCATACTTCATGTCAGGCTGTAGTCATTTGTTAAAATTTTCTACCTAATATTTTTGTCAGTTTAAATAACCTCCCAATAAGCAAATGGTGAGGTTCTATTTCTCCATGTAAATTCCCATCTCTTTACAGATTTTGTGTAAGGTTTCATCCTCTGACTTAAGCTCTCTGATAGATCAAGACTCGTCTTCAAATTGCAGTTTGTCCAGTTTTTTTTTCTTATTGTAAGTGTGAAAGGAGACTTCTTCAATGTTCTCTTATTTTCTGAGCAAAAACAAGAAGTCTACAGGACTCCAAGTATCACTTCATGGAGTCTCCCATGAGAGAGAGTAATGAGGGCATAGGGCCCAATTATGGGATGCTAGTGCCTGAAGCATTGTTTTAATGGACAAAATATAAATATCTCTAAATAAATTGTAATAAAGCCTTAGGAGGTATAGCTATACAGCAATGAAATGAATAAAATGTTTTTTTGCATATAGAATTGATAAATCTCAAAAATGCATCTTCAAATGCAAAAAGATTGATATAGATACAGAAAAGTACTAGAGAAAGAAAGCATTTGACTATGCACTGAAACGAAGGCGCATATAAGGCAACATTAGATACCTATGTTTTTTTCATGTAGCTATCTACATAGTAATAAAAATAGTAAGGCCTTGGAGGTTACATGCAACTTACACACAAATTTTATATATAACTTGTGAAAAATCATGTGTCTTTCAAGAATGAGTTAATTTCCAAGAACCTGTAATGCCCGAATGTGTCCCTCCTGCCGCAGCCCCAGTGCCAGACAGCCCTTATTTTCCTTTTCCTTTCTCTTGATTCGGATTGGAAACCGCCATGTTCTCTCACTATTCTTTGTGCCTAACCAAAACCTAGTGGTTCTCATTCCTCACTGATATCCTGACAGGATTCTTCCAAGAAAACTCCATTACCCACCACCCCGCAAACTCTATCTTTGCTCGTGCCAGTCCTTCTGGCTAGAACACATTCCCTCTCCTACTGACGGCTCATTCTCCATTTTTTTCATGTCACATTTCTTATATTTGATTTTTTTTTAAATGCTATTTTTTCCCTAGTAAGCATTTTTTCCTCCTTTAAAACATTAGTGATGTGTTTACATCCTCTATTTTGGTCTCTTTTGTTTGATAACACATTTCCTACTTCTTTTAATAGAAAAGCTGCCTTTTTGGATTTCCCCTTCCTCCTGTTTCATCTCTGCAGATGCTAATGAACTCCTTGTTCAATAATTAGTGATGGTCATTGACTCTGTCTCTACTATTTGACCTTGGGTATTGAAAAAAACACCTAAACAAAATTTATTCAACTCTGGACTATGGTTTGTCATGATGCCACATTGTACTAAGAGTTAAAATAATGGAAATTTTTAATTTCATGTGGTAGTAAAATTGACTAGAGCTACATTCTACAGAAAAATATTTATTCATGGAAATAGTACATATAATAGTTTACATTTTATAATCAAGATCATGCGGGTTTGTTTCTTACTTTGATTTGAGAAAATTTCATTTGCTACAGTCCATTTACATGATATCATCGGCTTAGAATGGATAAGAAGTAATATACATGATAAAATACTGGAACCAATTCCCTCCTGGTTTCTGTTTAATGTTGAAAATATGAAATAGGAGACAGTTTGAACTTCTTTCCCTCACACTCTCACATCGCAGACTGTCAGCTTAGGCTGTGGTCCAGGCTGTGCTATAAATTCGGGCTGACTTGGGAGCCTTCGAACCACTGCAATGCTCTTTCTATCCAATTTGCAGGAACATTCATGCCTAAGGCCTTTAGCCTGCAAGAACTAATTTGGGATTGATGTGACAGGAATTCTAAGCTTTTTAGGGGAATGTAAGAAATAAACCATGAGATGTAAGCAAAGAATGGAAAAGATTAAAGCAGTATTTACTAACTTTTCTGATACTGCTTCCAGACAAAATCTAGATTTTTTTTATCTTATTTTGCTTTAGATTTAGTTTATCCATAAATAAATTTTTTATATATATAAATTTACTTTAAATATGTATTTTTGACAGTGGTAATTGACTGAAAAAAATACAAATCCTGCAGTGGCTATATAACACAGTGAGAAGCATTGGCTATTGAACAAAAAAGATTCAAGGCAGTGGTTTGACTTCCACTAGCTGTGTGATCTTGGGCAAATTATTTAAACAATCCTAGACTCAGGTTCTGCATCTGTAAAATAGGAACTATAATAAAAATTGTGATAATATTGTTGTATAAATCTATGCTGAGAATTCTCTACCTTATTTCCCCTTCCTTTACTCACAGAACAGTTTTTCAATATTCTTGATTCTGTTCTGTAGCCTAGGAGAACTGATCTCCAAGGACTCAATTGCATAAAAGCCCTTGTCCTCGGTCTTTTAACTGATTTCGGTTAAGGAGAGACATAGCAGGAAATCTAGAAACGGTAAGAGATAGATCAGAGTACTTCCTCTTTCTGTTACAAACTGAATGTTTATGTTTCCCCACCCTGAAATTTATATGCTGAAATTCTAATCCCTAATGTGATTTTATGTGGAGGTTGGACTTTTGGGGAAATTATTGGGTCCAGAGGATGGAGCCCTCCTGAATGAGATTAGCGCCCTTATAAAACAAACCCCAGAGAGCTCCCTCACCTCTTCTACCATGTAAAGACACAGCAAGACGATGGCCATCTATGAACCAGGAAGCAGATCCTCACCAGACACCAAAGCTGTCAGCACCTTGATATTTGATTTTCCAGCCTCCAGGACTATAAGTACATTTCTGTTCTTTATAAGCTACCCACTTGATGATATTCTGTTATAGCAGCCCAAACTGCCTAAAATACTCTGGCCCTAATTCACCCAGGCTGTGTCCTATGGCTTCTCCAGCTCCTACTGGAAGCTCACCTCTCGGTAGCTCCAGATCTTTGTGGATTCCAGTAGCATTACTTCTTTTCCTAGTTCCTTTAGGGTTATAGGTGGCAATGGCATCCTATTATTGCTGGAATCTAGATACCTCAACATCCTTCATTCCTAATGTTGCCCACACTCTTGGATATAATCTTTTCATCCCAAAAATAGCAATAAAAAACAAGAACCAGTTATTTGGGGTTTTGATAGATATGAAACTCATAATTTCATGAATAACAAGTATGTTTCCTCTCAATCTTCATTTATCCATCCAACATTTAATTTCACTCGATTCTTCTTCTATTGCTCAGATTACTTACATTCCCTCTTTATGAATATTTTCTATTTTTGTTATTTTTTCCTATTGAGAATCAGTAAACAACTACATATAGACCTGTATATAAAACATCATGAGTTTGGAGGAAAAAAGGTTAATATAATTTAAAAATTTTCCAAACCTTATCTACTTTGAATATTTAATTATTCTTCTTGGGACACTAAAATGCTTGGAGAAACTTTTTCAAGAGACAGTGTATGATCACATACACACAAACTCACACATGTATTGGTCAAGGTTTTTAAGAACAGGTCCAATAAGTTTGATGAGTTTTCCTAAGTGATCTTATGCAAAGAAGCTCACTCTCACTTTACAATAAAGTCAATTTACCACATCGCTATTTTTCAGTCTTTTTTCACATTCCTATTATGAGACACAGAGCAAGCACCTCTAGTAGCCACAGGTACCTTTGGCTCCTATGAAACAATCTAAGGTTTCCCCCAGCTCTTTTGCTTCTACAGACAGCATCAGAATAAATTATTTTCCTAACACCTTAAGAACTGTGAACTTTACTCCCCTCCCATATGCTCAGGCTAAAACTAAAGGCCAAGAAAAAGAACTGGAACTATTGTTTAAACTTTCAGAGCAACATTGTCTTAATAAATGCCAGTTGCCTTACATTAACTGTGACAGGAGTTGTATTTCCTGAGCCAAAGAAAAATAAATGTTTACTATCCAACTGGAAATTTGAAAACAAAGCCATGGTGTGGGAGGCAAGCAAACAGAAAACCACTGATGAAGGCAATACCATGGGCATAAGTTCAGTAAATCTGTGCATATCCACGTTTGTATAAACCAAAAAAGCTCACCCAGGTAGATGTTCTGAATTCATTCCTATTGGGTGCTACCATCTGAGGAAGTAGACAGAAACTACACTTTATCAAAGTTACTAATTCTCCAAATGTACACTCTGTGGTCTTTCGATACTCCCTGGTTTAAAACTCTTAGCTCCCTCAGAAGATACCCGAATTATTCTGGAAACACTACTATAATGAATAAAAGAATTCCTGAGTTATTGAACACACATCAAATAGAATGTACTCTGAACAAACTGGTATGACTCTACCATGTTTTTGGATATTGTAGAACAGTCTGAGAAGGAGTCAGTCACTACAGTCCTAAATTAACAATTAAGTTAGATCCAGAATGTTCTAGCATTATGCAAAGAAAGGCTCTGAGTTGAAACTGCCCCAATGGAATCAAGAGAACTGCTCCTAAGAATATCTAAACCAACCAGGTCTCCATGATTCTTCCGGTTTTAGATAGCTCTTGGGAAACTTGAAACTCCCCAAAACTTTAAGCCAACTCACCTCCTAGGTTGCATGAGAGAAGATCTAAAGGTGAAAAATGTACCCGAATATTTGTCACTTGTGGGCAAAGAGAAGCTCTGAAAATAATTTTCCAAAATATATAGAAGCAAGAAACACCACAGATCCATAAATATGTATATAAATTATGGTGACCACGCACTTAATTGAAATCAATACACTTATAAAAGTGAAAAGTGGAATTATTAAGAATATGGCTAAACAACAGGTATAAACTATGTCCAGTCTGGGAAAATCAGAATGTATGACCATCCAAGTGTTCTGTGTACAATAAGTGTTCTGTGTTCCAGACATTTATTGTACCTACTGCACACAAAGCATGGTATTTGGGTTAGGAAAGAAACACAAATGGTAATGACAGAGTCCTCGACCTCTGGAGAAGAAATAATGGTTTACATAAACTAGCTAGGTTTACTTCAATGCAGAGACTAAAATAAGTTACATAAGACAGTAGAATTCAGGTCTTTGTTTTCTAATGATATGTAATACAGAACACTTTAAATAAGGGCTCAGTAAAGTGTTTAGTTAAACTATTTTAGCTCTAATTATTTTCATATGAACGGGCATTCCCAGTAGGGTAGATATTACTGTTAAAGGCCTTGATTTTTTACAATGATGGCACCCAGCAAAAACCAGCATGCATACAATTCATGTAAGAAATTGTATTAGCTAGTCGACTTTGCCAAAATGCATTTTCTTTTTGGTTCTTATTTTCCCATGAAATCCAGCCTACAGAATCAGTTGTTTCCAAGAACACAAGTATAATCAATTTCTTGACGCACAGCAATTTAATGTGGGGGAGTTCCTTACACGAGCAATCTACTGAGAAATATATAGGCTACGAAGAAAGTAAAGGTAATTGTTTCTAAGTGGGAAGAAGGCATGAGATTGCTGCACCTTCAGGAACAACAAGATAAACATATATGTCATCTGAAATTACACCTGTCACAATATAATGAAACAGCGCACATGGATTTTCCCTCCAGACTGTGATACTTAGCTTCTTCTTTATAAATACTGGTCTAATCTCTTGATTTGAAATATGAACTTGCTGTCACGGAAGGAAATTTAATTTTGGGTGATGAACACACAATGCAATACAGATATGACATGTTATTGAACTGTATACTTAAAACCTATATAATTTTATTAACCAATGTCACCCCAATAGATATAAATAATAAATAAATAAAATTGACTACAAGTCAAAAATAAAATAAAATAAGATATGACTAGTTATGATACTAGTCATTGTAAAACAAAATAATAAAAATGGGGGGGAGTCATCACTATAAATTAAACAAATATGTTATATCCTAAGGACGACAGTTGTTTATACATAAATTTGACTACATAAAAGTTTGAAACACCGACTAAGAGAAACTATAGCTACAAACTAGATGTATTTCAAAGTAGATCTTGTCTTGTCCTTCCAAAATACAGATATTCATAAAGTGTTTTATAATTCTTATAAAACAACATATTGAATTTGTTGTCATCTTCAATTTAACTAAATGTATCATAGATATATACCAAATAAATCAGCATTTTAAAGATCCCAATTGGAAAGTGGGCATTCTTTAAAACCTCATAAATTCATTCATGCCTGATTTCATGCAATAAGAGATAACACAGTGGCCTACAAAAGTTAATAAAGTTGAAAAATTCATACTACTAAAGGATTTTGTAGGACTTAGAAAAACTTGGTGATTTTTAACTTGATATATGAGATTTTGAAGTCATACAAATTCCTCAGAAGACTCATACATTTAATATACAATTATCATAATATATGGACTTTCTCCACTACCGCATTCCATAGGATATAATATAAACTAAGGAACTGAGGTAAGAGAGAGATTGATCAGCAAATTAATTAGTGACAAAAATCAAGATTAACCTAGAAGTGTCCTGAATCATGATTCAGCATTCTATCAATGAGGGATGCATGTGTATGTGTGTTGTGTGAACATGCATGAGATATATACTTCACATTAAATATTAAAGACTAAATACTACCTAAAGTCTCAAAAACATATAATAAATGTATTGCATTAAAAATTTTACTTTCATTCTTATATATAATCAGCTGTATTTCGGCTGTTTTTAGTTTTAAAGAATGAGCACCTGTAACTATTATGAAAACATAACTCTTGTAATAAAATCCCAATGACCACAATATAAAGCTCAATAATAGTTTCCATTTTACTTACCACTAGTAGCTATAGTCAAGACAGTATTTATTAAAATCATCTTCACTATAAATAACATAAATATAAATTAAAATACTAGTACATGTTTATTATTTTTATAATGGCCCAGACATATATATGCACCATTATTCTCCATTCTACCCATAGGAAAAACGGGTCCTGAACAAAATATTCTTGAAAGTTTAAGTGAAAAATTGATTTATTTTTACTTTTTGATCAAGCTGATAGAAATAAGTTAATGATTTTTTACACAAAATACTAAAACTTTGTGAAACATATTTTTAATTATGTGTAGACTTCTCCTAAACTCATAAGCCCAGCCAGGATTTACCCAACAGTTAGAATTTAAACACATGCCTGCACCAGCTGACTCCACCTTGGTGAGCTTGGCCTGAATTCCTTACCCCCTTCAGTGGGCAGAGGTCTACCACGGATGCTTTCTACCACTCCTAGTGCAGAAAAGGCCAATTCTGTATGATTTATAAAGCTGTATAAACACAGTGTATTAAGTCCTTTGGGGTGAAAGCTACTATATAAATGTAAGATATTAAACTGCTTAATCAAAAGCACCTTTTTTATATCCTTAGTCAAGCTGAATAAACAGAAATCTAAAAGGAACATAATACATCGCTGCTGGAATATCCATCAAAAATAGCCATAACTTTTCCATTTTTGGTCAATTCTATTGGTACAGCCTTAAGTTCTAAAGATTTGCAAATGCTTGTTGCAATGCAATGCTACTCCCTCACCTTCTGCCACCTCTATCACTGAGTTAATGCCTTTCTAAGTGTTAAAATAAAGCGAGGTGTCCTTGCTTTATGAGCTCGATACCCAAACCTCTAGCTGATAAGAGAATAATTTTATATTATAAATACCCTCTGGATATCAAACCTACAAATGGACTGGTTAAATTTTAAAAGATCTCAGAAAGGTGGGGTATGAAAGAATATATACATACATATCTCCACACATATACACACATACACTCACCAAAATGGAATTAACTTTCCATTTTCCTCAGGACTAGCTAGGACATGAAATGTTCCCCAGTTCTCCTGTAGAGTTGATGGTCCCCAGTTCCCCAGTTCTCCTGTAGAGTTGATGGTCCAACTTTAAAGTCAATCTAAGGCCATTGGTGAAGGTTCTTGTCCCTTATAGAATAAGTAACTTAAAGTTGGTTAGTTCAGAAATTCCATGGTACTCCCCAGGCATAGGATAGGTATATTTTAATTTGGAGAATATGGAATCTATTCCAATATACTTTTGAGAGGGGCAGGAGAGAGATTTAGAGTGGATGACAGTTACTGATAATATCTGAGAACAAATAAGTTTATGGCATAATAATGGCCTTCATCAACAGAGCCTACACTCTTTCAGTATTTAGCATGTGCTAGTCACTCTGCTTAGCACTTTACATGCATTCTTTAGTTAACACAATAATCCTACAAGGTAAGTACAAATTTTATACAGATCTCATTTCAGAGATTAAGCTATTTGTCCAAGGTTACAGTCCTAAGACAAAGATGAATCTGAAGGCTTTGTAAGGCCATGGATCGATTCCTAGAACACATTGCTTAGGAGGCCTTATCAGTGTCCAGACTCCAGCCAGAGGTCATAGTAATAAATACATACACAGCTTTTCAGGTGACTTTCTGAAAAGCTGTGTATGTATTTATTACTATGACCTCTGGTAGGTTCAACATTTCTACATGTGGTAATATTATGGTAAGAAATCTCATTGGGATAGAGCCAGTCTTCAGCTAGAAGACTTGTCATTTACTTTGCGTAGCACATGAGACAGAGAACACATCAACTGTCTGTACGTAAGAAGTGTGGAGGCGGAGAGGAGAAATGTTAATGGATATTATAGAGCAGGAACAAAGTTTCAACAGCCACCCACTGTACCATCAATGTCAGAGGCACAACCATAGGTCTACAACGAAGACCTAATATTTCAGCCAAACCCTGGCCTGGGAATCAATCAGACTGATCTTACAGGAGACTCACCCCCCAACACATCCCAGTAGGACACTACCCCTAGCTCTAACTTGTGTGTTGTTCTCTAACTTTCTTGAGTCCCTTCCATTATTTTATTACTCTTTTTGCCCTGTAGGAGTTAAGAGATCAAGTCCAAAAATCCTACCTCCAAGGATAACTAAGCTTCAAAATGAGTCATAGTTCGACACCAGACAACTGTGTTGAGTGTAACGAAAATTCTGTCATGGGGTTTACCAAGATAGGTCCTGGATTATGGGCTGTTTACAGCCTTTCTTCTAGAATGTGGACAAGTATATGCGGTGTGGCAAGGCAGAAGGAAATAGCTTCAGAGGGCTGTTCAATTTGTGAGATTTTTAGTTAGTGTTAAAGAACTGTGTTACCCCCTCAAAATCATCAAATCAAGAACAGTGCACATTGTAAAATTTAGAATAAGAAAATTTGCTATAAAAGGGGAACAAAGTGTTATATGAGTTTCCAAGGGAAAAAATTAATATAGACAACAGGAAAACCTTCTTAGTGGATATGGTAAGAACGGCCTTCAAAATCTGAAACCCATTTGACAAGTCACAATTGGGGAAAGTTTGAAAACTTATTGAACAGCAAAAGTATACAATGCTGGGCTGAAATTTAAACGTATCTTGGATCCCATATCTTAGGGACAAACTCATGGGAAAAAAATAAACAAAAAGGTTGCATTAGAAGTGTTCTAGACCACAGAATATCTGTGTAGGGACCTTGAGCTCTCAGACAAATGCAAAAGTAGTACAGGATAGTTCTTGGTCTGCAGCACACAGCTCATCGCATATTTTCCCTGTGTTCTTCCACACCATAAGGCTCAGAGCACACAGTTCCCCACGCCTTTGCCTGTAAGCCCCCTCCCTCTGTAAGGAAGAACTAATTGTTCTTCTCACCATGCTGAGCATTCTTTAGAGTTATGAGTATCTTGCTCACCACTGTCATCTTACCACAAAAACAGAACTGGCATTCAATACATTTTGGATGAATAAATAAAATATTGTGCACATAAAATGAATGGTGAAAGAGGCTACAGGAATCAGGAATCACTGGAAACAAAGGTGGAGTAGAGATTTATGGATCTATGTTTACTCGGAGTTTAAGACCTGTTCTTCTCTGGCGCCCAACTTGCAGCTGTTGGACCTCCAGAGTCTAAGCCTGTCCTCCACGTCAGGGCAAACTGCAGTGTGCCCAGGAGTGGGAATCGCAAAGAAGCAAAGACTGGACATATGGCCTCTGGCTTGATGCATAAATATCTCACAATCTCAATACCACAGTTTTATCCCTCCAGTGTCTACCATGAAAAGCCTGGTAAGTTACGAGTTACAAGAGGTTTCTGGAAAGTGCGATTCAAGCATAAAATATGTTGTAGACTTGAAAGAAAAACTAAATGTTGGGACAAAGTGTTCAAAACAAGAGTACGAGAAAACAGATGTTAATGATTCTGATCTATGTTCTTTACCTTCATGGTCAGAAAGAGAGTGTAAATATAATAAAATATCTGAGGAGAAGAACAGTTATTTGTCTAAGGTGGTAGCTTTACACATTATTCCAAGAACATTCTTACCTTTAAAAACTTTTTTTTGTATCAGTGTTTATGGTAGATGTTTATTTCCATCACTTTCAGGTATTAGTGGACAGGAATGGCTTGGACTGTATACTCACGAAAATCTACCCTTAGTCACATCTACTTATGGGTGCTTGGTTTTTTTGAGGTCCCTGACAAAATTATCTCTCACACACATTTTTTTTTCTTTTTAGGTGAGGCAACCTTGGTTGACCCCACAGACTGCAAGTACCTTGTCAACTTACAATCCCTTATTTTTTATTTTTTACACCAACAGCTCCTGGTCTTCCTAGGTTGTCTACCATCCAAGTACTAACCAGGCCCGACCCTGCTTAGTTTCAAAGATTCTCACACACTTTTTGAAGTTAGGTCAGATTTAACTTAAGCTCTACTCCTATGTACTGCAGGCATTTTTACATTTTTGTAATGAAGAGTGTTAACTTGGACCAATCCTCCAACTAGACAAGTAGTTGGGTATCTTTTCTGTATTCCATTCATCTATTATTAGCATTATTCATACTTCCAGAAAATTTATAACAATTATTTTTAAAATATGTAAAGTATAAGTTGAAAAGAAATCAAGTACATTCATTAGACAAAGATTTAGCAGGCCCACAGCAGCGAATACATTTCTAAAACAGTGTATGTGATGTAGCCTTTCTGACCCAGCCATCAGCAGGAAAATCTGTTTTGTGCTGGTTTTCTAAGAGGAAAATGCTTCATTCTGAACCACTCACCTTTATCCACCTTACTGTTCATATCCAACGGCGTTATTTGCGTAGAGATGGCCATGGTTGGAAATGAAGGGGATCTGTGCCTGTGAAAAAGTTCCTACTCTAAACATTCTGTATCTGCCACCAATTGACAAGATTTAAAGTAAACAGTCATCTCTTCTGAACTGAAACTGTTTTTACTTTTATTCTCTTACACTGAGTGAATGCTTTCTACATGACAGGCCCTCCTCAAATGGGTTTTCTGCCACAAAAAATCAAAATGGACAAAAGCCTAGGAAGCCAGGAAACGAATTCTCAGGTTCTGACTACAGCAAACACATTTTAATAACACGGCACACATATAAAAACAGAGAAGATATTCTTAGAGGCAAAGATTAAAGAAACCAAACATATTGAATTCCTGTATCCAATTAATATAATTTACTTAGAGTTGCAAAAATTGACTTATTTTCTGAATTGTGAGTCTATTTTCACCTTTTCTCGGTACTACTGCCCTTCATGCCCTGCATACCCTTGTTTAGAAGCTTCTCCAGTGTCTTCTAGAATCATAAACCACAACAACGTTTTGAGGGTGTGACTAATAACATTCATAATGCCAATTCAGTGGAATATTTTCTGTGACACAGTACTCCCCAAATCATCCTTTTTATTATGCCATACCTCTGCTTAACACCCTCCAGACGATCTCCCAAACACTTGTGATAAAGCTTAAGAATTTTTGCTTAGTACTTTAAGTCCTACATAATTTCCTGCTGTCTATACCTCTATCCCCCTCTCTCACCAGTTCACCGCCTGTATGTCTTGCTCCTTCCTGCTTTTTACTCATTTATCTCTCTGCGAGCTGCATTACTATTATCTTATCTTACTTCACCTCACAAATACCTACTCTTCTTACCAAAAGTCAGTTCAAATACTACCTCTTCTAGAGAATGTTCCTTAATACAATGTCTAATTTCAATCTACCCATTCAAGTCTCTGTTAGACGCTATTTATACCTTCCTATAGCACTATATGGTAACCATTGGTTTTCCCATTCATTTCTCTAAGTAATCTATGAAAATGTAGAGTCATCCTTGACCTCTCTTTCTCTCCTAACATACACACAGTCCATCAGGATATTCTGTTGGCTCTACAGAATACAAATGTTTTATAATATCTGGTCATTTTTACTACCTCCTCTCTACTTTCTTAGTTTGAGTGACCAGCATGAGTTTCGATTTCTGCGATAACTTTCCCATGGTCTCCCTAGGTCTTCTCCTGACTCCAAGTAATCCATTCTCAACCCAGCAGCCAGAGTGACCCTTCTAAAATATAAGTCAGCTTAAATTTCTCTGCCCCAAACGCGATCGTGGTGCTCCACTTCACATGGAGACAATGCCAAATCCTGCAAGTGCCCATATGATCAAGTTCCCTAAACCCTCCCTGACCTCAGCTCCCTCTCCTTCTCACCTGCTCACTTCGCCTGTCACTGTTTTTGGCTTCTTAACATTACTGGATCATAACATCTCAGGGCTTTTGTACTGGCTGTTTCTGTTATTGAAATGTTCTTGCCCCAGAGAGCCATGTGGGTAACTCCATCTGTAAGTCTGTGCCCAAGTGTCACTTTCTCAATGGAGCCTAACCATACTACTATTCTTAAAATTGCAGTCTGTCACCAGCCTGTCCAGCACTGGCCCCCTTAAGCTTCTTTGTGCTGATCTATTCCTTCTTTCCCATAGTACTTATTACTTTCTTATATAGTATTTATTATGTTATTTATATATGTCCTGTCTCTCTCTTCTAAAATATAAACTTCAAAGGGGCAAGGATTTTCTGTTTTATGCACTGATGTATTCTGAATGCCTAAAGCAATGACTTACAAATAGTGTACTTTTCATAAATACTTGTTAAATCAATGAGTAAATGAATGCATGAGAAATTGAAAATACAGTCCATAAATTATTCTTCTTTCTCTTTCTAGACCTAGCACAGTGTCTGACACATGCACATAGTTGCTACACGATTGTTGTTAAGATAGATATATGAACAAATGAATGAATGAATGGGTGGAAGACCTAGCAAGTCTCTGATTTGTCTCTGATTAGATACAGTCCATACTATATATAGTCACTGATGCAGAGATGCCTCTTCTCTGGAAACGAATAAGATGGCCAAAGTATGCAATTGCAAGAATGCTTCTAATGTTCAGAAATAATTGCTAATCTTGGCTTTTCTGTTCTGCCCTGAAGACAACATTACCTTAACTATTTTATGTCATAAATTCTCTCTTACTCCATAGAAAATAGCTAATGTCCTTTAATATGAGACTCACAGAATCATATTCCATGAGTGGATCCTATAAGATTTTAACATTTTGGTCACCAACTTCCAAAATAGCGGGGGGCGGAGTGGGGTGGGGACAGTTAGATGGTTCCGCAGCACCAAAAAGCAATTCTTAGACATCAAAAGTGTGTCCAAGCATTCAACTCTATTCCGACACTATCCGGAAATAACATCAGATTCCACAGGTTAAAGGTTCAGTCCTACAAGACTGCTCCCCCTTCCACTTCAGATGCCAGCAACAGTTATCAGACGTATTTCTGACAAACCAACGGCTCAGACTGAAGTCTCCAAAGACCTTCTCCTTGGGTTCAATTAAGTTGTCAGAGTGGCTCACAGAACTCAGTAATATTTTACTTACTAGATTACCAGTTTATTATAAAAGGATATAATTCAGGAAGAGATGCAGAGGGCATCTCTTAAATCCCTTAAATCTCCTCATGTCCACCAGCCCAGAAACGTTCCCAACTCTGTCCTTTTGGATTTCGTGGAGTCTTCATTACATAGTCATGATTGGTTAAATCACTGGCCATTGGCGATTGATTCAACCTGCAGCCCCTCTCCCTTCCCAGAGGCTAGGGTACAAGTACTGAAAGCTCCAAGCCTCCAATTACAAAGTTTGCTCCCCATCCTTAAGTCAGTTGAGAGACTTTATGACTCTAATCACAGCAAATTCCAAGGGTTTTAGGAGCTCAGGGCCAGGAATGAGGTCAAAGACCAAATATATAGAGTACTCCTTATTATAAATCACAATCTTACACCCTCAAAGAAGTCTATAGTCTTAGAGCAGGTAGTTAGCTGTTCCTCCTTCAGAAAAGAGTCATTTAAGTGTTTTGCTTTTGATCAATGTTTGCTCACAGTTTGTCATGTATTTAAAATTTTATTTAATTTATTTAATGTGCTTAAGGTGGAAGAATTAGTGTAAATGTGAGAGACATGGAGATGGAGAGATTGGCAAGGAAAAACCTAGATAAACAAGGAACTCTATCCCAATAGAATACAGAAGGTTTTGAAATGTGTAAAACTCATGAATCCTTTCATGTTCTATAAGAAAGGCTTTTTGCATCTTGGTTTGAGCAAATACTGTCACTCTAAACCTGAAAGAGGGACATGATAAAGCCAGGTTCTACAGTAGATGACTCACTTTTGCCCAAGTGAAGGTATGTTATTTATTAAGCTATGATGAGGAGTGCCTTTGTATGGTCAGATGATGTACTCTCTAGAGTACTGGTCCCTTGGATAATCAAATTCAAACTAACAGATTAAATTAACCCAGCATTAATCACCAGAGAAAGTCCAGAGGTAAATTACTGAAGAGGGCATTTAAATGAAACAAGAGACTTGAAGATTACAGGGGCAGGGCACACAAATAAAAGCAAGGATAATTGCATTCTATTTCAAGCAAAGATCATGGAAATCTCTATTTGTTTTAGCTATGACAAAAATCAATTAGTCTATATTTGGAAATGCTTCTGTCAGACTGCAAACCTAGGGAAAATCATTACGTTTGGCATTACTAATAAAATAGTTTTTCAGTTAATATTTAGTTTTCTCTAAAGACTATCATCTTAAAAAATCATCCTTCAATAGTAAAGCCTACATTTTTTCAATGTGTAGATTTCCAGCTCGTGTCACAGAAGAGGAAAATCTAAATGAGATCATGAAAAAGACAGACAATGTGTGTGTGCATTAGTGAAGACGCAGTTAATATCACCAAAAAAGAGTGATTTGGAACTATCTGGCCCAGGTCTGAATTCTATTTTTCTATGTACTGTAAGGCCTCAGACAGTTCCTTAATCTCTATGGGTCTCGGTGGTCTCAAGTTTAAAAACAGAGTTTTTAAAATGGAGTTCACAGAGTCTCCTTCCTAGGACTTTTGTGATACATTAACAATATAAACTTCATGTAAATTCTAATTATAATACCTAGTGGAAAATAAGTACTTGACGTATCAGGGTTATAGAGAAGATGATGATGGCAGTGCATGTTCTAATCTAGTTCCATGACAATAACTTTTACTCCTTAGATTATTTAATATACCCACACATATTAATCTGCATAAGACCACACACCCCTAAGCCTCTGCCCTCCAGGACTCTCTGGCAGGAGCAAAAATCGGGCCCAAAACTCTGCATGCCCCTGCCGAGATCTCTCCCCGTCCTTCCCAGCAACCCAGGCCCACCTGCCTGGAGACTGACAATGCCAGATTATTGTGCCTTTCATCCCTGTTTTCCTCAGTCATCGAATGAAGCCCCAAACTTCCGGGCTACCCCTCAACCTCCAACTCTAGTTTCTTAGAAATTCCTTACACCTCATCTCCTATTTCTGTTCAACTCCTAAAACCCATCCACCCTTCTTTCTGTAATTCATAGTCAGTCATCAGTAAAATTCCCTATATTCTCTTTTTTCTACATTTCTCTTCCAACTTTCTTCTCTACCGAAACCTGGCTTTCCTAGCAGGCCCGCTAATCAATGCCTGTGGTGTCTTGCACTCCTCCCAGTACTGGAACTGAGCGCTCCTTGCTGATCCCAGATGACCTTTCCCCTTCCTCTCGAAAAACAAAACAGAAAACTTTGAATGTCCTGCAGTTAAACTATATTACTGCCATCTTGTCTTGCTATAATCATTTATCATTGCCAAGGTGTCATTCATGTTTATCCCTTGAAGATTTCAGCTTCTGGCTGATGTCACGCTCTACAACAGAATGCCTTGAAGAAGTCTTTGTAGTTTAAATTTTTATGTATATGATTATTCTGAAACCCAGATTCTTAATTTCTTAATTTTCCAAAATGAGTTTATTCAGCACTCTACTGCAGCCACAACTTCATGGTCATATCCCAGGATCTTACGACTAAAAACTACGAAACTCACAAATCTCATTTTCATGCATCTCACTCTCCTTCCTGTCTTTCTATATCCTCCCATCTAGTGCCTCAACTTCTACAATTATTCAACCCAATCAGTACCTACGAGTCCATCAATCCTGCCTCCTTTTCACTGCCCTTTATTTTCCTCAATCTTTTATTTCCTTCTCTAACCAGCTGAAACATCATGGTCCAACTATAATCGCCCCTTGCATTCACCTCAAATCTTTTGTCTCTCTCTTGTCCCAACTTACTTGGTACAATCCAATGCTTTTGCTATTCTGCAGGTGAAAGGGGGCTGGAGAAAAGTACAGGCATGTGGGTTAGTCTCACATTCAACTGATATCCACTAATTTCAAATGGGCCCATTCATGGTAGCCCTTCAACATTTCCTCAGGAACAACCGTTTCTTAAGTGTCTTCTTCTTAAACCCCTAACTCCTCCTATTTCCCAATATTTATGTTCAGATGATGATCCTGCTTCCCTTTCAACAAGAAAACAGAATAAATCAAGGATAATTTCCACAATTTCCCATAACACATTGATTTGCCTACCTATATCTGTGCCTTGCTTTCCTCCCTGTTATAATGCTGAGTGTCTAAAACCTAGCTAAGGCTTCCCCTCCCATCTGTTCATTAGATCTCATTCTCTCTCACCTACTCAAAGACATCATTCCATCAAGTTCTCTCTTTTCATCAATTTTCCCTACACTATAGTGACACTCTGTAAACACACAGGCCTACTATAAGTTCTATAATCTTAGAAAATGAAGAAGAAAAAAAAACCTTCCTAACCGTGTATTCCCTTTCTTTTATTAGAAGAAATTTATGGGGGTCATCTCTGTTCATTGTCTCCAATTCTTTATCTTCTTTGTCTCCCAAAAGTCTGATCAAAATCAGGGTTTTGTCCCCCAAAACACTACTACGACTTTCAAAGTCAGCAGTGATCTGTATTTGCTAAATCCAATGATTACTTTTCAGTCCTCCTCCCCCTTGACTTACCATCAAGATGCCCCATCTCAATAAACGGTAACTCCCTTCTCTACCTACTCAAAAAAAAAAGTCATCTATTTCTTCTTTGGATCCTTCACACCCCACATCCAATTGATCATTAAATCCTGTCAGCAGTGCTTTCAAAGGCTCTCTTGAATCTAACTCACCACATCTATAGCAACCACCCGAGTCTATGCCATCATCATCTGTGGCTGGATAATTGGCAGGACTTGCTGACTGTCTCTTTGCTTCTGTCTTAGTCCTCTACAGTCTGTTCTCACAATAGCAGTGAAACATAATTGGTTTCTACCCCCCTCGAAGTAATCTGTATCAGAGGTCATCCAACTACTACCTATAGGTCAAATCTAGACAGCAAACTGTAGCAAACAAGCCAAGAATCGTTAATGTTTTTTAAGGATGTGCAAAAGTAGTAGCAGAAGCAAAAGTAGAAGAAAAGAGGTGAAGGAGGAGAAGGAGGTGGAGGAGGAGAAGGAGAGGGAGGAGGAGGACGAGCAGAAGGAGATGGAGGAGGAGGAGGAGGAAGAGAATTTGAGACAGAGACTTTATGCATCCTGTGAAGCCTAAAGTATTTACTATCTGGTTCTTTTTTGCTATTCCCTGACATACACAAGTTGTCTGTCTCTAATTCTCTCTGATCTCCTTTACGTTAACCATATTAATGTTCTTGCTATTTTACCCCCAATATCCAACATGTTTCTATCTCAAGGCCTTTGCATAAGCTACTCCCAATGCCTTGCCTTACCTAGATATCCATACATAGATGGACATCTCCACCTACTTCTGGTCTTTGTTCAAATGCTACCCTTTCAATGAGGCCTTTGTTGATTGCCCCTTTTAAAACTGCAATACTTTTCCTTCCTAGCAATTCCTACATCCCTTCCCTATTTCATTTTTCTCTAGACACTTATCACTGTTATTTGCAAACCAGCCCCCATAATCAAAGGGCAAGGAGAGACTGAAGAAAGAGCACATCACTCCAGATTGGTAGGTGTCAATTCTAATGAGCAAGGGAACTTACTTATGAGGTTTATCTTGGGTGAATGCAAGATGATTCAACCTGTGCACCCACCTGCCAGAATCTCAAAAGTTTATGTAGTGGCTTTAACAGAGTCCAGTCATATAGTGTCCAAATGGTCTCAACAACACATTGTTCTCAAGGCTGCATCCTTGAAAATGGCTCCCGCTGGGAAACGGTGGGTGGAACGTACACTCCAAGGACAGGGGGGCGTGGAAGAGCCTCCGATTGCCCAGACCCAGCTCTCAAACCAGCCAGTGGTCACGTCCTCTTGATGGTCAACTCCAACAGTCACTATTTTGCATGCTGTGTATTTAACTTCGTGTGTCATTGACTGTCTACCCCCGACTAGAATGTAAGATCCATGAGAACGGGGATATATGTTCAGTTTATTCACAGCTATGTGCCCAGCATGTATGACACTGCCTCACGTGTACTAGGGGCTCAAAGAAATAATATATTATGAACTGTCAGGTGCTAGTCGTATAAATATGCATATTCTTTGCAATGTTGCAGTTAAGGTTAATAAGTGAAAATACCTAAGTTTTCTCTTGATTTGCAGAATAGTTTGGTCGTATTTGTTGTTATTATCATACAACTCATTCTAGTATTTACCCGAGTTGAACCTGGTATAAGAGGCAGGAATTCTCAGCAGGCACAGACAGAAGCAGAATGTTTTGCTATGCCTTTCAGTCACTGCTTCCCTTTGTTTAATCTTCTAACAATAAACTGTCCCTCTTCTATTCACACATCTCTCTGCTTTTCTCTTCCCTGTTCAGTTCCTCTTTATTTTTCATTTCAAAAATATTTATAAAAGGGAGAGAATAGAAGAACTAACTAAAACAGGAAATAAAAAAGGTAAGATACATTGAGTTAATGATTCAGATTTATATACTAGAAAATAAAGAGTAAATTAATGAAAAAGTGGGCAAAAGACCAGAAAAGTGAGCCAGGAGGCCACTCCCAATTAAAGATGAAATGCCATCACCAATTACCCTCCGTGAAAAAGCTGGCATGGATGATAATGCTGAGATATGAGGCTCAAAAAAGATATTAGTAAGGTCACATGGAGACCTTGATCCTCATATTAACCAAGTAAAACCTATTGTTTTCATTCATGACCATCAAATCCCTAAATATATATGTAAATAAAAATTAAAATATAAATCAACCTTAGTTTGTCTTCATTTTCATAATAATCATCAAAATGCATTCTCTATTGATGATAAAGTTATAGAAACATACTTGACCACAAATTTCCGGATAAATTATCAACTGAGCTCAGAAATCTGAGACCCCCCCCACTTCCATTCATACTCTCACCAATTAAATCTACTACTTTCCACTCCTGTGAAGCAAAAACTCCTGGCCTCTTCTGGTTACATTCTCTTTTTCTTCCTCTAGATGATTCCGATTTTTGTCCGGTAATATCAGAAGCTGTCACTGTCAATTACGGTCATCAGGAAACAGATGACAAACCAAAAACAGACAATCTGCGGGTGAGGCACTACTCCTAGGCTTGAAAAAGAGAAGGGACAGGAGTAATACCAGAGCTCAGAGACAGTGCCCTATGGAGAGGGCCACCCAAGCGGAACTGCGGCCTTCAGCAGATGGCAGAGCTACCCACGGGGAACCCACAGGAACTTTGTCCCAGACTCCAGATCACTTGGTGGTGCCTCCCATTAACAAAATCCAACTGGAAGCCACAGGACAAAGAAGCCTGTTAACAGAGGCCACACACAGTGCTCTCCCAGGACAGGGAACAACAGGAAAGAGAAGAGTGGAGAATGGATCTGGAGCATTAAATGTCCTCATTGGTTAACTATGAGCACATTAAAGAAACAGCAAACAGCTTTCAGTTCACACTGTAAAACACATTTGACATCTGGGATCAGAGTCTCATCCCAGGTGAATCCCTGGGAGGATTTCTGTAATTCCTTCAGGTTAAAAGTTAATCATGACTATGCTCATAAATTTGTCAGACAGCATGACTAACAGGGCATAAGACTCTTTATTAAATAAACCTCATTCTTTGCATCTAACACACAAACTCGGTGGGTTTCTGAACTGGAGTGACAAGTCTCTCTCTTCCTTTGCCCCTTCCAACCTTGCTCTGTCCCTGCTCCCATTCCAGGTCACTGTTCAGCATACTAATGCCAAGCCTGCTTTTACCCAAAGTGCCTGTTTCGTATGCTGTCATATATATACTGCTGGTTGGATCTCAGCCAGTGGAATTAAATGAAATGGCTTTCTGTCGGACTGAATACTAATTATGTCTTCATGCCAAAGCTAGGCCTGCATAATGACATCATTTGCAAGCAGGCTTGAGGTTGAAGCTCAGTGTTTACTCGGATATTTATGGATGTGAGCAAAGTGGTTCTGTGCTATTTTGTCTACCTGTGTTGTGCTGGTTTCTTTGTTTGATGGATATGGCTTGAAAATCCAAGGTCTTCTCTGGGCAACACTGTGGATTAAGTAAATTTCCCAAGGCCTAAGTCAGTTGTCCTCCCATTTAAAGGCTTCAAACCCACAGCTCAGTGTCCCAGGGCAGCCTTTGGGACACTTTTTTTTGTGCTGTCAAAAGCCTGAGACCCTCTTCAGGTCGTTCATCTATGCTTAGCATGACAAAACACCGGATTTTTCTGAAGCCATAGGTTTATATCTGTGGGTAATTCTCAAAAGTTTCTCATTTTGCCCACTGTCTGTCTGCACCTTAATCTCAGCAGCTCATCAGAAATAACAATATTCTTCACCATTCAAAGGAGGCTTACAATTCTTACAGCATTTAACTGTGATCAATTAACTAAATTACAGCAGGTCCTCAAATAAAGTCATTTCATTCAACATCATTTAGCTATAATGTTGAGAAGAAGAAATGACTCCTGGCTGGGGTCACTGCACGTATGGAGTTTGCACGTTCTCCCCATGTCTGTGTGCAAGTTTTCTCTGGGGACTCCAGTCTCCTCCCACATCCCAAAGATGTGCACATGAAGTTCACTGGCATATCTAAATCATCCCGGTGTGAGTGAGTGTGGGTGGGTGTGAGTGGCCTTGTGCTGGAAGGGCATCACGTCCAGAGTGGGGTCTGGCCTGTGCCCTGAGCTGCTGAGAGAGGCTCTGGCCCCCTGCGACCCTGAGTTGGAATAAGCAGGTTGAAAAAAAACTCTCTTCCTTGTTTTTATTTATCTTTCTTAAATGTAAGTACAGCTCACATTTATTTCAATGCTTGGCATTAGAAGTGTTTGGGGTCTTTATTTAGATATTTGGTGATGATTTTGTGACCAGAAATATGCCATAGCAACTTAACTCTTGTTTACATCAATTATGGTAACATTATAAGTGATTTCGCTTAAAGTAACAGTTTCTAAGAACCTAGTAACAATGTTAATTAAGTAAGGATTTACTGTACTAAGAAATCCATATTATAATTATAATTGAGAAGAACCCCTCTGAGTCCTCATTTTTCTCTCAGTTGGCATTTTCACAGTTTTTCTACAGGAGTAACTTTACGGGGGAATGAAAAGACAAAGAACAAGCAGTCTTACTGTTAAGGGAGGCAAACTGGGAATAACAGCTTAGGTCAGGGGAAAATATAAGGTGTCCATTCAATTCAACACACACATACCACAGTCTTTTCAAATTGAAGGTACATTAAGTATAGAAAGACTAATTAATATATGTGAATCCTATGCTCCAACATCTCGTAATGATATGGAACCATGGAAAGAGAATCAAGCAGGTTGTCAAGAGAAGTCACATGTAGGTCAGTCAGTCTATATTGCCATCAAGAGGTGTGTAGCCTTGGCAAACCATTTACTGATTCTAGCCATTCAGCGATGAAAATATAACAAATGATCACAGGTTCATACAGGCTCTAAAATCATCTTCTCATCCAAGGCTATACAACATTCATATTGAAACCATTCTTTTAAATTCTAAAAAATGTACTATCATCATATGAACATAACTGCTTCTCATTGCTGTCGGAAAACAGCCATCATCCCTGAACATTACGACATGGGCTACTGAACTCAAGACACTGGTGACTCGCAACCTAAGTACTTGGCCTGCAACTAGAAAATACTTTTTCGAATGAGTGATCCATACTGTTTAACCTCCCACAAATGTCCCTTACATGGATTGATCAATGTTTAACCGAAGGGAAGTTTATGTTCCTTTCCACTATATTATGCAGAAGCAGGCAAGCACCATACTCAAGAAAGGTGTGGGGGTGGGGGATGGTGAAATACAACGTCTGAGAACTCTACGGTAAAAATCTCCACACCAGCGCCGAGGGCAACTCTGTGGAAATCCATCACTGACTCTTTGGTCAACAATTTATTGTCTTTTATTTGCTTTTACCACTTATAGCTACAAGGCAAAACTACTGGTGAATCTTTGGGAACAGAAAGGCTCTAAATGTTTTTGAATTTATTTTCTGATGCACTTGGAGTAAAAAAAAAAAAAAATGTACCTTCATTTGCCCAAAACTTTTGTGCTACACTGGATAATAATAATCTATCATGAGAGTGTTTATTAAATTTTTAAGTACAAAGGTCAGTATGTATAGTTTATTTGGTATAATTGATTTTTTCTTATACTTTAGAATTTGAACCCCTTGGGCTCACTAGATTTCTGAAAAAAGTGCCAAGATGCTGACCAGAGCTAATAAGCTCCTTGAGTTATATGCAAAGATGTTATATGTGTAATTGCTTTATCCTAGTGTCCATGCCAAAAAAAAAAAGGCATTTTTTAAAAATTAAAATATCTTTCAGATAGGATTAGCCAACAAATAGAAAGCCAAATCAAACAAGCAATATCTCCTTATCAAAGACTGTCTGGAAATGTGGTCATTATCTTTAAATATTTCGAGAAATAAAAAAGGTCAGCGTAAGAAAAATCTTTCTGCTCCTTTGTGCTATAATGATGGCATGAACTCTCTGGGGAAACATGATTCCCTGCCAGCTTGTTCCCAAAATAATTTACAGTGGTAGTCAAAAACAAATAAAATAGTGGAAAGTTACATGATTAAATGTAGACAAGAATATAAAGAAGACAGTAGTCTCCTAGGGGCTCCAAGACCACATGACAGGATGTTGCAGAAGGGTCTTCCACACAGAAGATAGGACTAAATAATTCAGGAGACTCGCTGAATCTCAGAGCTAAAAGTAAGCTAATCTCTAGATGAAATATCTTACCCGAATGCAGAAAACTTTCATAATAATTCTGACGCACAATAATCCAGCCTGGATTTTACTGTTTGTTGTGATCCTTTCACGTCTGTACTTCCTAGGGCAGTCTATTTGGCTGCCCCAGGAAGTACAGGGATAACCAGCTGTGATAAAGTTCTTTAAATTGAACTAAAATCTACCTCTCTTTAACTTCTCTTCACTATGTGAGCTTTATAGCCTCTGGAATGGCTCGGGTGAAACCTATTCCTTTTGAGTATCGGCCCTTTCAGTAACTGGGAAGAGCTATTACACTCCTGTGAATCTTGTCTCACACAGTGGATAACAGCATGAGCTTTGAAGCCAGAAAGAACTGAGTCTGAATCTTGTACTCACAACGCAATAGTTTTTGCTCTTGAACAGGTTACTTATATGCTCTGAGTCTGTTTCCTCATTTTCAAATGGGGAAATAATCTCTACCTAAACAGGTTACTGTGAACATTAAAAAATGATATAAATTCATGACAGAAAATAAGTATAATATTTGGTAAATAATACATGTTCAATAAATTTCTTCTTACATCCTCTTCCTCCCCAGATAAATGGCCTATATTCTAGATTCCTTGTTTTCATATCACGAACCATTACACCGACTATAATTCTAAATTCTAGAGGACATCAAATCTTTTTATAGGTGAAATGTCCACATTTATAGCAACGGTTTTCAACCTTATGTGATTCAATACCTCTCTTTATAATGAACATCTGTAATGCTCTCTTTAATATCCTTGAAATACATTAACAGAAAATTAATCTAACTATAAAAATAATTTCAAAAAGTTAAAATAATATCCTAAGTTAACATAAGTGAGCCTTTTTAAAAGTAACATGTCATAAAACAATGTGTACTTCCACATGCAAATGCTTTCACAAGACCACAATGACAGATATAACAAAGGGAAGAGATGATGATGGTACCTATACATAAAATTCCCATTAATGTACCAACCTCAAATGCCAGCTGATACAGGAGAGAATAGTATGATTTTCAATGACATAATTTTCTGTAACTGTAAACAAGCTCCTGGTAAAGTTCTGAACAAAAACCAGGGTGCAATCTTTCCTTTTACACATAGTTATGTAGCTGGAAAATTCATTATATTATTAATACCTTACAAAAAAATACTGAGATTTTACATTACATGAAGTTAGGTTTTAAGGTTAGATGATTATAAATTTTCGACTTATCATAGCAACATCCTGCAGGATATTTGAAGGTCATTAATGATATAGGACAATTCTTTAAAGTTGCTAATCTGGCTTGTGCATTGTAGAATGTCTAGTATCATTGACAAATTACACAAATTCATACTACACAAATTCATTTATATAATGTTCAGAATCAGGCATGACTCACTACAGTATTAGATGGCAGGATAATGATTATCCTTTGAGTGGGAAGGACCAGGAAGAGGGCACAAGGAGAATGTCTCTGCTGCTGCTTATGTTCAGGTTGATGATCTGGGTAATGGTTACGCAGGTACATTCAATCACAATATTCATTCTCATTCTCTCTCTCTCTGTCTCTCTCTCTGTCTCTCTCTCTCTGTCTCTCTCTCTCTGTCTCTCTGTCTCTGTCTCTCTCTGTCTCTCTGTCTCTCTCTCTCTCTGTCTCTCTGTCTCTCTCTATATATATATTTGAAATCATATATATATGATTTGAGCATTTTTCTGTGTGTATATTATACTTTGATAAAACCATAAACATAATAAAAATATTAGGAATAAGCTTGTGTGAATTGGTGGGATAGGCGAGCATCCTATAGGTAACTTTGGTGATATTTGAGAGATTCTAATGCTTAAGTTGTTAGGGGGTTCATGCATGTTTTTTTTAAATATGCTTCAAATTTTATATATGCATGTGACATATCTTTTTTGATGTGGATCCAATATTACATCATAAAATTTATTTATAAAACTGTCAGTATTGTCCAATATCCTTTAACAGACTTTGAAGATTAGAAACTTCATAGCTTTCTATCCTTATTTGGATATTTAGAGTACTTCCAATATTTCATTTGATGATATATCAATTACCACACATATAAATAAGTCTTTGAGTATATATCTGATGGTTTCTTTAGGATATATTCCAAATGTGGATCATGAGGTCAAAGTATATAAACATTTTAAATGCTCGGTATATTCAGATTATCTCTTGGGAACATTTTACAAATTAACTCTGTACTCCCCTCAGAAATATATGAAATATTTCATTTCTCTGCCTCTTATCAAACACTGGAAAATATATATATACAAAACATATTAATATACTTATCTATTACTATTTATACATTTGGTATGTATCATTTAATTGCAAGCTTGCAATATGTTAAAAGAAGAGTTTTATTGTGCATATCTTTGAGTGACAGTTGTGTTGACTGCATTTCTCTATGCTTGTTTATTTTTTATTGACTTTTTTGCTTTCTGACCCTTACTCATTTTTTTATTTATATTTGAGTGTTCCTATTTTCTCACTGATTTGCGATATCACTGAACATTTTTAATTCTGTTTTCTAAAGTCTATGACACATATTTGATTAAGTCTAGTATTTAATTTTCTTTAACATTTTAACCTCAAACACTGCTTGAGCACATTTGCTAAGGTTTCAATCACTTCCAATTCACCCAGCATCTTTTCACTGATGTTCAGAATAGTTTTTGCTATGACTTCCTTTCCTTTCTTAAAATAAAATTTTCAGCCTCAATACCATCAAAGGTAATGGAGCTCTCACAGAGTTTTCTATGTTGTGACCCCCTTTCGGGTTCTTAAAACTGTCTTTGAAAAAGATGCCAAGGAATGAAAACAGAACTTTGTGTGCAGCCTTCTTTCCGTCCAGCAGTGCATGATCAACATTCAGATCCGCCTCAGAGACCACCAGAAGTAATCCCATCAAGCCCTTTGTCCTTGTTTATGTCAGACACCACAGAAAACAGCCCCTGCACAAGTTCTCTCTCATTACAAAATTTTCCTGTCCATTTGGCTTACTAAACCCCTGAATTGACTCAAGCTTATATTCTATCCCAAATTCCAAACTGAGTCACCATGCCCTCTGCACCACATGGTCAGTCACCTGAAAAGTCCCCTGTGTCCTCAGCCTTTTTAGTGAATATTTCCAAAATGTGGCTATTTATGGGGATAGATCATAGTTCATCGTTTCTCCCGAAAACCGTACATTGTTACAGATATCTACAGAAATTCATCACCTCGCCTTTGAAGACTATAGCACATGGATCACTGGACCCCCATCCAAAAACTTTCATAAATACTAGAACTCTTAACATCCAGATAGATGATCTTTCCAAAGCCTTGGCCTCTTGATTCATTGGACTCCTCTCCTATGATGGCCTTTTCCTTTACCCAGCCCAGACTACTAATCCCTTGGCTGTATCTGAGATCTTGGCACGACCATGTACAACATACTCTCTCTTATTCAAATATCAAGTATCACCACCTCCTTCTTTCCAGTTCACTCTTCGTGGCACTCTTCTTCACCCTGTTATCGCCCTTTTCCCCCTGGTTACATTCCGGTCCTATCACCCTAATCACACTCTGAATTCACTCTGAACTCTCATATTCCTCTCTCTCCACTGACCATGTCTGAGAATCCCCCGATCTTGGATCTAACCAAACCTTCCTGTACATTTCTTCCCCGGGCCCTGATTGTCTAAAGTCGGCCAGAAAAACTACAAACACTTTACTGGTCTCACTTTAAATGCCTGACCACCTATAACACTACCAAGTGGGCCCAAAAGGTCACCAGCAATGCCACGACGCTTCCCTAGGCCATTCGGTTTTTCGCTCCCCTGAGTAACTGTGGTATACTTTTCCTTCTGTCTTCAAGCCTTTAACTCCTTATGATGAGTTTTTTTGTTTTTTGTTTGTTTGTTTGTTTTTTACAGAGGATATAGAAATAATCAGAAAATACCACCATAATCATAGGGTTAGTGCATAATAAGAAGTGAGAGTTGCAATTTAACAACCACAGACCAACTCGGCCTGCCGACATAACTTTCCACTGAAATTTAAATTCCTAAATTGGGCATTCAATTCTATCCAGAAGATGAACACCACTTATCCTTCTCAAGTGAAAATTTCTCTCTGCAACCTTCATTTTTTTCTACAAGAGTTCATATAAATAAAATGGGTGCCTAAAATCTCTTTGTACTTTAATTTCTACCTCAGTGAAAATTATGTAGAGTAATAATCTCTGTGGACCTATCCAAGAAGAACATTATATTATTCTATACTACTTTTCATATTATAAAAATGTCAAACTAATTCCTCAGCCTTACTAAAATAAGGAACAATAAACAAGGATGGACTTTCTTTTCTTTGGTTCATATGCAACGTTCTACCCAGAAATCGCTTCTCATAATCCTACTTGTCCAAATCTTCCACGTGTCTTCAAGGGCATGTTCAAATGTCAGTTTCTTCATAAAGCTTTGTCTGACACCATAAAAATAATTACAATAAATGCCTCCCTGTATACCTGCTATTCAATTTGTACTTCATTATAGTGCAATATACCCTACCTCACATTTAAATTAGCTTTTGTGCATTCTCATCTCATTCGCTAGATTAAAAGTTCATCTAGTTAAGCAACTACATTTTACCCAGTTGACTATGCAGCCTACTTTGCTATGATTATGTTGCAAATAGCAACTACTCAGTAAATTTTGAATAAATAAGTTGATTCTCAACTCACTAGCTGAATTCACTTTCATAAGGTTTTAGCTAAATGGAAAATAATTTAGTATAGCAGTTAAGGGCTCAAACGGTATTTATTTAAATTTCTATTCTACTTTACTACTTAAACTCTCCAAGTCTCACTTTCTTCATTGATAAAATGGTGATAATAACAGTGCTTACTCCTTAGGGTTTTTGTGAGAATCATCTGAATCTATTCATATAAAAAAGCTGGAAAAGTATCTGTCATTTTAAGCACACAGTAAATGTTAGCTATTATTATTGTACATTATAAAATAAAAATAAAGGGCTTTAAAGAGAGAGCTCAAATAATGTCTAACACATGCACTCTTGTATGCTTTGTACGGGACTTCCTGGCAGGTGAAAAATAACAATAAACTTAATTAAGGGGTAACTTTTCTGGTCAGTATAAAGGACAGAAGGGTTTTAATCCTGGCAAGAAGCAAGGTCTGGAAGCTTTTCATATTCAATCATTTTCTTTAACATGAGTAAGTCTAGTGCTCCATTAGTTCTGGAAAGAAGAGTATAATAGAATCAGTTCTATAATAGGAGCATTAAGGCCTTTTGCATTATAGGAAATTATTGAAAAAGGCTGCCAGGCTCTGATTTCCTTGCCAAAATATGGCTACGGATGGAAATTCAACAGTAACATCGAGCCTGATAAAAACTTTTACTTTAAATAGCTAGAAACCCAAATGGCAGCATAGAACGTGAACGTCGGTCTTGAGCAAGAATAGGAATGGGAGGAAACAGACAAAAGCCTATCTTAAAGCAGGTGCTTTTCAGAGACATCATTTTATTTAAATGTTTTAATTAAGATAACATGGTATCTCCGTTGCTTCGTTTGAATTTACATGGCAAGCGTATGTTAGACCTGAAATTTAAGCCAACATTACCAGTCTACATAAAATACTGACATTTTTTCTCTTTTGAATGTTGACATCAGAAAGTCACTTCTATCATAGTAAACTGAAGAAAAATTAACTTCATCATTCACCTTTCTTGAAAATTGGCTTATCTTCCTTCTGTTATATTCTTTTTTTAGTGCTACATTTCTTAAAGACGCTGATTTGTCTACTCCTTAAAAAATGCTTTCCAGTTTGAGAGGGAATGTTTTGAGTCAATCTAACACCGAACAGGAAAATTCTGATGGCAGCATTTACCAGCCTGACCCCAATCCCTCATTACCAGTGTGAGGCTTATGCCATAGAACAAAAATAGGACAAATAACTGTCCAGAGGTACGGAAGCCTCTGCGATCATGTCAGAAACCTCCAGAGAGAAGCACTATCAGGCATGGAGTTTGTTTTAGGGGGACTTTTCTATGCTTCGAACCAAGAGAAAACATAACTCACTGACAGGGCACGCAGGCAACCCTTTAATAAAACATAAATTCATGAAGCTCACTCCACAACCATCCTTTCCTTATCAGACCTGTTCTGATTACTTGATAGTCACACTTTGCGCGCGCACACACACACACACACACACACACACACACACTGTTCATATTCCCATCTGCTGAAATGAAACAGACACACCAGAGCAGCCCCAGACAGAATAATTCCCCTGCTGGATTTCCTTCCTGCTTCTCACACAGAATCCATGAATCCAGATAACTAACATCGGCCCTCTCTTGTACATCACATATAAGAGTTATTTCCTCTCCCTGTGGCCTCAGCATACTTATCAGCCTAAACATCTCATTATTCACAGAGACATTTTTAAATATAAAATTCAAAAGTGAAGGTAAAATTATTCAATGCCACTACAAATACATCTTCCCAATAGCTTACTTCCAACGGATTTCCTATTTAACCTTCCATTTCATTTAACAACCTAACAAAGCTTTCGATAACAGCGTCCCATTCCTTTCTTGTATCTTTTAAATGAAAACCATCGGTGCCTTTTCAGATTCGTTCTTCACTACACATAACAGATCTTAATTATTCAAGAAGAGAGAATAGGAAAAAAAACTCAATTAGAGAGGTGCTTAGAGATATAATTAAACTGCGATAAGGCTGGAGAAGTTTTATCCTCATTTTTTATAAGACACATCTTCCCAGTAAGGAATCTAAGAGGTAATTCTTAAGAGTATCAATACATACTAAAAGTACCAATTTTTTTTTTTATTGTAGTGCTTCCCTTCACCCACCCACCCCAAAGCCTTGTATAGTTTAAAAAAAAAAAAAAAAAAGTCTTTTTTTACTTATAAATGAAGGAAATCTAATTTGAGACACTGACTTGGCAAGTTACAGAAAAGTGAGAAATAATCATTCAAAAGTGACCTGAGCCCCATCCCTCAAGATCCAGGTTATGTTTTAAAATATGTCAAGGATATGCTTCTATTAAGTGATGAAGTACACAAATGTGGAACATAGATGGAAAGCGGTTTATATTTACCTCACAGTTGTTTAAGCATGAAAAGAGGAGGAGGCTAGAGGATGGCTCTGGAGAAAACCAAGTGCAGTAGGGTGCGACGAGCATCCAAATACCATAGAACTACTGTTACGAGGAAGTGACGCCTTACAGTAAAATACATCACTACATTTTTAATTCAAAGCCAGATCTATAAAACTTGGAAACAAAGGGACATCCTTCACATGGGAAAAGTGACCTGAACTAGCACCATCAGGCAGTCCCCACAAATCACCCTACCAATGAGTCTCTCTCTGCTACTGCTCTGGGGAAAAGACGGGGCTTCTGTTACTTTGGAACACTCTGGTTCAAGCTGGTCCTCGATGCCCTTCCCATAATGGCCTCCAGCCTCACTGAGACAGGGCTGAAACAGGAAAGCAAGCACCACAAGAAAGGATCTCCATTCACAGACTATCTTCCTTCCTTGCTTGCCCTCTTCCTCTCTTCCTTCCATCCTCTTTCTTCCCTTCTTTCCTTCCTTCCCTCCCTCCTTCCTTCCTTCTCATTGTTTCTACTTCAGACCCTTTATCTAGCTGGAGTTGTCTCTGCCACAGGAGGCGGGGTGGGGGGGGGGGTTGTCTATGCAGATATCAGACAAGAGCTTACATGCATGCACTTGTTGATTTGCAAACTTGGGAGTTTCCTGGGTGAAATCTGAGACTGGCCCCCAAATAGAGAATTCAGGGGGAGACTAAAGAAAGAGGCAGCATAGTAGGTGGCAGTCCTAATAAGCAGAGGAAGTTACTTACGAAGCTTGTCGTGGGCATCCACAAGACGAGTCCATCTCTACCTGTGCCAGCCGGAACTTTGAAAGTTTAGAAAGATGCCTTAATGGGGTTCTGCCACATATTTAGTCCAGATGCTCTCAACAGCACCTTATTCTCTCACAGCTGCGTCTCTGAAAATGGTTCCCACTGTGAATGAAAGAGGGACTCTATAGTAAATCTTACAAGCTCAGTGACCAACATTAACCTCATGCGATGACCTGATCATAAATCCTTATCTGGGCAGGTCATGGTGGGTAGTCACGCCCAGGCCTACAACTTTCTTAGTAAAAGGTTTATCTTTGCCTTATGCAAGCCTTGTCCTTTGTTCTTGTTCATCTTTGAAATACCAGAGTAATTCTCTTTTCCAGACCCTTTGGAAGTGTAACCACCCTCAAGGGAACACAAGATCTTGCTGCTTATATGGCATCCTTATTTATTGTAAATATTAACTATCAACTATCCTGTATTTATAAATGTAAAGTGTGTATCTCTCCATTTTACTTTTTATCCGATCATAGAGATTTCCCCACCTTGCTTTCTCCCTCCTCCTCAATCTACCACCAGCAGATTTTATGTTATCTTACTTATGTTCCCTCCTTTGATTATAAACGTATACAAAGAACTACAAAACTGCTATTTTCTAAAGCATTTTCTCAGTCCGTTGCTTCTGAACAAGTCCTCAGTTTGGTTCGCATAAACTCTAATGGACTCTTATAAAATCTTCTACAGGTTTGGACATTCTTACATCGATACTTCTGTGGGAATGGTGAGTGCCAGACAGTCAATATAACTGGACCAAACATGAATCCACCAAGGCACCTGTCATCATTCCTGGTCCTTGGAGAGCTGACGCCACAGGCTGCTCCAGAGGCGGCACACGTCTGTTCATACGGCACCTTCAGGTCTGACAGCCCTTTCTACTATGTTTCTGCCATCTTAAGTACAAAGCAATCACTTTGCTGCTTTGACAACATGCTAGGGCTTAGGAAATTGTGAGATTACCTCTGCCCAGATATATCATTCAGCCATTTCTTCCCTAGGGTCTCAGTGTCTTCCCTGGGAGATCTGTGCTCCCAGAAATTGTTCTCAGATACGTCTTGTTCTCAGACATATCAAGGAGTTCTTCCTTCATCGCAGGTTTATCCAGGGGAATAGCCAATCCAGAGAAATTGATGATTCTGGTCAAATTATTTCTACTTTATGCATCCAATTCTCTTACCTTTGTTGTATGTGATTTTATTTTTCCTCAGGACCTAAGCTTTTGAAACACAGCTTAAAGAAAAAAATCCTTTTTTTTTTATTTTATTTTAAGTCGTTTTATCTATCTCTAGAGACAAGGAATATAGAACAACTAAGCTACTTTAATGGTGGAAGGTCAATGAGTTAATAAAAAAATGTAGAAGAAAATAAGTAATTGAAAATAAGACTTTAAGAAAGACAAAGAAAACCAAAATTAAGAGCTTGTAAAGCAACTTGAAGTTAGATTATCTTTCCTTAAAAAAGGAGTTTACTCTTTAGCTGTGTCCTAGTCAAGTTCCTTTTATGGCTTCCTGTAGCAGACACTTTCTTTAATACTTGCCACCTAAATGCAACTCCTTCAACCTCTGCATGCTCGGAACACTAAATAAAAGGGAGCAAGTGATCTAGGCATATAAAGGGTCCTCAGCTTGTCACGATTCCCCTTCCCAATCCTGTGACCTATGTAGATTGAGATGAAACACTAGGATATGCATTTCACAAAGTTAGGGACTTTGTTTTTCTTTTTCATTTCTAATCAGATGCATTTAAGACAGTTTGGACCATAGTAGCTGTTCAACAAAAATTAACTGGGTAAATAAGTCTCATAAGATCCCATTTGTATTTATATACATGAAGATATATTTTAGTAATTTCTGTTGCTAAACATTATTCATTATTGAGGCTGAGGCACCAAGTACAAAAAAAAAAAAAATGAAAAATAAACCACCACCAAAACAAAATATTGTAGAAAACTACTTGATAAGTTTGAGTTGGTAACTGGGATGAGAGCAGAGATAAGGTCCCCCCTAGCGGTGCAGGAGACTGACTTCCTCCATTTTGGCCCAGCAATCTATATTTCCCCAAATTTCAACTGAAGTATGAGGATTCCTTAATTATATAACAGGTATGTTGGAGATCTTAACCCATTCAAATAAAAGCAACAGAAGCTACAGCTCCTCATCTCCCTCTAACACATTCTGAACAATGAAGGTTAAAAAAAAAAGTTTTCTATGAGAAGGATTCACTTTGCTGACCATTCACAGTTGTCTTCCAAACCCACTCCATTAATCCCTCTCCATATTACATTCTAGAAATAGAACACAGAATTAGAGTGAGGATCCAAATGCTTCCCAAATTCCTCATGTGAATTTTCTTATTCAGCTGATATATTAGATCTGCTTTGTTATTTGGAAGCTGAGCTCTTGATCAATAGTTCTTGGTCCCAACTCTGAGTTCTTTTCTCCTCTAACCTTTACTTCAAAGATCGAGTTGGCATGACTCAATGAATATCCCTTTACTCATCAAGTTAAATTCACTTCGGTCAACTTAAATTTTTATTCCAGAGGGGTATATTTTATCTTTATACTAGAGACTATACATGGGATACCTAATAGGACACATATCTTGAGCTATTGTTCTAGTATTATAAGTAGAATTCCCCGCCAGTGGAGAATGAAACACGCATCCATTATTAGTTTCATAATAATGTTAACAATATGAGCCAAACTCAATAAGCCTAACTAAATATGGATCTACAGAGTAATCTCCCGGATATGGAGTAAGTGATTCATTTTAACATGCAACGGTGCAGAACAATCTCATGTGACAAGGTAGTTACATTCTTAGAACACTGCAGCTTCTATTAAAATACTTTGTAAAAAATGAACACATGCAAAATATGGAGCTGCATCTTTCATGACTGGTGACAGTCCAAAGTTAAATGGTGTTAGAAAACAGACAAAAGATTAGAACCCATTAAAGATCCCTGAATTAATCAGAGTCCTCTCCAGAAGCTCTGCTACAAGACGCATTTCCTGAAAGCAGCCTGCTCTCTTATCATCCAAGGCTCTGCCGATTCTGCTATTTTTGTTTGGAACAGCCTTCTGGTCATTCTTCAAGTGGATGGTTTCTTCTCTCTGTTAGAACTTAGCTGATACATCAACTTTCACAGAAAAACTTATCTAAGCCTCAGTCCCCTGGCTGTGCCAGATCAGATGCCTCTCTTCCTAGCTCCTAACCAGCACTGAGTATAGCACTCTTATGGAATTTATCACAATATGTACATTACATATTTATTTATTGTGATGGCTCACTCTGTCATAAGCTGCTTCAAGACAATAACCACGTCCTTTAACTCTCTGATGCCTGACCTTGCATTTGGCCTGGTACAGAGCAGGAGCTCAATAATTATTCCAGAGGGGTATATTTTATCTTTATACTAGAGACTATACATGAGATACCTAATAGGACACATATCTTGAGCTATTAGCTCTTTCTTTGGCCAACTCTTTCTCAGACCTGAGGCCTCAATTTAAACATGACTTTCATCACAAGGCCTTCCTCAACACTTCAGTAACTCTGACAGCCTTGTGACGACTTCTGTAGCAGCTTTATCAAAATTATAGTGATATAGATATTGGTGCAATGATTTGTTTAAAATCTTCACCCACTAGGCTAAAAACTTTCTGAGGACAGGCATCATGTCTCTCCCATTTGTAGTGAGATACTTAATGTCTTACTGAGTCTGGTACATAATTCACAACCAAAAATACCTGTTGAATCAATTACTGATACTTAAAATTATTTGTTAAGTTAAAGAAGCCAGTCACCAAAGACTACATATCATATAATTCCATGTATATCATACATCCATAATAGATTAATCTATAAAGACACAAAGATTAGTGACTGTCTGTCTAAACTATATGACTAATGCCACTATGTTATTACCAGGGGAAAAAGAAGAGGGAGGAGCAGGAAACGAGAATAACTACTAATGAACACTAATGAATACTTTTTGTGATAATGAAAATATTTTTAAAAAATAAATTGTGGTGATAATTGTACAACTCGATAAGTTTACTAAAAATCCACTGAATTATATACTTTAAATGGTGGAATATTATAGCAGGTGAATTATATCTCACTTTCATAGGAAAGCTATTAAAGTAGTTGTTGGATGAATGAATAGATTTAAAGATCCAGATCCACATGATGCTCAGGCGTCCCCTCATTTAGTAAAGAAGCTGTATTTCTCGAAATGGGCATCGTGTTATCCAAGGCCACTTCATCATAATCTTCGAAGATGCATTTCTAGCATAAAGCACTGTCGATTATTCTTCCTTTCTTTTTGCAGCTTCTGAATCTATTAAATGGTGCTGACTGTAGTTTCTTTCAGCTTCCAGTCATATAACTGATCTCCAGCCCTCTCAGGCTGCAGTGAGTTTTGTAAGAACCAAACTCTAATTGCCATCTGTTTCATGTGCCCATTCTTTGAAGTCACTATGTACCTCTGAAGAAATTAGCATTTAAATAAGAACTAGAAGTGGCCAAATGATTTTGAGGACATTCTTTTTTCTCCTGCCCCTCCACTGCGCTGCTTGTGACCCATAAATGACTGTCACGCCAGCAGCCGCACTGGATCATGAGATGAGTTCCATACCTTAGGAGTGTCAGGACTCACTAGGAAAATTATGAAACTTTCTTCAGCTTAATTATAGCATGACATAAATTTCAAAATACTATATTCTAAAACATATATCTTATCTGAACTCTGAGGAAATGTCTTTCAAATCATGGAAAGAATATCTTACAGAAACAACGAAAAAGAAATAATAGCAGCTATGCTATTGAATACCTTAAGGAAGAAAGCATAAACTGTGGCATTAGAAAGATTCATTTAATTATTAATTGTCCTTTAATATCTGTGAGAACTTAAGGAGTTAATTCATCACCAGGCCACAGTCTTTTCATCTATAAAATGGTGTTAGTAATACTTACCAGGTTGTCAAAGGATAAAAACTATGCATTGTATTTGATGGTGCCCAAGAACTATCTGGGATGTTGTAGATGCTTTAAACATGCCTGTATCCCTTCCAACCTAATTACTTGAGTCAAAAAAGTAATCCAACCTTATTTTTACAAAAGATAATAGTTTATTTATTCAATAAACCAATCAAGAAGCATTATTTGTGTACTTACGGCATTACCATACAGAAGACTAAAGAAATATACTTGAAATGTGCTGGGAGTCATGGAAGAAACAGAAGTAAGAGCCACCATTTTTGTTACAGAGAGCCTACCTGAAGTTGGGAAGTCATGACTGATTCAGGAGAAACCCCGGAAAGCAGTACATGGCAGTAGACATTTAACATGGCATTACATGCTGACAGGAAGCTTCACAGGAATACCAAAGTGAGAAATGTCACTGGAGTATGGGGTAGTGCGAAAAGTTTCACAAAAGAGAATGCGCTTAATCTGAACTTGAAAAATCTTGATAGAAATATTTACATGTAATAATTTACATATAATAATTCATTAATCCTTTATGCATCACGTGCCAAAATACTACTGTAGTTAAGTCTTCGATTTCCCCAGCCTGCTCTGGATAGAAGAAAAACATTCAGAAATAACAGTCAGACTCTGGCTGCTGGTGACACATGATCCAAGCCCATTCCTTCCCACTCCCATCAATAGTTGAATGACAAAAATCAAAGATACTAAGTATCAGCATATAGTTCTCCTAATTAAGGATTGAGGGGACAATCCAAAGTACGATACAATTAACAAAGAGGAAAGTCAAGAAATGTACCTTTTACAATTTGGAGGCAAATAGAAGGCTGGAAATGAATTGCATTCATTCATGTGGGATAATAAGTCAAACAAAGAATAAAACAATGAAAGACATAAGTACAACATAGATGAAAAACTCTTTGGAAAATGCATCCCAAGGAAACAGAAGAAAATGTGAGGCACCATTTCTTGTATTTTTAAGGCACCATTTCTCATATGTTTAAGAGATGGAGTCCATAAAGCAAGTAACGAAAAAGACCAAAAATAATCCATGATATCAACAAAGATTTGAAAACAGAATACAATGGAGAGGTAGCTGACAACCCTAAATAAGAAACTGAAGAGGATTAAAACCCTTAAAGCATTTGAAACTCCATTACAACTGACTTACAAAAATAAATTAAATTACAGTAGAGTAACCCTATTCGGCGATAGGAAAAGTAAAGCTGGGAGGTGGGGGAGGAGAAATACACATAAGATCATAATAATTTGACAGAAAACACCACTAAAAAAAAAAAAAGGAATGGATCCAACTGATGGATAATTGCTCTTGGAAAAATTAGAACACACAAAGGAAAAAAAAATTCAAACATATAGTAGAAGGAAAATTTCCTAAAATAAAAGAAGACCTGAAAAATGAGAGTCAAAGGAAAGGTGCCTGAAAGCAACGTGCACGAAAATGTAGCCCAGTGAATTTACAGAAACCTCCCAAAATAAAGATTTTCTAATTATCCAGGCAAAGCCTACAGGTATTTCAGAAAGAAAACTTCATGAATAAAGCTGATTCTTCCCAGCAACATTAGATATCACAATACTGATCTACAAAGTGTTGGGTACAAAGGGATATAACTCAAAAATTCTGTGCACGTCTAAGTTTTTATTCTAGCTGGGGGATATTTTCATGAACTGGAAGACATTTACCTAAGCAAGCAAAAAAATCAAGAAATATAGCAATAATGTTTCCTTCATTTCATACCTACTTGAAGATGGAAGATTCTGGGAACCAAAAGCTAAATTAGGATAAAGAAACTCTAATTGGTTAAGTGGTTAAATTATAGAAAGAAAGGCCTGGCAGAGAGCAATAAATCTGATTAAATATATAAAAAAGGTCAATAGCAATACACCTGAGGATAAATATGTGGATATTTTATAAATTCTGAATGAAATCTACCTTTTAATGGTAATAAGTTGTTGATAATGGACTAGGATAGGACTAAGATCACATGCATAGAGAAAGTAGAAAAATAGAAGAAAGGAAGTAGCAAATGAACTAACTTTATTATGTGTAATAAAGGGAATCAATATATTTGCTTTTATGTTTGACATTATACATATTACACAAACACACATATATAAACACACATACATATATAAGCACATTTATATTTGACTATAGCTTTAAACCCATCACTTTATTAAGTTAAAAGGTAACTAATTAGAATTACAAAACCTCCAAATAAGAAAAACATAAACTCAAAGAACAAGTAACAAAAGTTAGAAAACTAAAAAAAAAGCAAAGAATAAAAATAAACAATCACTTATTAATTCTATTACAGAATTAACTATTACAGAAGTACATATTGTGTCGCGCACTGTGTAAAAATCTGAGTAGTACCATTTTTCATCACCAGGCAATTTAACAGTCCAAGAGCTTACATGCACGCTCATGCACACACACACACTCCAGATTAAAATCTCCATTGCTTTGCAGACTTGGGCCTTTTTAACCTCCAATGCAGCTTCAGGGAAGCCTGCCTGTCAGTATGGTATTTACATGGAGTATAATATCATCCCTTCCAGGTGACATGCCCATCACCTGTACTAATCAATTAGATCCCTGGTTCTGCTAAAAAAAAAAAAAAAAAAAAATCAACTGAGTAAAATTGAAGATCTACTTGGTTTTATTAAGCAATTCATGAACAGGGCACCATCTCATCTAGCAAGTAGAAGGGCACTCCTAGGGTTTGTTACAAAATGACAGGTTTCTATAGGAAGAAGGTGGGGCAAGGAAGCTATTAACAAAAGAAAGGATTATTTGGGGGCTGGGAGTTCTTTTCTTGAGGGCCGGGGAAAACTGGAAGGGTTATTATCACTCAGGTTTCCTTCTGTTTCTCTGGTGTAGGGGGCTACGGGGAAGGCCCACGTGACAGTTTATCTCATTGGTGTTGACCAGAAAATTCTAGACTGGTTGATAAAGATTATATTTCTGGGAGAGGCTGAAACTGCAATTAAATCAGGTATTAAATCTAGTTTCAGAATCATGGCTATAAACAAGATAGGATGTTATGACATAATTCTTGGCAAATAGATAGAGAGAGACAGAGAAAGACACAAAGAGAGACAGAGAGAGACAGAGAGAGAGAGAGAGAGAGAGAGAGAGAGAGAGAGAGAGGAGAGATTAGTGAATCAACTAAATAATAAAAAAGCCAGTACTAAAGCCCAAACTGCCAATTTGAAAGTTAAAATTTGTAAACTTCTAGATTCTAGAGCTAAAAAAAATATATAATAAAATAACCTATCCTGTAAAAAAGTAAGAGAGAAGAACTCCAAGAGGGTCAACATCTACTTAATAGAACAACACTAGCCCAATATACTAGCCAGTGTAATAAAATCTAAAGGTCAGAGAGAAAGAAGTAATGGCAAGAAACATCACTACAATTACACAAAATATTTTCTTTCATAATGAGAAATCAAAAGATACCACATAAATTTGATAAATAAAAATGTTTTATTATTTTGTGATATCTTACATATTTAAATAGTGTGCATAACATAAAGTATGCAAAAATCTTAAAGATTATATTCTATATATATAAACTATGATGAAAGTAGAGCAATGTAGACGTGCACACCCAGCTTCACGGAGTGTCATCTGTTCCACTGCGCCTCCCCGTGTGCCTTTCGCCAGTCACATCTGCCTCCCACTCTCAGTGATGCGGGTACTGTTCTGAACGTTATGGCTAACATTGCCTTTCTTCATAATTTTATTATATTTAAATGTTTCCTCAATTTATTTTTCTAAATTTATTTGTTTTTATCTTTATATAATGTAATAAATAGGATTATATTTATAGTCTTCTCTAACATTCTTTTCATTTAAATACCATACTTATCAGATATGTCCATATATTGCTAGTTCGTCACATACCATAGCTCTGTAATATCAAATTATTTTTCTATTGATGGATGTTTGGTTTGCTTATTACGTTTTATTAACACAAATAATTCTACTATATATACTCTTGTTCAAATTTCTGGTAAACATATGTAAAATTTTCTGTATGTAGGGCTGTCACTGACAGATAAAAAGATATGTTCGAATTTACCAGGCAATGCCAATTTATATTTTCCAAAGCAATGTCCAAATTTACACTCCTACTAACAGTGTATAAGAATTCCTACCTCAGTACATCTTCTCTAAATATGTGACATCATTAGTTGTGGTGGTGGTAGTTCTGTGTTTATGCGTGTGTTTACTTTTGCCAATATTGTGACAGGTAAAATCCAATCTCATTATAGTCTTCATTTTTGCTTACATGAACATTTCTGAGATTGAGCATCTCTTCACACATTCATTAACCAGTTGTGTTTTTTCTTCTGTGAAATGACTATACATATATTCTGTCCATTTTTCTATCGACTTTCCTTCTTGATTATGTAGGTACATGTGATATTCTCTCTCTCTCCCCTCTCCTTCTGCCTCTTCTACACACACATATATACACACGCACACACACGCATGCACACACAAGCACACCTTTTGTTGATTACATTTGCTGCAATTATCTCCTGATTTAGGCCATTTTTCTCTGCTCTAAGCTCAAAAAAATAAACTCCCATGTTTTATTTTAGAAAACTTACTTTTGTTCACATTTAGGTATCCTTGCATATAATATAAGGTAGACATCCACTTCTTTATGTGTTTCCCAGCACCATTTATTTTATGTTCATCCTTTCTTAATTGGTCTACAATAACCCTTGGTCAGATATAAAGTGGTCACCACCATGCACAGATCTGTTTCTGAGCTCTCTATCTTTCTCTCTGATCTACCGGTCGTGCTCTCTTGCAATAAACTACTCAACTTTCAAAGCCTAACAATAAGCCTTGGAACCTAGTAAAGCAAGTCCCTTCCCATTAGTCTTTAAATGTGTCTTCATCATTCTTAGACCTTTGCTTTTGATCAAAATTTCGACTCTGTCTTGATTAGAATCATACTGAATTCATTGATTTATTCAAGGACAACCAATTTCTTTATAATATCTAGTCTTTCAATTTATTTAAATCTTTTCGATGTCTTCCAATAAAGTTTTATAATTTTCTAAACAAAGACAATGTACGTCTATAGTGAGCTTTGTTTTAGATACTTGCATTAGTCTGCTGTGGCTGCCATGACAAAATACTACAGACAAGGTGGCTTAACAACAGAAATCAAGGTGCTACCTGATTGGTTTCAGGACTCTTCCTGGCTTGCAGACTGCCACCTTTTATTTGAGCACAAGGATTTAACTATCTCGAGCTAATTCTACTTTGATCTACATCATGATTCATTTGTTACTATTTCTTTTTTAAGAATGTATTGGGGTTGCATAGAGGTTTCAATTGGATAATAACACATTACCTGCATATTGCATTGTGTTCACCACCCAAAGTCAAATCTCCTTCTGTCACCACGCATTTGACCCCTTTACCCTTATGCTACTATTCCTTGTATCCCATGTTGTCTCCTTTTTAATATTTCCAACCTTAGGAGTATTAAAATGAAAGTACAAATGACTAAAGTTAGAAGGCAGAACTGAAGGAGGAAAAGTAAAAGAAAGGGCAGAGGTACTAATATCCTCATATTCTAAAATGAAACATCAAAAGATATGAATTATCTTCCAATAAAATTATAAATATTTTCCAGTCACTTTCAGCAATCTCTTTAGTTTTTCCCAAATAAGAGAAAAGCAGAGGATATCCTGTAACATGGACGCTGGGTCAAGACAAACATCAGAATAAAATCCTCAGTCCCTCCATGACCAAATAACTTTCTATAATTATCCAATCAAAGAATATTTGGTTGTGTATTTTTTTTAATTTAAAATGCCACCAGTTTATTTTTATCTATAAAATTTTCCCATCTTCTAAATTGAAATCAAATAAATTCCCAAACTGAAGATTTTATCCAATTAAAACTAAATTTATGCAACTCAGAGTCATAATTGCATTCTATGAGAAGAAATCTGCGTGTTTTCTGAGCTTTATTTGCCTTATCCAAAACAGTGTTACATCTTGTTGGTCTGTACTAGACAACAGGAATGAAAATCTTCCACAAATAGATTCCCGACTGCCTCAAAACATAATAAGTTTTATATCATACGCTGTGGATGGTAACAGTAGAAATTAAAACTGTTTCATTATAGTTCTTTTATTGACACGGTGACTTAGCTTCATCTTTGACTTCCACACTGTCTGATTAATAATATTGACATCCCCTTTCCTGTTTATAACATTGACCGTTCCTTTAAGTTCTTTTTTCTATTATATATCTTGCAAGTGTCAGATTGTGTTGTTGATTTTAATGCAATTCCAAACACTACTTTTATAACAAACCTAGATTTTACCATTTAAATATGTTGTCATAACAGCTATATTTCCTCATATTTTGTACTTCAAATTTTCATCCCTTTTTGATTTTTCCTTTGTCATCTATCTTACATTCTGGTCTAGGTTTTGTTTACTTTTATCTTTCAGCGATTAGAAATTTTGATATAATTTTTTAATAAAAAATTATCAATTACCAACCTTAAGGACTTTCAAATGTATATTTAAGCCTCTCGTAACATAAAATTACAAAGAAGATGCATTTTCATTTTTTTGTTGTTTCTTGTTTTGTGGAAATGTATTTCAAAGATGTATAATTTTTCCCAAATATTCAGATGACCGTTCCTTACATTAGCTGAAAAGTTCTTAACATAACCTCCACATCATTCATCTGTTTTTAAATCTCTTGGTTATTTAACTGTACTAAGAAATTTTATTTTAAAGAATTTAATAACTGTAGATCTTCTTGACCATATATAGCATTTCTCTCCAAAAAGTCCTTTATCCTGGTCTCTCTCATTCTCTGACAGCTCCTTCATCAACATAAGGTTTCTAGGGAGCGTCTATGACACTGTGTAAGGTAACCAACCACTCATTTATCTCTACACATGCCTGATTTCGCACCAGACATTGTATTTTCAAACTAACTACAGAAATAGCATTCCCAGTGAGGTAGAAATTGTTTATGGGGTATAAAGAGAAAGTATGACTTGAACAAGCTCAGAAGACAAATCCTAAATTTCTACGAAGAAGCTCCTTGGTATTAGAGTTTGTTTTTATAAATCGGGTGCATAAAAATTCTGTTGGCTGAGGTTGATAATTAGACTAACCTAAACAACTGGCTATGACATACTGTGAGAAACTAGCTTTGTGAAACCCATGGTAGCATATACAGAGACTTGGAGCAAAGAGGAATTTACTCACCTAACAGTAAAACTAGAAAGAAGACAGCAAAGCAGAGGCTTAGAGAAAAATATGCATACATTAATCAGAGGAATGGCAAGTTCCTAAAAACTGTCACTGAAAGGTGGAGACTTGTTGCCCTCTCAGTGTTCCTTGATGAACCTTGAGGATGCTCTAGACCTGAAACAGTTCGGCATTTAAAAGTGTTAGTTGTTGGAAAGGTACTAGATACCAGGCAACTTAGTGACCTCATTATTCAATTAGTAAGTGCCAACTGTTAGCCAAAATTTAGATATACAATAAGCCTTTAGAGTCTTGGAGTTTCTGAAATTACTGGCATTCAAATAAGAAAATCTAATATGAAAAAAACGTTGCTAAAGGTAGCCATAAAAGCAACTCATGGTAATCAGGACACCTTAGCAGATTCTAAACCTCACAGTTTATGTGCATTTAAAGATGAAAGCTTTACGAAAGGGCTTTGTAGGCAGAAACTATTAAGATTTCGTGGCTTAGAGTTAACATGTCAACATTAAACCTTTTGGTTAAGGTCAATAATCGTGTCTATTTAATGGAAGTTTTTTTGATCAGCAATTCCTTTTGAAAAGAAGGTTTAAGAAAACAGTGTTTTCCACATCACCTGCTTCATGGAGAGTAACAGAACAGCGAGAAGAGCAGCTGACCTTCTCTCATACAGTTTAGTGATGCTTAAGCCGCGAACATTCTAACACTTGACCCATGGTCTGGAATTTAGAATCATGTCTGACAATTTGTCAGAAATAAATGATATTCTAATTTTTCAAACCATTCATTGATGGTCACACCTTTGGCATCTGGGAGTGTGGTAAGAAGAGAAGCATACTGCAACTAATGAGATCAGCTACAACCATGGGTACCAAGAAGGTGAATGAAAGATGCTCTCGGATTCCTAAATTCCAGCATAGAGAATGGTTCTAGCTCCTCAACATTGTTCTGTTCACTTTCTTAAAAAGGATGTCTAACAAAGGTTTTTTAGTATAATATTTTTCTAGAAAATGAATCACTTTGATGAAAATCAAAACTATTTCAATTTTATAAATCTGTCTTCATTTTTTTCAGGACTACAACACCAAGACTACCAGAATAAAATGGGAGAGTATCTGTCTACTATTTCACAAATTTCATCGTTCTTTCATAAAGATGCAATACCCATTGAGATTTTCCCAGAAAGTAACAGTTCACTAGCATAATCCTTGAGTTAATTCTTCCCCTTAAACATCTGTCATAAAGATTGCAATCAAAGGGAGATAATGTAAGTTAAAGCACTGTAGGAAGTTTGAAACATTATACAAATATGAGATATTTGTATCATAATTTACATGTATGCTTATCACTCTGATTACCTGATTTGGGCACTATTATGGACTTTGAGTATAGGGTCACTAAAAACAGAAACATGGTTAATCTAAAACCATTATTTTGGTTGGCTGAAATTCTATATCATTACTCCTTAGTGGTATGACCTATTCTATTGTTCAACAAAGCACTTCCATGCTTCATCTTTGAATATGAAACCAAGTTATAAACTGTAGTCTTCTTTTTCGGTTTTTATCAAACTCTCTTTGTTTTAGAAGGCAAAATCTAGAATTCATCTGGCCATGAAAATGCCTCCTCTGTCCCCTTAAGAAAGATACTCCTGGTACAACTCTGCAGTCAAATGTGTGAGAAACAGACTCGATGATCCTAAGAGCCTCATAGATCACGGCCCTTAGTTCAATATCTCATTTTTGGCACATTAATGAAAAGCATAAAAAAAAATCAATATCCTCCTCCCCAAATGGTCACAAAAACCAGATCATCAATATATCTACTGCCGAGTATCCTCTCCTGTCATCTGGAAGCATTCCATGTTCACGTTTTGATCCAAAGATATTTTTAATAAGATGGAATGATTGATAAAATCTATTAAAATAAAAATTAATAGAAATATATATAAATAATCACTTCTGTACAATTATAAATCAAAATAATGAATTCTGTAAATAGCACATGAATATGAGACAATTTAGTAGACAGTAAGCTCAATGGAAGTCAACCACACGATGTGGCCACCAAAAAGCAAGCAGATATTCTAGTGAATTCATAGCCATGTACCAGGACAAGGTAAGCGCCAGTCCCAGTGTGCTCCCCCTCAGAACGTACCCACTGTAACATCACTGTCAGTAAAGGTAACTTATCACATTGGAAAGGTTCTAGGATTAATTAGATGGTTAGGAAAACCTAAAGTCTGAAGTGATAATATGCTTGTTTTAGAGAAGAGAAGGCTTGGGGTAGGGGATGAGGGTTCTGCAGAGAATGGAAGGGCTGCCATATAAAATGAGTAATTCCTCCCTACCAGAATTATGGGCAGCCCAAGGCCAGGCACCATAGAAACCCTTCAACTATACATTTGGTTGCCAGAACCATGCAGGCCTATCCTTCCCTGGAGGTGGGCACATATGTACTAGACAACTTCCTCACTGTTATGTCATAAAAGGAACGATTTTCAGTTCCTTACAACCCTGGGAGTCTGAAGTCAGAACTATATTTATCATAACCACTCTGCTTGTTTGGCTTCCCCCCCTTGTTCTAAATGGCAGGTACTTTCAGGGATTATTACCAACCTATTTGTGTCCAAATCACAGCTTCCAGTCTTTAAAATTAGCCACCTTTCCCTCCTCCTGCCTGGCATGTTCACTGTTTTCATGATATGTGGCTAAGGAGTATAGCATTTGATCACAGAGAGGAGGTTGTTACCTAGTTTGAGCTCAGCAAGAAGCAGATGGGTGACTAGCAAGGGAAAAGCTTCTATATATATACACACCTAAGCATAAATGATGGGGAAGGGAGGAATCAAGATAAAGAACATGGCAAGTAAATTGTAGCCATTACTTTTAAAGTTTTTGAGAGGAAATAAAAGCTTTATACTGCTGTATATCTAAGTGGAAAGTGTAGATTTAGGCTGCTAATTTACAGGAGAACATCAGGCACTTTGAACCAGGGACTGCGAACAGACAGCCAAGCTCGCCTAGGTCTGTTCTGGCACCTGCATTATTCCTTTGTCACTCCTTGACCTAAAGACAAGGTGTGGCTACCGTCAGCACTCTAAAAACATAAAACACAATTAGTGATAGTGACTAATGACTGACATTATTCTGAGATGACTGGTTTCTTGCCCTTGCAAGCCCTTTTAATTTGGTTTCGAAATATGCAGCATCATAAGAGAGTATTCTTTTTCCCTTTTTTCCCCAATATGCTAAACTGAGCAATTTATTGAAATGATAAATATAGAGAACTTTCTCCCAAGCAGCATACATCCTGCTTTTATATTACCCTAGATATTTGGCCAGATTTTATGAATGCCTGACATGACTAAGTCTAATAAAACCAAATGTACACTGAAAACAAAATAGTAGACTTCTATTTATGTATGCTAATGTAAAGTTATTTCCTTAATCATGTCATGTCACCACTAAACTATAATAACCCAAAATGAATAATACAAACAATGATTGGATTTTATTAGTGTATTTCAATTTCATAGCAGAATTTAGTTTTATACAGAGACATCAGAATCCGAGCTCTGGCTCCGCGCTTTATTAGGTATGTGACATCTGTGAAGTCTCAGTTTCCCTCTTAGTGAAAGGAGACATTCAGAATGAGATCATCTTGGTTCCTTTTAGTTTCAATAGCCTTTGAGTCTGAATTCAGAAATCAGAACTAAAAATATATATAGATATGTATACATATACATATTTATATATATACATATACAGTTACATATATATAAATTTATATATATGTAAAAAATATATATGTATATACATGTATATATGTATATGTAGGTATATAAATGTATATATACGTTTTATAAAAAAAGAATTTTTAAAAATTCATAGGAACATAAAATGTGGAAGGTATAAGAAGAAAATACAAAATGATAACAATGTATTTTGGGAATGGAGGATGGAGGAAATAGTTCATGAGTAATTTACTTTTCTTTTTTTTCATAGCTAAAGGGTTTATAAATCACTTTGTGATAGACATAATTCGAGAAAACAAATATCTTGTAACATTTAAAAAAATAATGTTTATCTCAGCCACTACTTTGTCTAAGGTTGTGAGACATCAAATATTGTCAGCACAGAAATTAAGATTTGTCTCACATGTGCTTCTTTTTTGGGATAAGGTTCCAAACAGAACACTGCAGCAATGCAGTCAGCTGAATAAAGCCCATGATATCGGGAGCGTCATTGGTCTAGTTATGAATAGAAGAATCAAGCACTAGAATGAAGCAAACACATAGTTTAAGTATCACAGCATTTTTGCTGCAGTTATAATCACTTCAGTTCCAGGTTAAGATGTTTTGCTGGAATAAAAATAATAAACTAACATGTTTGACTTGTCACATATCTGTCTACATCCCACACACTACAAAAGTCCATCATGTGGGTTGGCTAAGCATGAGTTCATTCATTTCAAATACTTAGTTGGATTCTGAAAATGTTCTATGCTTATATCTGAGGCCCACTATCTGGCTTCAAACTTGTCATTAAATAATGTAAAATTCCCTATAGGTGAATGAAGAGGTTGCTCATAAGTCTTATATTCACACCGTTTCAGCAGAAAGGAAAAGATGGTCAATTCTTCTAGTTGAGAAAGGGGTTATAAAAGAAGCAGAAGAGGATGAGATGCTTGTACTGAATCCTGGCAGATTAGTGAGTGTTCCTTCCTACATTAGAAAGTGAGGAGAAGGGGTGAGGGAGGGACAGAGAGGGCATTCCGAAGAGAAGGGTAAAAACGATAGTCAGATTATGAAGAGTGTGCATCGCTCGCTATAGAGTATAAACCTCAACATCTAGGCAGTGCACCTAGAAGGCAATCACAGATTCAGATTCACATTTTATAGAGATTACTATGACAAGCAATGTAGCAATAGGATTGGAGGAGAAAAGAAAAAAAAAAACTAACAAAATAATACATGAAATATTAAAAAAATAAACCCAAGGCTCAATTTAATACTCTTCTCATGGTATTCATTTCTGAAATGAAAGATCATATTAACTGGAAAACATATAATAAATATTTATTTATATTTTGTTCGACTTCAGGATATATTTAACTGACACCATCATTCCATGCTGGAATTGATTTTCTGTAAGCATGAGTTTCCAAAGTACATTATAATGTTAACAAAACTCATTAAAAAAAGATCTCCCATTCTCTTTCCTTAAAACCTAGGAAGGACTACACCATATAAGAAAGTATAATCATCTTTTGTGAAAAAGATGATTCTCAAGTCCAAGCAAACTTTCCCTTCTACTCTGCATGGCTGGGCTAGAACATCCAGTGTAGAGAAGGCTTGGAGACAAGGAATGGTCTATTTCAAGGAACATTGGTCATGAAAGGGGTAATCATGAAGTCAATCAGAAGCAAGAAGAAAAAGAATGGGGAAAAAATACAAAAAATTGTGGAACACATATTCTTTCAGGAAACACAAATGAAGGCCAAGAATAATAAAAGAACGAGATGAAACAAAAAAAAAAATAACAATGACAGAGAAAGTAACACCAGAAAAATGAATGCTGTACCAGGCGAGCCTGGTCATACTGAACACCAGCAGCAAAGAGAGGGTCCCGAGGGCTCAGAGCTGAAGCATGAAGGAGCATGGACCCCGACGCCTATCTGAATGCATCCAGGACCCAGTGCGGAAAGAGTTTAAAAAGTATAGATATTGCAGAAAGAGTTTAAAAAGTATAGATATTGGGGCTTACAATCTGAGGTCACATCAGGAGAAAAGATCCAGAAGGCGCAGGAAGAACTGGTGAATACAAACAGGAAAGCCATTAACAAGAGGTGGAATGGTGGCAATTAGAGAACAAGAGAGACACTTGTCACCACAGAGAAGAGTCGGTTACATTTGCATATTTGGCAGGAAAAAAAAAGTAGCGCCATATGCTTTGGTCTGTGGCTCACTGAGAACTCCCTACATGAACTCAGACAAATCTCTTTACCTTGTTCTTTGCTTCGGCACAAAAGGATGAGCATAATCATATCTCCTCCAGCAGGGCTGTTGTGTGCTCACCTCCATTAGAACACTGGGAAAAAGCACTGAAACTACAGACGGAAAGCTCTATAGCAGCACAACTTATGAAATCAGGAAAAGGCTATGTGACTCCCAGCTGCAACCATTAAACAAATTTTGTTCCCAGCACAGAGCTGAGGTCAATAGATGAAGCTGATACACAAAGAAGGACTTTGGCAGCATCGAGAGCTGCATGAATCAAAGTTGTGAAACAAAATGACCGTCAGCTGTATTCAAGCTTCATTGTGGAAGGAAATCAATATTTGACAAACATTTTATAAAGGGCACAAATTAGAAAGACAAAACATTTAAAAATATTTTATAGGAACCAAAGAGCAGAAAGAAAATATGCAAGGAAGCAGTCTTAAGCACCTCCAAAGCCATTCCTTGGCACAAATGCCGATATACTCACATTCCAGAAGTGAGGATGCAACTTTGCTGCAAGAGAACTCTGACATTTATGACGGATTCAGGATCATCTGAATCAATAAAAACTCGTCCTTAATGAGAAGCAAATTATATCGGGCAGACCAGGAAAATCCCCACGGTTGCCAGATGCTTATTCAATAAACAGGTTTAATAAGTGATTCTAATCAATATGAACCCACTGAATGTAGGAACCCACTGTGATGGATTATACAGCAGGAATAAATATGACTCTGTAATTCATTGAAGAATAAAAATAACTTACATTCAGATGCTTAATGTGTCCTCACACTGCGACACATTTTCTTCTTATAGCAGGGAGTCAGCAAATTTTTTTCTGTAAAAGACCAGAGGAAATATTTTAGGATTGCAGACTCTCATCCACCCAACTCTGCAATTGTTGTGTAAAAATAGCCAAAGACAGCATGTCAACAAATGGATGTGACTGTGTCCCAATAAAACTTTATTTATACAAACAACTGGGAGGTTCCATTTGGCTCCCTATAGTTTGCTGACTGTACTGTGTAAGCCTAACTATTCCCAAGGCCTCAACGAATCAAATGGATATGGAACACTTAATAGCTCTGTCCTCTTTCTTTGCTTGCCCCACCCCCTTCACATTAATCATCCAGTCAATGATCGATCCCATTTTAACTTTGCATAGATAACACGGATATCAATTTGTTACTTTCCTATTTATTTATGACCTGCTTCCTATACCTTCCCCCCATTCTCCAAGAATATAAGCTCAATCAATAAAAGCAAAGATCTTGTTTGTGATCCTCAGTACCTAGAACAGTGTCTGGCACTTAGTAGAAGCAGTAAATAATGTTTGTTGAATACATCTATTCTAGGATGTCGAGGGAGCTTTTCCTGTTATCTCAAATTTTTTAGCTAAAGTTCTAGACAATAAGCAATCGACAAGCCCACATTCTAAAGAAAAGTTAGTAGACATATGCTCATAGGATTTACTACAATGTGCACTGACTTTGTTCCCCTACTACCCTCAGCCTATGTAGAGAGAAGATGGAGAGTCACAGAATCAAAGAACCATAGGCCTGGCAGGAAGATTATTTTTGCCTTATTTCTGTCCTACCTTCCAAACCAAGTGACAGCAGCTCCAAGAGGCCTATCCTTCAAACTAATGGGAGGTCTGGAAGAAGAAGTAATGGACACCTGATTCCCAACTGGTTGCTTATTGAGCTTCAGAAACTCCCAGGCCTTAGCCCATACCTTGCCTCTGGGAGCTGTACATCTGATGTTAACACTTGAGGACAAGAATATCGTAGTGTCTCTTTCTGGGCAGGAGTATTCTGAGAGGAGGCGGCTTCTGGAGAAGCCTGATGGCAAGGTCAGAGAGCGCTGGATGTGTATTTCTGCTATTTGGGACAACAAATGCATGAGCTCAGGCTCAGGAGATCTTAAACACACCTTGTGAAGATGTTGGCTGGAGGTGGTGAGAAATGAGGGAACACAGGCTGGACCTTGGCTTGCTTAAAAGTTTTGCTTTGCTTGGGGAGGACCTAAGTGGGATGCAGTCAGTCAGATAGTGTATTTTCTCTGGGATAAAACTGTTTAGAAGAGATCTTTGAAAAGGGCTGGCCACGGAACCCCTAAAAGTATGTTCAGAAGACAGCCATCTTTTAAATGCCTGCTATACAGATAACTATAGAAAACATCAGTCAGGTGAGACGTTAGTTCCTTGTTCTCATATCCATCTGTCCTACCCCATTGCTGATGACCTCAGAGACCTGGGGGTCAGGCAGTGAGAGGAAGACTGAAAGATTAGAAAATGTAAGAGAACAGATTACACTCCTTTCCCATGCATCTCTGAGGGGCAGAAGAGGTGGGAAGTAGTATGATATGAATAGGAGATTCTTAACTTTTAAGTCATTTAGGATTGAATTTTAGTACCAACAAGACTTTAAACAATCAAAACAAGACTGTTCTAATAACTAAAGTAATTAGGAAACCATGGAATCTGTAATAAGATGTCATCGAAAGACCTGGAAATGAGATCCAGAGAATGTTTAAATATGGTGACCGGAAAACATAAAACCATTTTCATTTATGCCAAAGTTAAACCCATTAAATAAACTCATTTAATAACTTGTCTTTTTTTTTTTTCCTCCGGGTTTACTAGCCATTCCGTTAAAGGGCTGGCTGTGTGCCTGGCTACATGTTTGGCTCAGGGAACACAGAATGATCCTTGCCCTCCATGTGCAACCTCCTACCAATAGCCTTAATTCAATAATGACTTGTTTACCTGGGTATTGCTAGCATCTCTTTAATAATGTTGAAAACTAAACTTTTCTCCATCCCAACGACAAAATCTTTTCCAATTCAATTAATAGTCTTCTACTGCCCCTGAAGTACAAGGTTTAAAATTTCTTTTCTTTTCTTTTTTTTTTTTTTTTTTTTTTTTTTTTGCTGCCTCTCTTCCTTGCTTCCCACAATTAGTCAGTCTTTCAATTAGCACATATTCCCTGCTTCAGCCGTCACAGTTGCCATCCTAATCCAGGGGGCATGGGCCACCATTAACAATCTACACTGGCTTCCCTCTCCAATCAATGCCCATTTGAAGAGATACCAGACGTCGCTACTGAGTAATCTTCCTAAATCACGCTACTCACACTTTCACCAACACTCTATTTCCAACTGCTAAAACCTCAGCCTCACTTGGAAAGCTCTCTGCGGCCGATAAAGTGGTATACTTCCTACCTCATCACCTCTCACTGCTTTATGACTTCGGTTGTCCATTTACCTTTCTCTGAACGTGCCTTTCCTTCCTGCTTTCTAAGTCTGCCTATTGTAGTTCCCTTTGCCTCTGAAGGGTCTTTTGAGAAAAAGGAAGCACGACCATGAGACTGGGAGACAGTTTCCAGACATGCTCAGCCATCATCCAGGCTGAGATCCCCATAACGAGAGGTCACACAAGTTCACACATTCCCTAGGATTCACCTAGACTTTAGAAACACAGAAAAAGGAGCTTAAATTCTAAAAGTAATTCCTCAAGAAGAGCAAGTAGTTCCCAACCAACCGTGCTGTGATTCTGACTTAGGAGCTCAAGTGTAGAACCTATATCTATAGTTTAACAAAATTACTAAATGATTTTGCTTATCAGACAGGGATGAAAATCGTGGTAATCTGAGCAAAAGTGGCTGGACTGGGAGCCTAAGGGGCAGTGGTAAGAGAAGCCAAGACAGCATACCTCCATCATCAGTCCTGTCCCTGATTACTGTCATAGCATGGGAGAACTAAGCTGTCCCTCCCCCAGCCTGTATACTATATCTTCCAAGTATCACATAACATCCCAACTAGTTTACATTCCAGGCTTTCTTTAGATAACAGATCACTTGTCCTTGGCTCTAATCCCTACACCAGCACCTGATCTAAAGAAATGAAGTCCATTTGCATGGCTAGAAAGTCCTTATTTGAATAAATTATTATTCTCCATCTTATTCCCCCAAAATGTGAACATCTCTCAATCCGTCCCCCACCGCCATCACATACACACACAGAGTGCCCTTTGCACATAACTTCTAAACCTAAAAGAGAGACCAGTGAGAAAAATTTCAGACTCTGCGGCAAAGTAGAAGGTGAAGGGGATTGAAGGGCCTTAGAGCCAAAGTTCTGCCCAGTTGGTGGAATGGTCCTTGGCTAGAAAACACTCACCCTTCATCCGGTTGAGCCAGCCAACACACTAAGTCACTGAGCGATGAGTTGTTTGACAGGATCTGCCAAGGGGCATCTCCAGAGCTAATAGGTGTCCTAGCACTATAGCTGCAGATTGATGGTTTGGAACAGAAAAGCATGGGGAGCCTCGCTTTGACCTCTCATCTCATCTCCCCATCTGTCAGGTAGGACAGAAAGTTCAAAACTAGCTCAACCAAAAGCCTCTCTACTTTTCTCTCCAGAGAGTGCTTTGTATTTCATTTGGGCAATACTGTATTAGCAATGTCATAATATTATGGTAATTGCCATAGCACTTGATGATTTAAAAAAAATGAGGCAAGCAATCTTTCTAGAGGTTGTGAACCAGGTGAGACCAATTAAGGCTCAAGAAGGCCAGGCTGTTCTCACTGTCCTTGGTGAGTTCGGGCCAAGAGTCATTCATCTGCTTCCCTATCAAAAAGGAAGGCCAAGTTTTACTCCTTTCGGGGAAGCAGGGGCCACACTCCGAAATAAACCCAGAAAATAAGTGACCAGGATTTTTGCTATTTAATACATACCTGATATACCTTTCATTAGTGACCAGTTAAAATTGATTCAAATTCAATAATCAAACAAAACAAAATACTGAGAGTGGCTTATGTAAAAGATATTTTCTCAAATAAAAAGAGGTCCAAAGTTAGGCAGTTCTAGAGAAAATTCAGTGGCTCAGCAATATTAGGATTTTGAGTGAGCACCTCTGAAATTACCTTTTATCTCATGGTCTCAAGATGGCTGCAAAGGTCCCAAGCAACATATCTTCACAGAGCAGTATACGAAGGAAAAATAAAAAGAGTGGAGAGAAAGGGAGCTTTTTTGTACCCTCTCTCTGGGTGAGGAAAATTATCCCCCACAGACCCAAGATTTCCTTATGTCACTAGTAAAATTAGTCACATGTCCTACCCTAGACAAATCACTGGCAAATAAAAATATGAATACCTTATTAGATTAAATCTATCACATTCCATACCTTGTGGCTTACGAACTTGTTGCTAGAATAAGGACTAAGCGTGTAAATGATCCCTCTGTGAGAAACGATGGTATCTATACAAATCACAGAGCAGCGTCCTTGACCTGATATGGGCTGGAAAGTGCTAATGGATGCTATTAGGTCCACCATTTAGTTCTCATCAACAATTGTTAAGTGTTAGCCTGAGTTTTACGGTATTTGAAGTAAATGGGGGGTACATCACTGTATGTTGAGGCAGAGCTGCCAGAAACAGTTTTTAGGGTACTGCTGTGTTAGGAATGCAAACAGCAGGATGCCAAAGATTGCATCAGAAGCAAGCACTAATGAAATTTCTTTCCTGTCAACTCACAAGACAGACATCTTAGAGAGTGTAGAGTGTCAGAGTTTCAGGAGGATGAGAGGTTATCTTACTGAAGATATCGTCAAGAGGCTATGGGATAAGAAAAACCCATGAGGAAATTCTAGCTTACTTCAACAGAGGATATGCCAAAAAGTCTAAATGTTGTTAGATCCAGAAGATATCGAGGTGGAGGAGGAAGAAGTACCCAGTCCCAAGTTAGTGTGAAAACAAGAACTGAAGATGGGAACTTACTTCCGCATCCAACTCTCGTATCAGTGGCTAAGAAAAATTCTGACCCAGAGTAAAAGGGGAAAGAGTCACGTGTCTCATTAAAAGATGAGTAGGCAAGGTATGAGATGTTGCAGGAATTCCCAGACAGCAATAACAGTGACTGGAGAATTTTGGCAAACCCTTTCTTTACCAAGAGTGACCTATGTTCTTATTAACACCAGGCCTCAGGTTGTCGCTAAACCAGCGGTCCTCCGGTGTGGTCCCGAAACCAGCAACATGAACATCATCTGAGAACTCGTTAGAAATGCAGATTCTCAGACCTCCTGTGAACCACCCCCCCCCCAACCCCTCAAAAAATATATCTAAAAGAAGTACTTCTTGTGGTTAACTGGACTCAAATTCATAACCAGAATCTAGCACCACTGCTGACAGAGGCCTCTCACCCACTCTGCATTTTGAAGAAAAGCTAAACAGAGCTTTTGACCTCTTGTCCTATGCTTCTGCCATCTGAGTCAACTATTCTAAGGGAGGTGCTAGTTTTATCTTTCAAGCAATGGACTGAGACCTGCCCTGTCAATCAACACTGAATAATGACATCCTCATTTTCACCTAAACTGACCAATCAGAACTGCTATATACAACTAATCAGAATGCACAATACTGACCAATGAGAATTGCATAATTCAATTTGGACTAATAAGAACTGTAGAAATTTGGAAAGCGCGTTTGCATAAAATTAGACCAGCTGGAAACCTGGGTGGGAACTTTGTCCATAAAGGGCAGCCTCCCCTGCGTCTCTGTGGTGTGTATTTTTGGTTTCCATTGGAGGCTGTGTTTCCTTGGTTTGCAAACTGTTCACCTGATTCAAGTTTCTCCTCCGTGCCCCCCAGTGCTCCCCCCTCCCAACACACACACACAAACACACATCTTTGAGAACTTCTTGTTGGCATTCCTAAATCAGCAGCTCTGCATATGGGGCCTGACAATCTGAGATTTAACAGCACTCCCAGTGATTTTTCTAATGCTTGCTAATATTTTAGAGCCACCCTCAAAGTTTCCAGTACTTTAATCTATTCTTCATATATAAGCCAGAATTAAAGAGCTGAGCTGATTTGTTTGGTCTCAGTTCTTCCTTTTTTGGTTCTCAATTCTGGCAACATAACACAGTCCCTAATGGACATTCCTATGCACTAAGCTGCTTCTGCATTGACTTATCACTGCATTTGTAGATTGAATCTAGGGATTAACTACAGCCTTGACTTAAGAAAGTAATGCTTTTCTGTTAAAATGAGCTTATGGTTCTACTCTGAGAAATCACCAAGATGCCAAACCTGGAAATGGTCAATGCAAATTAGGTAACGCGCACAGCCCTGTCATCTAAAAGTGGTTTCCTCTGCTCAGCAGAAACAAATGAACTTGTCTTTTCTGCATTTTCTTCACGAGATTGTTTAAGAGACTTATGTCCCGCTATCCTGTCTCTTCGAAGGATTCCTGAGTTAGTTTTCGGCCATAAAAGGGGGGCACTGTGCTTATCTTCTTTCTCCAGGAGAGCGTAAGCCAAGGCTGTCATCAGAACCAGATTCACGCTATTCTCCCAAACGCCCACAGCTAGGGAAACCTATTTTTCTTCTCTCCGATGATGCCTATAGTACAGTTAGCTGAAGTACTTACATGTTACAGAGCTTAATTTTCCTCCCTCAAAACTAGGATTTTAAAAGGCAATGAAAAAAAAAGAGAGGAAAAAAAAAAAAGGCAATGAAGACTTCTCTACAACTCAAATATAAAATGCACCCCTAAAAGTGAGACAATTTCAGCACTGTTCCTCTTTGCCACTGGTCCAAAACAACTTAACTATTTGTTCTGAGACACAGTTCTGGGTATGAGTACGGCGCATAAAGATGGTATGTAGACAAAGCTCTCTAAGTGATTCTGATGTCCCGCTTTCTATCACTTTCTATTTCTCTACTCCTTCTTCTCCTGCCCACTTGTTATGTTTAGATATTGTAAAGTCAAATCCCTAAAGCGAGCAGAGTCTACATCCAAGATTTAAGAAAAATCTTTAATAGTCTCAAATTATGAGGTTCCAATTATAGTTCCTTATAGGAGCAAAGAGACTAGGTTATATCAAATGACTAGGCCAGGGTGAAAAAAAAAAAAGAGGAAAAAAAAAAGAAAAGAAAAGCATGGGGTAAGAGGGGAAAAAAATAAATTTAAAAATTTAAAAGGCAAGTTTCTCACTTTCCTAGGAGAAAAGACCATTATGGTATCTGACCAAACACAGCTGCATTTATCCCCTATGGTAAAGATGGCCCAAGCGAAAGAGAGCTCCAAGTGCTCTACATGTTACTCAGAGCTTGAATTCCCTCTCCACTAAATAAAGCTCCAGGTGTACTACATGCACAGCCTACATAAGACAATGTGTTGGCTGTAGTGCTCCATACCTAGTAAAGACAGCAAACTGAGTTCACACTAGAAATGTATGCTTTTCTACCTGAATAAGCTAGAGTAGAAATAGAACTTCCCAAGATAAGCTGGAGGAAGCCCATCTGAGCTTCCGGCCTCATATTCACTGCTCTGTCCCCATTACAGATAACTCTAATCTTTTCTTTAATCTATTACTGAGTTGATCTCTTTTTTTAACACCTAGAAGGCAACTTTTTTTGGAGAAATTACTGAAGCCTAACTCTGAGCACTAAAGAAAGAAAACTTCTGATAATTTTTAAGGAGCCTATATTTAATAAGATTAAATTGGAACTAAGTTACTGAAGCCACCTGTAATACAGGTGTCAGATGTCACCTATATAATGACAGATTTATGTATTGAGAAGGTATATTAATAAGCTTTGAATGTTATTTCCAAGTTTAGTATTATTACTGAATAAAGTGAGTTAGATACGATTTAGTGGACGACAGTAGATATTAGTTTAACCTTTCCTTAAACTACTTGTTAATAGTATTTATTCTAGACCAGAGCATGTCAATTGTAGATGCACACTGAAATCACCAGGGTAAGAGAATTATTAGTATCCAAGTTCTACACCCTCAAATTTGATTTAATTGCTGTGGGTTAGTGCCTGTATATTAGAATTTGAGAGCTTCCCGGATGATCTATCATGCAGCCAAGGTTGAGAATGCTCCTAGATTCTTTAATTAGGAAAGAATACGGCTTAAGAGACATGGATATTGATTAAAAAGCTAATATGCCAGTTGTCTTAGTCATTATTAATAGCTGATAATTACCTCACTTTAAAAAAAGAAAAGGACTACCTCTTAAATTAAAATTGTAACGTGAAGGGCTTAGATCCTTAACACAGATGTTCAGCAGTTAACTTAAATGCATGGTTACAAGTTATACTTTATTCTTTCCCTGCCTTTCCTAACACCCGAGAAAAATCTGTGTTGTTCTATGCAGTTTCGAAGGGCTGGCTATTGCGCTCTTCCTAACAACTCTATATTTTTACTGAATTTGTCTCTACTTGGTCACAGTAGTTTACACCTAAAGTTTTCTAGTGCCCCTGGCATTCAGTTCAAAACCCACAGGTGCTCCTACAGCCACACTCACACACTGCTCGAGTTATCAAAAGAATAAGCTTTGTTTGAAGAATCTGGCTCAGCTGATGTTTCAGCAGCCTTCAGATGGCATGTGATATAGATCTGGAGAATAATTTGTAGTTGAAACTTAAACTCAGACATTGAGAATGTTAATGCTAGAAAACCATAGAGGAACAAGAAAAGTAACTCGCGGGATTGCGAACGTCACAGGAAATCTAAGAGCGCCAACTCTGAACTGAAGAGTACCAGGTTTGAGGCAGCATCTCCTGATTGGCCACCCAAAGGCAACCAGACGCTTAAAGAGGACTCTCGAGTGAATTACTCGGTAAATGGGAATTGGCAAGGGAGCTTCCTGTGACTTACACACTGAAATCTATCAGGATGTGTGGGGGAGGAGATCCTGTGTCTATATAAGGAGTTGGTGTGGCTACATAAGAGCCGATGTAGAGGCGTAGAGGAATGTGGCTCCCAGGGTGGATATCCGTTTGAGTGGAACTAACGGCCCCACGTCAGAAGTTAGTAGAATTCCTCTCAGCACTCCAAGAACCTGCATAGAGATGTCACCCACGCAGCAGCGGGGGCGGGGGTGGGGTGCGAGGAGGAGCCCCTGATTTACTTATGCCTCCACGTACCAGCCATCAGTCTCACGGTGAACCTGAAACTCTGTGGAGAGGACACAGTAGAGCTAACTGGAATCCAGGTGGGTTGGATGGCTTGGCTGCTCACATCGCTCCTCCTGAGGGAGATATTAATAGAAAACCCTCTAAAGCAGGTGAAGGGGGAGGCAGGGCAGCAGCAGCAATGAGACACCTCACCTGGGATAAGAGCATTTTTTTGGAATGAAAGTTGGACTAGTTCTCAAGATAGCAGAGCTGTTGGCTGGCAACGGATTGTAGTATAGCATTATGGCATATATCAATGTGTCTGGAGTCATCTAGAAGCAATCAGACAAAAACTGGAGGATGATTTCTTGGAAGAAGAGCTAGCGCACTGTGGCAATACTGTCTGTCATTTTCCACCATCTATTAAACTGAAGTAGCTTTACATATAGCCAGTTGGTATCTATGTGTTAATACCATATGAAAATGACATACCAGACTGGTTTCTCCAGAAACTCATAGCAAATAACTGTGGCATAGATCAAAGTTTAATATAAATTAAGACAAACCTAGGTTTTAATCCTAATGCCACTAGTTATTAGCTTTATGGACTCAAATTACTCAAATTTCCTAAACTTGTTTCTTTGCCTCTAATATAGTGAAAAGCAGAATTAATCTCAAAAGGCTGAGGAGAAAGCACTGGAGCACATTGCATCCCACACTATTCTACGGGCAATTTATCCTCATAATTAGATTGTTAAGCGTATAGAAATGACTGCTTCTCATAGCTTGATCTACTATAATTGACTCTTTCAGAGATAGAAAACAGAAAAATGAAGCAGCTTGAATGTTATCCACACATTCTCCACAACTTAATTAAAATTACAGGAGCTGGACATTACTCAGAACACCTAAAATGATGCTGACAGAGGCAGGACAAGAATTAAGTATCATTAATATAGGTCTATATGGCATGACTCATATTTTCAAAAAATATGGCTTATTATGCTTGGTAAATGTAGTCTCCATTCTCAAGTCTGTGCTTCCTCTACAGCAGAAGAAGATCCCTTAACCCCGTGACATTGTTTCATCTGTCACTTGTTTGAATAGCATAAGCCCTCTCACCTCAAAACACACCAAGAATTCAAGTGTTGATGAATGTCAGCCATGCATCTTACATTACCTTTTGCACAAAGATAAAAAAAAAAAATGTTGATTTGATAGGTGCTAAGAGTGAGGCAGTGAGGTAGTTTGACTGACCTCTCAAAATAAATCTTAGAAACAACTAGTAAAAGCCATGAATTTTAGACAAAAGATGTTATGCTTCCCACTGTATTGCATGACCCCTCCTGAGCTTCTGAGTCAAACTATGACATCTTGACAAACACCCAATGAGGGGTCTTACCTGTATTGCACTACCACATTCCCAGAGCTCAGCCTCAAAGACAGCTGTGCTGTTCACTGAGCCTAAATAGCTGTACCAGCAGCTGGCTGGGCCAAGACTCTAATAGGACAGGGTCACCAGCTGCCCTTCCTAAACGACTCTCTTTGAACAGTTACCACCGTCTTCTCTTCCTGACACTACACCTTAACAGACAACCATGAGGAGGAAGCCCTAGGAACAGCCGCCTCCAGAAGGGCCCGAGAAAGACAAGGGACAGGAGAGGACTCCTAAGTGATCTTCCTATCTCTGCTCAAGGACTTGGTGGGAACAGGACCTGAGACAGGAAAACCCCGAAGAGCAACAGACCCCAGGTGCCTCTATCCCATCTCATCTGCTCACTACAATTAGCTTCCTAGCAACCTAGAGGCTTTGCACTTTATCTCCATCCTTAAATCACACAGCAGCTATTGCAGGCCCTAAAGTCAGGTTGGAAATTACGAAAAGCAAGGATGATAGTCTACGCCTGAAATTCAGCTTAGCCTCTCCATGATTTAAGAAAGAGCCATGAGGAGGAAGAAATCAAATGTGGAGAGATTTTCAGCTTTCCTTAAGAAGGCATGGGCTGTATTCCTTCTGGGAAGGTTGATGAGGCCTTGAAGGGGGTTATAACTCACAATGATTCAGGGTATACGTTCCCTGTAATCAACAACTGCCTTAAGCTGGTGAATAATTTAATTAAATGGAGTTTTAAATCAAAGACATAGAGTTTAATTAGGAACTATTCTTGTTCTACTGAAGTTAACAGGCAGCTGTGCTGATTTTTTGACCCTGCCAGGATTTTCATAAACTCACAAGGAGAGAGAGACTTTGAAACAAGCATTGAGCCGAATGTGTAAAGGGGAGCAGTTACCCCCGCAATGGGCCACCAGCTGTTTTCTACGCCACCATCAGGCCTGGCCGGGGGAAAGAGTCCCACAGAAGAAAGCTCGGGGCCTGGAGGGCACTAAAACTTGCCCCGAATAAGCGGGCCTGCAGGACACCCTTCCACGTTCTCCTTGCCTTATTGTTAATACTCTATTTATCCCCTAAGGTACTTTTTTACTTCCTCCCAGTATTTTAATTCTCTGAGTCCTGAACTTCCAGCCTGATGATTCTCAAATAATCAATGCAAATAAGATACGTTTGGCAAAATTGTTTAAAATGCAGAGTGTACCCACTCCTACCCCCGTCCTTGCTCGTTGGTCTGCGCTGCACTCTGGGACACGCATTTTAGGAGATCTCCCAGGTGATTTGGCACAATCGAGATATGTCCTAGTCCTGGTGTTCCGCCATCGCTCTCTCCTACATCTTATAAGCCTCAATCCGTCTAGTACTCACTTTTCCAATCCCCCTGCTTCAGGGACTACATGATAGACTAGGAATCTTTGATCGGAAAGAACTCTGGGGCGTGTTAATACACAGAAAGGGGGGCAAACCAGTGTCCATGTGGTATTCTCTTTAAGGATGGCAGCATTTTCATCAAGGAGGGTCTGATCCAAGTCACGCTGGATCCTGGAAAGCCACCTGATTCCGGGGGCTCAGAATACTCTCTAGGAAGTCTTGACAGTCCCAGGAATTTAAAACAGGTGGCTATACCAGAATAAACCTTTGATCACAAAACCAGAAGGGGCCTTTGAGATGATTTTGAACTTACAGGTCAGAAAAGCAAAACAGAGAGAAATGAAGTAACAGAATCACGGTAAATTCATTAGTGGTCAGTTACATTTGTGAGGATACAATCTGGGTGACTGATCTTATTCCGTACGCGCGCGCGCGCGCGCGTGTGTGTGTGTGTGTATAGGGTGGAAACTCTGAAGAATATTATTGATCCTTGAATGAACCTGGCTTTCCTGGATTTACAGCCAATTTGTCTTGCTGGGCCCACTCCAGTCCCAACCACGACAGAGACCTGCACAGATCCACACTTGCCATCAGAGACAAAGGGTTCTAGAGAGCATTATGCCTAGAAAATCAACTTGCTATTGTTTTGCCTGAAAGAAGCTGTAGTCTACCTAAAACATAATGTATGAAAAATTGAGGGCTAGGATGGGATGAAAATAATCAAAATCACCCATGTGTTCAGGATCAGAATTATACAGAAGCCCCACAATTTTCAAATGCTTTGCCGACTAAATGTTATGCCTCTCTTGTCATGTAGTTATAGTCATTTTTGATGAGTATTCCTGATATTTTAGATATTTTCAAAAGGCTTTTTTTTCTAATAAAAACCTATGTAAGAATGAAGAAATTTTAAAAAACCAATAATAATAAAACTGGTACTATTCAAAGCTGTATGCCTTAGCTATGAAATCACATTTTGACCTTTACTCTCCAGACCCTTCAAGAATGCAATACTTCAGAAAACCGTCCGCTCCAACCTCCTCCCCTAAAAGGCCAATTTCTTGCATTTGGCCATATGCATCATGCCAAATATATATAGTAAATCGAGCCTGACTTTGTCTGTAGCATGTGTGCATATGTCTGTGTGTGTGTATGTGTGGGGGGGGTGGAGAGAAAGAGAGACTGAGAAAGCTTTGTCTTTTTAAACTTGAGGCCCTTTAAGAGGGAAAAAATATAACATTTTTTATTTATAACATTATAATTATCGAAATACATAAAAATAATCACAGTAAAGAGTGAAAGTATTGACAGAACCAAGGATGTTTGGGTGGAATATTTTTTCCCCATTCTTCATGTCCAAGAGGAGTAATCTTTCCTAGCTCCACTCTTGGTGCCTTTACTCACTTCGGGGGAGGTGGAGAGATTTATCAACTTGCTAAACCTGAGAATGAAGCCTGAGCAAGCTTGTGTACCCCCCTTGACCACCTGGGAGAGTCTGTACTGAGAGATTTCACTGCTTCTACATGGTGGGAGTCTTCCTGGGTACTGGTAGGTAATTCTGATTTATTCTAGAGTCTAATATTAGTAAGCCAGTTAGGGAACAGATCTCAACACTTGTTATATTTTATTTATTGTTCCCTTTCACTGCAGGAATAATGACACACAGCTCCTGGCTCATCTGAGTGGGAGAGAGACCTTGATACTTGATTTGATGGCAGTTGCTCCAAGACATTCCTCCAAGCTTGTTCCTGGGCTCCCTGGCTTAGTAACTCCTGTGAACTTCTTTTAAGTCAAATTCTTGAGTCTCACCCAGGATCCACAAAATCAATATGGTTAGTAGAGCCCAGGGATGCACATGTTTAACACATCTTTCAGGTTATTCTCTTTTGTGAAAAAGTCTGATAAATATTACAACAGGAATACCTCCTTTGCTCCAACATGCTGTCCTCACATAAGATCTCGCAGGAAACTTTCAAAAGCCCTCCTCAAATACATGCCTCTTCCAGCAGACTTGTCCTGATTTTGTAAATTTCTATTTTCCCTCCCAACAATGTTTCTCAGTTGGAAGTCCATGTACAGACTAATATGAGTCTGCGAAGCCCCCCAAATCTATTAAATTTTACATGCATGTGATTATGTGCATTATTCTAAAAAGAGAGTCCATAGTTTTCAAGATTCCCACAGGGTTCTAGATCCCAAGCCATTCTTGAAGATGCAAAATTAGAAGATGACATCCATTCAGAGAGACTGATGTGTTCTCAACAACTCTTTTGGGTGCCTAAAGCATAAAGAAGGACAGGGCTTAGCAGTTAAACTTTTGTTAAATGCCCTTATTTATCTGCATGTCAGTTCTTTATAATTAAGCATCCTTGGACTAATTTAAATTAAGCATGCCTGCATTCTAAACTCCCCATGCTATTCGCCTTATACAAACAGAGAACAAAAGAACAGAAACGTCTGTGCTCCTTTTTCAGTGCTAGTTACCTTTGAGGAGCATAGGTGTCTTTACTTTTCTGTGGAATAAATTAACTCTAACATTTTCTCTGATGAGAGTCACAGATTCATCTGATACCAGGTGCAAAAAGAAATCTTTGAAACTCTAGACAGATTAAGGATAAAGGAGGACCCCAGGGCACAAAGCAGATGTTGTAAGTAATCACAGAGACAGAAATTTTAATCAGTTCTTCTGTTTTTCAGAGACAATTCTGTTTCCTAGATTAATAGGAAGCTGTTGCAATGTTGAAATGCCCAGGTGTGGCAAGATATTGTCCTATCCACCTAACCTTGGGAAGCTCAGCATCTATATCCTTTCTAAAATTTAAAGTCATCTAGAAAAAGCTACTTGTTTATTTTTTAATAGTAACAGTTCTGTTAACATTAACCTATTAATCTTTGGAGTTTAAATGAAGAGGTTTGGAAGGGTTTTTTTTGTTTTGTTTTGTTTTTTGAGGGGAAGGGGGCTGGAGAGGGTTACATTACTTCTTCCAAATTTTCATTATGATAAAAATATTTAATACATGAAGTTGATGAGTGTTGCATGCAAGTATATATAAAACAATTTCCATTTGGTATGTACCTGGTGTTACCTCCCTTCCCATTTCATTCCAATGGAATAGTAGGCAGATTCTAAGATGGTGCCCAATGATCCTCATCTCCTAATATCCATGACCTTGTGTAATCCCCACCCTTGAGTGTGGGCTGAACCTAGTGGCTTCCTTCTAATTAATAAAATATTGTAAAAGTGATGGGATGTCATTCTTAAGATTAGCTAATGAAGACTGTACCTTCCATGTCCACCTACACCCAACTACCTATTTCTCTGCAACCCCCTCCCCCCCACCATTCCTTGCTCTGGAGGAAGCAAACTGCCCTGTTGTGAATAATACATGGAGATGCCCACATGTCAAGGAGCTGACCTCCAGCCAACCATCAGTAATGGCCTCAGTCCTGTCAACAGCCATGTTAGCGAGCTTGGACAGGGGACGCACCCTGAGTGTGGAAATGACTTCAGGCCCAGCTGACGCTTTTTGATTACAGCCATAGGACTCAGTTAAGCTGCATCTGATTCCTGACCAACAGAAACTGTGAGGTAAAAGTTGTTTGTTGCTTTAGGACACTAAGGTTTGTACTATTTTGTTATGCAACTGTAGATTACTAAAATAAATAGAAAGAAAACATAATTCACCCTCGTGAAGAAGAAAAATTTTTCCTTCTCTGGACAGTGGTAAGCCATTTAAATTTATTCTATAAATCTGTGGTTCTTACAATGAAAACTATTACAGAGAAGCTGAAAGGATGAAATGGGCACACAAAATCCACTGGGCAGCTTTTTCAAATATCACTTACATTTCTAACCCAAATAAAATGATAATAACTTAATATTTATTAAACTTAATGTGTACCTGATTCTATGTAAAGTGCTTTATAGAGATCATTTTAGTGAATCCTCAGTCATCCCATAGTGATACTATTAAGGATGTTTTACAGCTGGGAAAATTGAGATAGAGAGGTTGGATATCTTTCCCAGTCTTCACAGCTTGTATTTGAATCCAGATCCTCCTGAAACTAAAATTCATACTCAGAAGCACAGTACTCTGAAGAGACCTAATGAGGACTGGCATGAGTGAATAAATGGCTTTACCAAATCCATTCAATGATAACAGGAGAAATCATTTTCCAATACTTCAATAATTTATTTACAATTCAAAAGGAAGCAAAAGTGATTATAGAAATAAAACCAGTGGTTACCTTTTAGGGAGAATGGCTATTGAGGGCCATAAAGGAAGCTTCTGAGGTGAGAGAAATGTTTATTTCTTGGTCTGAGTGTTGGTTATGTGGATGTGTTTACCTTGTATAAATTTATCAAGCTGTGCATTGTGCATTTACTGTGTATTTAGATTTGAGCATTTACTTAGATTTGTGCATTTACTGTGTATATTCTATGCTTCAAAATAAAACCTATCCAAATGTCTTTTAATTATTTTAATTTTTTACACAAAACCTCAAGTATTTATGATTCTTCATCTCTTTGTTAAAGACTTTCCCTTCTTAGATTTTTTTGAGAAAAAATAAATAATAGACTTTGTAAACAGCCAATACATGGTTTGAAAGAAATAAAAAGAGGGCGACTGGCAGCCAGCTCTCTTCTACGTGGCGTTAGTGTCCTTGTTTCAGGTTTTCTCTTGTTTCATAATCATTATTCTCATGTTCTGAAGATCCCAGGACCCCATGGTTAGGATCTATCAGTTGGCTGTTCAACAAAGTGATCATTCAACCAGGATGTTTAAGCACTGTAACTGGGCTTCCAGAATAGCAGTATCACCAAAGACAACAAAATCTGCACTTTAGAGGCTCAAAGATAAATGGAGAGAACCAGCAAGTGTTTTAATGGGAACATAAATTAAATACTGCTTGTGATCAAGGAAATAAACACGTTATGTAGAGAATACATGACTGTCTACTCAAAGGATGTGTTATGCAAACTGGTATTCAAGGATGTGTGGGAGGTGCCCTGAAAGAAATGATCCCACAGCAGGTGACATCTCAATGTCTACTATTTGCTGGGTACTGTTCTAAATGCTTTGTATATGTTCATGTATTTAATCTTCACATCATCCTAAAAGGTAGAACTATGTTGTCAACTCTACTCTACAGATGAGAAAACAAAGAGGTAAAAATAACTTGTCCAAGGCTACAAGCTGGAAGTGGATATGTCGAAGTTTGAATAGGAATTCTGGAAGGCTGTGATTCTAACTTCTTTGCAGCAGCATAGTAAAAGCACTACCATCTGGAAGAGGCTGGTCTCCTCTCAAGGTAAGCATCGGAGCATGAGGCTGGTACGAAAGCCGGGACCAGAGTGCCATTCCACAGATGATATTTGGACTTGATTATGTCAGAATCCATTGAAATACTTTAAGGTATTGAGTCATGATATGGTTTCTATTTAGAAAGATCACTTTAGAAGCACTTGGAGTAGAATGTAGTGACACAAGATGGAAACCTAAAGTAATCGTCCAAGCATGAAATGATGGGGACCTCCTGAAATAGACAGCGAGGATGGGGGTGAAGGAGACTATGGCTCAGACAAACGGCCATGACGTGTGGGCAGGACAGTGGCATCAGCATCACCTGGAACTGGTTAAAATGTGTATCTTCAAGCCTTACTCTTCTACACAGATGAATTGAAGACGTGGAAGTAGAGCTCAGAAATCGGAGTTTCATCATGACTTTCAGGTCATTCTAATTCACACAAAAATTTAAGAACCAAGAGGCTACATCATTAATATTTAACCCAGGGTATATGTTAGACTCACCTGGAAGGTTTTCGAGATTCTTTACTACTCCTCCCACCCATTCTAACTTAGTAGGTCTCGAGTGGTGCTTCAGCTTGTATATTTTTAAAAAGCTCTTGGGTAATGCTGATGCATCCCTTGACTAAGAACAAAAATGGAACCTGATCTGATTCTTCAGTCCTCCATAAACAGAGACATACCCAGCCTGTGCACAGTCTTCCCTGCTTCGAAAAAAACCCTGAAAGAGTAACTTGCTAATGTCTGCACCTGAGACTGTCCCTAAGTCCAAATCCCTACCTGGGGATGTCCTTTCATGTCTGCCTATGTCCACGGAGATGACCCTGTCATCAAATTCATAAGCCATATGACTTTTCGATGTTTGTATTCCAACCAGCAAATAAAAACAGGAAAAGTGGCACATCTACAAAATGTTTATTTCTGAAATGGATCAGATAATGGTTTCAGAGTGAATGATTTAGTCTCTAATAAAAACATTGTCTTAGCTAGTGGACTCAATTTAATCTGAATTCGTGGGAACACTCAGTTTCAGACTTGTCAGTACTGAAATTCAGAAAGCAAACAAACCAGCCAGAAACAGAGCCAGGCGGCTGTACCAAGGTTAGCTCCAGAGTGACCTCATTTCATACCCGTGTCCTTCCACCACCAGACAGACTCATCTTTCAGCACTTCCGTAGACCATCGGAGTCTCCTCCTTCTAGGCTCACACCACCGTCTACTTTACAAACATGCATACGGGTCCCTGTGGTTGGTGAAAATTTCAGAAACCACACTGCCTCTGGGGCCTATTCTACTCCCTCAGAATCTCCCCACGAGTCTCAGCAAAAAGTCCAAACTCCTTAGCATGGCTTATAATAGGGTGACCATGTAATTACTCATCTAATGATTTGAGAATAAAAAGGGTGCTAATGATAATTACGGGGGGACAATGGGTAAGTTGGGACAGCCCCTGTCACAAGATATCAACAGTCTCCGCAGGTGGCAGTTCATGACCTGGCCCCTACATACATAGCCAGCGCATATGGAATGTCTACCTTGTAACAGATGTGATGCAAATAGAGTTGACCCTGGACATGGATTTGAACTACACAGGGCTACTTATATACAGATTTTTTTCAATAAATACTATAAATATATTTTTTCTTCCTTATGATTTTCTTAATAACAGTTTCTTTTCTCTAGCTTACTTTATTGCAAGAATGCAACATATAATGCATGTACAAAATACGTGTTTATCAACTGTTCATGTAATCAGTGAGGCTTCTAGTCAGGGGCAGGCTGTTAGTAGGTATGGTCGAAAGTTATGTGTATTTCAACTGTGCAGCAGGGGCAGGGGGTGGAGGCGGGTGAGGGTTTGGTGCCCCTAACCCCTGCATTGTTCATGTGTCAATCGCACTATTTCTAATTCATATAAAAGTTATATAGTGTTTTATTATTACCCTTATTTTATATATGAGGAAACACAAAGAAATTCAATAGCTTACGTCAATTCAATAGCTTTTACATCCAGGAAGAGGCAGAATCAGAAGTCAAGCCCTATCTGGTTTTCATATTCAAACTTTTCCTCAGATAGGTGCTTTTCTTAACAACTAATAACTTCCTGAAGTAGAATAAATGAGAACTATTCAGGTTCCTACGGAGGCTAAAACCTGTTTTTATTAAGTGCCTATACAGCTCTCTTCCCAAAGAACAAATCATTTATAACAAAACTCAGAGAAAATTTATTATAAGTATATAAAGTCAAAAATATAACTTCCCCTCTACCCTTACTCTCAGTTAATCCAGTCCTCTTCTCAGAGGTAAATGCTGTTGACAAAATCCTACTTATACTTCCAAAAAATTTTAAGATGAAAACATAAATGTGGGTTTCTCTTTTTTCCCCATTCAACTTGGAATACACTATAGGAAGAACTTTCGTAACACTTTATTAAGAAATCCGGACAAGCATTAAACCAAAGATGTAAAGTGCTTTCACACGGAGATCTTCTGACAAACAAAAAGAGGTTCACATTAGTTCTTTAATTAAAGACTAAGAGACATTTAGCAATAAACTCATGAGAGTGAAAGGAATAAAATATATTTCATGCTTAGTAACTTTTGTTCCTGTCATTGGCAGCTTCAAAAGGTTCAAAATATAACGAAGACGGAGCCTGTTAAGTGGCAGCCGAAGCATGTATCTTTGATTGCTGGGAGTAGGTGCCATGAAGCCCCAACTCTGCCACGAGTAGCCTGAGTCAGCACACGACTACCCACCCAAGTCTCAGCTTTCCAGAACAGAGTCAAAGAGTTCAACTTCACAAGGCTAACACCCCATGTATCTAGATGACACTGTAATGCACCAGCAATACTAGTCGGGGTCCTCCTTCAATCTCCCCCCTTCTCTGCAGGAGTACATCAGACAAACGTCACCTCCCTTTCTTGTCTACCAACTGGGCCATTTTCTCCAGGGCAGGAAAAAAAAAAGTCCAAAAGAAAAACCCTGTTGCACAATAACTGAACTGTGGAAGGAAATAATGGCTCCTCTCACACATCCACTAACCACTGCACTTGCTCCCACAGAGGTTCACATCAAGAGGAAGAAGAAAAATACAATTTTAATAATAAATCCATCTTTTCCACTCCTAAAGTTTCCTTCTGGGGAAGGGGGGTCAAATACTCTACCTTCGGGCATTCTTTAGTTGTTTACTCATTAGGGAGGTTTTGTATGGTTGGTAAGTCTGGGAGAATTACTGCTACGTTCATTAGACAGCTCAGGCTGCTCTAACACCATAGACTGGGTGGCTTAAACAATGCATGTTTATTTCTCACAGTTCTGTAGGCTGGCAAGTCCGAGATCAAGGTGCCCACCTATTTGGTTCCTGCAGACAGCTCTCTTCCTCACTTACAAAAGGCTACCTTCTCAATATGTCCTTACGTAGTAGGGAGTGGGGGTAACAAACTCTCTTATGTCTCTCCTAAGAGAGTGTCCCCCCGAGTCGTGACATTATCTAAACCTAATTACTTCCCAAAGGCCTCATCTTCAAATGCCATCACATTGCGGGAGGACATGATTCATCCACAGCAGTATGCTCCGCTCAGTGCTCTTTCTGATCTTGGAAGCGAGCCCGCCCACCACAATCGAAGTCCTCTTTTGCTCGTACATACTGTAAGTCTTGCTGGGCCAAGGGAGATAAGTTGCCTGACTCTTGAGTTTGGTATTAACAATTCTATTTGGTTCATAAACCTAAGGTCAAGTCCTCCATCCTGGTCTTAATCAACAACAAAGGTGATATTCTGGACTACTGCACTATTTGTGGTCCAGTTAACCACTACCACCATTTCTCCCTCCAACACATATAGAACTGTGAATGTCTTTAGCCATATGCTCCAAATGAACACAGAATAATTCTTGGGAATTATTTTCCTTCCCTGTGAATATGTGCTCACGTGTACATGTGTGCTAGAGGAGGAACTGGTGGTAGCAGTTCATCCGTAAGTTCACCCATACTATATACTTGGTTAGTATTCTGCACACATCACAGGCACTCATGGGCAGCAAGCTGACAGTGCAGCACGAGCCTGCCTCTCGTGTAACACATCCTCCACAACACATGCTTCTTTAGAACTCAGAGACTCTGTTCATGACTCACCAACATTCAAGGGTAAGATCGCTGGTAGAAAAACCGAGTAAATACGGCATACATCCCCCAAGGAAAAGACACAACAACCAAGAGAAATTCAAAGTGTCAAAGCTACATTCAGGCAAAAGTCACAGAAAAACCTTGACTCAACAGGTTAAGAAATTGGGAGACATTTTTATCGCAAATAATGAGACAGAGGGAGCATCTCTAGGATTGATTTATTCAAGTGATTCATTTATATATCAAGAACTCAGGATATTTTTTACTCTAACATCAATGATATGTCAATGATTCAAGGGAGCTCCCCTCATGGTCACTTAAGTGACTGCCACTGCTCCAAGCAACTCATCTATAGAGATATAACAAGATTCAGTGGGCAAAAAAGGGGCACATTTCTTACTATGTGTCCTTTTTCAGAACAATAAATCCTTCACCGCCCCCACCCCCAAATCCTCAGCTAACTTTCTACGTTTTAGGAGCCAGGACTTCCTTATGTTCCCCTTCCTAAAGCTATCAGTGAAGAAAGGTAATGGAATTAGTATGAATCACTTGGGCAAATCAGGTTTAATACCTAAGTTACAATGAAAAATCACTCAACCAGCCAGGAAGGAGGAAAGGCTATTGCGCTGGAAACCAGGAGTGTCTGTTATACTTACCAGTCAGAATTGATGGGTAGTAGAAGAATATGTTCTTCTTGTTAAAATATAGATTCATTTCTCATATTCAACTAAAACCACACCTATCTCCTCCCCCATCTCTGCATAGGGACTTCAAGGTAGATAGGAGACAGGGACTAAAGACATTTGGATGTTATCAGCTGCATCAGCAGATTGAGATAGGAAGGCAGTGATCACATTTAATTAAATTATGTAAATCCTTTCCCAAATGGCTGGTGCTCTTGTTTCCTTTCATAAATGGATGAAATGAACAAATAAATGATAGGACTACTCAGATTCGGTTCCTTGGGAACTATCACATGGCCCTTGCCATGAACGCAGAGGGGCAGATAAGAGCACTGACTTTAATAGAATCAGCAAGACAGTAGCCCAGCTAGCCTATACTGAGGTTTAAATTAGACGTGTTTCTACCAACACAAGAGAGAATTATTTTGCTGTTCTGACAGTCCCTTTGCTGCAACCATTTATGTGGAATATACACAATTATTCAAGAAATGTTGGCAGTGATGTTATTCATATTAATTAGATAAGAACCATCTGAGAATGCTAAAATATATCCTATTTTCAGCTAACAATTATAGACTTACATAATAATCAGGTTCTTTAAACATTTTCTTTTAAACATTTCCATTTCCATTGATCACATTAATTAAATTTAAGTTATAATTAAATAAATGATGTTTCTACACTTTTTAAGCTATGATGTGAAGAGCTAGATTGACGACTGCCTAAACAGATAACAGAGAACGAGTTTCCTGGTAGCATTCACGGTATATGGAAGGCAGAGCCATATGGTGTGGATTTCAGAAGAGAAGACTTGGCTTTAAGCTTCACCTCTGCTACTTAACTCTGTGTCTTATATAGGTCAGCAATTACTTTCAATAGTTTGCTCATCTACGAAATGAGGGTAATATTACCTGTTGCATAGCTTTGTTGCATAAAATCCTCACTGCAGTGCCTGGCACATGGTAGGTACTTGGGATGACAGATGTTAGTATTTATAATAGATATGAAATAATTTGCATATACTTGCTGTTGTTACGCTAAGTAGTCTAAACCTAAAACACAAGTAGCATTGACATTTTTGTAGTATATTAATTAAATTTTTTAGATGGGTAAGAATTCAGATGACAACATTCCAAAGATAAAACTTAGATTCTCCTGTGAGAGTTAATTTTACATGTCAACTTGGCTAGGCCACAGTGCCTAGATATGTCATCAGCCATTATTCTGGATGTTTCTGTAAGGATATTTTTGGATGAGATTAATATTTAAATCAGTGGATTTTTAGTAAAGCAGATTGCCCTGCATAATGTAGGAGGGCCTCGTCTAATCAGTTAAAGGTGAACAGAACAAAAATTGAGCTCCCCTGAGCAAGAGGAAATTCTGCTAACGGACAGCTTTCAGATTTGACGGGTTTCCAGCTTACTAGCCTACCCTACAGATTTCGGACTTGCCAGCCTCCATAATCATCTGAGCCAAATCCTTAATATAAATTTCCACTCTGGCTCTGTTTCTCTAGAACCTTGACTGATATACCTGCTCCAGCAGAAAAAGTATGTCATGTATCAGACCATGACAGCAGTTAGCAGGTGTAATGCTGGCATCACGGCCCTTTATACTAGGAAGTCCTGCTCCCACCATGTATGCCTCTTGCTAGTGGATAAGGGCAAAGTAAATTCTGTGTCCCTTCCCTGAGAACCAGAGCCACAGTCTACTTTGCTCATTAATTCCTTTCAGAAGGACACTTTAGTCCTTACAAGTTTAAAGCTTTCTTTACTAATTTCCCCAAAATATGTATCTAACTTACTAATATCCAGTTATTTTATCTCCATTCTGTGATTCATTCAGCCTTCCTTGTCAAAATGTATTGTCCAACTGCTTAGGTTCATATTACCTCCTGCCCTTAATTTATTAATCTATCTACCCACTTATTTATCTATTTCTGATTTATTGTCAGGTGTTACCTCCCTATTTAGTATTTTCCCCCATGACGGAAGAAAGCAACTTGGTAGAGGAATATATAATTCCCAATGGCAAAATGGGATCCACTTTTTAGCTATTTTGTGGGAATATATCTATCCCTTAAAGAAAGTAATACTTTTTCTGGAAGTGGTCTATGGTAGGTCAGGATAAAGTTTATAAAGTCAAATTAAATTACTTTAATGAAAGGAAGGACAAAAAGACAATGAGAATTTTTTAATTCTTACTCTCAAAAAGAGGGTTAGAAGAGGACTTAATGTTTACTATCCTGGGAGTTCATCTCTTTGAATCTAGTTTATGTCCATAAAAACAAACTCACAGTAAAACTGTATATCCCAGCCAGAGTAAAGGTGATAAACATAGTTCAGATTAAGACAAACACATAGAGCTGAGACTTAACAGTTCAGCTGTCCTTTGAACTGGAAAACAGACTGAAAATGTAAACCTGTGTAATAACCAGGTCATGTGTGTATTAACAATGTCTCGTGACCCTAGAATTTATCTGAGTCCCCTACACGCCAAACTCTCAGTGAAATTACATATCCTCTGGGAACAGCATATCTGTGTTCCATTTTCTCAACAAGTATGATAAAAGGTACTCATGTCAGACTTCTAAAAATCCACTTTGAAATATCTACAGACAAAACTATTCAAGGTATGGATTTGGGAGAACCTCTCTCTCTGAATACTTGAAACATAACAAATGTTTAGGCATAAGCAGTGACGGTTATCAATATTGCATTAACCTTGTTAAAAGAATGTGAATACTTCTATCCCAAGTTATGAAGATAAGAAGAGCTGCAGTAGGCGGAATTCAAAAGATGTTCCTGCCAGGATCCTGTGTTCATGTTATTCAATCAAACACAATCTAGGTAGGGCTGTGAAGGAATTTTGCAGATGTAACTGAGGTTATGGACCTCAAATTAGGGAACGTCTCCTGTATTATCCAGATGGGCCCAAACTAATCACTTGTCTCCTTTAAAGCAGAGAAATTTGTCCAGCCGGAGTCAGAGAAGATGAGGCAGAGGGGCTGAAAGGGAGCCAGTTGCCCTCTAAAAGCTGAGAATGCCCCCTACCAAATAGCCAGCAAGATAATCGAGACCTCAGTCCTGCAACTACGTAAAACCGAATTCTACCAACCACTTGAACCAGCCAGGAAACATGTTCTCCCAAAGCCTGCTCCAAAAAGCCCAGGGCGGCCAGAACCATGATTTCAGCCTTGTGGGACCCAAAGCAGAGCTCTTCCAGCCTCTGGACTTCTGACCTACAGAACTGTGAGATAATAAATCTGGGTGGTTTTAAGTGCTCAATTTGTGATAATTCGTTACAGCCACAACACAACACCAATCTAGTATTTAAATAACTCCTTATCTTCTCCACTCCATTTCTTCCCCCTCTAAAATAGCAAAAGCAATTTTCGAAGGATCCATAAAAGGGAAAATCTATGCTCTGCAGATGTGTCCTATAAATTTAAATTTTCCAAGGACAAATTACTCAAATTAGTATTTTTCCCTAAAATCAGACTGGTGAAAGAAACAAGCACACATTTATATTGAGATAGCATGGCTCTAAATTCTCACACTGCCATTTATAAGTTCAGGTTACTTTGAGCAAATCTTTAATCCCCATAATACAGTTTCTACATGCGTAATGGGGGAAAATATACCTACACTGGGGTGTTATTGTGAGGATTAAAAATGTTATTTTTTAAATGTATCCCTTACTCATGAAATATTTTTAAGTAATTTTAAAGATAATGAAGATAAGACTCTAGCACCAAAATTCATCACTTTGTTTTTATAGAAACAATCTATATCTAGTCTCAAACAATTCTGAGGAAAATCAAATGAGACAAATCTTTTTTTTTTTTTAAAGGGAAGAAGTAAAGATAAATGCCATTATTTGACATTTTAAAATAATTCCTATAGATACTTTGGTGTATCCATGCCTCCGGACATTCAATTTTTGCATCATAAAATACATGCATAAAAAACAATGTGCTTATATGGCACAGCAAGACGACTTACTGACGGTTTTTCTTTAATTTTATGATTATACAGAGCTCAGAAAGAATGAGAATGGATTCATGTTTTCTTTCCCAGGAAATCTAGAAATTCAGTTTCACAGACTCAGTTTGCCACACCTGGGGCTTCTCTCCCAATCCCTTAAGGAAAGAAACTTTCTTTGACTAGGAGGAGAGGGTCACCAAGGTCCCTCGGGACTGGGATCCCCCTGGGCCACCCAAGAGGACAGGACAGGGCAACTAGAAGAATGGCCGCAATGACGTCTCAGGAGCCCGAATCAGGCTCAGCGGAGACTCTGGGCCCAGACAAACCCGTGCCGATAAGGCCAGATGAACTGCCACCTGAATAAATATCAGTGAAATTTTAAAATGTGGTGCTTCTTATATCCCAAATGTGGAAGGAAAAAATTCTTATATAATAGTTTTTCAAAAATTCTATAACCTGCTGTTTTCACTGGGTATCTTAACCTTTTTTCACATCAATAAATATAGAGCCCCAAAATCATTGTAATAGCTACATAGTATTCTTTTGGATAAATATTCCATAATTCTTTATTAACAACATATTTTTGGACATTCCAGTTAAATCTAAATTTTCATTGTTGTAAACAATTGTACTGTCAAGCTCCATTATCTTTAACATAATGAAAGAGTAATTCAGGGGGCCTGTGCTTCACAAGGACCAAGGCCAGGCAGTTGAAAGGCACAAGTGATGCAAGTCATAACCAGGACACTTGTCCGCATCCCACTAAAGAATGGCAGGTCTCTACGTAAGGTCTGCCACAAGCACACGGTTTCTTAGAACGTTTTGTGATAGCTCACTCTCTGTTACTCATTTTTCAGTGCATTTTATATTAGTTCGGATTCCTCAGAGAGTTAGTGTCTTGAGAGCAAGTCAACAAATGTATGGCTTTTCATAGTCTGAGCCTTTCTCCAGTGTTCGGCAAGGCCAAGTGCATAAAGTGATTGCTGAATGATTACTGTAATTATACTCATTTTGTTGGCTAAACACATATTAAGGAGAAATAAATTTTTAAAATATGAACTAGACGTACCTTTAAAATTATATTGTAACTTGGCCTCTCCCAAGACCATAAAGCTATAATGGTTCAGTGCTCTTTCTATTATCTAAGATTGGATTCTGTACCATCTGTTAGCCAACTGCATTTTATCAAGGTAGCTAGACTATGACTGCACCTTCTAACACCATCAAATAAGGACAATTTTTCTGGGGAAGCTGTATGGCTGGGTTTTTACAATTTTTCCCCTTCCTGATTTAATAAATACATGTGATATAACTTGACAGCCTCATGTTTTATTACATTTTAATGATCAAACTTTTTCTTTTTATTATCAGTTCCAAGGGGTTGAATTTGCTTAAATAGATGGAATTTTGTCTCCAAGCATATATTTCAAATACATTTAAATAAGTCTAAATATTGAACAAAAAATATTTGAAGAGGGAAATCTCATGTGTTGAATCTGGGCAACAGTGTCTTGATATAATGCCAAAACAAATCAACGAAATATTTCATCAAATTGATCCTTGGACAGATGTGGTCTCATTCTCCCCTGGCTGGTGTGCTTTGGAGGGATGGCTAGTGTGTCCTATGGCCTGGCTTCTGGCCTCCCCTCTCCTGAACTTCATAGCAAACAGAACAGTGAGTTCCCAGTATTGGAAGGTTACCTCTGAGCAGCCACAAATAAGCCCTTAATGCATAATCTAACTACATCATCATGTAAAAACATGGTCCTATTAAAATGTCTTAAAAATTCCAGTAACTAGGAGAAAGCTGAAGTAGCTGGGAGAAAAATCAATAGTCTCATAAAGATAGTCTTGGAAATACAGTGCTATTAAGAGATCTCAGGGCTCCCTAGAAAAAGTCTCTGTCTTCAATAGATGAACAAACCAGGAAAAATCACAGCCGCCTTCTTCCCACCTTCAACAGGTTAATAGGTGCTTTTCTACTTTCAGACTGAGGATAGCTTTGAAAGGGAGAAAATGTTATAAAAAGGAAGCAATTCAAAGTGATGTGTATTGCAAGGAAGAGATGTGACAATTTTGCTTCAGTTCTTGCTGAGATAAAGAATAGACAAAGGATCACCCTTTTACATACACATAGTGCATATGGTTTTTTTTAACCTCAATTTCATAATAGCCCCACACGATGAAACTCTCTTTCTGAGGATGCATCCATGAGCCCCTGTGCAGCAACCAGCAGCTTAGAGGCCCCCAAATGTGATCTTCCTCATTTTTCTGTATCCCAAAGAAGAAAAATTCAATAAATATTAATACAAAGGCCAGCTTTGAGGGTGATTTTAAAAATTGGTTATCATTTTAATTTACTTGCCAGGATTAGTGGAGGGACAGAAAGGAGATACTGCATGGACACTGGGAATGCCACATGCACATGCTCATTTTATTTTGACCTCTCATGTTTTTCACGTGTTTGTACTCGAATGCACTGAGACCCAGTATATTTTGTTAGGATATTTTCCAGTAGGCTCAAGATTGGGTCCTATAGCGTGGCTGACAGGTACATATTGAATGATTGTGAAATAAATGAATAACAAGAAAAATCCATCTTAACTATTTGGTTTTCTGGCCTATCTCAGCGTAGATAAATACAGAGGACAAGGGAAACTTACCTGGATCCCAACAGAATCTTGGTCTTCTAATGGAGGAAAAGGTAAAATAATTGGTGACCAGAATAAATTTCATGTTTAGTAACACAGAAATGTGTGTGAACTTGAATTACACTTTTACTTAAAATAAGTTCCACTTTCCACATTAACGCACAAGAGTGAGATATCTTGCAAGCCTTCAGACAAAAAAAAAAAAAAAAAAGATTAAGAATGTGCTAGATCCTCCTCTATGACTCCTTTAGTACTATTGTTACTGAGCATGACAAATGGAAAGACACTGTCATTCTTTATATTGTCTTCTTTGTAGATGAAACCTTTCATTCCAACAAAAATACAACTCCTGCCTTTGAGATTTTGAAAGATGGTCTAAGGACTTCGTCATACGAAGTACAAACCCAAGTAGGAAATTCTTCCCTGTGTTGTTTTGGTGAAGGAACGTATGCAGAATTGTCTCTTCGGGCCAAGGCAGCACTGGGGTACCGACTCTGGTGTACTGAGAGAGTTAAAACTGAATCGTTTTGCCCTGTAGTCCTTTGGGGTAGGAAGAAAGCTCTAATTTCAAACAAATCAAACTACACAATGATTTAATTTCTAATGCTTAGACCATAACTAAGACCATCATTCAGAAATCAATAGTAGATTCTACCCATGCCCTGAATTAAATCATCTCATCTCTGCCAAGGATTAAACCACTCAACATAAATTCATCAACAGTTTGGCAATCCTTAGCTATCTATTTTTCATGGAAAAGATAAATAATCCATTTAAGAAAAGTTAAGAGCAAGTGTATTTCATTTCTGCTATTCAATGTTATTGGTATAAAATGTTAAATATGCTTTTTAAGAGTATTTGTTGTCAGTTGTACAGTCCCAGCCCAGCTTTAAATGTGGCATTCTTATTTATATATCTAATTTCCCAGTCCGCAGGTAAGACGTCAGGGTGTTATAAATGAAAGAAAAATCCTTTGGTGGGTTTACATGCAAATATGAGATTTACCTACACTATTCCATAATTCAGGAATTATAGAGATATGTAAAGCTACCACCTTAGAATGCTTAAGCATGTCTGGTATTCTGCTGTGTTCCAAGCGTTATTCATAAATTCTCATAGGAATTTTATGAAGTGGGCATTATCATCTATATTTTACAGATGAGAAAAACTTGAATGTAAAAAAATTAAATACTCTGTCCAAGTTCAAATGGTTAGTGGTGATGGAAGGAGATTTGACTTTGGGTGGCGACCACACAGTGCATTTCTTTTCTGATTTGAAAGTCATCTTACTTTCCTTAGATGATTTCACTATTAAGTGGTGTTATTTTAACTTTCTCCTGATTTAAGTAACTTTTTGAGAATCTAATAAGCAGATGATTAAAGAACCTGAGTTACACAAACAACAGAGCAGTGTAAGACCCTAAAATACCAAATTTATTATAATTATTAAGTACAAAATATAATTTTTAAAAATGAATTTAGTATGTTTAAAGAGGTGAAACAGGCAATCAAAGATATGAGCTGGTAACAAGGAGATGAAACCACAAACATTCATCAGATTTTTTTGTTTCTTTTTCTGGTCCACAGTGGTTTTATTCTTATCTCTGTTCAAAGCTCAAGCTTGTCACAGAAAACTATTTCCTCCTTTTCAGCATTACTTTTTGAAAAGATCAAAATCTTCAAACATATACAAAAGTGAGAGAATAATATAACAAATAATAATATAACAAATCTCCATTTACCTATCAACGATATTCAGCAGTGATCAGCTAAAAGACACTCTTGTTTATCCATCGCCTCTCCCCCTGCACTATCCCTACTGGATTTTGAAGTAAATCCCAGACATCATTTTATTTAACCTATAAACACTTCTGTATTTATCTCTAAAAGATGTTCTTTAAAAATATAAAACCACAATACTATATCACCCTTGAAAATGATTCCTGTTTTCTCCAATTTTCTCATAATGTTATTTTCTATTTTGTTTTCATCGGGATTCAAATGGGATTCATACATTGTGATTATTTTTATGTTCATTAAGTGTGCTTTTTAATTTATTGGGGTGACGTTAGTTAATAATACATCATCTGTATAATGCACTGTGTGGTCGCCACCCAAAGTCAAATCTCCTTCCATCACCACATATTTGATCCCTTACAGTTTTCTGCCTCTCCCCCTCCTCTCTAGTAGCCACTGTACTGTTGTCGGTGTCTGTGAATGTTTCTTTGTTCATTTGTCTTGTTCATTTGTTGCTTTCAGTTTTATATTCCACATGAGCGAAACCATGTGGTTCGCAACTTTTTCCATCTGACTTATTTTGCGTAGCATGATATTCTCATGATCCAACCATGTTATTGCAAATGGCAGTAATTGATTGACTATATGCCACCAAATTCAATAACCTAGAAGAAATGGATGAGTTCTTAGAAATATATAACCTTCTTAGACTGACTCACAAAGAACTAGAAAATCTAAATTGACCAATCAACAGTAAGGAAATTGAAACAATCACCATAAACCTTGCAAAAAGTAAAAAGTCCAGGACCCAATGGCTTCACCAGTGAATTCTACCAAACATTCAAAGATGATATACCTGTCCTTCTCGAACTCTTCCAAAAAATTGAAGAAGAGACAATACTTCCTAAATCATTTTATGAGGCCAACATTATCCTGACTAGAATAACACAAAAAAAGAAAACTGCAGACCAATATCTCTGATTAATACAGATGCAAAAATCTTAAACAAAATATTAGAAAATCAAATACAATGATACATCAAAAAGATTATTATACACCACTATCAAGTGAGGTTCACGCCAGGGGTCTTAAAGGTGGTTTAACATATGCAAATCGATCAATGTGATATGCCACGTGAAAAAATAAAGGATAAATATCATATGATCATATCAATATATGCATAAAAAGCATTTGACAAGATACCACATCCATTTATGATTAAAACACTTAATAAAATCAGTATAGAAGGAAAGTACTTCAACAAAATAAAGTCCAAATATGACAAACCCTTGGCTAATATCAGACTCAATGGTGAAAAACTGAGATCAGGAACATGACAAGACTGTTCACTTTCGCCACTGTAATTCAACATAGTATTGGAAGTATTAGCCAGAGCAATCAAGAAAGAAAAAGAAAGGCATCCAAATTAGGAATAAAGAAGTCAATTGTCACTACTTGCATACAAGATGCTTTATACAGAAAGCCCTAAAGACTATACTTAAAAACTATTAGAAACAATAAACAAATACAGTCAAGTTGCAGAATACTAAATCAATGCATTAAAGTCTATAGTGTTCCTATATATTAACAATGAAATCTCGGGGGAAAAAATTTAAAAATCCCTTTGTAATAACTACAATTGCAACCAAAAGAATAAAATACTTAGGAATAAACAATAAAGAATGTGAAGGACCTATACATTGAAAACTCAAGACATTATTAAAAGAAATTGAAGAAGACACAAAGAAATAAAAAGATATTCCATGTTCATGGATTGGAAGAATCAACATAGTTAAAATGGCCATATTACCCAAAGCAATATACAGATTTCAATGCAATCCCCCTTAAGTATGTTTTAATCAATAGAGCGCTCTTTCATCTTTTTTTCTCCTTTCCTTGAAGCAGCTAGGCCATTTATCTTATACAGTTCACTACGAACTGAATTTTATTGATGACTCTCTGTGGGGTCATTTAATATGTTCCTCTATCTCCTGTATAATCTGTAAACTGGTAGTTATATCTAAAGGCTTAATTCAAAGTTTTATTGTTTTTATTTTTATTTTTGGCAATAATGTTTTATGAGTGGTTTGCATAATTCGATCAAACATATAAAGCCTATTTGCCTCTCTTTTTTGATGTTAACAATTCATAATTACTGCCTAGACCCATTATTTCAGTAGGGATTACAGAAATACTAATATTCAATTCTATCATTCTTTCTTCATTCGTTTGCTAAAATGGATCTATAAAGAGAACTTCCTCTTAACTACATTTGATTACCTTGAGGCAAAATATAAAGGAAAAACAGGATAAAATGGAGTTTTACTCCATTCCTTTGTTCACCAGTTTTCAAAACAATACATTGGATCTCTACCATTCTTCAGCAATATCCAATGACATCATTATTTATTAATTAATGTTATTAACTCATAGATTTAAATATATGTGATGTATTTTAATCCACTACATTTGTTTTTCTTATTGTTTATAAACATGTCCTAAATTTGGCCAGTGGTAGTTTCTTCAAGCTGATTCCTGAGTCTTTTTAACATACTCTTATCAATCATCCTTGCTTTGCAGTAAAAATAAATATTACTTTTTTTTTTGTTTTTTAAAGTAAAGCTTTCTTGCTTCCCAGCTAAGGCTCATTCATACAAGTGAGTATAGCCACGCAACTGTCGATTGCCATATGACTCTTCCCAGACAAAAAGAGTAAAAGAACCACCCTTAGGAACATAAGAAAATTATAAATAATGGTTATTTTAAGGCACTAAATTTTTTTAATGACACAGTATACATGCTTCAATATATTATACTCACTTATCGTCATGGTTGTTTTTTTTTTTAATATTCACTAGTATCTGGATACCATTTCATAGCAATATATATGGATACTCAACATTGTTATATAAAGCTTCATGGTACTCCTTGTATGACCATATCATGCTAGACAAATAGTCCTCCTCTACCAATGGCATTTGGTCTTTACATTCCTTTGCCATTGTACTAATGCTTCACGAAAGAGCCTTGTGCATGTCTTTTTACATTATTTTGACATAGCTCTTTTGTAGAAAAAGAAATACAAGAATTAAATTAAAAATCAACATGTAAGTTAAAAATAGGTAACCGTTTTTTTTAAAAAAGTATTAGTGAATTAGCATATAAATCTGTAAAATAATATATGCAACAAGGAGGCGAAAAAATAGAAAATATAAAAGAAAGAATAGAAAACATAGAGAATAGATTAAAAAGTTAAATTTGTAGTAAGTTACAGAAAGAGAAATGAGACTGGGGAAAAGCAATACTTGAAGAGTTGATAGCTGAATATATTCAAAATGGATGACAGATAAAATCATCGGAGTTAGTACACATATACCACGTAGTTTAATTAAAAGAACTCCTTGCTAGCAATATATATATAGTAAAATTGCAGACACCAAAGAGAAATATCTAAAAGGAGACTGAAAAAAAAGAAAGAAATGACCCACAAAAGTGCTATATTTATCCTGACAGCTGTATTCTCTATAGCAACAGTGGAAACTAGAAGCAAAGTGAAAAAACATATTCAAAGATTTGACAGAAAATAACTGTCAGCCTAAAATTGTATACCCAGAAAAAGTTGTCCTTCCAAATTGAAGGCAAAATAAAAATATTTTCAGGTTTAAAACAAAAACGATCTTGAGGAAGTTTACCACCAATAGACCCTCATCAAAGAAAAGCCTAAAAGATGTACTTGGGGAAGAAAAAAAATGATCCCAGAAGAAAGGTCTACTAGGAAAGGTGCAATGACAGGCAAAAATAATTGCATGCATGTGGATAAATGTGTCAACATGGATATGTATAAATATAATCAGATAAAATTTGTAGGATTATCCAAGTAAAATCATATTAAAAGAGCAGGTAGTAAAATATTTGGGAAATAGGGTATTTGAGGTATATGTACAATAAAATTTCAAGAGTAACCATTAATAATCTAAAAATAAAGTATATAACCTCCAAATAAGTAGGAAAAAAATAAAAATATAATTATTTAATGTCAAGTTAAACAAGAAAGAGGAAAAATAACACAAAATGTACTGCAAATGGAAAGCACAAATAACATGATAAAATAAAGTTGGTAATCCAAATAATTTAAATGAATTAAGCTTATTCATTGAAGGAAAAAAATTTCAAAAATTTTTAAATTTCTGGTGCTATATTGCTTTCAAAAGACACCCACATATCATAAAAACAGAAAGGATGAGAAATTATGTACCAGACAAATGCTAACCAAAATGAAGTTACTGTTGCTTTCAGGTAAATAAAAACCTAAAGAAAAAAACATTAATAAAGGTAAATTCAATTTACCAAAATGATATATCAATTTGAAATCTGTGGGAACCAAATAATATGGCTTCAAAATCAATAAAGCAAAAATTAAAAGACATATAGGAGGAAGTTGATAAATCCTCACAATGATGGATGAATCTCAGTAATTAGTAGATCAGGCAAATAAAAAAGGGATCATTTAAGATGAAGAAAATTCAAACCACACAATTAGCAAACTTGATCAATGGATTTGTACAAAACCACATATTCGATGTTGTAGACCATTCTTTTTCAGCATAAGGGGATATTTATTGAAACTAAGCCATGATACACATCATACACATCAAAAGAATTGGAAAAAATATGGACTATGCTTTCTTTCTAAATACAATGCAATCAATTTAAAATATGAGAAAAACTATATTGTATAAATTAAAAAAAAATCTTAAGGAAGAAATTATAATGGAAACTAGAAAATACTTAAAAGTGAATACCAATGAAAATATTTTAAATGTATTAGTGTAGCTAAAGTTATCCTTAAAGGAAAAATTTAATCATCAAACTTAATATATAAAATTTTTTAAAAACTGAAAAATAGTGAGCTATGCATTCAATTTAAAAAGTTAAACTAATAATATAAGCCCCAAATATAGGGGAAAGAAAAAGATTGTTCTAGTTTGAATGTCTGTCCCCCCTAAACTTTATATGTTGAAACCCTAACTCCCAAAGGTGATGCTATTAGTAGGGAGACCTTTGAGAGGTAATTAGGCCATGAGGGTGGAACCGTCATGAATGGGATTAATGCCCGTATTAAAAAGGCTCCAGTGGGATCCCCTACTTCTTCCACGATGTGCGGGCACAGCAAGAGGACAGCAGCTATGAAGCAGGAAGCTGGCCTTCATTAGAACGCTACCGTGCTGGTGCCTTGATCCTGGGACTCCAGCCTCCGGAATACGAGAAATAAATTCCGAGTCTGTGGTATTATGTTAGATCAGTCCAAGTCGACTAAGACAGGGATTTTTTTAAAAAGCAAAAATTAATAAAATAGACAAAAATACAAAGATACAAACTATTGAACCAAACTAATACAAACACTCAAGACAGTTTAATGTCATATATCTGGAACATAATGTAGGGAGTTTGTTTATGTTTAAAATTTAAAAAAAGAATAAGAAAACTGAAAAAACCAAGCTCGCATATTTTAATGAATATGAAGCCTAGAGAAAGAGGAACTGGTATTTGTGTCCTTACCCCTAAATCTGGAAATGTGATCATTCAGACCAGAATCATTGGGAGGGCAGGCCTGGGTGGGAACCGCGTTGCTGTGGGAATCCTAGAGATCTAGGGGGAAGCATGAACGCACGGATCACCAGGGAACGGTAGGGCTCCAGACAGGGAGAGGAAAACCACTGAAGGGAACATGCTAATGACAGACTTTCTGCAATCCCTGGATAAGGCGCAATCGATGCGCCATACTAGGCGGTGGGCGGATCCCTATTCCACGGTCTGACCAACTTACGGAGGCGGAATGCAGTGCTATGACTTTTAATTGGTTAACTGTGTTCCTCACTAGTCAACCACCCTATTTTTTCCTATGTTTTAATGTTGGAGATCCCAAGAAAAATATTTTTCAAATTGTTGAAAGTAGTTGGCAAAACAAATCTCTAAGAAACTGAAACTTCCTAATCTGTTCAAAGAAAATGTTGACTATGAATTACTGTCAAGATGAGTTACAGCTTTTAGACACTAAAAGAATTCATGAAGAGATGCTAAAAATCAAAACCAAATTGCATTTTATTAACAAATTCCATGACATCAGCCCAGGAAAACACAGGAGAGATTTTTTTTCTTAATTCAGTTTTATTGACCTACTTCAACTCAAAGCCCAATATTTATGTGGCAGAAATTTCCAACTGTCTCTTAAAAATTGATTTATTTTGCTTTATATGAGAGACCAGCCAGAAAGATTGTTCAGTGAACAAGCATTTTGCACATTTTCATGGTGCATTTTTTCCCTCCCTCTAGTAAACACATTCACCCAGTCGCAACCCTGGATTGGTGTTACTGCTGGGTAAACAACTGAGACTGTTCTTATGCTCAGAGAAGATGTTTTTGAGCAGATACGTCCCATACAAAAAATAGTAATAATAAGGATTGAGAGAAAAATGAAATAGCAACTCAGTGAGTGAATGAGTGAGGGAGGGAGTGAGTGAGTCAGAAGGTGGGAGTGGGGGGGGGGTGTTGCTATGCGTCATGCCTGGGTAGAGATTGGAACAGACACTTCACAAAAGAAGATATATAGCTGGCAAAAAAAAAAAAAAAAATCAAAAGATGCTTACTATCATTCATCAGGGAATATTAATACAAACCACAATTAGTTATAATGTGCAGCCACAGAATGGCTAAAAGGAAAATTAAATGTGGGCAAGAATATGGAACAAACAGATCTCTCATATACTGCTGGTAGGAATGGAAAATGGTACAGTCACTCTGAAAAATACTGTTTCTTATGAAATTAAACATATGACTCAGTAATTCTACTCCCAGGTATATACCCAAGAGAAATGAAAACATTGCCATAGAAAGACTTGTATAGCAATTTTCATAGCAACTTTATTCATAATAGCTTAGAGCTGGAAACAACTCAAATGGCCATGAACAGATGAATGAATAAACAAACTCATTCAATGGAATGCTACTCATTAATAAAAAGGAAGGCCGGTACAGGCAATATCATGGATATATCTCAAAAACATCCTAGAAGCCAGTCAGATACAAAGAATACATACTGCATATGAAACTCTAAAAAATGCAAACTAATATACAGAGACATCGAGTAGATCAGTGGTTTCCTGGGACAGAGGTAAAGAGGTATTGAATGCAAAGGAACTTAGGGAACTTTTGGAGTGATGAAGATACTCTGCATAGTGGTTGGAGTAGTAGTTTACATAAACGGTTACGTTTGTCAAAACTCATCAAAGTTTCACTTAAAATGGGTGAATTTTATTAAATGTGAATTATACTTAAAAAGAAATTAAGGTTTTAAATGCACAGACACAGAGAGAAGGCACTTGGGGAGAATGAAGAAGATGGTGAAAGAATTAGAAGACAAGCTTATTTGTCTTTGAAAACGTGTTAAACTTAGTGGTAGATAGAATAATTGTAATAGTATTTTAAGTAAGGTAGAAAGGAAAGGAGGAAGCCAGCCCTTGGCTCTAAATCAAGATGATAGGATAATAGGACATATCCAGTATATGGCCACAGGCCTTTATCCTTGGCTGTTCTGATCACTATTTTATCCATGAGTTAGGTTCTTTTAGTTCTGCAATAATGTATTCAAATTTATCAAATCTACAGAAAGTTGACAGCTAGAAAGGATAGCTAGCTAATAATTTGGATGACAGATTCAGGATTCAAAATCATTTTGACGTAGAGGAACGCTGGACTGAAACCAACATGATAAAATTTAAAATGACAAATCACTTGAAGTTAGGTTTAAAAATTCAATTGTACAAACACAGTTTTGAGATAATCTGATTTCCTTTAAAAGAATCTATTTCCCAGTTGAGAAAAATTCTTTGTAATAGATTATATAATCATGTATATGATTCCATTTATATTAAACAATAGAAAATGCAAACTAATCTATAGTGACATAAAGCTGATCAGTGGTCGCCTGGGGTCATAGTACAGAGGCTGTTGACAGAAGAGGAACCTTTGGGGTTGTGAATGTGTGTGTGTGTGTGTGTGTGTGTGTGTGTGTGTGTGTGTGTATAATTATATATATATATATATATATAATTTATTGCAAAGTGAGTAAGCCAGATTGTCAAATAATTACTAAAAATTCCATGCAATATTAAACTATATGAAGAGAACTAAATAACCAGAACATTGTAAATTATAGCCTCATTGAGTTCTATTCTAGTCAGAGCACATCTGAAATATTATGTTCAATTATGAATGGCAGGTTAGAAGGAGAATACCTGTAAAAGAGGCAAATCTCATAAGAGAGTGTCCAAAACATCTCACGAATTAGAAGACTGAAGTGAAGAGAGCCACAGTAGATTCCAAATATTTGAAGCATTGCAACACACAAGAGAAAGAGAAACAAAGTATACTGTTTTAGAAATTAGGATCAATTTAAGTTACAAAGAGGTAGAAATACCTTAAAACAAGAAAGAAGCTGAATATATACGCTAGTTCATAATGGTACGAACTGTCTCTTGATGTAACATGCAACCTGCCATTGGAAGTAGTTGTGCAAAGGATGCAGGCTCAAATGATAGAGATACCACAGTAGAAACTGTACCATTTGGTGAGAAGTGGGACTAGAAGTTATTGATTAGAATACTGGGAAGGTAGAATTTGCTCCGGCCTTAATGGTGGAAAACATATGGCAAAGAAAAAGGGGAGCAGAAGAGGGGTATGTTGGGAGGAGGGACAGCACACATCATGATACAAAGCTGCAAAGTTTTCTTTTTAAAGAGTCAAATATATAGAGAATAGCAGAAGACACCAAGCTGCCTAAAATGTAGTGTTCTTACTGAGGAACGTATCCAAATTAGCCTGGGTAAGTACGAAAAGCCTTGATGTTAGGATGGACAGTTTAATATCTGAGTATGCTGAGCCAAAACCTAGAAGGTGATGCTTTCAAATACACTTCAGAGTCGAATGTCTTGCTTCTTTTTTCATGATATTAATAAGGAGAGTAATTAAGGGAAGACATCTATATAATTTGCCCTTTAGATTAAGAGAGCAAACAGTTCCATGAAGAAAGAGAAAGAAGGAAAAAATTGAGAAAGAACAGACCAAAAGATAAAGTAGAATTATCATCAAACACGAATCCTAACTTGGGTTTGATAAATTTAATGCTAACCTCTGATTTAGCATTGTATGTAAGAGAAAATTAAGAGAGGGAGGTACTTGACATCTAAATAAAGAATTTATGGATAGTAGAATAACATCAACAATCACAGCAACACCTGGAGGAGAAAAGAAGAACTGATCTTTTGAGTAGATCTTAGGTGTCCAGGTAGCTCATAGCATGTACTCTGGGCATGTTAAGAAACTCATTTCGAGCTGTCGTTTGTTCTGAGACGGAGAGCATACACGGCATGTCTGAAGTTCTTTATTTGCTCTATTTGTGTTTCTCTGTATGTGTTAAAATGAATGAATTTTTGGCTTCATTGAACACAATAGTTAAAAGCAAGTGAAAATTAAATGTTGACTCTGTTTGATTAAAATATAAATCTAAATGCAGCATTGGGGGAGAGAATCTGAGAATAAGAAGAGATTCATTAAACATTTATATACATATATAGAAATCTGGCTTCTTATTATCATTGGATAGGATGGAAGTCATCAAGTCATAGACATGACAATTTTACTTTTAACCTGCATATTACACCCTATGCATTCAAAATTCCAGACACTGGACTTACCTAAAAAGACCAAAGGAAATTAAATTCCCAAAGCCTAAGGCAAGAGGCAAAAAAAAAAACCCCACAAGCTCTTGTATTTTATATAAAGGAAAAAATGAAGGTTGTAATCAAACACCAGCATTTTCAAATAGACAAAATACATACATGTATGAAAATATATAAAACTTAAGTACAAGTCAAATAATTGTAAATTAACTCAATGAGATATTGTCTTTCTAATAGATAGGTAAAAATTAAGATAAATAATATTTCTTGGTAATGGGGATTGGTGAGATGGGCAAATTGTAAGAGAATAAAACTCTCAACTTTCTGAATCACAATCTAATATATTGTACAAATTTTTGATTCAGTATTTCACTTCTAGACAAATATTCTAAGGGTGTTAGGAAAGAATACAAAGAAGTAAAAACAAAAATGTCTGAAGAAGCACTGTTACAATACTGCAATTTTAATATCTACAATGAGGAAACTGTACTAAATAAATTACAGTTTACTGTAAAGTGAAATACTGAGTAACTGCTTAAAGGGATGAATTTATGATTATGTATTACTATGTCACTATATATATTAAATGAAAATGAGACTGAAATATATTTACAAGATGCTGTGCTACACTATATATTTACTATGTTTCAATTGAAAAAGTCAGGGTTTTTAAATGTTAATTATATCTGGCTAAAATTATGTAGTTTTCACTTTCTAGTCCATAAAGACAGGCTTTTACTTTATGAATTATGAACTTTTATTATTTTGTAGTCAGAAAAATTTGGAGTATACTCCAAATTCCCTAATTGAAGTTGTAGCCACACAAGCAGGGGCTAAGAAGAATGTAGGAGAAGGCCACTGGAGTTGAGTTTAATCATCTTTGAGGCTAGGTAACTATTTGTGTCATGCACGTAACATCATGATGGCAAGAGACTGAGTAGAAGAAAGAGAGTGAATCATATTATGACTTTAATAATCCAGAAAGTAATGAACAAGAAAAGCCAGAGGGCAGTACTGAAGTGGCATGAATCACAAATGATCAAGACTTTTGGCATAAAGTTGGAAAAGTGATGGTCAGGAAGGAGCCGAAAGACGCTGGGAGAATAGCCACGCCACTAGACCATGCCATTCAGTGAAGTGACTCCAGACCATGGCTCCTAGGGAGACCCTGCTCTCCAGCGAGACCGAGTCAGAGGGCCACGCAGAGTCGTTGTTTCAATTCATATAAATATTTACTGAGCCTCTACTGCATGCCAGTTACAGCACCAGTTCTTGAATGATAATTGAATGCTTAGAGAAAGTACGTTCTGGACTGGTTCAAAAAATATGGGAGAAGAAGCAGAGAGTAAATGGGGATAAGAGTTCATGGCAAGATACCTTGTCTGGATCTTTTCTTCTGAATAGTGACTAAGGATAGTGATGATAACAAGGTTCCTATCGCAAGGGCTATCCTGCAGGACGCAGGGACAAATGCAATAATAAATTAGTTTTTAAAATACCAAAACATTAAATACATAGAGACAGACATGTCAAGACATAAATATATTCTAAGAACCAGAGAGGCCAGATTATGTATATGGCTTTATCTTCCAGAGGTTTGCTACTCAGGGTATGGTCTATGAACCATCAGTACTGGCATCACCTGGGAACTTGCCAGAAAAAAACAAAATCTTAAACCTCATTCCTAACCTACCAAATCAGATTATGCATTTTAATAAGTTCCCTAAGTGGCCCATAATCATGTTAAAGTTTGGGAAATGCTGCTCTAGAACACAGATTCCCAACTACTCAACCACGACAGGTGGAATTAGAGGTGAGGTTACAACGAGGAGGCTAGGAATTATGCATTAACCTGTTTCCTAGCATGTCTATTCCGCATTCTGTTGAACTGCTTTTTGGTGGGAGTGTATGATACAGTGAAACCCATTTCCTCTGTTTCTCTTCAGAAAAAAAAGGGAAGGGGAAGGTAGTTATAAAATAGGACTCAAGAAATACAGAACTGCAAGGTTAGAACTCCATGCTCCATGGGATATTTGTGCCTAAGAGTGGTTACTGAGAGAGCTGTAAGGACTTATATCCTGTTTAAGAGGGAATTTTGTTTTACAGAGAATCAGTATTTAGAGTATATGCATGAGCTGGATTGAGCTGGCCTCTGTCACAGCCAGAACCCTTAGGGACCAGGAGACCTAGAGCCATAGGAGCAAATATGCCCTTCACTGAATTGGGAGAGCTCTAGGAAAGGGAGGGTTGATCAACTGCCCTAGGGTGGACATCATGACTCTAACAATAAAAATCCACTTCACACTCCCTCGGACTCAGGCCAAGACGCAATTTATAAGTGTATTACTAAGTAAGATATCAGGTCCTAGTTGTCTGTTAGAGATCCAGCTTTGGCCTGGAAGAAGCCACTCCACACTCAAGGCAGGCAGGAGAGAGCAAAGAAATCTGCCCTTGGAGGAGCCAGTATATGAGTGTTTGTTTTTTGGGGGGGGCGAGGATGGGAAGGGTGGGAGTTGATATTTCTACAGCTGCAAGAGAGAAGCAAGGCTCCAACCAAAGGCAAACTCCCCTTCTTCCCACCTTCTAGTAAGGCATGCCCTTCTGAGTCAAACATTTAGGAGAATCTACCTTCTGGGAACAGTAAACACGCTGAGCTGAAAAGAAATACATAACCTCTCTACCCCCACTTTTAAAACTCCCCCACGGTGTACTGTGTGAACAGTCATCGCACACCTGTATGGAAAATTCTACCCAGGAACCTGCCCTACACCTCTTCCTTCATTTCCCCCTCCCTTTCTCACCTCTATCCACCACTAGTTTAGAAATCAAATCGGTTGGGCCATTTCTCCCCTGGATGTGGATGTAGAAAATAATTTAGAGAAGTCAGAACACAACCTAGAGTGGTAGTTTAACCTCCTGGTTAAACTAAGCAGGAGTCTCGGCCCAGTTAAACTAGTAGGGGTATTATTTTTCTCCATACTAAGTAGCTGCCTTTTTGATCCTCCCCTCAGAGAGATACAGTGCCTATATATGTGTGGCTATATTTCTTTAAATTGATTTATTGAAGATACTGCCAGGAGCCCTCGTTTGAGATAACTTCCATCTTTCTTAAATCAATATCTATTTTAGGAGAGCACAATTAGAAATGAAAAGGGTGGAAAGGAAAAATGTCCTTAGATTACCAGTTTTTCATTACATACCCAAAAGGAGAATGGATATGTAATGTAATTAACTGAGAATTGATTATTCTCGATCAGCTGACAATCCATTTGGACAAAATGTCTTTGTTCAGCAACCAAAATGGTCCCATGGGGATGCGTCTGTTGGAGGGCTTCGAAATGCCTGAAGCCCTGAGTTGGAGCTATGAACGAGATGGCCTTGCCCAGACTTTCTCACTCTACTGACTTCCTTAGCATTCACTTGGATTTCATCACTCAAAATGGGCAGATATTACCAATCTCTAAAATTCCCAGATTCCCGAGTTGAGCAAAGTAAAAGTCACTACACTGTGTGTCCAGTGGGGGACCAAGTGGCATCGGCATGATCCAAAGTAATTGAACCTGCATTGGATCTTTTTCCAGATCATCTACACTCCTCCTAATCAAACTTGTCTTCTCTTTGAATTCATGGAAGGACAGCTAAATTATACTAGAATGATACATGAAAAGTGATAGCCCTAAGTCACAGTCAATTCATTTTCTTAACTGAAATAATCACTGATCTTTGTAACATCAATTGAATTGAAATATAGAGGATTTGATTTGTTCTTAGAGGTTATTGAAATCACTAAATCCGTGACATAGCTGAGATAATTATTCCTGTCATTGTAAAAACAGATTCAGATAAACTGAGCAGTGATCTGCTTCATTATTTGTTCATTGTCTATCATGATAGTGAAAATAAAAATTAATGACAGAACAGTTGATTTAGATGTGTTATACAGACTAAGCCTGAATGTATCTGTCTTGGACATATGTTATTTTGCCAACTTTGATAAACAATGGATTAAAATTTGCTGGCAAAAGTCTCTATAGGGCAACCGTTTTTCAGCTTATAAACGATTCTGAAAGAGACAGAGGGAGGGAGGGAGGAAAGGGGCTGTCTTCCCTAAGCAATGTTGCCTCACATACTGGCAAATAAATGTTCTCATGTTGCAAGTCCCCATTAAAAAATATAAAGTATGCATTACACTTTTATGATAGAAAGTATTGGCAAGTGTCCAGATATTTAAGGGGTGTTTTTCACTATTTTTCAATGCATTTGACCTCCTTCTAGCATTCTGTGCAGTGTACATAAACTGGAATAGTAACAGTCAAAATACAATATGATGTCCAACCAACAAATGAACCAATTGGCAAACTGTAAACTGTAATTGTCCTTTCCATGCTTCCATCCTAAAAAACATGTGTAGCTGTGGTCATTTATAGGCCAATGACTAATAGCTGGCACCCAACAATGGACAAATCAGAATGCTCTATAAAATATACACATTTGTAATGATTTAGAACTCTTATTAAATCTATTTTATGAATTCTATTATTTTAATCACTTAAATATTAATTCTTCACATGTCAAGCACTTATATTTCAGTTTTATTATAAAAATTATCAATAGTGCAAAAGAACATGAGGGTGAAAATAGTGAAATAAAAAGAAGTCATTTAGAGGGATTTAAAAATTCAATTAGACAGTCATATTTATATTTTTTCTTTTGTTCTTTTTATGCTGGAAACACATTAGTAAAACCACTTTGCATATGTATAAGACTATAGTTCCTAAAATGCTTTAAACAAACTAAATTTCTGATATTTTAAATCTGCCTAGAAGCAAACATCTATACAATGTCATATTTTAAGCAAAGAAATATGAAACAAAGCTTTAAATTTTTAACTGATATAGATCTAGCCTTAAGTGTCAATGGCCATGGAATATTATGAGTAGAAGGAGGTAGAAAAAAGGGTGCATTTCTCCCAACAATAATTAAAAAGACAACAGAAATCATGCATGTCAGTTCACATGCCAAATCATAAAACTGTATGATTCATGGTTTGGTGGGTGATAGATGATAGATGATAGATGATAGATGACAGATAGATAGATAGATAGATAGGTAGATAGATAGATAGATAGATGATAGACCGACCAGATAGATCTGAACAACAATCAACATAAGGTATTTCATAGCCCATAAAAAGATTAATTTGACACTAACACTTGAAAACCCTTATTATAAATTGTGGCATACATTTTGGGGCAGCTCTAAGGCAAAAATCAGTTTAGATATTTGGGATCTGTAGGATTCTATGGTTGGAATAATATGAAACACAAACATGTGAATAGGGCCAGTTTCTCAAATAGTGCAATGCACGCTCCTAGATGTTTCCAAAATGGTTCTGAATAGCATATAGACATTAAATAGCATCAATTCACATAGCAAAAGTATTTTCCTCTTTGATCAATATAACTAAGGAGTAAGTCTCATAGCATTATTGTTTCCTCAATACTCTCTAGTGTATGGTAAACTATTTTTGGAAACAAGGAAACAACAAAAAACCCCAAGCAGACTTCACTTCTACCTCTTCCTGGGTTGTAAGTAACAAACTGAGGTTTAGGTCCTTGTATTTCACCAAGGATTCTCTAAAAGTATGTCTTCCTCTGCTTGGACATGAAATAAACTTTAGAGCTTCAATTCTGACATGTTTTCAGAACTGACTAATGTAAAGAGTGTTCTTTGCTTTCTTGACCTCATACTTCTGTGGTCAAGATCCTTATCACATGAGAAACACTTTAGTTTTGGTGTTCCATCAAAACTGATGATGAAAGGAAATTCAAAGGATACTTACGTTTCATTGGGCTTTCTTTTCTTCCACATTTCTACCTTCAAGAGAGCCAAATATTATACAAGGCGGATACCCAGTTTATTATTAGGGTAGGTCTCCTCTCATTCTGTCAACTGTAAATTGGTCTGGATGGCTTACCCTGGATATGACAGCGATATACGACCTGACTAGCAGAATGATATCCTCTGCCACTTTATACTTAGTTATAATTAAGATGAATAATAATAATTTAATTAAAAGAGAAAACTAAGGTAAGGATAAAGGGAATTTTTGTACACTGCTTGGTCAACTTCCTGATGTCCATCAGTGCTTCCTGGCCAACCCCCTCCCACTTAGGAAGCCACAGCCCATCTGAACCCTGTACCTCCGTGACTCCACATTACTGCATAAGCCAGACTTAAAGAAACCCACACGCTTGCCCATGCTGCCCCTCTTCCTAAGTGACGTCTTCTGCCTCTTCACAGTTGAGTCTCTGCCTGCGCTACCATCATCTTCCCCAGGAAGTCTGCCTCAGTTGCCTCCTGTAGCATTGCCTTCTCTCACTCCTTTTCCGCAGTGCTTTACATGTGTTTCTATTACAGCATATAACACACCGTGTGCATACTGGTTTATGCGCCAGTTTCCCTGAAAAGCAGCGTCCCTTCGTTGTAAGGGGATGGAGGATAAGGCCATTTCACTCATCATCTGTGTATCTCCAGCCATAAAACCTGGCAAGGTACTGGCCACTGGGAGCTATGTAATAATACAAGCTGAAAGAACAAATTATTGAATGACCTCTTATGTTTGCTACAAATTCCTGTCCCATGGAAAAATCAGAAAAATCCCTTCACCAACCTTTATCTATGGTAGGGGCAGCAGTACAGAAGGTCTAGTATATGGATTCGAAAATGTAATTCAGTGCAACTCCAAGGTGTATCTGTGGGTAATCTGGGATGAAGTGAAGCCCCAGTTTCCTCTGCCTTAAAAATCTTTGTTATGGAATATCTCCTACTCTCCTACTTTAAAATTTAGCCAAGGATGCTCTACTATTTACAGAGAACTTGCTTGTACTAACAGCCTTGCATTTATCATTTAAATAGGACCCTCTATCATTTTCCCTTAGTTTGTTAGTAGCTGTCATGTATAAAATTACCATAAATAAAAGAAGGAGGTGGAATATAAATGTTCAGAAACACCACAGTATGGCAAGTAGAGGGGAGAAAGGAGGTGGCACACTTACATGGTCCCCCGGAGGACAAAGAATGTAGGACAAGTGACATTGGGATCCTAGTGACTGTTCATCCTAGATATGTACATACGTGCGTACATATGTACGTACGTATGTATGTATATATGTATATGTGTGTGTGTGCGTGAGTGTGTGTATTATTTTTTCTTGGAGGTGTAACCTTTTGGATTTTTTTTGATTTACTATGCTGTGCAGGCCTCTCTTGCTCCTAACTTAAAAGTACCATATCTCCTTTTGCCGCAGGAAGCTAAGACTAACTTCTTTCCTGAAAAAATCTCCCTCAGTTTCCAGTCTCTTTCATCACGGAGAAATGTAATTTCAGCAAGAAATGGAGGACAAACCAGAGAGGAAGCTTCTCAGGTTGGAAAGCAAATGAGGAAAGGAAGAGGAGGACATATTCTGGCTCCATATACAGAATTGCTCCCATCTGAAATGCAGGTCAACAGCTACCAGTATGGACAGCGGGGTGCTAATAAAGAATTTTAATCAGGAGAGAGGTGTGATCATGTTTGTTTGGGGGGTGGGACTAACTGACCAGAATATTGGCGACGAGCTGGAGAGTGGCAGACACAAAGGATGAAACAGGCGTGAGATAGAGATGGAGAGGAAAGAGTTTGAGGGGACTATATTGAGGAAGCACTTCGATAATACTTAGGGAAAAATAAAGACATTTGAAGAAAGAAAGTGTCCAGGTGAATCTCAGGCTTGAGAAGTCACTTATATCCTGAAGTCACTACTTACAATAGATGTGACTGCAAGTTTTATGAGGCTTCTATTGCACTATGTAATGCCTCTTCTGACATCTAATTTCAAAGCCCTGAATGAATCACATAGACCTCTTGTACTTTATCATCAGATGAAAAAAGGGCAGCAATCTTAAATTATTCCCCGTGTCTCCAACCTCATCTCTGAAGCTATCCTATTTCCCACAACTAAAGCAAGGTGAGATTACTTAACCAATTCTCCTTAATCAGTAAGGTTAGATAATCTGGGAGCTCTCAGTTTCCGAAGATCTCAGCACGAGGAAACATGCATCTCTGGGATATTCTTAGGAGCCATCTGCATTGAGATCTAATGGGCATGGGCACTATCTTACCGAGCTGTGGACCAACTGGTGCAACAACAGTATTTCCTGATGGAAATCGATGGAATCACAAAATGCATTATCAGGAATCTCTGATCAGGCTGTACTAACAGGGTTCTGTGACCAGCATCACTAAAATACTTGTACACAGGTTGGTAGATTGGCAAGGACCACGAAAACATAAGACCACATACTGGTCCTAGGCCCAGGTCTTTTTAATTAAGGGCAAAGCATTTCCCACTCTGTGACTTAGTTTTATTATCCACAGAATGAGGAATTTGGACCCTTTAAGTCCTTTCCAGGTTTGATCTTCTGTGCTTCGGGGAATTTCTATATAATATTATTTCATGTTTATTCTTCATCAACTCTAGCAAATGAGAACCATCAACTCATTCAAGGTATATTAATTACTTGGAGTCTCTTGGCTCAACAAAAATAATGTAGTTTAAAAAATGGATCTTAAATTTTCATTCTTCTTGCTAATCTAACAAACATCAGAGACAAAAAAAGGCTTTGCTTAATAGTGAAACAGCATGTTCTAACAGGTGCCACGGTTTACAGTATACATCCTCGGGAAAGCACTGCCAAGCAGAGAAAAGTAAAACTTTCATTTTTTCCACTTGGAATTAAAAAGCGTTTTTCATTGCATTCCATGCCCAGGGCTTCAGAGTTTCAACCAAACGCTATAAAGCTGAAGAAAGAGAGCACAGAGCGTTTGAAACGTTTTATACTCTCTCCTGCTCTCCTGCAGAATGATGAATCCAGAACTGCGCCCTCTAATGGAGAAACACACTGACTGCAAGTTTCTTTTACCAGGAGGAAGAATCAGATCCACAATCACGGGGATAATTTTTGTACGTGTAACAGGGATACCATTTCAAATGATTTGTGTCTTTCATGGTCTATTTCTTACCTGTGATATGACAAAAAACACAAGACTCGGAGTTAAAGAGTCCCAAGTTTAAGTGAGTCCTAGGTTGGCCAATGTAACTTCGTAAATTTGGGAATTAATTTCTGAAAGTTTCAGTGTTTCTATCAGTTATGTGTCACTTTCCATGCTGTGTTGTTTTACTAATTAAGTGAAGCAATATATCTACATGTGCCTTGTAAAATGTAAAGTATCAATTTCTATTATCAGTAAAATTTTTAAAAAATGTTTATCCCTTGAATGCCTAAACCAACATTGAGAAAATACATCTCTGAATAACAGGTAAATTTATATATAACTTAAAAAGCTTCTTTCAACATTTCTTCACGTTATAAACATCCTCTCACATTTAGCCAGCATCTTCTCTGAACTCACACTGGACCACAGATTAAAAAAACCTTCAATGAAATGTGAATAATTTACTTAAGAGTTTTCTCTGACCAAGTGAAGCTTTTAGAAGTGATCTGTCAAGTTCCTGGACTTAAATAAAAACAAAAATTATAATAGTTAACATAATCAAATAACTTAACGGGGGGAAAAAAAACACCTATAAGAAACTTGCTTTACAGATATAAAGCAAGTTGAAAGTAAAAGTATGGAAAAGATCTGCCATTTTAACATTAGTCCAGTTGAAGATGGAATTCTTTCCCAAAGAGCTTTTCTACAAGCTACTTTACCTCTCTGTGGAAAAATTATCTACAGCGTATGAATGGCTATTCACAGATGATAGGATTATACATCCTTTTATTTTCTACTTTTTATCATTCTATATATTATCAATGTCGCCAAAGTTCTCTTTATTAAGATAACATCATTATCTCAAATCATTTCAAAAGTAATGAGTGATTCTGCGTGAAGTGAAAAAGTGGAGGATCGGTACAGACGTCTGCCATCCTGACGACCTCCCCTCCAGGGAAGAAACTTGCCCTTCCCCCTCCCCAGAACTCCCGCCGAGAAGCACACACCCCTTGTTGCACGCAGACAGCAGCAGACCATCCCTGCAAAGCATTCCACCTGTCTCCCCAGACATGTTTATGTAACCTCCCACTCTGCATACTCTACCTACCCTTCCTCTCTCTATCACTTTTTTGAGAGTAAATAGTTATCTCCTAGAATTTTTTTGTATGAAACTAATCAATTAATAGTCAACTATCACCAAACGAAGTAGCTGATCCCTCCAGGCTGGCCTCTATGTGAATACTGCAGAGTCAGTGTACACAGGGTTAGCAAGGGAAAGGGGTTGGGGGGATCCGGGAGCAGGACAGTGACGCTGAGCGTGGAGAGCTGGGGGTTTAGACGGGGCAGACTTGAGGGTCGAAACAGACGGCAGAAGCCAGGTGCACTCGGGTGAGCGGGAGGAGTTAGTGGTCAGCCCGGCCCTTCCAAGAACCCTGTGTCCTCACTTACAGATTCCGATGCCAACTTGAAACTTTAGGAAACTTTAAGAAACATTAAAGACTAAAGAACTACTTCCCTCTGAGCCACAGAAAAATTCTAGCTTCCCAGAAACATTGAACTGTCTTCCTGAAACTCTTACCAGCCAAATTAAGGCCCCTTCTACTCTCTAACAACAACTTGAACTTTCTTTCCCAGAATTTATTACCATTTAAGTATAATTTATGTGATTATTTGTTTAACATGTATGTCCTCTATGAGACAATAAACTCTATTCCAGAAAAGTATGTGTTTGCAACTATATAATCAGTGCCTAGTACTAAGTAAATGCTCGGTTAGTATTTGTCGACTTAATAAATGAATGACCCAGATGACACGGCCATCCCTGGATTTAACCAGGAAACTCATCTGCATGACTCTCCTGCCTGATCAGCCTCGTATGTGAAGAGTGAACCTCCAGAAATAGCTGACAGAGGAGTTAAAAATGGTCCCAATTTGCACTTAATCATAACCAGTTCAGAAGGACTCTATGGGCAGACCCCTAACACTGCTAGCCTGGTTAGCACTTCCAAATATCTCCATAAACACAACCCCAGATGAAGGCAAGTCTGTACAAAACCTCACAGGTTTGAGTCACAACCATTCAGCTCAGAATTACTGGAAATGATTTCATTTGACTGCTTAAGTTTTTATAATAGATTTTATAATTAGTGTCCTAAATTTTGTGAACCACAAAAGACAAAGTAGAGCAAAAGAGAGAAAACGTATTTCTCTTTATTGGACACCTCTGATTATGAATCTAAAAAATCCTATAAACAAAAAAGAAAATGACTTGTAGGAGCAGATTTGCATTGTTCAATCCACATTGTTCCATCTGCTCCACATAATCTATGGATTGGAAACTAATTGCATAATTACAAAGCAGACTACTTTAACCCTTAGTTCTCAAGGCTTTAACCAACCAATCTGCTCAACACACACAACCTCACTCACGATGAGAACTCTCAAGCAATAGCACAGGTAAAACTGTGTGCTCCTCCTTAATTCGCCCCCCCCCCTCCCCAAACATCTGAACTTCCCTCTCGATGGGCCATCCGAGTTCAACTTCCAGCAATCGACACAGTGGCTGGAGAGAATCCTCCCAATCAACCTACTTATGAGTTAAAGTAAAAATAAAGAACCGAGAGATGATTGTAAAAAATTAATCTAACCCCTTCTATGTGTGTTAAGTGCCACTGAGTCAGCTCCAACTCCTGGCGACTCTGTTAGGAGCCTAGAAAATATAATTTCTGTCTAAAGATATCAAAATGAATTTTTGAATTTTGCTAATGCATTACTAAGACTGAACTTTGGTAGAGTTTCTATCAGAACACAGGAGACTGTGACCAATTGATCCTTTGGTTTAGTTTGCCTTCATAGTCTACTGCTGTTTTCCAAGAACTTTTCTCCTTGTCAAGGGTTTTTGGTTTTAGAAACTAAAGGAAGTTATGCTCCTTCTCTCAGAAGAAAATTTAAGTCATGGACATATCACTTGCCTTTTAAAAAGAACTCTAAATGATATTATAATGAAGGATACACATTTTTATACATTTGTCCAAACCTATAGAATGTAACCACCAAGAGTGAAGCTTAACAAAAACCATATACTTTGAGCGATGAAGATGTGTCAATGTAGGTTCATCAGATGTAACAAATATGCCTTTCTGGGGGGGACATTCGTAATGGAGGAAGGTAAGCATGAGAGGGTGCACAGAGTATATGGGAAATCTCTGTACCTCCCTTTCCTTTTCTCAATAAACCTAAAAGTGCTCTAAAAAAAGAAAATATTTACCCAAAGGAAGTTTCCCTACTCGGAATGCTTACCATAGGGCATTGATTTTTTTTCATTGTCATCATTGCCAACGGAGCAATGGACAGTAGGGAAATGGGCTCTGAGGTCTCCCTGAAGGAAGTGAGACAGACCTTGTACAGAAATCCTGCTTACTCTGCCTCACTGCACGGGGAGGCTTAGCCACCTGTCTCTTTGAAAGGTTCTACCCAGAGGCATTTTACTTCCCGCCCCACTGTTTGTCGTTATCCCCACTGTTGAGTACTAAAGCGATGGATAACATTAAGTAGGTCATGAGGCTGAAATCTTGTGATCCAAAAGTTTCTTTATGAGAATAATCCCATTTTCACTAAGATCTTTACATTCTGGGAGTAGCTAAAAATTACCCCTCGTTATCAGTGACAAAGAAAACAGGCTAAAAAAAATCTTTGTAGGATACACATTTCAGGTGTTTGTTCACACACAACAATTCCTCTTTCTTTGGGACACTTCCCTGGGAGTATTTCTTTTGATTGTTTCTCTCCATGATGATGTCACTATCACAGGGCTGTGACGTGGCAATAACTGATTAACCAGTAGTCAGTATGTAAACCAAGTTGGAGCAATTAAGTGCTCATCTTTGAAATTTGGGCTGGTTCTGAGAGTCATCCAGTCCATCTCTAGACTGTGACATGTGGTCGTGGGAATGGAATCATTTTAATGGCTGCACTCCAGAAGGGAGGTCCCCAAACCTCTCCTGTGGAAACCCACAGAGTCCTAATTGCCACCCAATTGAAAGCACGGCTCTTCATCTCCTCCCAGAAAAATTCTTTCTTTTTTCTATAAGCCACTTCTCTTCCTTTCTGTAATAAATAACTCATTTTAATGTACCTTTTTCTGCAAACTTGTTTGAAGTGGCACAAGCCAAACCACATTAGTGACACTTCTTCTTCTTTCTGACAGTTTCCCACCATCGCTGGTGTTATCAGAGAGTGAGGAATGGGCAACCCTGCCCACACTTCACTACGAAGGAATACTTTCTGCTCTCCGTCCAGTCTCATTGAGGTTGTCTCCAGTCTGAGGACAAGTTCCTCATCTGATGGGCAGAATACGAGACCATAACTGAGCCCATTTTTTAGAGTGGGCTGGGATGCTACACCCTAAAAGGCACAGAGCCTCGTATGTTCTCTCTCACGCCCAGAGGCCCATTTACACTGGGCTCTCCTGTGGTTTCTCGGTCTGTCTTCCTGCCTGCCTCAGCCAGGCCCAGACAGGCCCAGACGTGGTCTCCTCTCTGATCGTGCATGCCTCCTCCAATGGCTTGGCAAAGCCCTCGGTACAGATCTTGACCATGACGTTGGTTGGGTAAGCGGACTGGCATTCTGCTCTTTAGACCAGCCATTTTTATATATGTAGAAGTTATGACTACTACTAATAGGAGCCCCTACTTAGCTTTCCATACTAACCTACCTAAAGGATATTCTAGCATCTTCTAACAGAAAAGAAATGCATTGAGTTAGACTATTGGGCATTTGGCCATTCATTAAAAAAAAAAAAAAATTAAAAAATGGTGTTTTACTCCTCATTTGCCCTTATGTCAGAGCTTCTTAATTTAAAACTAGAGAAAACTAGTGGTAAGGAGCAGAACGGACTAATCAGCAGCACTTCAAAATGATACCAAAACCACATGATTTAAAAAGAGATAAATTAAACTCATGAGCTAGTCTGTATTCTGCCCATTTAAAATAATTTAACATGAGTTTCAAAGTGATATTGTAACCAGGCTCATTTCACTGAACCTATTTGCATACTCATCTGAATGCAAAACACAAGATTAAAGTGAATAGCTGTTTAGCGCTCTCCTCTGGAGTTCTCTGCAGGACCCACCTCTTGCCACAGGCATACCGAAGCCCCCAGGGGAACATTTGCAAAATGGGTTTACAAATTTGTTTACATGCAATATCCACTTCACCAAAACAACAAAAACCACCATGATCACGCAACTAAAGCAACTATTTCCATTCAATCAGTACTCCTACTCATTTTTCACTCTTCTTATTTTGTGTAGTTTTGATTTTAATGTTTCATCCCATTTAACATTTTGAAAGTTATTTCACATGCAGAGCAAGATATGAATACTCATTAAGTACCTCCGATACGCTTAGCTCTATGTCAGGCACTGGATAGACCCAGATAAGAGTCTGGAGTGGTTTTCCTTAAGAATAAAACATACACATATTACAATTCAAATAATATAAAAAAGATATTCAGTTGGCTCAGTTCACACCATTTTCAATATCTCTTCTGAATTCTGACCACTTTTAATGAGTTCTTCCTTATCCTCCCCAAAAACGTAAGTGTTTGTATGCGTGTGGCTGACCATATGTCATACTCCCTTAAGCTATATACACATCTCTTTGTGTTTCCCAAACAAATTAATCCTTCTAAAACAAGAAATATAACCTCTACTTTTTTGGCATTATCTTCAAAAGAGCACATAATACAGATTTTTGAATTTAAGTGTTTGCCAGTGTACTCGTTAATTCACCAGTCCTTCACATTTTTATTAGCATTAATCCAATCTAGCTTGGATTTTTAACTGTGTATGACCCCTCCCTTCAAATCCTACTACCTTAAACGGCAGTTGGTCAAGTTCCGATTTGAACATACTGAATGAACTCATTTCTGAAACATTAGGCCCTTCTTGTAAAGGATTATTCTGTAATTTGTCTATTTTATAAATTCTTTGTTATATTAGGAGTTTGTTTGTTTGTTTTAAGGAAAGGTAATTGATAGAACCACAACAGGCTTAACCGATGATTTTAAATTTGGATCTGAAATACTGTGATATTTTTAAAATCCCATTTATACCTCATCTGTCCCATGATACAACTGATTTGAAAACAGTTGCAGAACATGCACCAGACCCAGAGAGCCTTAGGAAGACAATGAAGAAGGGAGGGCCTACGGCGCGGAGAAGCACCGGCTGCTGGAGGGGAGGCTGGGCCGGAGGCAGCCGCACTGCCGGGCCGTGCAAAGCTGCGGCTCGTGCACAGAGAACAAATGAGAAGAAAACCCAGCGGTGCAATTTGAGAGCCAAGGTCAACCCTTCTTAATTCAAATTTCTTATTAAATATTTTCTTAATTTAAATTTCTAGAAGTGGAATTTCTGAATTAAAATCTTTGTCTTTAATGTTTTTTTCCCCATTGATTTGAGTCCTATTTAAAGCCTATGACATATCATTATAACCCTGATAACTCTCACCAAGACTACTCGGTAACATCATTCTTTTATCCTAAATATAGAGTTTTTCAAAAACTAAAACTTAATTCAAAAAGCTGAATTAGAAATAAAAATTATTTAATATATGACTATAGTCTCCACTATGAAAACAGTATTGGGACCTTAAACTTATAACATGAAGATTAGTTAGGTCTGTCAAACTGACTGAATGAATGAAAGTGTTGATTTAAGATGTTATACAAATGAAGTTTTATCCATATAGATTGCTTTAATTTAAGTGGTTACTAGAGCACACTTTGAATATTTACTTTGGGTTTTAAAAACAAGCCTTTTTCTATTTTATATATATGCCTTTTTGCTCATAGTACAAATGTAAAAAACTTTGAAATTATTGCCAAGTTCCTCAGAAATCTGAAGTTTGACATTGCTGAAAAAAGTAACATGTTCTATACTGTTTGCATTAAGAAGTCACCAATGGGGATAGAGTTGGCTGACTCTGAGTAAAGAGAAGAAATTCAAGGAGGAAAAGGATCTGAGATTGTCTTTCTTACTCTAGACAATCATCAAGACCTTAAATAATTTCTGTTTAAGCAGTATCCCCCAAAAAACATACAGCACAGAGGAATTAACTCTGGAGAGTTCCACAGAAAGCCACAGGAAGGCCTGGAAGAAACAGAAATGACCAGGGAAGCAAATAATGGACCCAGTCTGCACCTAGGGAGCCATGTACCCAGTGAGAGATCATGAACATATCAACCAGTGCCAGTGAGGACGGCTGCAATAAAGATAAAAGAGCTATGATTTACCAAAGACAGATTCAACTCAGCCAACAGAACTACTGCTACCCAGAATCCCGGAAAACTACCTGAGAAGCCATCACAGAAAATATTAAAACAAGAAAGCAATGGTGCTGTAGACCCCATCTGAGCTTTACAACACGTAAAATGAAAAAGGTAAGAGGTGGGCAGGGAGGAGAAGACAGACGCCATGAAGAAACAGGCTGTTCGCGGCCTATTAGGTGGAGAGACTCATTCTGGTAGGTGGAGATGCTAGAGATAAAGACTATGCCATAATTAATAAACTCAAATAAATTACAGGGCTGGACACATAACTAAATAATGTCCATGACTGAAGCCGACCGGACTACAGATGGTCGATGAGGCACCGAAGAGTGTGCTCGCACCCAAGACGGCAGTGACCACTCCGACTGGGCAGCCAACGGTTGGAACTCAGGCCTATTATTGCCGCATTGTTTGAGTCTTTCAAAAAAAAGCTAGTAAAATTTTTGTGTTAAAAGTCAGACTGCTATGTTGGCAAACAAAATCTTTTTTAACTTTTTAAAATTCTATGTAGGCCAATCAAAACATGTCCGCAGGTTTATATCTCTGTGATTGTCCTCCAGCTACCTGCCTGAGGAAGCTGTTTACTCCCACTCAGTCTCATCATTCCCTACTCCCAACAGGAATGAGAGATGAACATTACGAGAAACAGTCACCTTTCTTAAAAAAGGGCAATATATAGTTCTTATTTATTTACCTTGAATTGCACAAGCTCTGCCGCCTCCTAAGTTAACAATGTTAGCTCAAAATACATTTCAAATATCTTTCATTTTATAGAAACTGTAAAACTAAAACAGGACTATAACTTGTGATATTTCAAAATGGTTCATAGTGGTGTGATTCAAGCTTTTTTCGTTTTACTAATGAAAATGGCGCACTGGACATTTCATGCATCAAAGGTGCTGACGCAGTCCTCCGAAAACAAAACACCCATCCCCCACGATAATCAGGAGATTAACCTTCCCATTGGGATGACCAGATATTTTAGTGCTGCCTAGTTACAGGACATTATGTGCAAGGTCGGCCTGGTGAGCTTTGCGAGCACAGATTGGAGTTGGTATTTCATAGCTCCCCATATGGTATTAAATGTATTTCTAATTCTTTTCAAAGGAAGTTGCTGTTTTTAATTTGAAAGGACTTCTTTTCCTATATGAAAAATCGCCCTGCCTATCACCACCCCATTTGCATAATTACTTTGTTTAGGCCAAGGGAATTTATAGGTGGAAAACACATTGGAGGTGATCCTGGTCCAATCTCTCAGTCAGTAGGGAATTCGTGCTATGGAAACCCCAACAAATGGCTAGTCAATGCTTAAGTAACTGGGGACTTTTAACCAGTCTCTAAAAATTCTGGCTACCACAGAGGATAGTATAAAATGTGACTTGGAATTCTTCCCTCCCCCCATCTCAAGTCCGTACATAACGCAGCAAAAGATCCCTGCTCTCAACTCTCACCTGTCATGTTCACTCTCTGCTCAGTAATCCTCAGCACTAACAAACACCCAACAAGCTGGCGTCCTAAGCCCCAGTCGTGACTCACAAGTATCTGATTATTTAAAGCAGTGAAATATCACATTTGGCACCTCTCTTGAGAGGCAGCTGCTCTGTTTAGCTAGTGTGTGAGCAGTTGGTGGGTCCTGCCCACTAGCAGGCCAAGTCAAAAATAGTGCCCACGTGAACAGTCAAAACCATACGGTTTAACTGAAATCCCAGAATCTGTGGGACTAACTTTGCCAAAAAAAGAAGCAGAAACCTATAGGGAAAGTTAGGCAAATAACCTTCCCACCTCGCTGGCCTTTCTGTCCTCTTCAGAACAAATCACTGGCATTACAGAATTGGTCTGAATTGTCTGAGTCTGTGATGAAGATATATTACCATTAAATGAATTAATTATGAAAAAACAATCTCAAAATAAATATAAGAAATTATTTCAATTGTAA